>NC_138578.1:3249631-3838978 GCF_964289735.1 Phaethon aethereus
GTGCTGTGGGGCTGGGAGGCGGTGTGGGGGGCTGAATGCTGCCCGTGCTGATGGACACCCCCCCCCCGCCCCCCGGCAGGGAGCATCGTGGCCATAACCGTGACTGTCATCGTGGTGGTGGTGCTGGTTTTTGGGACAGCGGCATACGTCAAGATCAGGTGAGGCTGGTTTTGGGGTGCCTGTTGGGGGGGGTGCTCGAGCTATGTGTGTGTCCCGTGTTTCCCCCCCCGCCCCGAGGCTGCAGCCTCTCTGCCCATCGCAAGGATGATGCTGGGGGGCAAAGGTCTTATTTTAATTCCCTGGTCTGGTTCGACGAGGGCAAAATCCCGCCTGGGCTTTTTTTATGTCCTGGCGCTTCCTGCTAAAATACCCCAAAGCTCAACCTAGTGAGGACTTGCATGCTGCTTTTTTTTTTTTTTTTTTTTTTTCCTTTCTTTAAATTAACCAATGCACAGCCAAAGCACCGTTCGCTTTCTCCTGGCAGGCACTCCTCCTACGGCAGGCTTTTGGACGACCACGACTACGGCTCCTGGGGCAACTACAACAACCCTCTCTATGACGATTCCTAGCAGGGACGAGGCAGCCGCGGGCGGGGGGGGCGGGAATAAAAATCCTTAATTTATAAGCGCTTCTGCAGCCGAGCATCCGGTGGCGAGCTGCCCGGGGACCGAGCCGCTGCTGCGGGCGGGATTACAGCGGGTGCGGTGGATGAGAGGAGACGGGAAGGCGGGTGGGCGGGCAGCGGCCACAATAAACCTGAATTTTGGCCTTGGCGTAGGAAACTCTGGGTCCAGGGGCACGTTGGCCACTTGGTTTGTAGGCAAGGGAACCCACCTCCCCCAGGGGGAAGGGAGGAGGGAGGTGCAGCCAGCGCCGGGGTGAGGGTCCCCGGGAGGGGGACGCGGGGGCTGCTGCGCCCCAGCCAGCAGCGCAGGGCTGTCCCGAGCTTCCACACGCCCCTTCCTCCGAAATCACCTCCCTGTGTCGCCCCGCCAGCCTTCGCCGTGCCTCGGTTACGGGGCTGCCCCGTCGCCGCTCCCTTTCTTTCCCTGCAGGCGCTTCCGCGCAGAAGCTTGTTATTTCATTTTTTTGACACTTAATTGTGGTTTTTTCCCCCCCCTCAATCACAACCGAGGAGCCCGTGGGAAGGTGTGCCCCCACCCCCCGCTGCTGGGCCGAGACGTGCCCCGTTTCTCACGCGTGGCTGCTTGCTCCGCGGTTTTATTTTTAATCCTTCAACAACTTGGCTGCTAAAAACTGCTCAAGCGGTTTTTTCAATCCCCATTTACGCCTTCAGCGCCCAAAGCCTGGGCGTGGCTGAGGGCAGGGATGGGGAGGGGATGCTTGCCTGGAGCCTCGATAAATAAAGGGGCACTAAATGATACTGAAAAGGTTTGGGTGATCCCAGCAGAGACACTCCCCCCCAGCGGGTCCCCATCATCCCCGGGGGCGGTAGATCGGCCGCTTCCCGGAGCCCTTCGGGCCTGACGAGGTCGAGAGAAACGAGGACGGCTCCTCCGGCTGCCTTTCCCAAAAGGAAGCGCCAGCAGTCGGCTCTTTCCTTTTCCTTCCTCGCCGCCTTTCGCATCTGCAGCGGGAGCGGTTCCTCACCATCTCTTAACTCAAAGTGGGTAGAAACCGAGAATAAAGCAGCGAAGGGTCGCTGCGCCTTCAGCCCGCAGCCAGCCCCAGGAGAGCGTTGGGGCTGGCAGCATATACGGGGTGAGATTTAGGGGAGGGCCGCCCTAAATCCCACTCGCTCTCTTCCCTGGGACAGCATCCCGCCGGCCGTTCCCACCGGGCTGCGGAGAGACGGGATGCGTCTGGGGAGATGCGGGGAGAGAGGGGAACGCGATGCCGAGGGGGGAATCGCCGTGGGCAGCGTGGGCTCCGAGGATGCTCGGGAGGAGCAGAACACCCTCCTGCCTTTTTGGCAGCCAAGGGGCAGCAGATTAAGCCACCTCAGCTCAGAAAAAGCACAAAGTGAAACAAAAGAAAAACCACAGGCTTCTGCTCTTGACATAAATCGGGCGGCGCGGTGCTGCGCTCGCCCTCCCCTCGCCCCTGCCAGCAAGAAGTCGCCCGTCGGGGAGTCCGAGCGCTTTAAAACCCCTCCCGAGCTACAGCTCAATATTAGCCAGCGACAGCAAAAAAAAAAAAAAAAAAAAAAAAAAAAAAGCCACCCCAAACTCCTGAAAAAAAGCAAAAAGCACTCGCTGTGCTCAAAGGCTGCTGCGAAAGTAAGCGAGGGAATGACGGGAGGGGAGAAGCCACCACCTCCGCTTCAGGAAAAAAAAATAGACTCCCCAGGGGAAGAAGTTCCCCGTTTTCACCGAGGAGAAAACAAATCGGGCGTCACCTTCTGCGGGACAGCGTGAGTTTCTCGGAGGAAGGCTGGGCCAAGAAATTCAGGCGGACCCCGCCGGCGCGGGCTGATGTCGGCGCGCAGCATCTCTGCGTCAGCGGTGACACCCCGAGATGCCGCCGGGCGCGTCAGGCTGGCGCGTGGCGGCCGCTGCCCCGCTCATCCCTACCCCTGGATGCCTAAAATGCACTAAAGTCTCTTGCCTAGGACACGAGGAAGAGGCCGTAGTTTTTTTTGGGGGGGGGGGATATCCCGGGGTGAAAGAGAGATTCCTGGCTTCCCGCGGAGCGCCTGGGACCGGAAACCAAACCGGGCAGCGAACCCTCAGCGAGGGCATCGCGTCCCTTCCCGGCGTTTGGAAACGGCGCCGAGAAGGGCAGGTACCTGCTGCGGTACCCCCCCCCCGGCCCCGGGCGCCCTCCTCAAACGGAAGCGGGGGGGAAGCGAGGCGGAGCCCGACTCCCGGCTGGAGGGGGGGGGCAGCCGAAGGCAGCTGCCTGCTGGGCTCGGGGGCGTCGAGGGCACCAGGAGGATGGGGTCTGCCGGAGGAGGGGTGCTGTGCAGCCAGCTCCGAGACCGGGCAGAGGGAGCGGGTGCCAAGACCGCACGAAACGGGCTTTTCTGGGTGAGCCCCCCACCCCACCCCACCCCCAGATAGACCAGACTTTATATTTCACGTGTTCCTAACGCATCCGTCAAAACCTCTGCCACAAGCTTGTTCCATTTACAAAACCAGCAACACCCCCCCCCCCCCCGCCATCTTTCCCAAAGGCTTCCCAGCTCCCCACCTTTGGCTCCATTTCCTCTACAGGGAGATTTTATTTATACGGAAGAAACCCAGGTCATGCAGCCGCGTGCAGCGCGTCCCGTTCCCCCGGCCCTGCGAGCGGCAGCGGCGCCGCGGGTGACGCCATCCCTCTCCGCGTCCCCCCGCCGGAGAGGCGGCAGGCTGCTTTCGTCACCCGTCCCCGGTGCTGTCTGGCTTCACTCAAGGTGCTTCTGTCTTTCCTTATTTTGTGAATATGCTAATACGTCTCATCAACGTCTTTCCGAGTGGCGTCTTCTCCGACGCCCGGCGGAATTAACGGAGGAAGTATTAATGACTTATTACCAGATATAGCTCTCGGTTGCAGCCTCCGGGAGCAATAATGCTCGTTAGATGAAGTAATTACGCCCCGGGTGAGAACAGGGCTCATTAAGCTGCCAGCGGCTCAGAGCAGAGCTGAAGGCATCACCCTTTGCACCGCACGCTGTTCCTACAGCTCCGGCCTCCGGCAACAGTCGCCTCCACCAAAATCCCACCGGAAAGGGTACGGCCCAAGGACCCGATGTCACCCAGTTTGCTCCCGTAGCCGGTCTGGCACACGCCGCTGGCTTGCTGTCATGCTCAGGTGCCTCTGGTGGGACTTCGCCCTTGGGAACCCACCCGCCATGCCGCCACCTCCGCCGCTCCCAAAAGCCGGGGCCGCTTGCCCGCGGCTACGAACACCCAGGAGCCCCAGGCGTGTAGTTTCTTACTCTGTTTTGCCAAAGCGACTCGCAAGCACAACCAGAAAGATAAGCGTTGAGGGCCTAACGGTTTCTCAGGAGTCTTCTGGGACCATCAAGGAGAAGCAGCCAGGAAAGCACCCCGTTTCCAGCGCAGAGCTCCCGGCACACCCCTGGGCTCAGCCAGCCCCGCTTGGAGCCGGAGAGGCGGATGCTCCGCTAACCCTCCGAGTTACAAACAGCACGAGGCGACGAGCCTTTCCCTAATTGCGTTCCTTCCGGTTGGAAAGGGAAAACGGATGGTTTCTCTGCAGCCGGGCGAGACATCAGCCTCGGCCCCAGGGAAGCCGGGGCTCTCCTGCTGGGGTTTTTTAAGCGTGCGCAAGCGAGGAGGAGCCCGCAGGGCTTCGGGGAAGGGTCTTCTCCCGCCCGAGATGCGGGGGCCGTGGGAACGAAGCCCCTTTTGCGCGACGGCTGCTCTGAGAGACGCTCCCCCAAAAGAGGTGTCGGTGCCCAGCGTCTCCACGGGACAGGGCAGCAAGGCTCGGTGCCGTGCCTGCCACCCCACAGAGCAGCTCCTTGCCTGTCTTTATCCCCTGCGTTTATCACCTCGGAGAAGCCGTTCGTTTTTCCGCCGCGCGGTGCGGTTTATGCCCCTGGCCGACGGGAGCTAAGGGCTCGGTGCCAAGCCGAACGCACGATACCGAGGTTCGGCCGGCGCCGGCGGCGGGTTCCCCGGCTGCTCCCCGCTTCGCAGAGGCAAATACCAAAAGCAGGAGAGCAAAGGGCCAAAATCGGCTGGCTCCCACCCCCAAGATCATTTTCCTCCTCAACCCGACGCAAAAGTCCCTCTGGGGAGGGAGCCGCTCTTCCGAAGCTCAGCTCAACTAAGGGTTTCCTTTCAGAACCCAAACAGGAATATTTCCAGCTGGGATAAAATTCGCTTGGCATTTAGCATCAGATCCGCTCAGCCGTGGGCTCGACCAGCACGGTTTTACAATTAGCGACACAGTCAGAGGCTGCTTCGCTACTGAGTTTTCCAAAGCTGGCTTCCCAGCTGCATCACGGTATTATTTATCAGCTAAATGAACCGACAGTACTTTTGCAGGAAAGAAAAGAAAAAAAAATAAACACACCCCAACAACCCCCCCCCCCCCAAAAAAAAACCCAGGAAACAATTTGCCGGTAATGAGCCGAGCGCTCTGGAAATGATGGCTGCAAGATGCGCCGAAATTCAGCCTCCGCTTGGGCCGGCCACAAGCCCGTGTTGTCACCCTGCGCTCCCCAGCAGCGATACCCGCTGCCCGTATGTCCTTCTGCCCTAGCCGAGCCGCTCCTCCGTTAGTTGAATATAATATAATATAATATAATATAATATAATATAATATAATATAATATAATATAATATAATATAATATAATATAATATAATATAATATAATATAATATAATATAATATAAATATATATTTCATCAAGTTAAACAAGTTGCTGCATCTGTTTCTCCCCAGTTGCTGCTCGCAGGGAGGATTTGCCTGCTCTAGTTTTTGTATTTTGTTTTTTTGTTGTTGTTTTGGGTTTGTTTTTTTTTTTAATTAAGGCTGGATTGCTGCTTCTCGCTGTCCGCAGCTGCGTCTGCCAGCTGAAGAGGTTCATGTCCTGCGTGGCCCACCATCCCCGGCAGCGCTCAGGCTTTCACGGCCACAAGCGCTCCTCTTGGAGAGGTCCACTGGACCCCATGGGATAACAGCGTCCTTGCCCAAAGGCTCACCGGCACAGGCGTCGGGGTGCCGACGGAGCCCCCGGTTAGGGTGGGCAAGCCCAGCCCTTCCCAAGGAGACAGCGTGGACCTCACACTCTCCATTTCTCCAGCCACCAGCACAAACCCTTAGAGCTACCGAAAAGGCCAGTTACTGCCCACGTCCTCCGCCTCCAGCAGCACTTTCCATGTGTTCCACACCTCACCACCTCCTGAAGGCAATAGCTACCAGGTACCGATGAAGCCAGGCTTGAGCCCCATCCGCACCGGGAGCACGGACAGCACCTATGATAAGCCCGTTTCGGAGCCCACGAGGACTAGTCATAGCTCCTCAACCTTCTTCCGAGCACCCATTCGCTAGTGGCTTTTTAAAAAGGAGGAGGAATTTATCATTTTGCTTCCTTTTCCTAGCTCTGCTGCATGCCCTCAGCACATCTCCATGCCATCTCTGCTTCTCCAGCCACCACCACCGCCTACGGAAACGCATTTGCCAGCAGTGGCCTTCTCGGGCGTCAATGAAGAGGGTGGTCGAGGGATTATTTTTTTTTTCCTCCCTCCTTTTTGGGAGGAAAAGGACTGTAACTGCTTTACTAATACAGAAAAACAACACTGCTCAGGATTCATCTCAAAACCATAATTTGACGTCACATTTTACAATTCGTTTGACCCTGCCTGTCTTTTTAAAGCCCGGGGGAAGTCACTCCTCAAGCAGTAACACTCAAGCAAGAAGAGCACCTTGAAAACATGTAAGTGGCATCACCTGAACCTTTTTTGTTCTGCTTCCAGGCAGCCAAAACGACCGTGCCAAGCTGCTGGCAGACACCACGGGGCTGGAGGCCTTCGGGCAGCCGTAGCCTCCGAGCAAGACCCAGCGCAGCAGCAGCGGTGGTGGTGGTGGTGGTGGTGGGACGAGCTCTGCTGGCGGCAGGCAGCCAAATTCCCCTGCGCGCCCAGGGCTGCTGCTTCCTCCCCATTTAAAAAATACCCATTGCCTGAGCTGGGCATCTCTCTACAAGAGCATGAAGCTCTGAGATGACAACTCCTCCGGGTTGATACAAGCCTCACCGGCGCTCAGGGCTTACCTGGAGGCAGGTCTCCAGCCAGGGAGGGCAGTGAAGCCACCGGGTGACAGCACACATTTGGAGGGTGCTCCGAAGCAGCAGGGAGCCTTGCTGGCAGCTTCAAAGGAGGAACCAAAAGCATCATCTACAAGCAAGAGGAGAGTCCTTCTGACCCACAACAGGAGCTTAGAAGTCAAGCAGAGACGTCAGCACCATGGGAACACCTCACTCACCGTGCCTGCGGCAGCAGGGACACACAGTCCCATAGTCGAACCAGCCCCTGCCGCGGGGCCGTATCCCCTCAGAGGGACGTTCCCCAGGCCGCTCACCCCCAAACCCCACTCACGTGAGGAGGGACGAGGCAGCAAGGAGCCAAGCCGTGCTCCTTCGGCACTTCAACTGGACAATGTTTAAGTTAAGATGACTCAGTCCCCCCAGCCTGCCTCGTTTTAACAGGAGGGGAAAACACCACTTGGTGCCCATAACACCACCCCCCCCGCCATCTCCAAAAAGCACCTTTCCCTAGAGGCACCCCCAAAAGCAGAGAGATGCCCCAGCATGACCAAGGACTGAAGCTTTATCTGTGCCCTCACCAAACGCCCGGCTCCCACCCCCCGCGGCTCTTTGTGGGCTCTGGAAGAGCTGATGTGGCCCACCTGGCCCCACACAGGGTTCCTCACCGTGTGACTCTTCCCAATTGCCACCCAGGGTGCAGAAAGCCGACCTCAACCTGCAGCGCCAGCTCCACCGCGCACGTAGCTACGGCTGACCGCGGCCCCCGTACCCTAGCTTGGAAGGAGCAGGGTGGCGGGGGCCGGCAGGTTTGGAGTGGGAGAGCAGAGACAGGGTGCAACCTGCTGCTCAGACCCAGTCCCCAAGAGGGGTCACAAATTTCCAGAAAGCCCGTGTGTAAACAGAGAGCACATCACACCTAGTATAATTTGTTTTTAATAGAGACATTATTGTACATTTATTTATAGCAGTGAGGAAAGTGCTTCAGAGAAAAAAAATACTCCAGTAAAGGCAAGCTACAGTCACGCAGACATCCGAGGCCCGGTATTCCATACACAAAGGGACACTGCAAGATTAAGACAAGACTTTTTTCTTTTAACAGTAGAACAAGTTAAAAAACAAGTAAGTTGTATGGTGAAGAGTAAATGGCCTTTTAAAATATATTTTATTTCACTACTGAATGCTATTCGCATCTTCCGAAATTCTTTAATATTCAGACTGCAGAACACCTCGGGCAGGATATCGCTTGGAGAAGGGTGGGAAGGCTCATTTGTTTTGTAAAAAGCACTCCTCCATCCTCTCCCTGCAATGAATTCAGGTACCATTAAAAAAAGACAAAAAACAAAAGACAGAAAATTGGTCCCCGCACTAGAGTGCCTCCACGACTGCCGTTGCGTTGGCGAACGCCTCAGGCTCAGCCGGACTAGCGGGCCCGATGTCAACCCCGAGAAGACAAGGCTACGTGCTTCACTTGGTGCACTTCCCCATCAAAACATCAAGCTACATACGTGTCTAAAACCCTACCAGACCTCGGCCTTTGTAAGCGACTAAAGCAAAATGAGGAAGAAATGGGTGTGAACGCCACTGCAGCTGGCAAAGGAAGCCGAGTGAAGAGGAAGCGGGTCGGATGCAGGTCCGGGGGGAGAAGGGCGGCCTCGCGACTCGGTTTTTAGGCCGTTCATCGGACGTACGCGGGCAGGCCAGCCTCATTTCGAAGCGAATTCTGCTCGTGTGCACTGGCCTGTCAACAAATCAAGGCAAGGGATGCGATTTCTGCAAGCTCACCCTCTCCAGCCACCCTTGCCGATGGCTCTGAGGCCCTAGAACAAACACGTCATTTAAAAGGAACAAAAGGTACTCGCACAAAACTTTGTGGATGTCAGCTTTATGTAAAAAGGCCACTCAAAGCTACCCATTTTCGCCAACAGCTGCAACCAGAATAGCTCTACCTCCACCTCCTGTTGTGCTTCACAACCTTCAGCTGCCCCAGAACATCTTCTGCTGGATCAGCTGCTTATCATTCCTCATTTTGCATCTTGCTAGTTACTCTTCTAGGCTGTTTCTTCCCCGACACAGTAAACGGCTCTTCCCAAGGGTGCCATTTGCTAGCAGCTAACCTTCACCGGGCATCGCGCTGCTTGGTGGGGAATTGCCTGAAGGGGACGGCTGCGCTCTGCCCCAGGTACTAGGGTGTGGGGCACAATTAACTCAACTCCCTTGCACCAGCATTAATTAAATTGTGTAACCATTTCACTGGTGCCGTGACAACTTTGAATAAATTTTTACTGAGACGTGGGTTGGTTTTTTTTTTTTTTTTTTTTTTTTTAAATAGTCTCTTCCGTGGCAAAGTCTTCCTCGTCCAGCCAAATGCGGCGTGTATCTTGGTCACTGCTGCTCCTCCACAGAGAGCCGGCATCTTCCGTCTTGGGCGGTATTGTACGATTCACAGTTTTTGCACTTCATGCCTAGGAGATGGAACTGCACTGTAGACCGGGCATGGCAGTCATTGCAAAGGATCTACAGACACAGAAAACACAGAGAGAGAGGCTTTAGCATCAGCAGGACACTCAACAATATACTACCAGCATGCTTCCAGCAACCAGAGAACTGGTTTGCCATCAGGGGACAAAGAAAAAAAAAAAAAATCTTCCTCTTAAAGACAGCAGGGCTGATTTAACTTTTCTGTTTGTAACTACTCAGATCACGCTGTATCATCACAGAGAATTTACTTTCAGTACAGCAAGATGACTCCTCACGTACGTCGGGGATAGACATGCTTTGGCTGCTTCTCCTGATGTAGGAAACCACCAGAGAAACCCTCAAGTGAAAATGAAAGCAGATTAACAGCAGGTAGCAACACTAGCCAGTCTGCTGTGCGAGACAGGCAAGCGACCCTTCTTCTCAAAACAGGCAGTAAAGAGATTTTTTCCAAGTAACCTGACTCCAAGAGTTGGTAGGATGGGTTGTCTAAACCGTAACAGATGCAACTGAAACATTAATGACTAATCCAGCGTTACCTGCAAAGAGCAACCAGTTTCACAGTCCTGAGTTAACACAAAGAAACCAAAAGAAAACAAAAGAAGTCTCTACATGCTAGCCTTGCACAGATCAAAAGCTGAGTATTTTTGCAATAAATCCACCATGTTTAGTCCAGAACATGAAGCTCCAAGCTGTTAAAAAACAAATATTCCTGCTTTTTGCTGTGACGCTGCCTAACGCTACTGGAGAAAGCAAGAACTTCTTCCTAAGACCAAGCCACTTCTCTGCTGTGTGATACTACAGCACTAAGAGGTCGTGGTTTTGGGGTTGGGTTGGGGTTTTTTTTTTTGGAGTGCAGGTGAGGGTGCTTTTTTTTGACTGTGTTTATAAACCCAGCAGATGAATATTCTAAGCCCACACACGACATTTCTTTGTCATTCCGCAACTGTCAGGTTGAATTCTGATCCAGAAAGGGTTCCTAGTGCCCTCTACTGCCAGCAACGCAAAGCCACAGATCGGCCGAGAACAGAGACATCGGTAAAAGTCTAATCTCTTACCTCCACCATCATGTTCTGATACTCTGTGGGCATAGGAGTCTGGGCTACTTCGTCATCCAGCTGACGCCAGTATCTCGTCATATCTAAAGCCGAGTGCATGCACAAAGGACACCTGTAACCTCTGGCAGAAAGGACCAAAAAAAAAAAAAGTCTAAATCAGAAGATGGAACACGGCCATGAAGCAAGTCCACCCAAAAGGACAAGTTTCATTATCGTATCAGTCAAAGAGAAACATCACGCATCAAGAAGTTCTTGCAAACAGAACTGAAAATTAAAAGCCGCTTATCTCTTTAGGAATGGGCTTTAAGGTATTTGGTATAGGATTGGCATTGCGATCTTGGCTTCTGCAAGTAACCTGTTTGGACTACTATGGCGTTAAGAGATGTTTAGAACTACTTACTCCTTTAGCATGTCCTCGTAACATGTTCTGAGAAGAAAACACAATGAGAAGTTGCGTAAGAAGAATGCAATTACCGACTGGTAACACATTTGGTAACAAAGGGAAAAGGCACACGGCTACCCCCAAACCAGAAGTTAAAAAATATCCCGAGTCCAGGTAAGAAGAAAACTTCCCAGCAAAATCACCGGGTACTTGAGCAAAAATCCAGACACAAAGCACATTCGATTCCATTCTAACATCTTCTAACCTAACACGAGGGAAGAGAGTCAACACTATGGCAAGGATTGTGTGGTTCAAGTTTGCTGAAAAAAATGGAGCGTGCTGCATCAGAAGGTAAGTTTCAGATGGACAGGAGTTCAAGGAAGATTCGGTCTGGAGAGACCTACGTCAAACACAGAGGCCGTTCACTTAGCGCACAGAGACAACGGGCGGACCAACAACAAGAGAGCCAACAGAGTAACAAAAAGCTGCGTCTGTAACTCAAGACAGAAGCAGAAAAATGGAAAGGAAACACAGGAATTATTCCTCCAAAGGCACCCAACGCTATATATCACATCACTTTAAAATCCCGCTAGAGCCGGCAGTTTTTGCGGTGCAACAGAGCACTTCACTGTCTTAGGGGGCTGTCTTAAAGGAAGAACCTAAAACTTACCTGATGAGCTGCCACCGACCTCCTAAAACCATGGTGCAACTGCTTCCTACACCAAGGAAGGACTTCACTACAAGATTCTTGAAATTTAAGTAGTAACAGAAGGAAATTCATCATGGGAAAATTTAGAACGAACAGCACACAGGTCCCTCCGACAAGGACAAAGTTTACCACGGAAAGAAAACAACCTTTCCAAAGAAAGTATTTCCTGATGAAACAGAGACTATCCCCTACCGTGTGGGGCCCTTAGAAACCAGCTATAAGTAGCCGACGCAGACTAACCAGGCCTGTAGCGCCGCTGAATAAATGCCACACACAAGGCAGCGGCTATTCCCCTTTCTCAAGTATCTGCAATGCTTTACCTGTGAAGAAGGTGACCACACGGCAGAACATGAGCTCCAACTCGAGATGTGTGAATATCCTGTTTCGAGGCAAGCATCAGACAAAAGACAAGAAAATTAATTCACAGACAATCAAACATACAGCCACACACAAGTCCAAAAAATAAAAAGAAGCAGCTCACCTCCAAACATATCGGACAGTCCTGCCTGGAGACATTTTCGATACACTTTGCAAAGACATACACACACAAAAAAGTTATTCTACTGCATGAATATCTGCATTTTTCTAAACGCTAAAATTCCTTTAGAATGGTATGAAAAGATGTATGAAGCGTTACTATTTGCACATAGGTCTGAAGTTCTGAGAATTAACAGGTAGCTTTACATATTAAAAGCCAAACAGCTTGAAAGTACACATAAGAGAAGGGCTCCCCAAACTCCCACAGCGGCTAGCAGCCTAGCTTTTCCTATACTGCAGCAGGAAGAGGAACTCAAACCTAGATGCTGCCAGAGCTGCAATCAACAGCTCTTTTTACAATAAAGACGTTTATCTCCTATAGCTTCAACCGCTATGGAAGCCACGCAGAAGTGCTCTGCGCTGCACGTAGCGAACCTGCCGCTCCTCCTGTCTGTATGGCCTCAGATGGAGGTGAGGCACTATCAGCTTTCATTTTCAAAGTGTTTTTTGCCTTCTTTTTTTTTTTTAAGATACGGAGTTAACAGGTGTATTCTTACCTTGTGCTTTCCTCGAAGACTCAAGCTTAGACACAAATTGCATTTTGAACAGTGAAAAAAATCCTCCTTTGGACCAATCCTGAGGAGAAAAGCGTCAGGCCGAGGCCGGTCGCCTCCTTTCCGTACCCACCCCAGCGGGGCAGGGCCGAGGGGCCCCTCACGCACCTGCAGATACCGCACTCGGCACAGTGGTACTGCTTCTTGTCGCGGTCGAAAAGATGGCAGATACCGCAATAGTACTCGCCGAACAGGCTCTGGCAGCCCTCGCACCGCTGCTGGGCCTGCCGCCGCACCGGGAGGACAACCGGGGAAGAGAACGGGGCAGACTGCCGTTAGCGGCGCGGCACCCCCCCCACATGGCGGCGGACACCCCCACCCCCCCCAACATGGCGGCGCCCTCGGCTGCCCCCTCCCCGGACTCACCTTCTGCAGCAGGCGGCAGCGCGTGCACTGCACCTCGGTCACACGGAAGCGGTCCAACCGGTGCCCCTCGGCGCCGTCGTGGCACAGGCGGCAGGCGTACAGCTTCCCGCAGCACGGCGCCTGCCAACGGCACGGAACGGAACGGCACGGCACACCTCAGCGCCCGCCCCCGCCGAAGCCCCGTCGCTTACCCTCCTCGTCCCGTCCCGCCTCCCCCCGCCGCCGGCTCACCCGCAGCAGGCAGCCGCGCCGGTAGTGCTCGCAGCCCTCCTGCTCCCCGGCCGCCGCCATGGCCGCCCGCGCCGCGCCCCGCCCGCCCCGGCGCTTCCGCCTCCGCCCGCGAGAGGCGGGGACCGGCTTTACCGGCCGCCGGACCCCCCGCCTTGAACAGCACTTGACCCCTGAAAGCCTTTCTTTCCCTGCCCTAGACCTTTATGTTTCCCTTCTCCCACTAAAGCCTTCAATTTCCGCCCCCAATCCCCTAAAACCTTCCTTCACCCCCGCTGCCCTAACACCTTCCTTTCCCCCTAGTCCCCTAAAACTTTCAAACATCCATTTTTCCTCTCCCCGTCCCCTAAAACCTACCTTCCCCCCCAGTCCCGAAAACCTTCCTTTCCCCTCCCCCAACCTTTCTACCCCCCCTCTTTTCCCCCACTCCCCAAACAGAAAAAAACCAGCACCGTGGCAGTCCGATGCCGCACCGCGGTGAGAGAAGGGGTTAAGGGAATCTCAGCGGTTAATTAGTAGATAAGGTTTGAAATCTTGTTAGCTGTTGCGTAAAGTAACTAAAGCAGGAGATCTGTAGTTCCTTACAAAGACAGTTCCTGATAAACTGACAGGAGTGAGAAGACTTGTGGCTCCTCAAGGACGGTCCCTGATAAGAACCGGCTGAAACTGATCTTGTGGTTTGGATGAAAACCAAAGAGCAACTGAGTCTGCGTAAGAACAAGGGGTTACTAGTGGTGAGGAAGAGGAGCCACCGGCCTTCGTCCTCACGACCCTCCGCGACAACCACCAGAAGGCACCGCGCAAGCGCAGGTGGAGGAGTTCATGGAAATAACGTCTTGGAACTCATTTCAATACGAAGCGGGGACAGGTCATGCATACGTATAGGCATATTGCAAAACTTTATGTATATGCAACACCTTGCTGTATATATTTGAAGTGCCACGTCGGGGTGCGCACGGTTTTTGGTGGGACTACCCCCCCGTGCCGCCCAGCGCTGAATAAACATAACTACTTTGCAATCTTACAGAAAGCAGCCCGCAGCTGGACCGCAGGGAAGTTTCCCCCGAGTCTTTCCCACGAGGATTTATTTGCTGTGCCCGAGACAAGGACCCACCACCCACGGGTGCCGAGGCCGGGCGTCACGATGCTCGCACCCAGGGGAGAGGCACCCGGCCCTGGCTGGGGGCCGCTCCGTGGGCTGGGGCCTTGGTGAATTCCCAGTAGGTCAAGTTTAAGCAACTAAGTCAGTTGTATTTGCCCACAGCTAGTTAAATGAGCACGGTGGCCACCTGGGAACATTGGCTATGGGCACAACTGGGCTACCTTGCAGCAGTTTCTGGGTAGGGGCAAAGAAAACGCAATAGCACTATTCCCTTCCCCTTGCCTTGCCCGAAGGCCGGGCCAGCTGGAAAGGTAATGGGCGTACTGGCCGAGCACAGGCCCCTACCAGCTGTCCCGATGCCACTGCGGGACCTTAGGAACCTGTGCTGGTAAACAGTTCTACGAAAGACCATGTCAGCTCCTAAAACTGATTCAAAAAGTCCTTTTTTTTTTTCAGCACAGATAATGCCACCAATACAAATAAGCAGACAGAACACGCAATCCAGGGAAGAAAAATGAGCAGATTGCACATTTGTAAGCACATAGTACCACGAAATCTGGACTATTAATATCCCTGTATTTAGAAATCTTTATATGCATGTCAAAACACAGCATAGGCACAAAGCTCTAAATACGACGCCACTCATACTGTATTCGGCCATGATACATGGATGGGGAAGGCTGTATTTTGTGCAGAGAACAGGGGTGTGAGCTGTGACAACAGCCTCGAGCTACCACGAGAAGAGAGCTGCGAGCAGCATAGGGACACCACAGAACTGACTACAGCCGGCTTGATGGCGCTTAAGCCAAAATGGTTTCCCAACAGTCCCAGGATGAAAACGATGCCGTCTTTCTCTCCTCACAAGCCACTGCTGAGTTTTACACTTCGATGTCCCATTTCCCCAGGGGACCTGAAGGACTTACGACTGAAGTGAGTTACTGAGCGCTCACGGAAGCCACTTCACATGCCACTTGCTACGCAGCTCAGTATTTTACACCAATATTCCTCCTTCACCATTAACAGCAGCCAGACATTCACCCAGCCCAGCCAGACAACAGGCCTAGTTAAACACGTTAGGTTCTGTTTCCCTCCATGCTTTCATCCCCATCTCCCTGCCCAGAGATGGGGACGAAAGCATGGAGGGAAATGGAACCCAACACAAGGCCACACATGCTGCTGAGCATTAGCAAGGGTTTCAAGGGAACAGCTGGGAACATTTACACATTTAAACATTGTATTTCTTGCACAAACATTTTCTTCACTGACATTTTTGTCAAGGTAAAGGTGCTTTCATATACAGATCACGTAGTCCACTCAAACAGGGCAACTTCAGCAGCTATCTACTCTCAGGAGGGCAGAAGTTAGACAAAGCAAGCCCAGCTTCCTTCAAAATCCTCCAAACTAGCTTCTGCCCTTGTCACACACCGATAACCGGTATTTTTTTCCTGAGCAGCATCAGACAAGACCTGGCCCTGGCCAGAAAGTCAACGTTTCAGGAGCAGGTTTGCATGCAAGAAATCCAGCAGCAATAGCAACGTGAGCTCTGTCCTCGGACTGGACCTGAGCCGCTTCCCACGGCGGCGCGCTGTTAAGGGCTCCTCCACTCTCCCGCAGAGACCGTGCCGCCTTAGCCCCTGGACACTCGGGTGGATTGTTCCCACTGTTGCAGCCGCCTGCATCAGGAGGAGAAAAGCAGAATGATGATATGGATGGGCTAACAAAACCACAGAGGTGCACTCCCTGATGATACACTTCTTTTATTTTCATTTATTACACATCCTCACCTTGCTCTAACTGTGCACTTGGACCTCTGTGCTTCACAGATGAGACAACTTTAGTAAGGTTTCTTTTTCCCCGACTTGTATTACCAGGATTCCTTCCCATCCCAATTGTTTTTCTCTTTTCGTCCTAGTAGCATTAAGCCATCACATCACGTGAATCTAAGTGCCAAATACACTCACATAGATGAAGGGCATGTGCAGCATTGGTGCAAAGATTTCAGAGCCAGCAGTTGCCCTCTCTCCTCAAAAAAGAAACACCGGAGCCCAAAAGAAAAGAGTAAGATGCACAGTTTGCACCTGTGTGTTAACAGTATTGCCATGACACGCTCGTGGCTAGCTGTAACTAACACCGAGTAAGAGAGGAGGGAGGCTGCGGTGCCTGGTGGTGCCTGCAGCCACAGGGAGAATCCCAGAGGGACAGGTACCCGTCCAGAGCGCCTTGTTTCCTTTCCTCTTCATTCTCCCCAACTTCTGGTCCCTCCAGAAGGTATAGTGCTTCTGCCCAGCCTCAGTGAGGAAAGAAGGGTGATCGTAAGAGTAAGAACCCTCAGGTAAGCACCACGGGTCTTGCCTTCAAGAGGGCGAGACAAACTCCAACACATACAGCACATCTCTGGAAGATGCTGAGCAACGAGAGGTAACAGTACCCCAACAGAAAAAAGCAGGACAACAAACAAAACCACACAATTTGTTCTACGAGTTTTCTTTCGGACAGAGTGACTTAGGGAACTGTCTATCTTTCAATAGGCAAGATGAGAAACTATTAAAACCACATTTAAAAGCCCCAGGTTAAAACAATCTGGAACGATAAGATGCAATGCTAAGTGAAAGTGCAAATAGAGTGGCAGAGTTCAAACTTAGTACTGCAATCTTAAGCCTACAAGCCAACCACCCATCCAGCACTTTTCCTAGGCCGCCTTCTCTCCCAGACTCCTATCTCATGCTTGGAGAGCACTGAGGTATCAACAGCTACGTTCAATTCGGATTGCATGACATAATTACTAAAAATTTTCCCTAACGCCAAGCTTGACAGCCCCCGTAAATGCTCTTCTCCCTTCTTCCTAAGAAGTCGATTTTCTGTGATGCGCTTGACGGTGCTGTACGCACAACCCACTTTTTCCACTCCTCACGTGAAGGCAGCCAGTTTCTACTTTTTGTTATTCTATCAGCTTGCTCAACCCCCAACTTCATGAGCTGCTATGCCCAGCACCTCAGCTCAGGAACGCAATTTACCTGCCACAGCCAAATTCAGTATACGTAAAGCAAGCTGCATGCCGCCCTCAGTAAGAAGTCTGTCATAGTAAGGTGTCCTAACAGAAAATGTCAACTGTAAAAGGATTTTCCCATTGCCAAGTTAGCTAAGTGTTGATGAAACTATTCCTTTGAAAGACACCAGAAGGCTACACAGCAGAAATTAAAGCCTACCTTGTACAGGCAGGTGTGATCTTCTCCATAAGACTAGTGCTCAACTCTAGGGAAGCTGGCTTCTGATGCATCAGGCATCAAGGTCCCTGACAGCTGTAAATTGGGAAAAAACAACAAAAAAAAAAAAAAGAGAAGGTGAATTTCCAAGTGTAGTATAACTAGAGAGAACAACCAGAAACCACCTTCTAGGGACACATGCAATGCCAACATCTAACTTGCAACAACTCCCTTCTTTGATCAAATTGGACTTCAAAAACGCTTCCCCCCGCCCGCCCTGATACAGTCTGCCAAATCTCAACTGGAATCAAGGTAGCCAAAGTGACTGCCTGTGGAATTACTGCCCTCTCAAACAACATCTCGCCGTTACAGAGGAACTAATCTTTATTTAAGAGAGTTGAAAGTTTTCCCCTTCTCTCCCTATGCCCACCTCCTATGCTTTCACTCTCCCTACTGCACTCAGCCTCTCAACGTTTGAGACAACCAGAACAGTTCTCCTCAAAGCACGTGTTCCTCCTGGTCTCTCTTCAATTCTGGTACATCAGGCTTACTTCCACCTTGATCCAGCAACAATTCACATTGTCTGTCTCAGCAGTGAGAATCTACTATTTAGCTGACCTCAGAGACACAAATAGAGCCCCGTGTTTCATATGTGACCCTTCCCTTTTCCCCCCAGCATAAGGCCTCAGCTCCTTTTACTTACACAGTTACATAACAGAGGCAAGTTCTGCTTCTCTGAAGAGTCACACTGGACATTTGTGAGTCATGCTCTTCAGGAAGTCCCGAACCAAACAAATACAGAGCAGCACAAACGAATCTATTGCTTTATTACCTGCTGTGAGGCCAGACTTGTGTTATGGCAGTCAATAGCAGCAAGGGAGGGTACACGGGACTCTGAAACTATTTTATTTTCCCTTTTCAGAAATCTGGGATGCCACGCTGCAAAACACAACCAATGCGTACACGTTAAGGAAGCAAGAACTGGCTGTTGTAACGCACACTGCCTCCTGCCACTCATTTAGCATCCAGCTTTTATTTAGAGGACATCAAAGCTCATACCTTCCACTCCTCTCAGTTCAGGGAGATGATTTAGTTCTGGCAAACGTACGTCTGTCTTGGAAAATTCCCATTTTTTCCTATTTGCCTGCAGGATGTTTTTTTCATTAGTAACCTGTAATCAAGGGTATAAGTACCAGTTCATGAAAACATAGAAGAACACAAAGCTATTTTCAAGCTTAAAAATGCATCAACACAGCAGTGTTCTGCTATAGTTGGAACTTCCGCAAGAGTAAAAGAAAAGACTCTGATGTGTGTGAAGGAATCCACTCTGCTCAAGTGTCATTTGTACATTATAAACAACTGAAAAGCCACAGCAAAAACCCCTATCACCTAAGCGAGTCTGCTTTCAGAGAGATAAAATATAACATGTGGAGAATGGCTCAGATTACTTATCTGTAAAAAGGCAAACCTTCCTGCTGGCATGGGAAGAATACTGCCTAGGTAATGACTGCAGTGCAAAGCTTTCCATTTCACTTGGTTTTATTACCCACTTTCAAAGCATTGATGACATGACTAAGGAAGTCCCTGACCATGTTAAATCCAAATCCGAAAATCTGCTTCAGCACCACAGCACGTATAGCCTACTTTTCCTAGCCAGGCAGCGGTCCATGGATATATTCCATGTCTCTCAGATATCCTGTGTCGGATTGCTCCCTCCATTTAAAATTTTCTTCTAACACAAGATATGTTTAATATAAGATAACTATTAGCAAAGGATAACAGATGACACACCCGTAGGAAAAAAGGGGTACAGAAAATAGTACTTCTACATGGGAGCTGTGGTGCAGGCTGCAACAGATGGGATTCTTGACAACAAAAACATATACTCCAGAGTTTATTTTTGCTTTGCCAAGGGGGAAAGACAGATGACTTACCGATGTCAAGCTTACACTGTAATGGCTCCCTGGAGAATGCTTCTGTTGCTTTTGAAACGGGTTCAAGTATTTTTTACCCTTTTCATCAACTCTGTAATCAAAAATGCCCCAAACTTTATATTAACTGGGGTAACACAGTGGATATAAAACTAACAAATGCAAGACACCCAGAAACACTGTCATTAAATGCTTAGAAAGAAGGCTCAGGGGGAGAACATCCTTTGGGAGCTCAGTTAACAGAGAAGTTTGGTCCACAGGACAAGCTATGAGTCAAAGAAGGGCCAGTGTCACAGCAGCTGGGCAACTGTTGCTGTTTGCCAAGCGCAGAAACACAGGGAGCCTATGAGGACACGCACAGCTGCTCGAGGTGAAGCTGGGCTTTCTGATCTGCGTACCATCCTCCACCCAAGAGCTGTTCCCGGCCGCGTCCTGTCCCGAACCCGCATCTCGCCTTCCCGCACCATCACCCCGCGCCTCTCTCGGGGCATTACAGTTCCTTGGCAACAGGGACGAGGGATACAATCTCTTCTAGCGCTGCTCCTGTTACCTGTAATTAAGGTTCCCAGGCACCGGACCCATTCCAACCATAGTGGGAGAAAAGTTCTGGTTGATGGGAGGGATAACTATGCCTGCATTCTTGGCATAGTCCAAGCTGCTGCTGGAATCTTTTAGGCTCGTTTGAGGGCTTATTTTAAATGGGTTGATTGCACTGTCGTAGAGGGAGCTCAGGTTGGAGGATCGGCCTGCTTTCTCTGCATTGGCTTTAGAGCGCTTCGCCTTTAGTACCTTTGCATCTCTGCTCTTTGGGTCAAGGCCAAAATCCTGTTTGGGAAGATAAGCAGCATCTTTCTCTTACAGTCGTCTTTAAAAAGTAACTTAGAGCAACGCATGTGGGGAAAAAAGCCTAAACCTGCATGATTCTGCAAGGATCTGATGGTGATGGCATTGTTTTTGGTAGAAAACCGCTAACTTGTCCAACGGGAGGAGACCCGTCGGGGTTCCAGCACCCCCTGTGAATAAGTCACTTTAGAACGGGATTAGAAAAGATGGAGAAAGAACAGCTGTACCCCATGTCACTTCCAAAGAAATGAGAGAGAACTGAGCCCAATTTCACCTCAAAGTCACCCTGAAGCCCCTACTCCTTATTATCTGATGGAAAACGAAATACATAATTTTGTAGACAGAGCTTTAACAAAGTTCAACAGCAGCATACAAGCATGTTTTCACAATTCAGCATGACTTATGCTTCCCAACTGATTCTCCCTTCAGCTCTGTATTTGCCAGTAACTGCATCGCCGTGTAGTTTACCAGCTGCTTGCAGCCAGCCGAGCCAAGCACTAGAGCAAACGCGTAGCGGCCAAACAGCCAGCGTCAAAGGCGCAGAAATTGTACCCAGCAGCCTGCAGGCTGTATTGCACTGAGCGTCAGAACTGTGGGGGCGCAGGCCTAACGTACTGTCTCGAATCGGGCAACAAGGTCTTCAGCGCTGTTGAGACTCAGTGGCCTCCAAAGGTGAGCTTCCCCGGCACATCACACTGACCTAGTCTTTTTAAAAAACATTAAATGGACATTACACTTATATTTTTGCTGTGAACTTAAACCGCTGCATATACTTATATAATGATTTTAGAACATGGAAAAAAAAAATACAAGTTTGTAAAATAGAGATGGACCAACCTGGAAACCAAGCATTTTTCTTTCTTCCGAAAGTTCACCTTTGTCCCTTTTGCTGATTTTTGATTTTTTTGGTAACTGGTGGTCTCTGGCATCTTTCTGAATCTTTAATTTAAGCTCCTGAGCAAATCTATATTTGATATAAGAAGGAAAAAAAAAGGGCTTCTGTTAATGTCAATATCATTGTCAACTGGTGTTCAGCATAGAGTCCTGTGGCCTTTGAAGCAATGAAACAAACTGCACCTTTTTAACGCATGAGAAGCCAGCCAAAAATGATGTATCCATTAAAATAAATAAAATCTTACAAGCCCGTGCTTTTCACATGACAGCAATAAAGGCGTTTGTATCCCGATCGGGTGTAGATGCAGACAGTGAATGCAGTCTAAGACTATACTACCCAATATGGTGTGACACTGGGTGCACACACTGATTAATTAATGTCACGACAAGGTAATGAGGCAAAAATGCCGCTGCAACGTGTTCCCTTTCAACTGGTCTCCTATTTCCAAGAAGGCTAAAACCAAACAAAACCAAGACATTCAGCGGCTGTCAGCTCCGCAAACCCAGCACGCAACCTTCAAGGGCAACTGCTTAACTACCTTCTAATATTAGCCTGCTTTGAGCAGGAAATTAACTGTTTACCTTTCAGCAAATCCATCCTTGTTAAAGAAATCACACTGCAAAAGTTCAGCACAGGATGGTCTTTTGTCTGGATCAATCTGCAAACACTTCTGTCAAATCAACATAAACATTAGGAGGCAAACACATTAGAAATGAAACAAAAGCTTTAGCATTTCCAAGCGAAGTCAAGAAAGCAAGCTGCAAAACTCCCCCTTCCAGGGCCTCTTATATTGAGATGAGCCCAAGAGACACCACTACCAAAGAAGTTTAATGTTTGTTGGCTGCTTCCATTCCACTCACTAAGGTTCACAAAGACGCATCGCATAGGGAATACCTGTCATACAAAGAGATCACTCCGCTCTCAGTAAACCTCCCTTGGTTTCAGTCACATTTGTTTGGCTAAGGCTTTAGAATCTGTTTTGATCATTAGGCATTTCAAATACAACCACGTGTTTTTTGGGTTGTTTTAGCTACCCAACATATCAGTGCTCCAGACTACTGTGTGAAAGCACAAAAGCACTCCCTGGAAGGATTTTTCACAATCTATTACACAGTTTTAGGCTTCGTAACGCCCACATACTAGACATGTAGCTCCAAGAGCAAGGGACGCATTTGGATGCCGTCCCATCCAAGCCTACTTTGCTTGCAGTGACTCCACCAGCAGGTAGAGGGAGGGTTGGCAGAAAAGACTATCCCCACAGCTCTGCTAGCAAATAAGGTGTAAGGGGCTGGGTATTATCTACAAAGCATCCACTTAGGTAGCAGACAAAGGGCAAAGCTTGTTGGGAGACCTTTCAAAAGATCAACCGATGCAGTGAGGTCTATGGGGGATGTTTTCAAGACACAAGCCCTTTTTCACCTTTCAAATCTCCCTGGAAAACTTAATCAATGGGGCACGATATGCTACAAATCCTCCCTGGAGGATATGCGGTGACCATGCGGGCTCTGAAGAGGACTGGCTTAGTCTCCCCGGTCACCCAGGATGGTAGGTGTCTCATCCTTGCGGTCCTCACCAGGCTACCAGCCCAAGTGGTTGCTCATTGCACAGGTAGTTGATAGAAAGCCACTTGAACAGTCCCAGCCCTTTCTGTAGGCTGTATTCGGCTCCCCAAGGCAAAAGACAAGTAAACAGGGAAACATTCATAATAAACCATCAGTCACTTACCTTGGCTAAATCTAGCACTGCAGCAGAGAGCTTGGGATATCGTTTGTCCAGAGATTCAGCCTCCTTCACTTCAGGCAACCTCATGCCAGCAAAGAGAGGATTTTTATAGAATAATTCTTGGTGTCTTGGAATTAAGTTACCTGGAATGACACAAAGCAACCACGTGGAAGAAATACAGAACAGTTCCATGAAACATTTGAGAGGCTGAAATACTGGGTCAGCACTACTGTAAGGGCTACAGTCTGGGTCCCTCTCTTTCCACCTGTGGGCCACTAATTGATGCTGTACTCGCAAGCTCCTAGCTCGCCCTTCGTAAAAGGCACTAAGAGTACAAGCTCTCAGAAGCAGTTCAGCACACAGCACAGCCTTTCTCCCCACACCCTCCTCCCCCCGTGAAAACGTGTTTGACTCCTTCATTACTAAGGAGACACTAGGAGCCCGACAGGCTGTTCTCACCCAGGCACTTGGTGATATGGTAGAGCTGGTCAATGTCTGAATCCCCAGGGAAGAGAGGCTCTCCTGTAAGCATTTCTGTTATCAGAGAGCCAATAGCCCACACATCCACAGCCCTGGAGAAAACAAACACAAAACACCCCAGATCAGAACGGCTTCATTCGTCTCTTAGATCTAAAGGCTGAGCCAGCCAGTGCACAGCACGTCTTCAGCAGGTTACAAGCCTCGAGGGCAGCTTTGCCCTCTAAGCAGCAGGATAGCTGTTTTCCAAGCTTACAGATGCTCTGATGAATGGCAAGGATTCAGCTCTTGAAGCAGGCAAATGCCAGCAGAAGCCTGACTGATGTAAAATCAGGTCCCAAATCCCAATGCTTTAAAAATATGAATACAACGTAACTCATTAGGAGAATCTTGCACTTTAGAGAGCACAAAGGTAAGCAGCTCCTCTTTTTGCAGGCATCTGCTCTTCAGATACATTTACTGAAAATTAAGTCTAAATAATACAGGGAAATACATAAACCCGCACAATTCTGAATATCATGGTCTAAGTTCAGACCCGGTTTTGCAGCACTGGAGATCCCAGTAAGAAAAAAAGTGTCATTCGTCCCACCTCTTCCCTCCCGAAACATCCTCCTAGAATTGTTTGGAGGGACTTTTCTGCCTTCCCTCCGTGACTCCAACTGCACAGGATTGAGGTCTATCATAGCATCCCCCAAAACTAGCATCGGCAACTGAAAACCTCCTCTAGACGACATACCAGGAATGCCAAGGGCTCAGCCTACTGCTCTCCTTGCCTTTTGAGCCAGTAAAGCCTAGCACTGGCAGTAGTTTGCTGCAGAGTGGGAGAGAGAAGCGGAAGGCTTTCACCTTTATAAGTGAATAACCAAGGAATGCTGGCCAGCACCCCTTTAACCTGTTTACCAAGCAATAGTCCCTTTGCCTCTCCCAAGGAACAGAGCATCCCACTGCCCTCCATACTCCCCATAGCCTTTCTGCAGCCTTGCCTGTCAGTCTCTTACTTGCCATACTTGGTATCTCCCACCAGCAGCTCTGGAGCTCTGTACCATCGGGTTGCCACGTAGTCTGTGTAAGGTTCCCCAGAAGCTGCTAAGGTACGGGCAAATCCAAAGTCACACAGTTTTACAACTCCCGACTGGGAGACTAGTATGTTCTCTGGCTTAATATCTCGATGTATTATCTGCACAGAGAAAAGCAAGTCAAGGCAAATAAATTCCCCATTTCTACATAGTAAACTGGCTGGCTCACCAAAAATAGTTTTCTCACATCCAGGTAGAAAATCCCATTTTTGCAGGCATGGGAAACATACGGAGTCTGTAAAAGACAGCTACGTGCACACAGTCAGCGAACAAGTGCTGACCCAGATGCACAGGGAAACACAGAACCTCTAATTTTTCCACCCAGAAACATTTATTTTCTATACCTCTCTGCATATGTTCTGCAGGTGCCTTTACTATAGGTATTTTAACAGGCACAATTTGTTATGCTTGAAAATCTGGCCTTGACCACAAGTTTAAAAGCTATAAGTATTGCAAGGGCCATGGGCATATCCTGCAGTTAAATGTGGAGAGTATTTCAGGAATTCTTAGGAGACTCTGTTTCCCAAACTTAAAAATATATTAACTAACACACTTGTGTCTATAGTTACACAAGTAGGATTAAATCAGCAAACCTGTTAGTAATCAGTTAACTGAGAACAAAAACCTAGAAATACTGAAGAGAAAAAGCAAGCCTACATATTTACATAGACACTATGACAATCAAACCTTGGACAGAGAGACTATCTCCCTCTGAAATATAAGCCAACCTACAATAAGGTGGCACCAAGTATTGGATTGCCAAGGACTTCGGGACCCTTCCTTTGAAACGCTCTCACAAATCAGCTGATCAATCAGAGGCAGACTACTGGATTAGCTGACTTAAAGCTCTGATATTTTATATGAAATTCAGTCCGGCCCTCCTGCCCTACCTACTCCTTTTTAGCCAAAGCTTTGTTTCTCTAAATTTTAATATATGTTAAAAAATATACGCTTCTGTACCTATTCATTCAAGGTTAACTCCAGAGCTGGCTTCTTGTGCATACTTACATTATGACTGTGACAAAACTCTATTCCTCTCATAATCTGAAATAAGTATTTCCGAACCCTGCTGTAGTCTAGTCCGTTTGGAAACGCCTCAAGGTCATCAAGCACCGTGTGATCCACAAATTCAAACACCAGATACCACCGTTTCTTCTTTTTACACACTTCCAGCAGGTTCACGAGATTCTCATGCCTGAGTTGCTGTTATAAAACAGGAAATACTTTGTCAGAGCTTGACAGCATATAACGAGTGAACTGCAACCATATACTTTTAATGAAACCCAGCTGGTGCACTGCCCTGGAATGCTCTTCTCATCACGGCACTCAACACTCATTTATTCTTTAAATTAGCTCACTGATATTTTAGAATACATTTTGCAAATTTTGTTTTTAACATTATCTGGAGGATTTCCACCATATACGCAGACACTTGTTTTTGTAACCTAAAAGTAAATTAAATACCGACTAAGGACATTTCTTCTTAATGGGGATGCCCAAAATACACTGTTCTGCATTGAAAAATCTCATACTTTCTGCTTCTCACAATACTCTCCTCACAGAAGAGGTGACACTAACTCATGCCTTGATCCTGACAAGCTTTAGGGCACGCTTATGTTCCACGTGAGAGAAATCTTGAGGAAGTCAAAGAGAATTCCAGAGGAGGGTGTGGTTGACGCGTGAGAGACAGCAGGCAGCTAACAGCATCTCCCACAAAGACTTCCCAAGGCAAAGGGAAATCCAGAGGTCCCCAAGCTAGCAGGAAAGACAAAGCAGGATGGTTTGTACTGGAAAGTTCAGCGTGCTGCCCAGTACGTCTCCGACCACCGCGGAAGAACAGGGCATTTAGGCACAACTGGTGAGCTGCAGAGACTCCTTGCCTTTGCGGTTCCCAGGTTTTGCTTACAAACAGCTCAAGCAGCAATAAACACAGTTTGTTCCTGTAAGGTTGGCCTGTACCTGCGACTCAAACTCTTTTAGGAGACATTCTCATCAAGGTGACCAAGTAACACTGCTACCCTGTCTGCTCCCTCAGGGCAGGGCACAAGGAGTTGCAACGCTAGCTACCCCTTCCAGACAGGATTCAAAAGATGGCTGAAGACAGCTCTTAAGGTTTTCTTTCAAGAAAACTTCTTTTTGCCTCTCCCAACAACCCAAAGCTGATTAACCTCTTTTCTCCCACGTTTCCAGGAAGTTTTACTCCTCTCCTCTGTTATTCCTTCCTCTAGGCTCTCAAAGTCTCTTGCATCCCCATTTACAAGGGAAAAAAAAAAAAAAGGCAGCTGCAATACCTCTCTGTTCTACCTAGCTGCCAGTTCATCATCAACAAGTGTCTGTATCTTCATTTTTTCCAATAAGACTGAGAGAAGACTTTTCCTTTAAGCTCCTACCATACCCAAAGCATGTTGTCACTGCTAGGTTATACACATTTACAGTAACGAACACGTGCCAGAATACAAGCACATTCGATGGATAAAAAGCAAGTTCAGCATTCTTACCTGTAACAGCATTAACAATTAAACAGCTTCTATTGAACTCTGTCTAGTCGATCCAGAGTGAACACTGACAAGTCAAGGATTTGAAGAGTTTGTTTTGGTTGTGTGGTTTTTTTTTTTTGTTTGTTTTTGTTTTTTTTTTTTTTTTTTTTTTTTTTTTACACACACAGTATTATGCAGTGGGGGAAGCTGAAGATCTTTTAGAGAAAAAAAGACCACAACTTAAATGAAAAGGAAAAAAAAAGTTGATGCATTTTCTAGTTACTTTGTCATCACATTCTGACCAGCCTTGAAGCCACCTCCAATTTGTTACACATTCGTTACACGGGTTTATCACACACCACTTGAACAAAACAGACCACGCTACAATGTGTGGTTATTCATTAGCTTGGAGCCTAGCAGGGAAATATCCTTGGAGGCTGCCTGAAGGCAGCACCATAGCCCAGGGATCACCAGTCAACTTGCAGCTGGGTCTGTCGAAGACCCAGGCTTCTTTGAAGGTCTGAAAAGTGAAGATTTTAAAAAAGATGATCAGTTAGAAGAAAAAAAAAAGCTCTTTTCTCAAGCATAATTTCTTGAGAATACAGATTTTTCTTCTAAACTGAGGCTTGAAGAGGTTTTGCTGTTTTCAGCCACGATTAAATTTCTGCCTGAACTCCGGAACAGGAGGACAAAAAATAAATTATAAAGCAATAAAATTAGGTTCAAAGGGAGCATGCCAGTGAAGAAACCTCATAAAGATTAAACCTCTAGGTATTTATTTTAACTGTGAGAGGGCACACTTACTGAGCGATATATGGAAATGTTCCCCTGGCTAAGTTCCCATTTACCCAGGAAAACAAGTTAATTCCCAGCACACCTGGGAGGCGGTACGTGCTTTGCCTCAGTAACTAAGCAAGCTCAGCCAACAGATCAGGTACAATCCAGACTCGCACAGATCTGCTTTAAAAGAGTTTGAGGGGACAACGCTTGGAGCTGCTGGCTGCGTCTCAAGCTCCGGTGCGCGCATTTCTATTAACTCTAAGGGTCCATAGCTCTTGCGGTAATGGCAGAGATCACTTTTTCCTTCACAGCACAGGGACTGTAAGTCTGGCAGACTTGTGAAAAAACACTTGTGGCAGCCAAGAAAAGAGGACACAGGCTTGTATCCCCACCTCTAGAACACCCCGTGGCAGAGTAAAAGCCTAGATGCACTCCAACTGTAGTAAGGCTTTCCTTCATTTCTTCACTGGAGACATCACCCGTGTCCCAATGCTTAGAACTACCATGTGTGCCAACGCACAGGGACAAGCATTCTTCCATGCATAACACCTGCGGGACGAGGGAAGAAGGAAAACGCTGGAAGTGCTGCTAGAGGTTACGGTGGCAAACACAAGGGCTGAAGGTGGTCAAAAAGGCAAGCACAACAAATGATCTATGTGCTGGCAGGGAATGTCACCCTGCACCCTTGGCATCCTATTCACAAAGGAACGCAGCAGGAAAAAAAACAAACTGGCAGCGAAACAGTTTAGGAACCTGCAAAACCTTCTGTAGGAAGAACAAAGCCAAGACAGGAAGCAAAAACGATGTATAACAACACACTGAAGAGCAGACAAACACAAAACCCCGTTTATCTAAAGCTCCTGGGTATTTTCGCGGACAAGAGTATCTACATCCCATGAAGAGAAGTACCTTTAATAAACCAACCCACACAATAAGGCTACACCACATAACACTGCTGAGAAGAAGCCAACAGGCTCAAGTACGACCGGACATTTAGGCGAGTATAAAGCATCCACGATTGATAGCAGGCAAATCACGCACTCAAACAGCAAAGGACATTATACCAGCTGGCTTCAGCCTAGGGGCTAGCCATTGATGGATAAGGTTCAGGGAATTCGATACCCATCCTCCTCCAGCCTCTCACTGGCAGTACAAGCCTGCCAGGAAAGTGCCATTAATAACATAAAATGAAGTAAAACATTCCTAGAAGCAGATCTCTTGATTGGGTTAACACCAGCACCCAGTCTGGTTAAGCACACTGACACACATCCAGGTCACCACTCACCTGCAGGTTTTTAAAGTTCTGCGTTTCTTTAATTTTCAGTAATTTTACAGCAGCAAGACACTTGAATTTGGCACACAATACGGGGAGATACAATTACTACTAGGAGGCAATAGAGACCTTATGACTCCCTTCCTCATACCTTTTCCCGCTGAATACAGGGCACGTAAACAGACTAGGTTCTAATCAAGTCTGGTTTAGCCCGGCAAATCCAGCACAGCGCCCGGCCAAAGCAAAAAGCAGCTCTGCAAGGCTACAACTCAAAGGCTCAGTGAATCTACCATGGCTTAGCTGCTCACGGAAATACAAAGCAAGTGTCTTTTGGTTTGGATTTGGTTAGTTATACTTTGTAAATCGTGGTCAGAAGCAACTGTGTTTCCCTTTCAAAAGCAACCCAATGGCTTAAACCTACACCCATCCTATAACTTCACTGGATAAACTAAACTTCACCTTCCTCCTTAAAGGACTAGTAAGAAGTATCAAGAAGCAGTTTCCTCCCAAGAACCCATTAACTCCCTTACAGGCAGCCCTCACCCACACCCACCAGTTCTAAACAGCTAACACCTTTACTGCAAGAACAGCTGAGACCACAGACAGGAAGGTTACTATTCTGCTTGAAGGAGACATTTGCCTTCACCAAGGTATTTAAACACCTGAGTAGGATTCTAAATCCACTGTGAAGAGGCGCCTTGAGCCCAGCACACACCACTGTTCTCCTTCCCCATGCTGAGCTGCATCCTTGCCCTCACCTGCAGCGGGGCAGGTTGTTAGAGTAGTAACTACAGGGAGCTTCAAAATTAAAAGGTCTCGCTCTGCATTAACCACTCCAGTGCAGCGGCTCATGGCAGATGCTATACTGTGATACAAACATCTGCCAGCTGAAGGAGGAGATGCAAATTTAAATACAAAGCCATCGGTTTGGTTCGACTTTGCTGGAAAACACAGGCCCACTCCCCTCAGCTGCCCTCACAGCCCCTTGCTCACCTTCAGCAGCTTGACTTCCCTCACGGCGATCTTCCTCACCACAGCGTCGTCCTCACTTTCCAGAAACTTCTTGACCGCGACGATCTGCCCGCTCTCCTTGTTTCTGCACTTGGTCACCACCCCGTAGCTGCCTTCCCCCACGAGGCCCAGCACCTGGTACTTCTCCATGGCCGCGGCTTTCCCCCTGCGGGAGCCCGAAGAAATTCCGTTAGACCGCGGCCAAGGCGGGGTCGAAGGGACCGGAGCCTCACACCCCGTTGCTCGACGGCCGCAGGTCCAGCCCCAACGCACCATCACCAGGGAAACGGCCGCCGTAAGGCGCCTCCGACCTGTCGCAACAGCCGCACGACAGCCTGTGCGGCTGTTGCGACAGGTCGGAGGCGCCTTACGGCGGAAGAACGGGCGGACGTTCAGGGAGGACTGTCCACCACAACCGGCGCTACCGGCAAGCGGCAGCGGAAGAATGAGCGGGGGGGGGGGGGGGGGGGGGGGGAGGGCTGGCCGCCGTAGGGGAAGCAGGGCGGGTGGTCCCGGAGGCCGGGCTCTTGAGGTACCGCCTATCCAGGTGCGGGGGGTGCGGCTCGCTACCGGTAGTCGTGTGCGGGCCGAGTCCCGTCCGGGAGAACGCGGGGAGGGGTTTATTCGTTTATTATTTGCTAACGGGCCCGCCTCTGGTCGGCCTCTGAGGGCTCCCCCCCCCCAGGGGGGCTGATATCAAACCCGAGCCACTCATATTAAATATCAAATATCATATTTGATATATTAATATCAAACCTGAGCCACTCATACCATATCGAAACAAGCCACTCCTCTTGCTACAGAATGTAACCCTGATATTTTACACGTCTTTTACAGAAAAAAAGTGGGAAATTATGTAGTTAAGTTCTTGGCTAAGGCAAACAGTGAGGTACAGGCATCAGCCATACAAGATTCCTTGGCTATTAATAAATCATCGACATGATTATCAAAACAATGCTGCTGTTTATTTTTTTAAACACAACATACTGCAAATCTTTTACTAAAATTTTAGAAAACGAGTGGGGGACCCAGTGAATCCCTGAAGCAGCCTTGTCGATGTCAGCTGCATCCTTCCTCAAGTAAACACAAAAAAAAAAGACTGAGAGCCTGGAGGAATAGGTTTACTGATTTAAGGCAAAAAAAAGTTGCCCATGTATCTGTTAGACAGGGATGATTCTGTTAATTGTGTAAAAGGTTTAAGAGTACTTCTTCTCATCAGAAGAAGGGGAAAACGTTTTGTGTTCGGTAGTGATGGCACCGTAGATAGGGCTGAGAGGTCCTTTTGGTTGTGCTGGGCATTCCCCTTGTTGACGACCTGGTTGTCCACGATAATCACAACGGCCTCCTGCTCCTTAAGGCCCACTGCTCCTAAAATTTCCTCCTCTGCTTCGGCCTTGACGACCTCCACATCCCCATCCCCTCAGTCGAGGATTGCTATCCAGTGCTGGGCCGAGGTACGGGATGACAGGAAGAGCCAGGCAACAAATCTGTGAGTTGGCGGCAGAAGAGATGCCCGACTCCTTCCTAACAAAGCCAGCCTAAGAGAGTGCCCAAGATGTGCTGGAAATCTACTTGGCTGTCACGAGTAAAAAAGCCTTATAAAGCATTTTCCCTTGAGGCTTTTTTTCTTAAAGCCATCAAGACACATAAAGAACAAGTGACGAAGCAATCCTACCTTGGCAGGAAAACGTGCAGTGGGAAGAGCGCCAAGATAAAACAACAGGATGAATTCATTGAACGCATGTTCTGTGTCTGAGCAGCTGCATGCTGTTGCAAGGCAGCTTAGTTGCTTGGAATGTGGCAATGATAAATGTGGAATAATTTACTTTCAAGTGGATCTCTGTATCGGTGCCCATGCGGTGCATTTTATTTTAAAAACGTGGCAGTTTCTGCACATTTTAGGTGCAATTTAACACCAGGCATGAAGGTAACCTGTTTCCTTCCATAGAGGCTTCTAGCAAAGTTGAAACATGCGTGCGCATTTACCGATTGAGACTTAAGGCAACATACTCTTGCTCATATATTCCAATACTACTTTCTGAAACCTTTATCGTATTTCTTTTTGAGTCACGTCGATATGCGTTACCTTCTGTAATTAATTTCTGATTATTTCTTCTTCACCCTCATTCTCATTTCCTATATGCAATCACTGTAATGCACCTTTCAAGACTGACCTCACATTTCCAGGAAAAAAAAAATCACAGCTCACTTGGCATTAATTTATTATATTCCTCCCACCCTCTACCACTCATCATTATTGTAGCAAGTGCCCTCTCTGGGTCCTGGCACCTTGTTGCCAATTAACTCTTAACTGCCGAGATACCACTTTCACCTTCATTAAATCAAAGGCACAAACCACAACTGCACAGGCAGAGCAGATGTCAAAAGCTCACTCCGTCAGTGCAGACGGTTCTTCTATTGTATTTTATCTTCAATCATAGCAAACAGTATGGGAAACCAGCCTTTCTCGCTTATGGACAGTGTCCAATGTCGACGGGATCTCTCTTAATTAGAGATCCCAGCCGCCTCGCTGCTGTATCAGTAATGCTGGTTCTTACCATCAGCAACTAACTTAAACATGACGATTTCTTTTGGCTCTAGGTTGCTTTGGAGTTTTGTTTTTTGAGTGATCTTGATTTTTATATATATAACATCACCGTTAGCTTACGATGATGCGTGTTGGTGGGGCGCTACAATTTAAAGCTAGAGAAATGGAAGGCGGTGAAGAACGAATGAGTTATCTTGCTAGTACCCGTGCTGCAGATAATGTTTGACAGCCTGTTGGTATCTGAATGGCATTGACCGAGTTCAGTCTTGGTTAATCTAAGAGAAACCCTTTTTTCTCTCTTATAAGGTGACGCCTATAGCCAACAGGGACCTCGAACTTGACTCCTCTCCTCAAAAGTGTAATTACCGGCGATGCCATTTCATACGGCATTTGGAACCAATAGGGAATATTCGTCTTCTTTTAAATGCAGACTACCATGAGCTCTTCTGATCTTCCATGGCCACAGGAAAGGACATCCCCCAGGCTAATGAGAAAGGGGCAGAGGAGTTTTAAATTCAATCGCTAGAAGAGCTTTCTTTTTCTGAGAATTGGTACTTTTACAGTAAACACATCCCTGTCTCTAAACCAATGAATAACCAGATAGTTTCATTTTCTCAGTATCTCCAGGATGAGTTAAGACATTTTCAGTATTTTGAGCTGAGTGCAACTGATACAATTTCTGTCGATGTGCGTTCCGGCTCCTTTGAATATGGGGCAACAGCATTTCTGTTATATATTGTTTAGCTTTTTATACCAAAAACATGTGGCTGCGCTGTGTGCCTTCCACGTCATGTTTCTCTTGCTGTAGCTCTTGGAAGTGTTCATCTAGAGAACGTCAACACGGTGTCAGTTCCGATATTGTTTGCCAGAAATTTTCAGATGTCATGGCATCTGCCAGAATCACCCATCGTAGTTCTTGTAGTTAAACCTCAGGAAGACAAATAATGATAGCCCCTGTCATTTAGATATTGGGTTTTAGATGAGTCACACAAACAACTAGTTATTTAATGGTTCTGATAATGAAATATCCAACAACTTAGAGCAACAAGTCCGGTGTCCCGAATGACCTTTTAGGGCTGAAATTACAACGGTGGGTTTTGTTCTTTTAAATTAAGGGATTTTTGTTCGCATACAGCATACGAGCTGTAGTGAACGTATACCAAGATACAGGATTTCACAATATACCTTATTTCTCTCCATCGCCCAAAATGGAAGGGAGTAACATGGATCGCAAGAAGAAAATAAAGCCACACCTGTGGCATGCAGTGGTGACATGGTTGATCAAGAGATATTACTGCCTTATTTCTATGGCAGTTTTGTGGTAAACAGCCTTCATTTCTTTACATCCATCCTTGTTTTCCCCACATGACAGACCTCAACGCCCGTTTCACACAGGACTTGTCCTACCTAGTCGACACTTGCAGAAGCCGATCCCGCCTTTCCCGTCACGTTTCTTCCCTTGAGATGACACCAGCCAGGGAAAGAAATATTTTTGGCGACGACCCTTAAAAAGAAATGTCAAAATTTTCCCGGTTTTGAAAGGATTATGGTCTTTTTAAAACTGTATTAGGCGAGCGGGCGGAGGGGGAGAGGCGAAGCGGGCGGCCGCCACCGCCGCCGCGCCCGGCCGCCATTACCGCCGCCACCGCCTTCTCCTCAGCGCCCGGGAAGGGGCGGGCCGCCGCCGCCGCCGCCGAGGGCGGTACCAACGGTCGGGGCATGCGGCATCCGCCTCTGCGCAGCGGCCGCGGCCATGAGGCTGTGGGCGCGGAATCTCCGTTCGTCACCCGGTCTTTTGTTATTAAGGGTCAACGACTGCGCTTTGTCTTTCTTTTCTTCGCTTCCTCCTTTTTTCCTTCGTGGTCCTTGATGGCAGAGGAGGTTTGAAGCCGCCTTGGAAGGGAGGAGGAGACGACGTTGCCGCCGCTGCCCAGGATGCGATGGGGAATTGCTGGGCGCAGTGGTGCTGCGGGCTCTTCTTTAGGAGGGAAGCCGGCCGGCTCCAGCGAGGCGGAGGGTAAGCGGGCAGCGCGGCTTCCCCTTTCCCCTCCCCGGGGCGGGGAGGTGCTGAGCCCGCCCGGCTCCGCCTTCCTCCCCCCCCTCCTCCTCCTCCTTCGTCTTCGATGGGCTGGAGGGTCCTGGGACGGTTGGTTCTCGTCCCTCTGACAACGGGTCGTGGGTTGTTTTGGGGCTGGGACACGCAGAGGAGGTGTTGCGGTGCCCGGTGTGGGTCTCAACATGGAGGTGAGGTGGGTCAGTAGGTGAGGTGGAGACATGTCGCCTCATGGTCTCATTTGACACCTTCCACGGTTGATGGTCACACGCTTCCAGGGATTGGGTTAAGTTGTCTCACCGCTGGGACATTCGTGCTCCTTAGCCATCTTCCAGGGTTGTTTTTCCAGAAGAAGTTTGGAAAGATTTTTCAGGTCACTTGCCAAAATCTGTGGAGGCTGCTGTGTTTGTGCAAAGATGTCGAGGTAGGAGATTCTGCCCCTCTATTCTGATGTCCTCTGACCTCCCCTCCAGCTCTGGAGCTCTCGGCACAGGAGAGACATGGAACTGCTGGAGCGGGGCCAGAGGAGGCCCCAGCGATGCTCCGAGGGCTGGAACAGCTCTGCTGGGAGGACAGGCTGGGAGAGCTGGGGGGGCTCAGCCCGGAGCAGAGAAGGCTCCGGGGAGACCTTCCTGCAGCTGCTAGGGCTGGAAGGGGGCTACAGGAAAGATGAGGACAGACTTCTTAGCAGGGCCTGTAGCGATAGGACAAGGGCTAACTGTTTTAAACTAAAAGAGGGCAGATTCAGACTAGATCTAAGGAAGGAATTTTTCATGAGGAGGGTGGTGAAACCCTGGCCCAGGTTGCCCAGACAGGCAGTAGATGCCCCATCCCTGCAAACATCCCAGGTCAGGTTGGACGGGGCTCTGAGCACCCTGGTCTAGTGGAAGATGTCCCTGCTCATGGTGGTGGGTTGGACTAGGTGAACTTTAAAAGGTCCCTTCCAAACCAAGCTATTCTATTGAAGAACACTGATGTTTTCTGGAATGTGATCTTGTCTGCTCTGTGAGTCAGAGGCTGAGACCCTGCTGGGATAAAGGGTGACTACTACAGAAAATGAGTAGTAGAATAATCTGAAGAAGTTTTTGTGTATCTTGTAAATGTGTACTCTGTCTTTTGTTCTGCAACAACCAGTTCATAGAAAAGCAGGGTACGACCAGGGGAAGGAGGCATACCTGTACAAGAACTTGGTTTTCTTCCATATGCTTACCACTATTTGCTACTTAGATGTCAAGAGTAAGTGACTGTTTTATTATGGTTGAAGGTGCTCTACACAGACATGCTGTGCATTTTATGTGTCACAAACTCAAGGCCTTTTATTTGTCTTCAGCTCTGGCAGATGAGTCTAATGTTCTGCTTGTCCTGAAGACCTTTTAGGAATACTTTTCAGAGAAATGGGTGAAAGACCAGGACAGCGTGCATGGAAGATACCTGCTTGTATTCTTAGTACTTTCTAGCTGAGGGTGTGAGAATATATGAAATGCCTGGACAGCTGGCACTTAAGTAGCTGGTTCATGTGCTATACTCTGACAAAAATAGGTCATACTTGAAAGGTTCTTGCTTCACATGTGTTTTTTGCTGAGTCTCTGCTCATAGGTTAATACCCTTTTTTTAGCGGTCGAGGGTAGTGACTGTAAGTCTCTGTCAACGTGTAGTTAACCTCTAAAGTATTGCTTTGGTTGTGGGGTCTCTCTGTTTTTTTATTTCCTCCTGGCCCCCAACTACTTTTAATTGACTTAAGAGCGCTTGGATAGGAGACAGGGTCTGAAAAGGCACAAGATTGTCTTGGCTATAGCAGCAAATTCTAGATAGACAGTTGTCTTTTCTCTTTCCCTCTGGTCTAAAGTGACTGTTACCTATATTTGTGGGTTTTTTCCCCCTTGTATTCTTTTTTTTCTCCTGTATGTTTGCAATACATTGTTAGCCTTTTGCATATTAATTGGCGTTCGCAGTGTCATCTGTTCTCGTACTTGGTTTTGGTGTGTGTTTGTCGGCTTCCTGCCGCACCGTTTCATAGTCTCCAACGGGTTTTCAACAGGCTGTTGCTAAAGTTACTGGCTTACTCGCTGGAGTTTATTGTGTGTTTCGGTGCCTCTCACGTAACTATTGGCTTACTGCTTGCTTGGGTTTTAGAATGGCAAATATGACTGCCGATGCACAGAATTATGAGAAATGCCATTCTCTTAAATGGCAGGGAATTAATGAAGAAATTTGTGTGAGGATACTCTCAAAGGAGAAGTTTGTTTGCTGTGATGGCTTAGCTACTCATACATATGTGTATTGCTTCTCTTATTCCCAACATCAGACTGTCCTTACCAGTGCAATAAAGCTGTCTGCTGTTGTAGTGTTAAACTGTTAGGTACTTCAGGTGTTACATAGCCTGTAGGGAGAGTCTTACAAAAAAAATGAAACGACAGTCCCGAAAACGGACTTTTCCAGCTGAAGGGGCTGCACCTGTTTGGATTTTCTTTTGAAACCTGACCCTGGAATATCACATGCAGTGATCAATTTATGAAAAAAAAGATCATAAGCGGTACTTCTTGCAGGTAGCTGGCATACGTCTCAGATCATCTTCGTTTTCTGGCTGTGCTGGTAGTTTCCAGAACAGTACTGGGGTGTTGAGCAGTTTACGTATTTTCCTTCCACTGTCTGGTGGGAGGGGTAGGGAATTGTATTAAAAACAAAACTGTAAAATGTGTCTTATAAATTACGAGCTTGCAAGTTAGATTGCTACCAGTTTTGCAGATTTGGCTACTTCTGGAAGAGCATAATGTATTTTATCAAGTTAATTGTGATTAATGACCCAGATAATCCCCACCCTCCCTGACCATTGCTTAGTTTTTCTTAGATTCTCCAAGACTTGACTGTGAGAAAAAAACTCTGAATTAAATAATTAAGTATACAGGTTTTAATCTTGCAGGATTTTGAAATGCTTGTTATAAGTTGCGTTTGCTTGGAATTGTGTTTAAAATCTTGGAAATTTATGTATGAATTACTGCAATGCTTTTGGAATTCATGTTGAGCACATGTAGAGAGAAATGAAACACCAAAACCTCCTTTAGTGTAGTGTAAGTTTAACTTTCTGTAAAAATACAAACTTCCCTTTGGTAGGTGTTTTTTTTTTTAGGGAGTCTCCTTATGTTTCAGCTGAAATAGTTTTGCTCGAAGTACTACAAGTTGCAGCCATAATTAAAAAGCAGGTCATAGCTAATTTGTCACTGTATTTGACCATAAGTATTCCTTTTTACTTCTAATGGAGTGTATCGAAGAAGGGAGGGGGATGGAAGAGAGAGAAGAATAAATGTAATTTGTCTGTAGGTTATTTGTTTGGTTAATTTGGAAGGGATTATCATGTAGCAAAAGGGAAACAATCCTTCTCATCACTAGTGTGGAAAAAGTAATTTTAACTCATGCCCTGGTTTTAATAGATGAAATGTTCATTTTTAGTGACTTTTTTTCCCCCCGCACATAAGCTGTATAAGTTGGTTGGGGTTTTTTTTTTTTAAATAAGAGATGTTAACATGACTTTGCATAAAAGGAGGATAAAGCATATATATGTATGGAGTGCTGAAAAGTTAGTATCTTAAATAGCTTTAGCTCTTTCAGGATTGATCTGACAGACTGTCTGGGTCCTGTGACCTATTAGCTGAACTCTTTTCGCTAGTACCTATCAAACCTAAATGTTTCTCGAGTCTGTTTTAGAAAATAATGAAACTTAATGAGCTTAAAGGAGAATAATAAAAGCTGAAATTTATTTCCATTCAAGTTGTTCTGTGTGGGGGTGAAGTAGGTGGGTCTTCCATTTCTGTCCCTAATGACCTCAATCTTCCATCGTTCCTCTGGGATTTAAGGGCTCAAACTCCGGCACGGAATTAGGTCTTCTGTTATTAAGTCCCTGCTCAGGAAGTAGCAGAAAGAGTGGAACTTTATTGAAGTGTCATTGCTGTTAGGCTATTTGTAATTACATTTAGTAAGCTTGCCCTGCATTGTCTTAGTTTTCTATAGGTTTGCTGTTCAGTTCTTGCAACTACTCTGACTGTGGTTCGTGTGTTTGTAAAAGTTGAGCACAATTTATTTAGTGTTTGATGCTGTAAACCGGAATCATGCTTTTGTCAACAACACAGATAGTCCTGAAACCATTTCTTGTAACTAATTAATTGAGATTGTTAATGGCATTGGCTCCAGCACACCAAGAGGTTACACAGAGGGGCAGCAGTGAAATTACTTGAAGCGTTCATGCCACGTGTCCCCGTTGTACTTGCGATGTAGCACGTGAGTTCGAGCGGCCTTTCACCGCTGGTTTCACAGCGATGAGTCAACTGGACGCAGCTCTTCAGTGGCAGCTGTATGCAGCGAGGTGCGCTGCTGTACGGAAGGAAAGGTTGACCAGGACTCTGCAGTGTAGTGGGTTGCGCAACAAGTTGCCAGGGGAGACGTACCCTAACTGGCTTCCGAAGAAAAATATGACGGAGATTAAATATGATATGATTAAAATAATTCAGGCTTTGGCTGGCGTGTTGCTTTTAGCATAGTAGAAGTAGGTGTTGGTTACAAGTACAGAACGATCTTTTGTATAAGCATAGAAATGCCTGAGGCTGTGGATTTATTCCTGGTTATCAGTCAGCACGTGCAACTGGAAACTCTGGTTTTTAAGAGTTTGCTGGAATGGATGTTGTACTGAAGCACTGGTGTACATTTGAATGTTCTTTTGGATGATAGCCAAACCTCTTTCAGTAGATAAAAATGTATTCAGGTAACTTAATAGTGTATTGTTTTTCATAGAGGACAGTGTTAAGACAGTGAAATGATCAAGGAGGAGACTGATTCCCTGTATAAAATTACAGACTGTGAATAATTTTTTGCAGTTGAAAAGTATTGTCTTGACCTCTTTGTAGACATTTTTCTCCGAGGTTCAACCTTCTAGCTGTGTCAAACTGTCAAAATAAAATGTATTGGTTTAACACTGATGTTGTACAAGATGCTATGGTAGTAAAGAGTTAAGTGCCGTGATGAGCAACAGCGTTTTCAGAAATTGCCTGCAATAATGTTTTTTGAGAAAAATGTAGTAAAGGTGTTGCAGGACATGCTAAATATCTGTAAATGTCAAGTCCAGCATCCTGATAAGTGACTTCTTTTCACTTGAGGGTGTTTGTCTTTTCTCTAGTTCTGTAGAAGATATTTACGTGCCGTTGCCTCTCCCTGGTCTCGTAGCAATGCAGAGCGCAGGTTAACAAGTTAATGTATTTAATACGTGAAGATTTTTATGTTTATTTTATACTTACTTAACGTGTTTCAAAAGCTGTTTAAATTTATCAGGCTTGTTTTCCTTCTGCTGTGAATTGAAGACCATTCTGTAGTGTAACCATAGACTTATTTTTCCAGATCAAAGTATTTCAGAACATGTTCAACAGGAGAACACTTCACTATAGAGGTGAGTGCATAAATTTCTAGTGATTTTTTTTTTTTTTTTTAAAGAAAAGAAAATGTGGAAAAAGCTGAATTCTGGTAATGCCTTTTACACTTTCTGCAGTTTATGTACACTGAAATATTTTGGGTTATTCCAGACAAAATTGATGCTGCACTGGGTGGCAAGTTAGTGGTTCTTACAGCACCTCAGAACATTAATAGATCATTTCACTTCAATCTATCACTTGGAAAGCAGAGAAGTATCTGCTGTGATCTGATACTCGGCACCAGAGCATTCTAAAGTCTGCCTATCGCATCTTACATCGCTGCTGTGTTGGGAGTGATTTTTCTTTTCTGCTTGTATAAGTGCAGGATACTTAGTTCTAGATTGCAGGATCATGAATCTGATTTTACAAAAAAACTGGGATCTGATGAGGTTACTTTATAGTTGCATTTGTAGTCCAGTTTGTTCACTACAGAGGTCCTTTCTCGGCCACCGAGTATCACCACTTTTTGCCAAGGGTACTGTAAGGTTAACTTGTACAAGCTGAGATTCTCAGAATAACCTGGTTTACTTTTTCTGAGTGTTCCTTATGGTCTAAAAGTCCTAGACCTTTCAGATTGCCCCCATTACTGAGAATAACATTAATAGTTGTAATCACTGCTTTGGCTTTGAAGAAAGGGGGCAGACGTGTACAGTGGGGGAAATCTGTTTTGGCGCACAACTTCCAGTTGTGAGAGTGTGTTCCTGCAGCAGAAATACGATAGGGAAAAGAAGCTTCTGTCCTCCTCCCAAATTGTTATTCCCATTGTGCTTACAGCAGTTAGTCAGTACGCAGGTCAATAAGCAGTCCTGCCGTAGGTATCGACCTCCATGTTTGATGTAATGCCCACGTGTAAGATGACCGTACTGAAAATAATACGGAGAATTTCCATTTGCGTTGTTTTCATGTGATAGCTGAACTTCTGCTGGACGAGTTTGTGCATCTGAGAGTGCTTTGTGTATTCTTGCCCGGTTTGGGCTTTTTTTTTTTGGGCTTCCTAACATTAAGCATTATGTTTCCTTTATTGACCTTTAGTTTCTTAGGTGCAAAGCTGGGAGGATGGGCTGTTGTTGCTTCTTTGCTTTTAGAATTCTGGGTAGAAAGTAACTCTTGTTTTCTGTAAATTAAGTACATCTTCAAATGCTTTTTGATAAGCATCGCAGTTGCCATGCAAAGTAGGGGTTACATGCGCTATACCGCTTACACCTTCTGCATTTTTAAATTGAGTGGGTGCTTTGGTGTATGTCAGAGCTGTACCGTTCCTTCCGCTGTTTTTATTATAACGCTTCAGATGCACAGAATTATTAGCACTCTTATGAGCTAATGAGATTTCATTTTTATCAGGGCCCTAACATAGGTTGTCGTGCAATACATGAATGTTATCTTAAGACTCTTCTCCTTTTAGGAGACTGTAATGTTTAAGAAAAGAAATGTTGGTAAGAAGATAGGTCCTACTCTACAAGTAATACCTTCGCTGGAAGTAGGAGCTTTCATAAATGGTATTACAGTCCCATTGTTGTCATTGGAGTAGTGTTTAAATATGTAATCATATTTGCTGTATGTGTTTAGTGACTTGTTATGTTTTACTGCTTTTTCTCTGCAGTTTGAGAACCTAGTGGAAAGTGATGAGGTAGGTGCCTGGATCGTTATGTTAAACGTCCTAAACGTTAAACAGCCTTTAAAAATGGTTCCCAGATCTGGATCATCTTCTCGCTTTGTGCTATGTTGTAGACTTAAATTGCAGGTGTTTTTCCTTGGAGTTTTGCTTGCTCTAGGAATGAATATTTAACACTTTGGGAGAGATGAAGACCTAAGAGAAGACAGGTATGGGGGGAGTGTGGAAAGTAACCCTTTGAGGAAGAGAGCACTATGGACATTAGGAAGGCAAAAAGAAGAAAAACGAGGGGGGGGGAAAAAGGTAGGGGGGAAGATGTGAAGGAGAACTTGCTCCTGGTATAACTCTTCTATAAGACTCAGCAAATGCTCTCTATCTGAGAACATAAATGGACCTGGGTTGCTTTGCTAAGGAGAGTTTTGGGAGTGCTCTGTCTTTACAGTTATGGGTGAACTGGATGAACAGCGCTTGAGGAAAACTGAAGTTAGCCTTAAAACTTTACTCTTAAAAATTTAATACAGCTTGATAATGGGTGGGACACACATTGCATTTTAAATACCCTGCCCTGTATTTAAAAACAAGAGGACTAATAGTTTTGTTCCTGAAATACACCACTAGAATTTTTTTTTCAGGTGGGAGTACTTATTTGTTTTACTTAGCCACTTCAGTTGATTGCATAACAACATACTTTTTTTTTTTTACATTCCAAATGAAAAGAGGGGATTTCCTGCCCCTTCCCACCCCTCTTGTAAAATCAATCTATGGGAGAAACTATGGTTTCATGGGGTTTTTTTTCCATCTTGAAATTGATTGATTGATAGGATTCTCAAAAACTCAGACTTTGTTCTGTTTTCTGAACAGGGAGAAAGCCCAGGAAGCAGTCACAGGTAAGACTTTGAGATTCAGGACCTCTCCTTCGCTCTGCTCTACCACTGTGACTATTAAATTTTTCACAGTTCCTGTCAAAACCCTTTCTGTCTTTTTAGTTGTCAGATGTGTGGAAAGAATACACATCAAACTAAACTTAAGGGTTAAGCACGTCAAAACAGTTTAGATGATAATGCGTTATGCAAAAACTGTACAAGACACTTAAAACAGTATGTTGCAAAGAGAATCTTTATTCTTGTTCCCAGGATCTGCATTTAACGTTACACGGTTGTTAGTGCTACAACTAGGTGAATCTGTGGTGAGCATGCTAGTATTTATGTAAGCAGTAGGAACTTAGAGGTCTGCTCTATAGGAAACTTATGAAGGCCCCAAAGTATATAGTTTGGTTATTTAGTTCTAGACATTTTGTCTTACTTAAGTTTGATAGTTCCCAAAAATGTTGTTCCCTGTCAATGATCGCAAAGAAGCGATGTAGCAAACATCATAATTATTATAATGCTTTTATGGTCTTGAATGTTAGATGCGTAGAAGTAGACGTAACGTAGGCAACAGATGAAAGTGGAACAATTTACAATTAGAGGACCAAAACAAGTAAGGAAAAAAAGTGAGATTTACACTGCAGCGATAATAACCCTTGTATTTCAGTAGTTCAGTTAGCAAACAGTGTTTTGAAAATATGCTTTCTATAAAGATAGAAAGAATGCTTTGTAAGAGTAAGGAGGGACAGCACTGTCCTGGGTAAACTGGGACTTTGGAACTCTGTTCGTAGGAGGAGCAGGCCAAAAGCACAGCCTGTTGAATTGGTGCTGAAGCACCAGTCGAGAAAGACTATATGGATACGTTTAAGTGCAACCTAGGCTTGTCGTGCGTAAATAATAGATGGAGTCTGTCTGTGTTTCTCCCATGCTTTTAGACCTCTGACTGAGGAAGAAATTGCTGACTTAAAGGACAGACATTATGACTCCATAGCTGAAAAGCAGAGAGTCGTCGATATGAAACTTCAGTCAGAGGTAAGCAGTTACGATGGGTAGTACGGCATGGATAGTTTTTGTTTTCAAGTAGTTAAGGTCAGCCATGAACACAAGGAGATTCCATTCGCATGAATGGAACAATTGGGTTTTGTTCATCAGTTTATTTTTTTTTTTAGTCTACAAGATAAGCAAAGAGATTGCTGCACTTTTGATGCTGCATTTGCATCAGAGACTGCTTCTTTTTAATAGGTTCCTAGGCTTCTAGCTGAAAAATTGAACGAATAGGCTGGCTCTCACGGACTTGTGTTAAATTTGAATTTTTTTAATTGCTTGGGTTATTTGTTTTTGGTGGTTTTTTCGTTTGTTTTTTTTTTTTTTCTTTTTTCTGAAAGGCAGAATGGGGAGTACATTTGATTCATTGTTTCTCGTGCTGTTTTTTTTCCAGAGCGTTTTCTTCAGGAAAAAAACCCGTAATTTGTCATTTTGTTTTAGTGTGTTGCAGCAATTAATGGAGTATGATGTGGAATACGATGTAGAAATTGAGAATTATTTTTAATGACGTACTAATGAAATAGGCAACTGAAAAGATTTAAGTCTCTCACTGTGCAGTTCATAATGAAATGCAATATGCATTTACAGCAATTCACTAGTAATTATGTTTATTCAATAGGGTAATGCTCAGTTATCTAAATTTCTTAGGATGTTTGGTGGGGGGAAGCTGTTAGATTCAGTTAATGAAGGAAAATGTTTTAGCTATGGTCTATTTTATTTTATTTTTGTTTTCTAGTAGCTCTTCTTTTGTTTTATTGAACTTACAACTTTATTCATAGGAAGATAGACAGGTTCTGCTTTTGTTAACCATTACTATTTTGTTTATATACAGTTAGCCTTACAAGAGGAGAAGTTAAGAATAGAAGAGGAGGCTTTATATGCTGCACAACGTGAAGCAGCCAGGGCAGCAAAGCAGAAAAAGCTCTTGGAGGTGAGGGGAAAAAGACCCCAATATATATCAGAGCTTCTGTTTCTATGTATGCAGACCTTCCTAATATCCTTTAAATCTCAGGAAACATAATGAGGAAATGGCTTTGGCTTGTACATTCCAGTAGAGAAAGAAATACACGATTTGAAAGTACAGCTGACTGGAACAGCTGAAAATGATCAGAATTGTTTGAAACAGCTTATGTTGCTGGGCATAGATTTTGAATGAGAGATGTATGATTTTAATCTACAGTTAGCTTAACAGACTTCTTATGTTACATATTAAAGTTACTGATCTTTAATGTGAAGTGATCTGTGGTGGCTTTCTAGTAAAAAAACCTCTGAAATTAAGCACATGCTATGACACCATTTACACTTGTAAAATGCACTTTATATGTTTGTGCACTTACTTATCTCTGTGGTTTGTGTTAACATGAGGATACGTGTTTCTGAGTCATCTGAATTTACGATTGACCCTGCTTGAGCAGGAGGTTCGACCAGATGACCTCCTGAGGTCCCTTCCAACCTCAATTGTTCTATCATTTTGTGATTTGTGTGTGTAGTAGCCAAAATGCAGCAATGCCTTAACAGTAGTCTTCATTTTATATAGCTGTGCCTACTTTCAGGTGTCTGGTGTCCATGCTTTTGGAGCTTGGTCAAGCAAAACAAATACCACGTTATGCTTTCCCTGCTTTTTTGAAAACAGATGCTGTTCTGTATCCTGACAGCATTTATCACTGATGGTTTTCACGTTGCGGTTCAAAAAGTTTGATATTATCAGTGTATTTAATATTTTTGCCACCTTAATAAGCTATTAAAGTCTGTGTTCTTACACAAATTTCAGGTTGCCATAAATGTGTGTGTTAGAACATTTTCACTTTTCACTCTCTGTTCATTTTTAATGTGTATGGCTGCAGTTGTAGCATGTTCAAGGAAAACAGTCCGCTAGATATGTGTTCAGTTGGAAGTAAATTTTCAAAAGTTCAGACTTAGATTTGTGGAAAAAGTCTCAAGTCTATACTAGGCTTAGGGGAGTTGTTTAGGGGAGTATTGTCTATGTTCAGAAGGGACTGAGCAGAAAGCTCTTTATTTCCAGACTGATAGTGATGACTGGGTCTTCATCTAATATTTATGTTGCCAAGTATAGGTCTCATTTCACATTTCTCTTTCTATCCTTTTGTCATTTGGTGTGGGAGGGTTAATTCTGTCTGACTTTTTTTTGCATGCCTTTTCCTTTTTTTTAACACTTTTAGTCTCTATCAAGTCAGCAAAAGTAGATTGTTTTATGGCTTTAACTATTTTTGTTGAAGTTCTGTGCCAGAAATGCTGTTTTTCTTGTCTTTCAGTATTTTTAATATGCACTTCCTTTTAGTCAGGGCCAAAGATAGAATGCATTACAGAGGTTTTACTTTCCTCCTCTCATAAAATTAGTACCACTTACCTCCTTCACAAACAACCCCCCAAGCCCCATAAGGATTTCTGAGGAAGTGTTTTTGTGTAGATACGCATCAAGCATTTAACCTTTCTAAATAAACTAGAAGCCATTTTTGAATACATAATTGTCTCTTCGCTGTTTGTGGGCAGAAGTCTTCTAAATGAGAAAATGGCTTTTTGATTCAAGAATGGCATCCAGTTAAAACTAATTTGGCTTGCTGATGTTGCCCTGCTAAATGGCAGGGTTTGTAACAGTGGAGAATTTTACTATGAGTGTATCTTGGAACTTACAGTACTAGATATTTGTATGTGACCTGGCAAAGGGGGTAGATAATTTGAATCTGATATTACATAGGTACGTGAATCTTCAAAGAAAATTGTTGCAAATGTCAGTAATAGATTTTTACAGACTTGTTAACTATGTTCTAAGAAACTCTTGTCTCCTTCTCCCTGCCTACTTAAGTCTTCTCACCTGTAACTGCTATTATGTTATATTTCTACTTCCTCTAGACCTTTCATTTTCTTACTGGTTTTAACCTGCTTATTCTGATTCTTATTTAAATACCCAAGATGGAGAGTGTGCCAAGAAATGAAGCCATCATCATCTTGGGATTGAAAAATACCAGCTGATCCAATGCAGTTATCTTGCATGACTATTTACCCAGCAAAGAGCAATTCTTAGATGAACTTAAAGTTGACGTTAAAAATTCTGGTTTATTTACCCCGCTTTTCTTATGCAGGGACAGATCCATTAAGGCTGCTAATAGATGACACCCCCCCCCCCCCCCCGAAAATACAGTAGCTAGACACATCAGACTTGTTTATAAAACAAGCTCGTACATTTTTATCTTAGTCTTTGTCATGAGTGGTGAACAATTACAGCTTCATAACTGATCTACCTGTAACCACATAGTTGATGGGCCCAGTTTTTTTGCTCTCATTTTTTCAAGGCAGGGAAGAGTAGCTTGAGACAACTTTGAAATGCTAAAACTTAAGCAGAACCCTCCTTCCATGACATCTGTTGTTCCTCTTGTAACTACAAAATAAATGCATGTATGGCTTGGGTCTTGCATGTTTCATTCTGTTTTTAGCTAATGATACCATGAAGGCTTTCTACCTTAGGAGTGTAGAGGCATTAAAACGTTTGGCCCAGCAGGGCAAGCAAGCTCTTATTAATGTAGATGAAGCACTTAGTGCTGACACAGGCAACTGGAGGAGATGGTGGTATTGCTTTGTGCAGGGATAGAAGGACACGTAGGAAATAATTCTTTCGAAATGGTAGGCTGACTGTTGTTTGCGCACAGAGCAAAACAAGCCAAACGTAACCCAGGTGTTAGTTGTGCATTGAAAATAGCCATGGCTTAAGAAGAGAAGACAATAGAGAAGAGGACAGATGCAGTCGTGACTGAGGTGGTGTTCACGTGTAGGCAAACAGATGCTTTTTTTTTTTACTTTTTTTGGTGCATGAAATAGGTTACAATGTTGAGAGCTCTATTCACAAAGCTACCTTCTTTTCAACGGAGAGATTTCTCAGATTAAAAACAGCACCACTTGCACGTAACGGTCCCTTCAGTATCATAAAATTTGATCTTTATGTGAACGAAAGTCAGTCTTTTCCTGAGTTATACTTAGACTGCTCCAAGGACCAGGACAGTGCTCCTTCTAATGCCACAGTTAAGAGAATGCTTAGTGTATTGAGTATGTTACTCTGAGTGATTGCATTCAGCCTTTTCAACAATTTACTTCTTTCGATAGCAACGTAGACAGCAAAGGATAACACAGAGAGCGCATGCAGTTAATAATGGAGACTATCAGAGGTAAGATATAAAACTGAATTAATGATAATTGAGAATCGTGACTCTTTTTACTCCTGTTCCTCATCTCCCCTTCACAAAAAAAACCCACAAACAAACCAAAACTTCACGTTTTTCAAACCTTAACATACGCAGCATTTCTGGGTCAGATTTGTTTTCATTTGTCGTTTTATTCGCACTGAATAGTTACTGAATGCAAACTGGGTACCATTAATCTGCAAAAGCAGAGGGTAGATTGCATTCATTCTGGTTTTCACTGTAGTTATTAGACTGGTGCATAGAAAATGGAACGTGCTCCCAGCTACTAATATGATATACATTTTTATATATGCACATAGAAAATGTAGTGTTTTATATTAAAAAGATGTTTATATGTAAAATTTCAGCCAATATAAAAATATTTTTATTATTTGGAACCCTCTTTGAAATGCCCAGAAAAAATACATACTAATCAAATGGGGAATCGAAGGGTTTATATAGTCTGCCTGTTTATTCATCAACATTTTTCATTTATTTCTCTTCACTCTCATCAGCTCTGTTCAGTGTTAAGGGAAAAAAAAAAAAAAACCAACCCATTAAAAAAGCCCCAATGAGATTTACTGGGGAAGGGTATTTGAGTTTAGAAAAAGCTCTAAAATCAAACACCTATGTTTGAATGGAAGAGAAGGGGGATAGGAGGGATTCTGAGTTAGGGAAGTACAGTTAAAAAAGGAGTTGTGAAAGCTGAGGTTTTATGCCAGGAGTGGGAACTGGCCAGATTTTAGAAACAAAAGACTGCAGTAGCAGGATTTCACTAGTTAAAAAACTTAGGTTTTTAGTTAGATTTTTCACTAGTTAAAAAAGGAATTGAAAATTAAGGAGGCATTATCTAAAATGGCAAAGGACGAGAGGGGAAGAGTTCTGTGACAGAAGTTAATTAATTTTTAACTGAAAATACTACTAAAAATGGAGCAGAAGCTGAGACTGGGAGAAGATAGGATGAGTAGGCATGGAAAGGCATTTTGTAGATCATTTTATAAAGATTTTAGTTAAAGGTTAAGTGCTTTGTAGCATGGAACTGGGGGGCATGTGGATTAACATCTCTTTTATGGCATCCGTAAAGGTTTATACAGCTAAAACCAATACATGCGTTGTTCTTACAGCTCTGTGGCAGAGGAAGATTTTGATTCTTTCTTAAAAAATACAAAATTCCAGTATGAAGCTTTTCGAAGTAGTAGTAAGTCTTCCTTTTCTTATGCATGTCTCGAAATGTTAAGTGACTCTGAGGAGCCCATGTATAAAATGTGTATACATAGTCTGTATAAAAAAAATCTGAAAGAGAATTCCTTTCCGCTCTAATCCCTGATGCTTCAAGTGTTTGAAAAACATCGCATATACAACTTGTGCTGCAGCCATTCCAGTTCTCAAAAGCAAGTTCTGTAAGCAAACAAGTCCTGTGCATGGATTTTATTTTATTAAGGCTTTCCACCTATTTTTGTGGAAGCAACATCAATGCAGTGTGTGTATAGCTGTTTTTTAAACCATATCTCAGCAGAATAATTTGAATCATAATAATGGTTTATTTTTTTCTAATTAAGAGCAAGAGGACTTGGCTGCCTATTTTTAAAAATTCCACTAACAATTCAGAGGAAAACAATTTTATGAACTTATATCCATAAGTTTTGATGACAGTACGTGATAGTCACTAAGAAGTTGGAGGACTGATGGTAATTTTTGGGAAACACTGCCTGTAGTTTGGGGTTTTTTTGGGGGGCGGGTTGGCTTTTGGTTTTTTGGGGGGTTTTAATTTTTTTTCTTTTTAAGTCTTCACACAATTCCAGCTTACAGCTTACTAAATTCTTCTATAGTTCTAATTAGATAGTATTGCTAAATGTCCTCTTGTAGTATCTTAGTGATGTTGACTATTAAAAAGCTACTGTATACTCTTTGAAGTGATGGAGTGCTTTTTCAAATGTTCCAGAGGTTTGAAGGCCTCAAATAGCACAATAAAAACTTTCTTTGAAAGTTTAGTTTTGCATACTGAACCTCAAATTCAAGTATATTTATCAATTAAAAATACTTTTTTCTATATAGGAGTTTCATCCGATGCTACAGTGCTGACACCCAACACAGAGAGCAGTTGTGACTTAATGACCAAAACAAAATCGACAAGCGGAAATGATGACAGCACTTCATTAGATTTAGAGTGGGAAGATGAAGAAGGTATTTAGTCTGCCATTCAGTTTCATTCTGTACTTGCAAGTTAAAAATTCTGACAGTTTAAGCTATGTTGATTGTAAATTTGTTGTTTTCAAAAGGGAACGTGATTTAAAACTTAATTCTGATGGAATTTCTGTCAAGTATGTAATGATTAAACTGTAAATTATTTTTACCTAGAAAATTGCTTATTTTGATAAATGTAGTTATCTGTCCAGTAAAGGAATTAACTTCTTTGGATCCTTCAGTAAATGTCTTTTCCTGCATTTTGTGGAACGGACTTGTAAACGCACAATAAAACTAATGGTAAAGAAATGCTGCCCTCTTGTGAGACAGTAGCAGAAGGAACAGCTTGTCCTTGTTTTAAAGTGTGGAAGTTGGACAGGAGTCTCTCGCTGAAGTATTTGGAGAGGCATTGTTTCATTAAACCCTTATTACTTTTATTGCAAGTTCTGCTGGAAACTTAGATACTCACCTGGAATGCAGACCTATCCAACTGTCCTAATTGCTGCTGCTCTATGTTAAAAATCCTTTCTGTTCTGTGTAGTAAATCTGCAAAAGCTCTTGTCTTTGTTTCAGAGTTAATCCAAAATTTTGAGACCGTGGCTCTCGAAGCTTGCCAAAAATAAGCTAGGATTTCTTTTAGCCAATGCGTAGCAGAATTTTTTTTTTGCTTTAATAGACTGGGGGTTTTTGACAGTCTGTGTGTAGTTTAAATGTTCAGCACTGTCAAGAGCACTAAAGCATCTAGTTGAGAAACCTGTTTTGAAAGACTTGGACTTTCACAGATTTCCCTAGAAATACCCAGCATCTTTTTTTATAGCTAGTGTGTGCAAGAGCTGTTAGCGTTCTAGAGGAACTGCAGCTAGGGCAGGATCATGCATGCTAAAGTACACTGGATTTTACTTTGAGAATCACTAGCACCAGTGCAGAAACAGTGTTCTGGGAACTCTGTAGTCTATGCTGTCCTTAAGAAATGGGAAAATAGCATTCTTTGCTTTCTGCAGGTTGAGTTGTCGCCCCTCTCTGATGTCCTAGGTTAATGTAACATATTTCTAAATAACTACTGAAAACCAGATGAGAGCAAGATTCAGTCTTTACCAAGCATACCCGCATGCGAAATTATCTTGTTCATTGGCATGGTGGAGGGTCTTGTTGCATTCACAGAATCACTAAGTTGGAAAGGACCTTCAAGATCATCAAGTCCAACCGTTAACCCAATGCCACCATGTTCCCTAAACCATGTCCTGAAGCGCCAGATCCACATGTTTTTTGAACACTCCCAGAGATGGTGACTCCACCGCCTCCCTGGGCTGCCTGTTCCAATGCTTGACCGCCCCCTTGGTGAAGAAATTTTTCCTAATAGCCAATCTAAACCTCCCCTGGTGCAACTTGAGGCCATTTCCTCTCGTCCTATCATTAGTTAGTTGGGAAAAGAAACCAACACCTACGTTGCCACAACCCACTTTCAGCTTGTATTCGGGCTTGTATTATCCTTGTAATTGGGAAATTAATTTGGAGTAGAGAGTTAACAGTCTGTGATGTTTGCTATTCATTGTTCTCTTACTACTTTCACGTTGACTTAGCCATAATTATTAATCTGGTTTTGAGGTAACTAAATAGTAAGTGCTGGGAAGTGCTAAAAAATGTAGAGAACATAATTACTGCGTAGTTCCCGTTCTGATTCCTGCTAGCCTGTGCTATACAAAGGGGAATAATGTTTGAGTTGGTCATTGTGATGGCAGAGCATCTGTTCTCCCTAGCAACCTCGGATCCTGAGCGGAAGAGATGGTGAGATATCTATGGAAGATGGCTTGTGCTTATGTGGTCATTTGAAAGAAGTCCTAGTCAATATTGCGAGGACTCTGAGTAGTTTTTAACCATTCTTGGTAGAACTGGCCCAACTTAAGCACACTAAAACCATCTCCCTGAAGGGGTTGACTGCTTGCTCAGAGTAAGAGGTTTCGTTACTGTGTGTGCTGTCGAAAATCTACGATGGGGATGTAAGAGCGTGTGTGTGGGTGTAGTGATCTGGGATATTAATTTAAGGTCTAGTCACACATTTTTACTATTAGTGAATCAAGTTGTATGGGGACTGAATACAAAGTCCAGAAGAACCAGTGTTTTGAAAAGGGTATTAGCGTTTTAAAAAACCCAACAACTAAGAGTAGTAACTAAAAGATGATGCTGCTTGACTGAAAAGTTGCCCAATTAGGAGGTTCTTAACAGGAACTGCCAAGATCCTGAACTAGGCGTGGTTATGTACTACTAATGGTAGTGTTTAATTATAGAATCATAATTGTTATGTACTGGTAGTACTGAAATGGGATTGTGGATTGGAGCTGTCTGAGCACAGCAGATGCATAGCTTGTGCCCTGCAATGTTACAGTTTATAAAGAGTATTTTACAGAAAGAAAAGTGCTGTGAGGAGAAAATGGAAATGGTAACTGTCCTGGATTAAATACAGATTTTTTTGATACAGTGATTCTGTTTTCATTCGTTGGGGTCAGGTACAGATAACACACAAGGAACTTGTAGTACTAATGTTGTATTGGTATTTTTGGCAGTGTATCTTGAGGTGGACGATAGCTTCAATGAGCCATTGGTACCAAAGGAATAATGAAGTTGAACATAGTTACATTTTGAAAGACCTATGAAACATTAACAGAAAAATCTATCATTTGAGTCTGATGAAGGGAAATATTTACCTCTTAGATATTTGTTTTTTTTCCTGTGGCTTCCCCCATCCACCAAAAGTTGTGTGTTTCACTTCCAGTATGTAACTTTTTAATTATAATCAATTAGTTAGCTAGCTACTTCACATTTAAAAGGGGAATTCATTTAAGAATGTACGAGGGGTCCAGTGAGTTAGAAGAGTATCGTAAATCCTCCCCTTTTTCCTTTCCAGTGCTGTGGGAGGGTTTTGATACACCATGAGACAGTCAGTAATTACTGACAAAAAGCATCTCTGACATCTTTGTGCAGTTTTCTGACCAATGTTTTGCCTTATCTGGTGTGAAATTAAATGTGCCTTTTCAGACAAACTCAAGACCTTTCCTAGACAAAAACATCCAATATCTATCTAAATTATAGCTGCTGTTTAAAATGTTTCATGTGATGATTTTTCATCTGTTTGTCAGTAACAGGAGTATTACAGCCAAAACTGACTGTAAACTATGGATTTCACGTGAACACTCACGACCAGAAACAAAACGGTGATGCTCAGGAGTGAAATTACCAGAGTCTGAATCTCTAAAGCATTCTTGTCATTTCTTCTAATGCTCTAACATAAATGTTAAAGGCACTTCCTTCAAAATGATGTCTTTCTCAAAAATTTGTCTTAAATTGCAGGCATGAACAGAATGATTCCAATGAGAGAACGTTCCAGAACGGAAGAAGATATACTCCGGGCGGCACTGAAATTTAATAGCAAGAAGACGGGGAGTAATCCAGCTTCGGCCTCTGACGATTCTAATGGCTTGGAGTGGGAGAATGACTTTGTTAGTGCTGAAATGGATGATAATGGCAATTCAGAATACGCTGGATTTGTAAATCCTGTATTAGATTTGTCTGCATCAGATGTAAGGATATCTGAGTCTGATCATCAAGACAGGTAGTGGAACTGCGTGGCCCTTGCTTATGACCAAATGTTGGAAAGTGAAATAGAATGTAGAAAACCAGTTTGCTCTTTTCTAACATGGTTCCCTTTTTCGTACAAATTGATTGGCAAGGAATGGGAATGACTTGCTATCTGAATTAATTCAGAATTAAGTGCAATTTTATCATCTACCTTCTAAACTTTTATGAAAACTGCGATGATTCTATTGTGTATATTTCTGGATATTGGGATTTAATATAAAATTATCTGCACTAACTTAAGCTTCATAGCTTGACATATCTATATTTTAACTAGCCTTTTTTTCTGGATGATGTTTCTACTGATTTTGTTTTTAAAATTCATCATTGGCCTAACATCTCGGAAACAGTCTTATGTAATTTATCTAATACTTGAATATAGAAAAATAATGTTAAATTTATTTTATTTCCAGTATGTTCTTTTTGACTTGTTCTTTAGCTACTTAGGGGGTGTACTTAGCCAGCTGCAAAATGAGTTTCAGATGTGGTAAATTGCAGTTTTTCCCTGTCTAGCTTTTAGTCTTCCTAGCCTTCTGTTGTCCTCTTTCCCCCCTTTTTTTTTAATTACTTTATGTTAAGCACAGTTAACCTCAATAAACATAGTATAAATCATCAGGTTAGGTAAGGTATTGTCTTGTATAATATGCCAGACTTAGTAAGTGTGTGCTACATAGACAAACAACTATAAAAATTCCTTATGCGTCAAACTGGAAATTTTAACCAGTATCTAGTGGAGAATTGGGAGGACCAAAGTCTTGATTTCCCTGCCCCTCCGAACAGACCGACATCTGTTACTACATTAAATTCTTAATATTCTTAAAATTATTTAGATGTGGAAAACTTAGAATTCAGCTCGACTGGAAGAATTACTGAAAAGCAACATTCTCTGAGCAAACTGGGGGAGGGATGATTGCTCTGCTGATGGGGTGAGAAAAAAAAGAACCTAAAGACTGAATTCCTACAGCTGCATTTAAAAAAAAAAAAAGTTCAAGTTACAAAACGGTGTGTTGAAGTGCTCTAGCTTTCCCGTGCCTCTAAACTGGATGGTTAATACTGCTAAGATGGACTGAAATTCAAGGAGGTGTGCAGTTACTGCAGATCTGGTGTAATGTATTGTGTGGTCTCCCCACATACTTCATGTAAGTTATGCTACTTTAAAAAAGAAAAAGTTCACTGAAGAGAACGTGCAGAAAACTTGTTGATCTCAAGCTTTCCATAAAGTTTCAGTAAAGCCATTCTCTTCTACTGTTATTTTGCGTAGCTGTCTTGTTCTTCCCTGAAAAAAGAGGGACGGGGGGTAACTTCGCCGTTGTGGAGTAGAAGCAACAGGCTGTGCTAAGCAGTAAACCTGCATCGTTGGAAGAACTGAATTTGCCGGTGAAAGTTGTGTCACTGTTAGAGATCATCTGAGCCTGTTTATGACATTCGGGTCACTGCAGTGTGGTCCTCTTCATGACAACTTGAACAAAAATACTGCGCACTTGGATTAAGTATGTACAAATATCAACACCAATGAACAGATAAATCTTGCTGATAACATTCCATTTCTTAATTTGAATTGTAGCTATGTCATTGAAAATATTTTAATGTAATATCTACATTTGCAATGCCTGTAATCTTTAAAAATTTGTACACATCAAATGTGTATTTTTGGTTTGGCATAAGCTACTACTGTCTAACTTCTCCTGAACATTTATTTGTAGAGCATATTCCTATGGAAGCAAAGGCAACTTTCTCAACATGTAAATAACATGTTTTTTACCTGCTGAAACTGTAACTTACCCTGCCGTGGTCACTGCTTTTCCTAACCAGTGAACCTGAGGTTAACTTGTCCCGACCATGTTTTGTGGAAGTGAACTAGCTGACAGTCCTGCTTGTAGAATGAACAAGGGCTTAGGAAAAATGAAGCTGATTCCCTCTGAAGGCTTTTACTGTGATGGGCATGTTCTGTAGCCATGGCTCATGGCATCTGGCTTTTCAGAGTTCAGTGCGCCACACTGAGTGACTTAAGAAATTTTGGTCAATAATTGTGGACATTTAAGCAATCGAAATACTATATAAACAGCTCATGTGAAACAATTCAACAGTACTGTAAAATGCGTATCTGTACAAATTTAAAAGTGATTAAAATTTTCAGGCAGTCTTACGTTTGGCAGTGTTTTATCTGTTGCTGGTTTTGTGGCTGCCGCATCATGCATAGGGAAAGCACTGTGTGAAGATGAATTGTTAAAACGTTACCCGAAATTACCTATGTGTCGGCTAAATAAGGAAGGTTTTACTAAATAATCAGCTGTGTCTTTAACTACTGAATCCCACAGCATCCCTTCTTGAGACCTGTCGCTTTGGAAGGGACGCGCTAAGAAGCCGTGATAATGGAAGACTTGAACTTCGAGCGTGGAGCCCTTACCCTCATACTTTCGAGGTAAGATAACCTTCCCTGCGGGATGCAGGCAGCTTCCCTGTTGTCTTGTCTGTCTCGGCTAGTGCACCATTGGACTCGACTTAGCCAATTGTACCTGTATATAGGAAATATGGTGTTTTTAATAGAAAACCATTTAATTCCAGGGAAGCGTTTTACTAAGTTGTTCATGTACCGGTTATACAGACGTTTCTACGCTACCGTTGAACCATTGGCGCGTATAAAATCATTTGACGGTGACTATTTGGGCAGTCTGTTCAGATTACTTGGTTAAGCATAAAATTAGTGTTTCAGCACTGTCTTTTAGTATTCCATAACTGTGAATACCAGGACAGCTGAGCCAAGCAAAAACCTACAAAAAATGCTAGCTGCCTTAGTGTCTGTGGCATTTCTTACAGTTAAGTTAGCAGTATATGCTTGGCGCCGGGCGGGGAAGGCGGATACAGAATCTGTTTCTGTTGAATAAAGTATGTTCTGGTATGCCTGTACTGAAACAACTCTTCTTCAGTCAGATTAACTTCTGCTGGTCAAATCAATGTAGTGATACAGTCCTCCTTAATGTGTCTTTTGGGGTTGATTCTTATCCCAGGTAAATATTGTTGTAGAAATGATTAGGGTTTGGAAGCCTTTATATTGCTGTAGTTTGTGGTTTGGGGTGGGTTGTGTTTTTTTCATTCTCAAGGTTTTCTCCTGGTTCCTGGAGATGTGCTTAAGGACTGCTCCACTCTAGATCTGTGGATATCCGTAAAGCCCCTCTGTACAGAGGGAATACAAAATCTACTGAGACGCAGCACTCTGAACTCTGCAGACCAGATGGAAAATTTTTCTCGGGTAAGTACTGCTTGTAGATGCTTCTGTTGATATATTGGTCTTGAAAATTTGAGGTTGGGGTTGTTGCTTTTTCTTTAGAGAACAGCCTAAAACAGCTTACACAGAAAGTTTAAGCAATTAATACGGGACTGATTATAGGTTAATGTCTTAGGTGACGGGGCCAGCAAATAGAAATTGGATACTACCACTGCTTAGTGGTACTATTAGCAGCCTGTTTTGTAAGCCCAAAGCAGTACAAAACAAGAACTTGCAAGTCATCTGTAATAATTCAAGAGCACTAATAGGAACAGAGCTGTTTACTGGGAACGTAAAACCTAATGCTCCCTCCCTCCCTTGGGAAGAGGGATGAACGTAAGAAATCCCATGCATTTTATCTGAGAGGTGGATTTAATGTAAAAGCTTTTATGTGTTACAGCTTGTTTCGGATTATATTTGTATCTTGCTCTCTTGTTCTAGACAGCTTGCATTTGCAGGTATTGGCCACTGTCTAATTAAAGAGTAGGAAGGCTCAGGTCAAAAGCATAGAAAAGCATAGAGCAGCCAGCAACTACTGGAAGTGTGCAACCAGTAGCACCATGCCTGGTGACGCGGTGATACCTGCTCAGGTTTGTTTTGTTAAGCTGAGGGGCTGGGTGTGTAACAAAGGCATTTGTGCTAAGATGGCGCCTGAATTGCACATCTAGGCCAAAGACTATAAAAAGTTAAGTAAGTACTAGAGCCTAGTTCAAACAGCAGAAAACATGGGAACAAGGTATTTTGGCAAGGAGGAGATGAACAGACAACTGAAATCCTACGTAAGCCTGTGCTTGAGTTTCATTCCCTTTCCTGTGACTTTCTCTCACTTGTGGTTGTTTGACCTAATCTCAGGTTGAAGTTGTGTAATTCAGCTGTCCTCCCCGCAGTTATAATTCTGTTTTTCTTGTAATGATTAATGGTGAAATGCATCCTAATGATTAGGGATGGTAAGATGGGTAACTCCGATGTTCTTGGTCTGATTCTTTCCAGCGTCTTTCAAGCAAACTAAAATACTTGACAGAAAACAAGTGCTAGTGAAAAGCTGAGCCCCTAGCAAAGAAAAACTTAAGAGAAACAACCTGAGAAACACTTAAAAGAAAACAAAATTGAGAGAGAGTGTGGGCTGGGGGGGTAGAGGTGGAAAACTTGCTGAAAGTATTTTAGCCAACTCTGATCTTGGAGCAATGCCACTTTCAGGAAGTCCAGAATAGTGCCAGTGAAAATTTCTTACGTGGATTGTCCTGAAAATAATTTTATTCACCACAAATGCTTTTAGATTGTAGTTGTGGAAGACAGCAAATCCTTATAGGCAACCAGATGCTTTTATTACAAAATTTATTTGGATTTTTACTGATGTGATCACTGTTTATTTACACTTACAAGCAAAAGTAGTTAACTTGCAAAAAAAATTATTTTAATTTCAAAAATAAAAGAAAAAAATCTCACTGCAATGTTAATAAAAGCATTAACTTCTTAAAGGACTATGCTGACAAAGTGTTTCTAAGCTGTAAAATCTTGAAGTTACCACCTCAGCTTGAAAATACTGTTTGGAATTTCATGTCAAAAGCAAAGCACAAAGTATAACAAATGCAGCAAGACATTATGTCCCTCCTTAGCTAACCAGTGTGGGGGCTAAAACACTGTTCTGCATGCTCTATATTAATGCCCGTTAAGTACACCTTCAAGGCATGTGGTCACAGTTCTCGGAGTGAATCTGCTGCAATGGATTTGAGCGGCCCTCTGTCTCCCACACATTTATGTGGCAAACAGCGGTGATCGGAGAGCATGTATGCCCTGGTGAAGACAGTGGCAGGAATCTGTTCCTGTTGAACAAACTGTGTTCTGGTGTGCCTACGCTGAAAACAACAGGTAAGAAGACTGATGTGCAGCGGCAAGAACCATCAAGAACCGTGGACTGAGATGACAGTTTTGGAAGTTGTGCAGATCAAAATGGGATCCAGCCTCCTCCTCCCCGCTAGCATGATTCATTTTCATCAATCTCTATGGGGCTTTTGCCCTGGGAGGGAAACAAGGAAGGAGAAATGCCATTCTCTGGTATAGGTTGCAGTGATGGCAGGCATCTTTCTTGTAAGATTGGCACTTCAGCCAGGTGTAAGTGAGTCTCAAAATAATCCATGGACTCGCCTTCTTGAGTCTCTGCTAAAATCTGGTAGTCCCCAAAACAAATGATGCACTTCCATGGCAGATCGATTTTGTTTAAGTAACCCAGTTCTGTCTGGTCCACCATCAGTTTTGTTTTCTTGCTCATGTTCTTTATCTCAAAACAAAATTCTGAGCTGTTCAGTTTTCTGTAAAACTGCAAGGAAAACTGAATCCGAGAAACACGAGTATCCATTAAGTTGTAATGACAGACATTAGAATCGCGGCCAAACTTGGCCATTTCATCTACCCTGACCTGTTCTCGCTTACAGAAATTCAAGCAACGAAACATCCTCTTGTCTTCTTGGCAAGGATGGTAAAAGGTCATGTGGAGACACGTTACTGTTTCTTCAGTTTCAGCTTCTTCAAAAGAGGTCATGATGAAATAAGTCCTCGGAACTACAAGAACGAAGTAAAATCACAGCATGAAATCACTGTAATACCCCAAAAATGGGCTTCAGTGTGGCATTAAGATACTTCATATACTATTGCATAGTGACTGTACATAAAATGTCTGGCAAATTGGCTGACAGTAAATGTAATGAAACCACTGGAACGAAAAAGTGGGAGCTGAGCCTATCTAGTCCATGCCAACCATCATTTCCCGCCATTTTGCCAAAGCCTCGCTGGGTGACCACAGCTAAGTGAGAGATGGCTCTTTGCTGAACTCCTCCCAGCAGTCTGTCTCGCATCTGTTGCAGTGGCTGCATAGCACTTCAGAACTCTGCAAAACACCCACTTAGCAGTGACAGTAAGGTTTACTTTATGGACTTAAAATGGAGCATTAAGTAGTACTGTCTGGGCCCGCGTGCTCTGTTCTACAGTGTAGTCCTTTGATTAGAAGATCAGGCAAACCACTTTACAAATGCAGTCTGACTGTAGGCAGTAGCATTTCAAATGTGTACAAAGCACTCTTTTGGCTCTTTAGTCAGAATTTACCTCTTATATGAAACGAACTACAGTGTTTGGAAGTGACTGATGTGACAGTACGTAAAATGAATGCAAAAGCTGGAATATCAGTGAGAGCTGAAGGAGGAATTGTCACCAACTCCAGGTATTTGCTTCTTGCCTATCAGAAAATCCCAGCTATCTGCTGCAGAAGTACTTAACTAGGCAATAAAAATAAAAAACATAATTTTTGGGGTTTTGTTTTGTGGTGTTTTTAAGCTTCTCCCATGCAGCAGAGACACGTACTTATGAACTAAATTCTGTTGCAGTCTGAGCAACTACAGTGCATCTGAATAAAATCTGAGACCCCTGAGGAAACGCTGTGATCTGGTCCCCTATACACGCATGGCCAGTATTTTCCTGCACTGAAACTTAGTCTAAAGAACAAAAAGGCTAGGTACTTAAAACAGGAACCACAGAATTACTCAACAGAGAAAGAGGTGAGCAGCTATTTACTGGAATCATACAGTGCAGATGTTTGTCATGTTTCTCCTTCTAGACTGCAATAAGTTCCTGACATGTTACACACCGATGCTGAGCTTTCTCACCAGCTGTGTTCAGTGAATGATGCTTAAAAGCAGCTTACAGTTTAGTCTTTTTTTTTAATAGGCAGGTGAATCATTGCTGCAGTTAAGTATTCTGACTTGTTTTGTTTGGTTGGTTTTTTTAAGGCTAAACTATACTACTGAACATGAACTCAAAGTACAGTGAATGATGGTGTATCAGTGCATCGTTTTCTGCGTGAAACCTCAAAATCACTTCCTCCTTCTACCTCTGACACAGTAACATCAACAGTTCTGACACAGTAATTTTAACAACCTTGGCTTGCTTGCTGAAGTAGGCTACAATGGTGCTTCTATGAAGCTTAGATGATTAGAGAAACAGAAACATTCAAGTAGCTCTCAAAGCTCACTTCAAAACAAATTGGGAATATCATCTGTGCTTTTGACAGAAGTACAGAGTGATGCTGTGACGGCAGGTTGTTCCTTTGCCATCTGTAACACAAGCTGCAGTGGCATCAGAATCCATCCCTCCTACTCCTAGTATGCTTCTGTTCCGGGGAGCTGGAAGTGGCTCTGCAAGCAGGAGGATGGACTGTCTGTGTCTGTGCTTAGTTCTGCCCTTTGCTGTTTTGCACCAGTCAGACAAAATGAGATGTTCTATAAGGTCAGCTTTGATTCAGGGGAAAAGCAAGTCATTTCACTTGAGTTTGCACAGCAGCCTACAGAGACCGTTTTTTGTCTTGAGACTTGGGCTGAATTTGATACTGACTTAAAAGTGTGTTCTGCTGCTGTTAGCATCTTCTTTCATTGGTTTCTGAAATGCATCAGGACTGGGCAAAACACAGGAATATAAAGACATACATTTTGAGAAATCTGCCATGTGTATGACTGTGTATCAGATCATGTGTTGGCTGACGTTGTCTTTATTGATGTGTTTATAAATTTTACAAGTGACTGCATTTATTAATTAGGGAAGGGGAAGAACTGCCACTCATTGCCTCAGCAGCACCCACAGATCCCACTAGCTATTCATGATCTGCCTGTGTGCCCCCTCAGGCATCCCCAGCTCTGCTGCCCAGTCCTGCGTTAAAGATTTATTGAGGTTGGACTGAACATAATTCCACATAAATGCTGAAGGAGTTTCTATTCACTAGGTTGTAGCAGACAGGAGAAAGATTTGAGAGACCTACAACAGGAGAAGGAAACTTAAATCCAGACTTATCCTGCAATTGTAAGGTAGTCCATTGCACTGCCGTTGTCTGTACCTTAATCGCAGTCCTGCCTCTTTGCCTTCTCCCAACATTGTCTCCTTCATGAAGTATGCATCATTACCCAGTTTTTAGAGATAGGAGAATGACAGCATTAACAACAACGATGCCTAACTTGAGAACCATCGGGCTCCTACTGGAGAACTTAACGGTGTACTCCAGAACTAGAACTCTCTACCTCCAGCTTGTCACTAGGACAGCTCTGCCAATTTGCAAATCAAAACATAAGCCTTCAACCTGTGTATCAAGAAGAAGAGTAACACCTGTATTGTTATTTCACTTTTGTTTTAAATGACCATCAACGTTGATGCAGCGGCGATGCACAAAATGGCTTTCACGCACATTACATGAGGACAGCTCTACTTTTTGTCTTCCCAAAATGCCCTGCTGCGGTCACCAGCATGGCTTTCACCCTCTGCCAGAGGTGACGTAGGAGGCCGGCAGACCACAGCTCGCCATTCAGCCTCTGCTCATCCCCAGGCAGGTTCGTCCCGCGCGCTGCTGCGCGTACGTGAGGCCGGTGCGAACGGTTCCAGGGCAGATGGACTTCTGACAGCTCCCAACGTGGGAGTGCAACCTCAGTTTTGCTAAAAATACCATCTCTGCTGGTGTTACGTGATAGAACACCCAAACCCTTGCCCACCCGTGGACACACCAGACTCCCGAAGCAGGGCTCTGTGCTTGCCTCACGCTCCCCCCCCCGCCCGCCCCCCCCCCCCCCCCGCCAGCCACCTCGCAGGCACCTCAGCACGGCGAGGGCGGGAGTTGCCTGAAAGCCCTTTTGCCGCCGGAACCGCCATCTCCGTCGGAACTCACTGAAGCAATCCCGGTCTCCCCCGTACCCGAGGACCCGGCCTCTCTCTCACCTTCTGGTGGGCGGGACCGCCTACCGCCTCTGGCCGCCTTCCCTCCTGTGCGGAGCGGGCCTCCGGTGCCTGCCGGCGGATCGGCGCTGAGCGGGCTGCGGCCTCCAACGGCTCCAACAACGGCAATAACGGCTTCAACGGCTCCAGCAAGGACTCCTGAGCGGCCGGTACCTCAGCGCGTCGGCGGGCGGGGAGCGGCCAAGGGTCGCGGCGCTTGAGGGCGCTGGAGCGGCGGCCGGGCCTCCCGCCAGCGGGGCGGGGGCCGGCTGTGAGGGAAGGCGGGAGCCGCCGGCCGCCTGAGGGGCGGGAGGGGCTGGGGCTGCCTTGGGGCGGCGGGATGGACTTGGGTTGTTTTTCCTAATAAGTATCCCGAGCTCTCCTTTTATTATAGTGACTAAACAGGACCACCAAAAAAAAAAAAAAAATTTAGCTTTAACTCTGTCAGGGGTTTTACGTGGGGATCTAAAGGTCTCGTGCTCCTGAGTAACTTCATTAAACCAGTAGTCGCAGCGATGGTAAGGATGTGATCCAGAGTTTGCAGGCTCGGGTTTCTGACAAAATAATTTCCAAGTAACGCTTTGAAGAGTAAAACACTTTAGTAAGCAGCACATTGTAACCATAATGGTTGCACTTGATGATATTAAAGGTCTTTTCCAACCGGAATGATTCTATGAGTCTGTAGACTGATGATGTTCCTAAACAGAGTATTTTAAAATATTTATTTGCTTTGAGCAACAGCGGTTCACCTTCATTGCACTGCCTTTGGGAGTAAAGCTAATCTTTTCTTGGCTGCTGATTTACACGGAGCTGAAAACTTTCCCTTTTACTAGAAATCCTGAGGCAGCCCTGCCATCTAGTTGGAAAAAAAATGAGCAATTCTCTCTTATTCAGCTGTTCAATTTTTCTTCCTAACGAAGATTACTCCCAAGCACAGAACAAGAGGCAGAGTGCAGAAAATACCCTGTTTCCTCTCAGTCTGAATCCTAGATACTCGGTGTTCTCCCTTACCTCTGCTCGTATGGTGTTGTGAGTAGCGAGGTGTTGTGCCTCAATAGGCAGGTTCAATGGCTTTGGCACGTGTGGTGAAATATTGTGTTGGTTCGTATATACTGTTTTTCATTTGTGAGTACCTTTTATTTATTCAGCAAACAGGTAACTTACTCGTGGCTTGATAAGTTCCTTTGCTGTTGTTCTTGTATAATAGCTTTTATCTGTATGTGGGCTAATACATCTGCTGTGTATGCCCTTCTCCCTTTAAATCAGGAAAAAGGGGGTTAGATTGTGTTTTGCAAGAAGTCACGTTGACAAGCAGAGAAGGAAAACCGATTCTTCCTAGTTTCTCCCTTAGCAGAATGCCTTTCCTGCAAGAAGGCAGGGCTGGGTGTGTATGCTCGCACAAAAGCGCTTTGCTGCTAGAGTTGTGCAATCCTGCTATAGTTATTGCATCTGTTTATGGTTGTAATTCCTGTCAGCCCTTTGGTTCCGGAAACAGCCTGCTTCCCGGACCGCGAGAGAACTTTTCTGATAGGATTGTTTTGATACTTGTACCTATTGAGTTATGTAAGTACCCTTCCTTTTTTTGTCAGGATTATGTAATGTCATCTTAACTACATATTCCTTATGAGTTTATGATTTAAACATAGCTCTGCGTGATTTCATACAGGAGAGGACAGGAACTGGATTTACTGCTTCGCTCTTCCCTAAGTTTCTAACTGGTTGAAATGCTGCCAGCTTCAGCAAAACAACTCCCGGTTGGCCCTGTATGAGGAAAAAAATCAGGTACTCTGCTTGTGGGTTTTTTGGGTGATTTTCCTTCTAAAATGGTTACGTGGTTTACTAGAGTTCATTCCTCTATTACAGTAACTTCTTCTTTTTATTGAAATTTCTTTGGTCAGAAGCAAAACTGCAAATAAACGTGTAAAGCTTTGCAGGACTGAGCTGCACTGTGTGGTGAGCAAGCCACTGGGACTTGGGCCAGGGGAGCCGATGTCAACATTAACCTAGTTGCTCTTGCTGCCGTCCTGTTTTGTGTTGTCTGCACAACCCCTTCCTCTGCTGGGGTTCTGATTTTTCCCAGATGTGCTTTCTTTTCCGGAGCCTGAGTCTACTCTGGCGTCCCTGGAATTATCCAATGGATAATTGAGGTGATGGAAATTTGAACCTTCCCAGGCCGGACTGCAAAGCCTGTGGTACACGGCATTCCTCTGGATTATGAAGACAGCGTGGGATATGAAAATAAAGGTGGAGCAGAACCACGCTCTCATTTCATGTTGCCTTCCAGCTGGCTGGTTTTCAGACACCTGTATTTGTTACCTTGACAATCCCTGGAGAGGAGGAAGGCCTGGGAAAAGTCATGCTCATTACTTTAATGGATGTAAATCGTTACTTAAATGGATGTTTCCTGCTTATATATGCCCGGTGTGTCTTCTCTCTGTAATTATTGGTGACACGTTATATAGATGCCAGCTGTTTGGGCTAATTAAGTATTTGTAACAAGCTGGCTGAAAGACTGAGGTGATTTTGGCTTGTCTGTGGTGGTGTGTTGTATTTGTAACAACTGATTCGTAAGGCTTCGGATAATTCCAGAGCCTAAATGGGCAAATCTGGAAATTGGCTAAATACTGGGAACTCTTACATAGCTTTCAGTCATGGCCGGCTTTGAAAATCTGAGATCAGTGAGGGCAAATATGTTTGCTTCTCTTTCTGGGAAGTTTGTGGTAGGTCAGAAGAGTTACAGAAAGTGTATTCTGGGTTAGTGAGTGGAAGGACTGTTTTTTGGATGTGTGTTCCAGCTAACTCTTTCTGAATGACCCAGCGTGAAACCTTCCTTCGCAAGCTTCTTTCCTAGGCTTTAACACATGGTAAGAAACCTTACCAGAACATCTCTGCGGTTTTTTGAGCGCTCTGGCACATGGTGCAGTTGGCATAGCTGTTAATGGTCTGCCTGGCTGGTCACGCATCGGGAATGCTGTGACAACATTTCTCGGACACTCAGGAATCATGTCCTTTATAGTTCTGTCACTCTTACTGCATAAAAGCTGTTCTGTGGACATTTGAGGCAAAATATGAGACCAGCAGTAGTCTGGACCAGTCTGAAATTTTCTATTTTCTCTCCTATTTAAGTTAACATGATGAAAGTATCCTTATCCTGTTGGATCAACAGCAAGTCTGCCCCGATTTCAGTGGGACTGAGATTTCGCCATGGTTCTGTCCATCCCTCCTAAGGCCAGATTTTACATGTGGTTATCAAAACTGCAGATGTAGTGCTTCGGTTTGCCAGCTGCGTGGCAGGACAGATGTGGGTGTAAAGGGTGACTGGACTTGCAAATGTTGTGCAAGTATGATTTCTGTGGTTTTCTGGTGGCTGCCGCCTTGGTTACCGGCTTTCCCACTCACTGGTACAGCTTGTCGGCGGTGTCATCATGTGAATGCTGAAGCAGACGCTGTGACCTAGTGAGACCTCTTATGTCAAACCTCACATTAGAAATACTTCCAGTGGGGTTGAATGTACTGGGGTTTGGTTTTAAGGCAAATATGTAGAGTTACCATTTTTCTGCAGGGTTGGCCTCTCGCCACAAGAGGACACAAGCAACGCGCTCGCGTTTCGATACCGTGCGTGTGAAAGGCATGAAGTGCAGCCTCTGTAGTGAGGTTGGCAGAAAGCCTGCGCAATAGGTGAGCGAGTTGTCCCTCCAGCCCGCTCCGTATTCCCAGGGTTTGTGCAGCCCCAATGGACATGCGCTCCGTTTGCTGACTTTCCCCGGTCATCAAATGCCTCGCTCTTGTCTTGTCTCGTGGCCTGGGCGTGCTGAGTGGCAGGTGGGTACGTACGCTGCCGTTGTACCTCCCCTCTCCCAGGGCTTGCTTTCCTGGGGTGGCACGGGGGTGACCTGAAATCATCCTTCGCTCATTCAGGGACGTACAGAAGACACAGAGGAGGTGGTTGGTGAGAGCTGATTGCTGCTTTAGAGCCATAAAATCCAGGCTGGTGGACGTGTTTGCTTCTGCGCAGGTGATGCTAGGGTATAATAATATCCACTGCCTACACCTGTAACACGCATGTTGGGTTCAAATACCAACCTGTGCCCTCCTGTGGCTCTTCCTCTTTGCTTCACAGCCCGTTTCTTGATCCAAACCACCTTAGCGCTGCTGAGGGTGCAGGGGCAGGAGCCGGTAGGTGGCAATGTGTCACCAGACATGGGAGCCACCATTTGTTTTGGCGTTTTAGGTGTTTTGTGGTTTGTTTTTTGGGGGATTTTTTGGTGTTTTTTTCTGGGTTTTTTTTTTTTTAAGTCAGAAACTTCCATTTTTATATTGCAAGAGCTGTTGCGGTACTTGTAAGTTAATGGTAATAATGGCTGTGGTAACTTCTAAGAATTCATTTGGGAAAAGCATAACAGAGTACACAACGACTTATAGCGAGGTTCTGCAGTGAGTTGTTATTAACGTATAGCAACCAGGTGCCTCATGTTCAAGCAGAAAAGAAATAGGCCCTTCTCAAAGACATGTGCTTTCCAAAGGTAAAGCAAGATATTCAGCTGGATCTTGGTGTGAGAGGGAGGAGAGGTGCATGGGAAGGAGGTGCATTCAGTGAACTTTTAGATCCCAGTGCCAAAACCAGTTCCACTCCATGAAGCAGAGAGAAGGTCTTCCAAAGGAAGAAGAGAGAGCACAGTTCCCTCTAAGTTTATTTACTTCTTTGCTCCTTCTTCACTCACGAAAAAGAAGTTTTCCATTTCCCATTTTATTTGTCCTGAATAAACTGATGAGGAAGCTCACTTTGACTACTAAAGAGAGCTGTTTCTTACAAGATGGACTTTGTTTATGCCACTCTCCAAGTACTCATTTTCTTTCACTTTCTACATCACGGTCTGCCCTTGGTCCTCATGAACCCTTCTGGCTTCTCCCCTTCACTTCTTTCTTGCCTGTCTGCTATCTCAGTTTCTCTTCCATCTTCCTGCCCCTCTTGTTGCCTGTTGTTCTTCCCTTTCACCATCCTCCTGATTGTTTTTCCTACCCCCTCTGTTGCTCCCTCCACCCTTTGTTTGTTTTTTCCTCTGTGGCTTTTCTCCCTCTGTCTGGATTCTCTCCCTTTCATCTGTCCCACTGTCCTTATTTGCTCTTTCTCCCCGGTTTGCTTTTGCTGCTCAGGACTAGACACCTGTGGAGTGACTTACAGGAGAAATGAAACCGGGCAGTCATGGGGCAGCAAGGAAATAAACACTGGGAAGGAACTGGGAGGTGGAACAGACTGATCCACATGTTGGCCTCACGTGGCGAGACCCGGTACTGGGTCCTCAGCATTTCCCTCCTTATTCTGTAGAAAGGACGGCTGCCCTCTCTGTAAATAACTGGTAGAGATCCAGGGCTAGAAAAAGAAAACGCAGCAGGGACACTGTGGAAAGAGGTGGAGGTGTTCCTTGTGGCTTGGAGCCCTTTCTTACTGCAGGTTCATGCAGCTTTGTGGGAGAGAAGCTCCTGTAATTCCAGCTTTCATGGGACAAGAAGCAGAAAAAGAAGAATAAGGGAGGTTCAGTGCCATAGAGCAGGTGCTTGCTTCTTGCTCAAAATTAGAAGTAAGTCATCTTTAAGCCTTGATATAGAAGAAAAATTGTCAGCTCTTCCCTATTGTCTTTTTTGTGAAGGTGGAACAAAGCCTGGAGTCTTAAGCATGTTGGAGCATCCCGTTTCTCAGAGAAGAGTGTCTTAATGAATTCCGCTAGAGCTGAAAATGAAAAAATAATTTGTGCAACTAAGAAACGTGTTTGGGGGTGAGTAGTCTGTGCACAGCTGCTGATTGTAACTGTGCTCGCAGGATTCCCCTGTGTCTTCTAATACTAGTTAGAAAGCTGTGGGGTTTTTGTTGGTGAGCCCTACTGGACTTCTCTGTGTTTACCAATAACCGTTGAGTCCAGCTTTCAGTTATTTGCTGGTCATGTCCCATCTCTGTGTTTGGAGGTGATCTACCAGTTTAAGTTTAGATCCCCTAGTTGTACGTCACTACGGTTCTAGCTGGCATATGTATCTCCCTACATTTGTTATTTTGTGGAACTTCTCTCAAACTAGAAAGCGAAAATACTTGGCATACAGATAAAGCTTTTCCTTCTGTAATTGCTTCCAAGAGGTATGCAATTCATGTGTGATTTTTTCCACCTACAGACACCCTGTGAACTGCCTACATATGGCCTATGGTATCTTCATGATATCTCGGTTTTTGACCTTGTCAGATTCACAGGCTCTGTGAGACTGGACCTTACCAAGGCTTGCTTAGAGAAGCCTGTGTTGCTGTGGGTAGCCCAGCACGCAGCGGGACACCTTGCCTTGAGTTCTGTGCGATAGAGGGCATGCCAGCAAGTGGAAGCTGCATCTTTCACGTCGAATCTCATATTGAAGATCTGAACAAGAGAAGGCTTGAACTGGTGTATTACAACCATTGGGTGAGGGTTTGTCAACCTTTATAATCTCACTGATCAGCTGTGCCCATTGAGACCAACAGCATTCTTTCCAAGAACTGGGACAACAGTCCAGGCATCCTGCAAAGATTACAGTAGAGGTAAGTATGTTCTCCCTAGGTCATAACCCTTGCATTTCAATTTGATGCTCTCTGCTTGTTGCAATTTCCTCTTCTAGACAACTACGCTGAGGAAGCTGCGCTTTCTCAAAGTGGCAGGATACCAGTAGTAATCAAAGGCATTGCAGTACATAGTTCAGCTAGTGGCAAGTATTTTAAATACCGTAATGGGAATTGATAAGGTTCTAACAATGATAAAATCTATTTGCTGCATTAAAAAAATCTCTTTCCTCTCGCTCTGAAGCAAGTCCATTGGAGTGTAAAAACTGGGACAATTGATAGAGACTCCAGTGAAATGGTTTGGCTGAAAGCAGAAGCTTCATGACTTCAGTGCACTTTGGAATAGCCTCCAGAACACCATCTCTGTACTTCTTTGCATTCGCCACATGAGGGACGATGTGGTCTTGTCGCCTAGGTATACAGTAGCAATTCTAAATGTGTTGGATTTTCAACGTTTTGGATGAGATACTGTTTTGATAGAAAGGAGCTTAAACATTGCCTTCACTGGGCCCAAGGTTTTACTACAGAGACTGAATCTGCTTACTCTTTCTGGTTGGACACCGTTTGGATGGAGATAATTTCCTGTGTACAATATAGATTGAACAGAACCAACCTTTCCAGCTCCTTTCAGAAGCAATAACTCAACAAAGAAAGTTATTCTGAAGAGTTTAAGATAAGCACTAAAATGAAGTATCTTTAGCAGATACATAGCAGGACCACCGAATATAGCATTTCTTTTTTTCCCCCCCTTTGAATTTGTATAGATGTTAAGGGGTTAAAGATTTCAGTTTCTGTGCTATTCTGTGCTGTGTCACAATAAGAACTCTATCCCATTATCTCCATTTATAGCGGTTAAGGGCACCCGGCTGTGAGAGATGCAGCCTGCCTTGGAGGTACATAACCTTTTTAATTTTCTTTAAAGATACGTATGATCGTGTCCCAGGCTACTCTACCTGCCATGTCTTTATGTTGTGGGGCTTACTGGCATGATACAACACTGTCCGTTTTCCTCGGATGTAGGCTCTAATTGTAGTTTCCAGTGAATTGGTTTGGTATCGCTCTTGCTTTCTAGCTGGCATCCTAAAGCTAAGTGACCAAAAAACAGACCTGAAATAAATGTGAACCTTGCTGAAAGAAACGTGAGCCTTTGCACAGAAAGGGTTCTAAGATGGAATAGAGGCAGAAAGAGAAGACAGGAGAGAACCACGTTTCAAGAAATATTCTCACTTTGGCATCTTCTGCCTCACTCTGGGTTATATTGGCTGTCGCCCTTTCAGATTGAGCCATTGTAACCTGCTGTATTTCAGAAGCCTTGCTGGGCTGTGAGAGAGAGGATTTCCCCAAGGAAGCGAGTGCCTGGTTCATCTTTACCTTTTACTGTTCCGGTAACCCTCCCTTGGGAGCAGTTGCTGCCTGATGATGTTTAAAAACACGGCGTTTGTATTACTGTAGGCTTATAGGCTCCGGTTGTAAATTGGCATTGAGAGGTGGTGAAGGCAGCCGCGTATCTTTTCGCTGTTGCGCAGCCCCTTGCTCGGGACTAGGGAGGATCTGTCCCTTACAGAAACTCTTGGTGATGAAAACAGTAGGATTTCACAGCACAGGGAGCGTTGGTTTATGGCTCTGTGTATAGTCTCACAAGGGAACACTGTTCAATAGGCTTCAAAGTGATTCAGCCATGGCATAACCGTGGCTGTGGCCACATGTAATATAGCCTGTAGCTCTTTAAAGAGGATTAGCCTTAGATCAGGGACAGCATTCATTGCTGGATTTCATGTAAAGTAGAATATGCTAATGAAATGGAAATGTCTACAGCAAACATTGCATAATGTTGTAAACCTCAAAATTGAGCATTGTGTCTTGGTATCTCTGCTGGAAGTCAAACTTTCATATTCTGTTTGTTACTCGGAGAAAAACCAAAGTTTGTAGTATCACCACAAGCTCTCTATAGTAAATTAAGATCTAGTTGGCAGTTTTACAAGCGAAGTTATAAAGATGACAACAAACATTTGAAGGTAACTTTTCAAACACTGTTGAATGCTTTAATGATGTTATAGCTCTCCAATAGAGAAATATCATCAAAATATCTTCATTTGGGTTTTTTGCAACAGGCGTAGGCTTGGTTCAATCCTGTGTTCTCCCCCTGTCTGCCCTTCTGTTGCTTTAAAAACCGTGTTTGGGCCTACAAGAGTTTCGGCATCAGTCCCGCAGAGACACAGTATTTCTGACCTGCGTTTCTGAGCCATTTCATCTCTTCAAGGCACTTTCTCTCTGTACGTCAGCCTCAGTTGGCAGTCTGGTAGGCTTGATTTGGCTCTCCTGTTTCAGTTTTATGCCAGTCTTTTGAATGCTTGAAGATTAATATTGTATATATGTTAAACAAAAAAAAGCCCCCAAACTTCAAGGGGACCTGTGATTCAAACTGTCCAACTTGAGATGTTGTCAAGGATTTTATTTGCAGAAGGTCATGAAAATCTCGGAAAGTTGTTTTGATGGGAGCACTGGGAAGTGACTGGCCACTTTGGAAAGCCTCGGTTGTGTGTTGCCTGTAAAGGAACCCTTTCTTCCTGTATGTAGTTTATTAAACCTAGAATCATCTTTATTTTTCATGTCATGTATTTGCAGCCTTCACAGGGAATTTGTTACCCTGACACGAAGCTGACTCACTGCCTGGACTGGAAACCTTTGCCCATGGAAGCATTTAGACCTGCTGTGGGTGCTTTACTCCTTGCGCGAGTAAGCGGGCATTCACGCGAGGCTCCGGCTTACCAGCTCAGCAGTGTGTGTTCGTGACCTGGGGTTTGATGCCCATGCAGCACATTCAGACAAATGCTAGATATAAAATATAGTGATAGACATTATATACCCCCGATGGGCCATTTTTTTTCTTTTGTGTACTTACAAGTGATGACTTGAAGTCCCCCATCGCAGTCAGCTGGGGAATAAAAGTCCAAAGAAAGCCTTCGGGAAGAAGATCCTTTTGGCTCCTTTTCCAAAACGTGCTCTTTCATTACTTAGTAGTTTTTTCTCTTGCGCAGCTCCATATCTTAGGATTTTGTTGTACTAGGATTTATTTTTTATGGCGGTGGATAGTTGTGGGGTTTTTTTATTTTGCCATTTGGAAGGTTTTTTTTTCTGTAGACGTGGAGGGTGGTGATACATATTCATGAAAGAGAAGTCTTTCCAGCCTCTGCTCGCATTGACAAAGACTTAGCTGTTTCACACAGCAAGCTGACTGGAATTGTGTGGGGCCTGCCTGACCAGATTAGAGCAAACAGCAAGCTTATTCCTCCAGTCGTCAGGCCTCCCCTTCCTAACAATTTCCCCAATTGTCATTTTGACAAGGCTGTCATTAGGTGATGGCTTCTTTTGGCCATTTTCAGATAAAGATAATTTCCTTAACTTCCATTTTATTTGACAACAAGTAGTTTGGGAGAGAAAGGAAGTGCTTCAGTAGTTTATGGATTAAGGGTTTGTCACTTCAAAGGCATCTTTGATCTAAAAATATGCGCTGTACCAAATTCATTATGTCTTTTTTTTTTTTTAAGAACTTTTAAATTTATTGATCTGCCCCTCAATTATTCCCTTTTTTGCATCCCCTAGTAGTACATGAGATAGCAGTGGTGAGGGGAAAGTGCCCAAATGGCCTCTCTGAAAAGTCATGACCAGGGCAAAACAACAGGTACTTTTGTTCGGCGCCCAGCGCCGGCTCCGTTGCAGATCTGGCGTTAGCCAGAGGTCCTGCCTGCTCCTGCCATGGGAGGGAAGTGTAGCTGGGTGTAGAGCTGTTTAAAAACTGGGAGACAGAGAATATGTTTCCTAAGGAATGGCTTATTGCACGTTTTGTATTTGTCTGGGTCACTCTTCTGGCGTAATGGAACAGCCTGAGAACAAGGATCTGGGGCAGCGAGCGTTTAGCAAACCGGAGGTGGTAGAGTTCGGTGATGGGTTTTGACTCCCTGGTAGCCCCTTCTGCCAGCTCCATGCGAGGGGCAGTTGCTGCGTGGTTTTGGCGTATACAGCTTTCTGTAGGTGACCTCCCCCCTCCAGCTGCCACCCCCCTGAGACCCTACACCCTGCCTGCTCCTACAAAAGTGCTGGCAAACGACCCTCTCACATCAAGGGTGGCTTTGAAGTCAAGCTCTGGAGTTCCTTTTTTTTTTAGGAGTAACATTACTGAAGCTCAGTTTTGTGTCTCTGCTCTACTAAGAAATCTGAAACCTCATTCTAAACAAACAAAACCAGAAAAGCTCTTTTCCTGGTCTGTTTGCAACTTAAATGCTATTGCACAAAGCACTAAGCTCAGCTTTGGAGCAGGCAGGTGCAGTGGCCGTTGAGTATGTTGCTTACCCAACCCCATCCACCCGAAGAGACACGCTCCGAGTTGGACTTGAGGATCCTTATGGATCCCTTCCAACTCGAGATACTCTACGATTCCTAAGTGCAGGTCTGCACGGGTGGAGTTTCTCATTGGGTACGCGGTTCGTGCTGCTGCAGGACGAGCGGGATATGGTGGAGGTTTCCATATGGATCAAGAGCTGGGCTTTTGCAGCGCCTGCCTTAGCTGTGTCAGGCACCGGGGCTTCGCTTTGACCCCTCCTCTGCTTTTTAGGGATGACAAAACTCTGTTCTTTGCTATAGCAGTGCAAGTCTGTTGCAGTAGCCCATTACACTAGCCTCGTGCAGGCTTAGCTGAGGCTGGGATTTGTTCTGCATTAATATTTATATCTGTTCTACTGAATTCAGCTATTTCTGCAACTTCAGCTCTGTGTTATACCCAGCTGGCTAACCACCTCCTTGCTGCTGGAGGCTGTTCTTGATCCCATTTCTAAACAGAAGCACTTCTGCTTCAGCTCTGGCTGGGGTAGCTGTGCAGAGGCTGGCTTTTTTTTTTTCCCCCCTCCTTTTGCCTGCTAATTGGCTGAGACCACCAGAATTTGGAGGACACAGATGTCACTGATAGTTTGCCTAGGGAGCACATTCATGCCCATCTGTTGCAGTCTAGAAGGCTGTTCATATATCCACAAGGCCTTCATTTAATTCTTGTCAGAAAGTAATGTAAATCCAGTTTACCTCAGAGGTCACAGCCAAGATTTATGCCAATGAGCCCCCTGCAATTTACACACACTGTAGTTGTATAGGATGAAAAGAAAGCCTTTCATGTTGGTGCATATTAACAAGAAAGCTTGCCTTAGGAGAGGCTTTTTGATTGAGGTTCTTCCTTATTTTAATACAGCCAATGCCAGTTGGTATATCCAGCTTTACCAAAAGAAAACATCTAATCTTTAAGCCAGAGAAGTAAACTAAATAAATAAATAAAGCAAGCCCTTAGCAAAACGATCTTTTTTTAAAAAAAAACATCTTTCCTCTTTCATGTGGCAAAGCCTCCGCGTACTGAAAAGAAAAGTAAATGCTCCAGGAAAACACAAGCATGGATGCATTGAAATAGTCAGGAGATTGAATTTGCTTTCTGTGGAAGATATTAACTCAATCACTGAAGCCTTTGCTAAATTATCATAAGCATGTTTTCTTTTTCTGTTTGGTTTTTTTTCCTCTCAAGCTGACAAATCTGAAAATTAAGTTGAGCCCGTTATTTTTGACCCGTGTAATGGGAAGGACTCCAGAAGGCTTGCCTGCAAATCCGCAGGAGAGCGAGCAGCTGAGGGTGCCGTACCATGTGCATGCTCCCCGTTACCTGCTGAGGGAAAAAATACCAGCCTCAATGTTCAGTCGCTCTTCTAGGGACAAACTTTTGCAATTTTTTCAGTCTTCCTAGAGAAAGCAACAGGAGACAAAATATCGTTGTATGGGGTGAAGGCGAGACCATAACTCGGTCAGCTGCAGGAGGGGGTGCAGCTGGATTAGATCCAGCACTGCCTCTGTGTCATGATTCCACCCCTGTCCTCCTTCCTTAGCGAGAGACTATACCAGCTTCAAAAGCTCCCTCAAAAATTAGTGTAGCTTCATTGACCTCAGTGAAGCTACATGGAGATAGGCCACACCATGTGCTGCTGTGTGCAGTGTTGGGCAGTTAATTATTTGATTAGAACAAGGAAAATGGATTTCACAGAGTTGAAGGCAAGTATTCCTACCCCAGCACACACGAAAAATGCTCTCCCGCCACATGGTGTTGGCATGGCTAAAGTGTATGGGAAAGCCTGTTGAATTAGACCGGAGGCAAAAGCTAGAAGTGCAGGTGGTGCAGATCCTTGAATTCAGAAATAGCCGTTCAAAAAGAAACACTTCTAAGTACTTTGCTTATTAAAATGGCTTGTAAGAGCAGGCGGAGAAAAGTAGCCCACAAAGATGGATTGGGGTGTGCCAACAGGATTACAAGGGGGTTTCAGAGTTGGACATCTCTGCTGCTTTGGGCCCAGTGCAGTTTGAGGGTGGTGTTCTCTTTTATACTGGATCCGCTCGGATGGATTCTCTTCCTTTTTCCTTCTTCCTTTTCCCTAGTTTGTCCAGCCGGTGGATTTTACCTGGGCAAACACTTTCAAATGTCATAGGCCTGAAAATCAGTATCGATTGCACGGTATCATAATGACCGGAGTGGTTTGGGATTAGGAGGGAGGAGGGCAAGGCATCAAAATGAAAACAGGGCTCAGATTCTGAGTTCCAGTGTAGCACTTAAAATAATTAAAATGTTTATTTGAAAGTCAAAACAGTCTCAGTCATAAATAACTATCCATCCCTCGATTGATTGTGTTGAGTCCCAACCGAGAGCCCTGGGAATAAGGTTTATTTGCTCCCTGTTGGGATTAATCCATAAATGTAGTCTCCACATGGAACTCATCAGGTCTTTGCTTCCTCTTCATTAGTCTCCCTGCAACTGGAGGGTAGCCTCAATAAGATGAAAATTAGGATAATATATTTTCAGAGAGAAAAGGTCTGGCGATCTCTAATTTGTGTTTCAGGACCATAATGCTGTGGAAAATTTCCCAAATGATGTTGTCTGAGAAACCAATGCTTGTTATGCTTTCTGTATTTGAAGTTTGAATGTGGCAATTATGTCTTCTTTTTCTTAAAGCCTCCAAAGCTAATTGCAGTCTTAAAACTAGCTAGATTGACTCCTGGGCTTCCTTCTAGCCACAGTAGAACTTAAAATTCCTTTCTCTTGACAGATCTTTTGGTCTTCTAGCCCAAGGGCTCTGAAACGTCACAGTATGGCCCATTTCTTATTAAAGAGATAATTTCACTGTAGCCCACCCAATTCCTCCCTCCCTCCCACCCACTTGTTCGGAACCCCAGCTCCGAGTAGAGGGCAACCACAGAAATATATTTTCTCATCCCCTGAGACCTTTGTAATTTTTTTCATCATATTTGATACAAGAAGTTATGTTAGTCCAGGCTCCAACCAGAAATAGCACAGATCTTTTTTCATCTTTTCTGTTTCAAAGTGTCTAACAATTACATCAATGACTTAAAAACACTCTGTGCCCAAAGCTGGAGTAAAGGAGCTTTCCTGTCACCAAAAAATGCTCAAGTCCTCAATTTGATGCAAAATTGTTGTTATTATGTGTTCTGAAAGTGGTAGCTACCGCATTTGTTAGCGCGTCCTCAGAAAGCATTTTTGTCTAGAGAGTTTTGCAGCGTATCAAGCTGCGCTTTTTATCACTTCAAAACTTCAAAGCACTGTTTGTTAGGATTTAACGGTAGCTTTAAAAAAGCTAACTGGTAACCGTCGAGAAGGTTCTAAAGGCCTCTAGAAGTTTGTACTGGTTCTGCTGTTCGGCTTTAGTCTCGGGTCCTGCGTTTGCCCCAGGTCCGTAAGCTGCCTGCGTGGTTATTTTCCCGTCCCAGCTGTCATTCAATACTACAGCTGTCACAAAACACAACTTGGAAAGTGGCATCTGTGTAAAGGATGCTGCTATAGTTTAAAGCTCTTTGGTGCATTTTAAGCTGATTTTATGATGCGAGTCATTGCCCCTAGTGATGGGTCTCAAAAGGCTATCTTCTTTCTGAGTACTAATGTACAGTTTATTGCACTTTTCTGTATAGTTACAGCACTTTGTTGTTGCTGCTGTTGTATATCATTATTTATTACTCTAGGTGTCCTTGCTGTTTATTCAGTTCTTTGGAAAAATGTACTTGAAGAAAAATTTCTCCCATGCTGACATTCATATATCACTGTTACAGATCTGCCAGTTTCCCGGTGAGTTAAATCTTTACAATCCTAGGAAGCCAAGTGCTGTACTTCTACACTAATTTAAGCTTCCCCGCTAAGCCCCATCAGTTCTTTGTGAGACTCGCAGCCTGTGTGGCTCACAAAGCCACGGGGCCCTCCTGCTTACAGTGAAGACCCAATGTGATCTTCCAGGCTGCAGTCCTCCAGCCTTTCCACGAGCTGGCTTTAAAAGACTGATTTGGGGCTCTGGGCTGCAACATAGCTAGATAAGTCGGAGCATGTCTGTAAGCTCCCTTGGATGCTCTTAATGCCGTGTTATTTTTTGGAAAGGCAAATATGCCAGCAGTTGTTTGCTTTAGTGCATCTTTGTAGAAAATTGAGTTTATGAAGATACATTTACCAGGGCTGCCGGGTGGGAGTCGAACGCAGGCTCTCTCCAGCACGCTTCTGCATGCTCTTGAAGCAGTCTCCTTGGCTCGGTCGGACTAATGTTCGCGGTGGATCAGGGATACGTGTGTATGTGCTCGGTGGTTACTAGGCAGGACTCCCTAGAAAACGAGATTTTTGAGAAATCAATTACACAAAGGAATGGAGTCGGGGCCAGATGGCAGGGATGCTTCGTCCCAACCTGGGAGGTACTCATGGGACGGCCGCACGCTCGTTCCCGCAGGCCTGGGTAATCAGATAAATCAATTAGCAGATGTCAGTGCAGTTAACAGAGCAAGCAATGCTAGCGTAGGTGTGTTACTGCGATTATAGCAGAGGCGCTCCTTTTCTTTTCCCCTGATGGATAACCAGCTTTTCTGGACCTGGCAGGGTAGGAGGAGAGGGCTCTGCTTTTCCCGAGAGTCTGCTTTCTGGGTGTTGTCACTTGCTTCGGAAGCCTGTCCTTGCCAACCTGGAGGTGCTCAGGGAGAGGGGACCTTTGTGAGCTAGGATGTGGCCTAGGCCCTTGTGCTGTGAGCAAATCCCATCAGTGTGGTGGCCTTTTTTTTTTTTTAGAATGATCTTTGTCAGTGATGGGTAGTTCAGCCCCATCTCCTGGGTGGACTTTGGGCCACGCTGTAGCTGTGTCTCCAGCCCTGTCTCTAGCCCCATCTCCTTTTGCTCCTGACGGGAGCCCCTAGATGGGCCCTGTGCCTGGTCCGCCCCTTTGCCATGTGGGGCGTGATCCCAGCACCCCAATAACCAGCACCCAGCTATGCTCACCTGGCTCAAACCCTGCAGGACGGTGCCCTGCGTGGGGTGGCCCTGCTCACTCTTATTTGGAGCTTAAAAAGATGGAGAACCCTTTGTGGGTTTTCCTTCTGCTTTGTTTCTTCATGTCCTCTACCAGGACACGGAGAGAAGTGCTAGGAGAGGCCTTCAGCTATACATTCTGCATTCCTGGATTTCTTTTAACTTTGCCATGCTTAGGAGTTGTATTCTTGAACTGTGTTGATAACTGCATGTGCACCTTTTTTCTGAAAACACCTCTAAATCCTCTCCCAGGAAGGCATTTATCATCCAACAGCAACTGGAGAAAAGGAAGGTAGAAATATCAACTTGGGCAAAGCTATGAAGGGGAGGGAAGCCAGCAGAAATCCCACCTCGGTGTTTTGTTGGAGGGATGGGAACTGAACCCGAGTGCAGACTTTAGCCTGCTCTCGTTATGAGAACTCTGACCTGTATTGTATCTTTTATTTGATTGTTTTTCCTGGTGGGTTATTTTTTTAACAGCTTTCTGAGCACAGAATTGGTTGGCTGGAAGTTGCAGCCACAGCAATGAAACCTGTGCTGTTCCTCAGAGCGCTTTTTCCCACTATGTTTGAGATGTCCTATGATTCTATTCTGTGATTCTAATTCTTACTAGAGGGTGGTTTGTACCCTCCAGAACGTGAAGACTACAGTCTGCTTTTGCAGCTGGTTGAATGCCGTGCCAGGACCTTCTTGTGCCGTGCTCCAAAGTGCAGCTGGAATAGAAGGAAGCCCTGCCGAGGTGCTTCGCAGTGTGCATTGCACAGAAAGAATTGACACCAGCAGAACACCGCTGCGATCACAAAGCCAGGCCTCAGGTGCTAGGAGAAGTTGAGCATTTAACAGTGTTAGTCTCACCTAAGTTTTTATCCGTGGTTCTGCATCTAGCTGATCATTTGCTCATCCACCCTGCTCTCCAGTTGCTCTTACGTGCCTGTGCTCATGTCCTCAGTCTCCCTTTCACGGTTACTTTTTTCATGTGTTCTTTCTCTGACATTTGTCTGCAGAGTCAGTCACAGCCTCACCGACTAGCTCCTGCCTCCAGGCTCTTTGCTGATGAATCCCATCTTTTGCCCTGCTCCACCTGCCCTTCCACGGCAGGCTCTCTGATCCTCTCTGCTTTCGCATGAGTGCATCTCTTTTGCCCTCTGCTTTTCAGTCTGGCAGCTTGCTCTCACTTGGTGTCGTTGAGAACACAGGCGACCTTGCCACCAGCTCCGGCATCTAGCGGTCCCAGAGCCGCAACAGAAAGGAAGAAAACTGTCTGGAAATTTAGCTGTCTCAAACTGTCACTGTGTTACGTGGCAGGAGCAGTGCTAGCGTGAGAGGAGGTGAGAGCGCCATGTGCTCCTGTGCCGCAGGGTAAAAGAGACGGCTCTCGTGGTCTGGTGAACGCAGGCCCCGTTCTCTGCGAGTTGAGAGCACGTGCGGCTCTGCCGTTCGATCCCGGCTAACAGAATGCGACAGCCTGAGCCTCCTGGGTGCAAAGGGCTTCAGCACAGCCTGGCTAGTCACTTCCCTGCTTGGGGTTTCGCAGCTCCATTGAAAAGCCCGTTCTCTCTCCCTGGCACCTCGGAGATGTTCGCCTCGCACAGTTTGTCACCAAGACCCTGCAGTAATTTCACACACTCCTCTAATAAAGTCCTCCGAGGCTGTCATGTATTTTCATGTATTTCCCCTATTATTTCTCCCGGCTTGAGCCTTTCAGATAATTGATGATACTTTAGTTAATCATTTTCCCCCTCCTTTGTTCGCCAGGTACCTCAGCCTTGAAGGGATCCTTTTCATTTAGAATCCGTGTCTTCTCTTAAGTAATTGATCACCGTGCACCCGGGGACACCCAATTCACAGACGAGTGGGACCAGCCTTCATGAATAATCAAAACACGGTGGCCGCGCTGCTGCAGGAGTGCAAGCGAGCTCTGGACGCTCTCCTGTCGGCGAAGGCTGACATGAGCGAGGAAGACGAGCGAGAATACCGGCGGTGCCAAGGTGAGGTCCCCAGGAGAGGCAGCAGGACCACGGCAGCAGCCGATGCTCCTCAACCCTGCCCTATTTTTCTTCTCCTGGCAGATGAGTGTCAAGAGATGCCTGGATTTCAAGGCCATGAATGGGATGAGGGCTACAGGCAGGCAGGGAAAGAAGCCCACTTTGTTGCAGTGAATTGCTGTCAGTTCTAATTTTAGGCTTCAGTAAACATGAGGCTGTAAGGAACAGTTTAGTTTGGGAAGAACAATGCCCGAAAGTTTGCTGATGCACATAAATTTCAGTTATTAAAAAAAAAAAAAAAGAGAGGAAAAAAAAGGATGCAACTTCTGAATAAGGGCACATATTTCCTCTCCTTTCATAGGAACTGGGGGAGGGCCTTTTCTGTTTGTCAGCTTCTCCTAATATATTAAAGAGCTCATTGCTTGAATCTTTATCTTGCAAAATGTGTGTGACCTCTATAAGTGGTGTCCAAAGAAAAAAAACTTGCAATATCCCTCTTGAAAGGAAAATCCATGCCAGCTAATGGTTGGAATAAATAACAGGGAAAGGAAGCAGTATGCAGCAAGAGCTGTAATAGAAGCGTTCTTCATTTGTTTTAATGCTGGCATTACAAACCAGCATTTAATTTGGTATTGTCATAGTCTTTTAATTGGTTTGTAAAAAAATGTATTATTTCTTAATTCCAGTGGAAATCCAGTTCATGTCAATCATGAAAGGATGTAATACACTCGGTTCAGTTTTCTCTAGGCTCAGACTTTCAGAGGGCTATGTAACACATAGCCACAGCTTTTTTATTCATGAAATAAAAGCCACGGTTGATTTGCTGAACTTATTTGAATTACACCTTTTTGGTAGAGGGTAGAAAGGTTATGTAGGCCTTTCTGCCACACAGGAAAATAACTTCAGCAAGCACAGAAGAATATAGTAAAGGATGAAGGTGAAAGTTTTGTGGGGAGAAACTAAGGCATTAGCAAAAAACCCAGAAAAAATCTATTTACATGCAGGTTCTCCTTTGCATGACACATCTGCAGTACTGTCCATTTTCCAGCTTAGTGTTAATAATGTTTAGTTTTGCTCTGCATGAATGACTCGACCATAACGTTAATTTGATCTTTAAAATCCTTTGTTTGACTCGGAGCGTGGAGCCGTTGAGAATATGTTTTTCTGACCATCCTTGTTCTTGCTGGGAGGTCAGCTGCCTTTTTCTGAAGCACCTAAGTCTGTTTGCGGTGGAGGGTGGCGTATAGGTTTCTGTTATGGATACTGGAAGATTTTTCTCTGCTTTTTTTGTTTTCAACAAAGGATACTTTGTTTCCTCATCACAAATTCTTTTAAGCTTTATTATGGCTCCTTAGAATAGGCTCTTGAACTCCTAATCAGGTAGCGCTTTTTTCCCCTCATCCTCCTCCCTCCTTTTCTCCTATTAAATACCACGAAGTATGAGAAATAATCAGTTTAGTTCCAGATAAGGTAAATCAATGCCCTTATAATCACTCGATTAGACATGGTCCTTCAGGTAAACTGCTTCAGGAAATCGGCGATCAGAGCCTGAAGTAATGGCTCGGGCTTTTCCGAGGACTGTGTTCCCATCAGCTGAAAGAAAAATACCCAGCAGCGGGGCGGTGACAGTGACATTAATAACTGCTGGGGCTCTCTGCCTGGGGAAGGCAGGGCTCTGGGCTTCGGGAGGACCCTCCCAGCACAGAGATGGAGGGGTTTTTTTCGCCCCCTCTCCTCCTGGGGCTGCCTTTGTTCGCCCCAGCTTTCTCAGAGGAGGCGCAGGAGCCAAAATTTGAAAGCCAAATACATATCAATGGTGGGGAGAGAAGGGAGAGGAGGGACCGCATCCTTACCTCGCTTTAGTTGAGGGAGCAGAATGGGTGTTAGGTGGGCCTGGATTGCTTGTTTATTTCTTTTTAGGTTAGAAATCATCCCAGTCAATTTCTGTGCCAGTTCAACCTTTGTTAATTAATGAATTTATATTGCCTGTGGTGAGAACAGCTAACTGTACAGTAAACTCTTGTACTGAGAGTTGAATTTTAGCTGAAAGCTGCAGGACTGTTCACACGGGCTCCCCAACTGGTTGATGTGGTTCTAGTGGATGTTCTTGCGATACAACATGATTTTAGTGTCATTAACACACTAATTGTGTTTATTCCCATGTGATGGCAACTAGACGTGGCAGCAAGGCTCGAAGCGGTACCCTGCTAGGCTTACACGAACGTCCAACCCCAAAGATGACTGAAGGCTCCTAGATTGACAAATCCTTCTGAAAATGTTTCCCTGTTTTCCTTTTCTAGCCAGCTTTGCAGTAGTGACTGCGGAGGAGGCCTCTTAAAAAACCAAAGTTCTATATGAAAGAATTTGACCGTATTCTTTGTTCTTTAGTGCATCAAGTAGAAGGGCAATTAAGGTTTAGTTAAGGATAACGTGGGAAACAGGAACAAGAGAAGAGCAGTAATACCTTTATGCTTCAGAGAGAATGCCAACATCCACGTTATCCCACTGATTATTTTATATTGGCTGACACTATTATCTTTTTAGTGTTATTTGAGTAAGGGTGAGTTTGTGTGGGAAAGACAGAAGAAGAAGGTAGACAAGGAGACAGAAAGGCTGTCTGTGTAAGCATCCTATTACTCTTTCTCTAGATCCCTTCCCAAAATGTCAGTCCTATGGGATCATATGGGGAAATGTGCTTGCTGTGACTGCCTTCAGGCTGCCCCCGTCTTCCTTTGGAAAAGATTTTGGGAAGATAAAACCCTCTGTCCGTCATTTTGCGTTCCTTGTGATGAGATGGGTATCCCCGCTCCTGCACTGATTTTGCAGTGGGAGGTGTGAGGGTGGGAGCACGACCTCCTCTCCCCTCCAACTCTGCCACTTGGCCACCTTGCTATGGTGTGGAGGGAAGGGAAGGGAAATGTGGCTGCGCGTGAAGCTGGGACCTGTGACGGGAAGCGTGTCCAGAGCTGCAGCAACATGTGAGAAAATGTGGGTTGGAAAAAGTGGTACTTTTTTAAAGGTGACTTTTTGGAAAAAGGGCCCTAAATATCCGACTTCCCACTTTTTCCTCAGAAAAACCTACCGATGAATGCGCTGTTACATGAGCATGAAATAGACTTTTGATGTAGTGCATTTTCTACAGTCATCCCTAAAGGATTGATTAAAAAATATGTAGGAATACATTTATTGCATTGCCTTGTTAAAGCAATGATGGTCTCTGAGCAGGGATTTTTCTAGGGATTAATGGCCAGAAGGGGCTAGATCTGCAGCTGATGATCACCATTAACCCCATCTGGTCAATAATCCTTGTTAATCCACTTTTATTGGCCAGAGAGTCTGCCTGGCCGAGTGGTTAGCACAGCACAGCACTCTTAGGCTGCAGCTTCACTCCTGTTTCAAGGAACATTAAAATGTGGGCTGCAGCTGAAAGGAAGGGACAAATCCAAGCCCAGATCTCTAGCTGTGTGCTCCTACTAGCAGTTGCATCCTTAGTCGGGTCAGGTTGGAAATCCAACCCAAGCCAATGGCTATACGGGAGGCGAAGGGCCAACACGGGGTAGGAAGCAGGGCGTGGGCCAAGCTGCGCTCTTGCCTTGCGAGCTCTGGCACGTGACTGGAGGATCAGGGGCCAGGCGTGGGACCTGGGAGTACTTTGGCCTCGTCCAAAACAAAACCCCAACAAATCTGTCTTTTGACTCCTTTGTACTTGGCCTTTCCAGCTGGGAGCGAAGCTGTGTTTTGGACAGGGTTTGGAAACCCTTGAGTGAAAGGCTTGAGGATGAGGATTTCTGTGTGGCTCCATGCTGGCCATGCCTGGGTAGGAGCATGCCTGGACCAAGGGCACCTTCTCCTCTTAACTTCTGTTGCAAACTGCAAGAGCAATGCAGAAGCTCAGGCCAGCTCCTCGGCTCGTGTGAAGTACTTGGCTAAGCTGGCTTCAAAGAAGGGGCATCAGCTTCAAAGAGGTAATCTCATAGCAAGACTTCAGGTGGTATCTGCCATGCATCCGTGGGCACCGCTATGTTAATAGTGGTTCCCAGGCACGTGGCTTAAACCGTTTTGCTATAGCAGTGAGCTCTCTTGTGCTGCGGGAAAGTGTGTCCTGTGGTCTACGGCTACTGCTTTGAGAGCAGGTTGAGTAACTCAGAATTATCAGACAAATAATTATTATCAAGAGTGTATGCTCGGTATTCATTATATCCCTTTAGATTTTTGTCTAATTGCTTTATATGGCCTGGATTTGTCTCTCAGTTTGGATGTGGCTCTTCCAGCTGGCTCTGCCACTGTCGCCAGCAAGCCCTGAGCAAAGGTCTTCTGTGCTGTCAGCCCCGTTTGCTCTGCCAGGAGTTCTCTCCTCACATGAGGGAACAGGTTTCCTCCTATTTCTCTTGGAGTAGCTCTTCAGCCCAGCCAGCCACCAGCCGACGTGACTTCCTGCTAAAAGCCTTTTTAATGGCTGATGGCTCCCATTTACCTGGAGGGCAGAGCAGCCAAGGGTAACGGGATGACAGGCGAGCTCGCCTTCCCTCCCGATGAGGCTGGTGGCAAGAGCTAAGAGCTGGTAGCAACTGCGAGAAGGTCCGAGAGGGAGGGGAGATATGCTTTTTGCAGGTTAGGTGCTCTGTCATAAGTGTTGCAGCTGAACCTGCTGCAGTATATTTACCTGCTCTTTGACCTTTTCAGCTTTGCTTCCTGAAGACTTGAGTACCCTTCTGGAGGACGCAAAGGAAATGAAGTGGCCCTTTGTGCCAGAGAAGTGGCAATACAAACAAGACCTTGGCCCAGAAGACAAAACAAACCTGCAAGATACGATCAGTGCGAGGCTCCCCGATTTGCTGGTATGTAGTTCAACACACCTGTTGTGTAAAACGTCCCGCTGAGGTGCTTGAGGGTACGCAGAGCCCTGGTAGGTGGTATCACCTGGGGGTTCAGGGGCTTGTTTTTCTGCACGGTGGCGGCAGCAAGTGGGGAACTGCTTAGCAAGCAGAGGTGAGTGAGCCTGTGTTGGGATGGGACTGCTCACGAAGGCCAAAGGGACAAAGTAGAGATGTGACTTTTATTTGTCTCGGTCCTCAGACAAGAGAGGGCCCCAGAAGCTTCATATAGTTTCTGATATTTTTCTTAAAATTGCTATGAAGCAACATGTGTGAATCACGGTTTCCTCCTCCTTGTGAGACAGCTCATCTCCATCTCACCACTGCATTTTCCAAGGGAAGGAAAGTCCTGCCCTTCGCTGCCACTGCAACCGATCAGTGGGAGCTCTGCCTCGGGGATAGGCTTCTGGTCTGTTTGGCTACGTAGCTCGCGGCGGATGGGTGTGCAACACCACGCAAGGCTGTTGGTTGGAGGTCTTGCTGGTACCTGCAGTTTTATGCGCTCTCCCAGTGCAAGGAAGATAAAACTGGTTCAAGTGATAAGGTTTTGAGTGTGTCCAGGTGTTTGCCTGCCGCAGGGCAAGGAAAACATGGTAATGACAAAGACTGCAGAGTGCAGCGCACTGGCTCTGCCTTGTCTAGAAGTGATCCCAGAGGTATATAGGGATTGTCCATGTACTGAGCACCTTGCAGAACAGCCACCTCGTTCACTGAAACGTGCAGCGATGACTTTGACTGCATTTATGCTGTTTCTGCTCACTTTCACACTTGGCCCATGCGAGTTTGGGCAATTGCTTTGTCTGTTCCTCTGGTTTCACAGGGCAGTTCTGTTTCTGTTTCCACTAAGGTTCTGTTTACCTCTTCCCTGAAGAACTGGCATTATAATAAAACTAAAATGCTGAATGTTTACGTAATTAAAAAAAAAAGGAATTTGAAAAGAATGCTGTGCCTTGTTTAATTCAGCGTTGCTAGGAGCAAATGAGGGTTACTCACTTTAGTAGGGCTTGTGCAGTTCATCACCTGCTTTTCTTTTTTCAAGAAAATTACTTGACAGGATCCCTTTGATGACCAAAGCTGGCCAAAACCTAGGCAGGAAAGGCAAGAATTTAATGTGACTTCTCCTGTGAGTAAAGGATACTTGGCTGTGTAAGGAGTTGCAGGATCCAAATGGTGCTTGGGGATCCCATCCTGTAAGGTGATAAGTTTGAGCTTAAAGATTAGGCAGCAGCAAGAAATGTGGATGGCTTTCTGCTTTTCTGATTTTCTCGGAGGCATGTCAGACATGAGTTGTGGCAAACAGAGCACTCCCTTTTCAATGGTAAACGTAGTATCTAGGGTAACGAGTATCCCTTTGGCAGGAGAGACATAAAGATGAGGTTTTTTAAGTTTTGGGGTTGGTTTCTGGTTTTTGCTTCCTGTGGCACATGTCTGAAGCCAACGCTTCCTTGTGGGAAGGGGCAGTCCGGCTTGAAAATCTGGGGTTCGGGGCAGGGAGGTCTGGCCCTGCTGAAGTCCCAGCTGCAAAGCTGCTGTTAACTCCAAGGTGGCCAGGAGACTTCACCTGCTTCAGAGAGAGCCCTGCCCAAGTAAGGCCAGCAAGTTTTGTTGAGGACGACGATTACTTTGAATAGCAGTGAGCAGTGAGAAGCTCAGAAGAGCTGACCGTGGGGCTGGGAGGTGTCGGCCCCGGAGTCCCCTTGCCAGCATCCCATGTTGCAGGGATCCTGAATTTGCTTGAGGAGGGGCAGGGAGCGGCTGCTTCTTGGGTATTTATTTTCTTTTTCTCTTTGGTGTGTGTGGCCTTAGACAGAAATTTATGGCAGAGGTTGACCTCTTTTACAATCCCCACGCAGCGCTCTAACTCGGGAGCGTTTGTCTGCTCTCTCCCAGGATAAACACCTGCAGAAGACTCCCCGAGAGACCTGGCTACATGGGAGATTAATGTGGCTGTAATAGTGGAGCAGTGTTTGCAGCATTATGCCCTCTCCCCAGGTAGATGGATCTTTTCTGAGATGATACCAATTATTTATTGCGGAAACATCTGTTGATAACTGCAGCTGCCCTTGTTAAACAAAGCATATCATGGGGTCATAGACTATAGGGACCTAAAATCCTACCGCATGCTAGTTTTGGAGTATTCACCGACACCCCCTGAAGTCCATTGGTTACCGTTGTCTTCAATGCTTCATCCTGTGGTTGAAAATACTTTGTAAACGTTGTGCTGCCTTTGCCCATGTGCTTTGAAGTATTATTTCATCTTCATCGGTAATTTATATTCCAGTGCCATTGTACCATGGGAAAAAGGGAAAACCTTTTTTGTTTTCCATTTAATTGTAGATAGTCTGACATTTTGACCTGTATTATTAGTATTAGTCAGAAAAGGGGATTTTTTTTCCCCTTCATCCATTCCTTCCCCCCCTGTTTTTGTTTTTTTTAAAATAAAATTTCAAGGCAGAGCAAAGGCTGCTTCAGTTCTTTGAATAAAAAGCTGGGAGGGAAATGAGACTGAAGAAAAGTGATTACAGTGTGATGAGGAAAGATAAAAGTCTGAGCAACTTTCTTCTTTTTTTTTTCCTTTGGCATGAGGGACAGAAGGATAATTTAATTCCCTGGAGGAAAAAAAAAAAAAGTCTTTGTCGATTTATTGTCCAGAAAAAGCTTTAAAATTTTTCATCTCTGTTTATTTTAATTTGCCATGCTTAGAATAAGCTCATAAACCGTAATTCATTACATTTAAAAAGTGCTTTGAGATCCATGAAAGAAAGGCACTTCATTACCATAACACACTGGTGGTGTTATGAGGAGGCAGCGCTGGCTACCAGGGCTCACTGTGAGGATGTTTTACTCTGCGAGTAGGCTGAAAAGCTCCGTGAGCCCAGCACAGCGAGTAAGTGGATTAGGCTTTGGCTTCAAGGGTTTGCCTCAATGTTGCACTTTAAAAAGTGGGGTACTCGTTGCTGGCGGCTGCATGCTAGTTTGACACATCAAGAAGGCAAAGCCACCTGCACCTGCAGCCTTTTAAAGTGCTCTTCGCCTGTGCTGTGGGATGCTCATGACTTCTGCAGGCTGGCTGGAGCGGTAGGGCGGCATGGCAAAACCAACCTGGGGGGACAGGGGCTAGCGGCCAGCCTTGGTTCAACGGGAGCTGTGCTGCTGCCGGAGCAGGGCTCAGAGCAGATTTTGGCAATGGACACCAACTTTTCTGTTTTTTTTTTTCCTCCTCTCTCTTCACTGTATGAAATTACTGAACCTCCCTAGGGATTTTAAGGCAACAGATTTACTGTAATCCTTGAGGCAAACCAGCGCTTCTGGTTTTACAGAGTCTTTGCATCCTATAGAAGGTGGAGTTTTTTGGTTTGTGTATTTTTTTTTTTTTTCTTTTCCGGGCTGGGGATTCACTAACCAACATAAAGGCCACCCCAGTTCAACAAGCTCAACATACTGTTTTCCACATTTTCCTAGCAGGTTTTAAGAGCACCTCCCTGTCGGCTGCTGTCAGCTAGCAAACCAAGCCCATCCTGCAGCCCCCGTCTCGGCCTGAACGCCCCTTTGGTGTGCGAATCTGCACTAAGGCTTGAAGGGTGATAACCAACATCTGTATCCAAAGCAAAAACTGGGAAGCACGGGGATTTTTTGTTTTAACAAATCAAAGCAAAATCAGAATTGTAACAGCATCCTTGCTGACAAGTGTAAATAAGGAAGGATTACTACTTCTCTCTAAATACCACATGTGCTGGGGGGTTCGGACAGGGGCTGCAGATCCAAAAGGGAGGCTGCCAGGGGTTACCTTTCCTGCAGATCTTTGCTATCCCAAGGGATGGACTTAGCCTTCCGCTTGGTGACCAGCCAATAGAGGGCAACATGCCCATGTACACGTAGGCTTTGATCCCACAAACCCAGTTGTGGGTTTCATTGAAGGACAACTCCATGCACGCAAGTAGTTCTCTTGTGGGATAATTCGTGCCACGTTAATATTTTAATTATTTTTTTCAATATTGGAGTCCGTTTGCAAGCATGTTGTAATGACGTGGGGCTTTACTTAATTTTTATCTTACACATCAATAGTTGCTGCAGCTCAGGCTGACCCCGTGCTCCTTGCTGTGGATGCGGGAGCGTGGATCCTGGGAGTGGAATTACTATTCCTGCTGGCACGGAATCTCATGGGAGTTAATGGGAATATTGAAAAAAGTAGAAAATAAGGCCCCATAGCCCTTGCCTGGGCCTTGGCTAATTACATGCTGGTGGATTGCCATTAGGGAAGCCATTCTGAGGGACGTGCCACAACTACCCTTAGGGGTGTGTGTGTGGCACTTAAGAGCTGGGAGCTTTTGAAAAAGAACTAAAGAGAGGGCTGAAGATTTCGTTTTCTCCTCCTTCTAACTGTTGGTGTGGTAACTGGAGAGTTAAAGCCCTAAATTGTAGCCCTGAGATCTTGGTTGTTCAGGCTGACCTTTTGCTACCTGCCTCATAAGAGCTCTTCTTGGGTGATCCCCGTGAAACGGAGAGTGACGTAAGGGAGAGCTGCAGCTGTGGGATGAATTCAGCCCAAGAGGGAATCCGTGGCACCCCAGCTTCCCTGAGGCTGTGCAATCCCTGGCGCTTTGTAAAATGAGAAGTATCAGAGATCAGGTGCAGGCAGGAGAACCTCAGCTGTCCGGAGTGACTGCCCTGATGCTGCCAGCGTGCAGCGCTGCAAAGTGCTCAGCCTTCCGCTGCCTACGTGGGAAAAGTACAGCAGAAATTATGTGGAGCACCAAATGGGAAGTCTGATCCTGGGTACCTGTAGGGCTGTCAGTTCACTGTGCTCATGGGTAGGATTTCCTCTTCTCAGATGCAGCTTCTTGGAAGAAGTTTTCTTCCTGGAAAAGCCTTGAGATGTTGTATTACTGAGATTACTATGTTGTGCCTTCCTTCCAAATTAAACAACTACTCAAACAGATTGATGTTTTGAGGACACAGATTTAGGAAAGAGGCTCTTGGATTTTTAGCTGATTATAATGGTCTTGATGCCGCCCGCTCGGGGGATTCTGGCACTGGCACTTAGCTATGTTTAGGTCTTAAAGTATCCCCTTCAACATGGTATTTCACTGGACCGCAGGGAATGGCCACAATAGTTTATAAATAGTCTAGAGCTTGAGCACAGCAGGACAAATCAGGGCCACACAAAGATTGTTGCACCTGTCCTTGGTAATAATTAAGAACAGGTACTCCTGCAGATGATGGTGGTCCCCCAAACCTCTGCTGCCTTGTCAGATACATGAGGCGCCCAGGAGCTCCCTGTCGAGGAGCTTCCTCGGGACTTTAAAGGGTTCTTCTTCTGTCCTCACCCCTAAATGCTGCTGTTGATCAGCCTGAGCTGCCTGCTGCCTTCCTCCCTCCTGACACCCAACTCTCCATTGCTTTCAGGATGAATAACTTGCGCTAATGAACAGCTTCAGAAGCTCAAGCCATTAAATGGGGTTCTCCGCTGCTCTGAGCAGAAAGTGTCCAGGAGCTTCTTACTCCTCAGTCTGCAGCTATGTACTGTGTGACTTGCCTGTCGGGTGTTTCAAGCGTATCCGTCTGTACCTCGCGGACATGCTTTCTTCTGCCCATCACAGAGGTGGTAGGAGGCTTAATTCCTTGTTATTTGTCGAGTGGGCTCTGATTGCCAGCTGAAAGGCAGAGATTGATAGAGAAGTCCCGTGCGGTGACAGCAGCTTTGCTCTCTTGGAAAGACAGGCTTTGCTAACAGCGCGTGGGCTAAAAGGGTGAAAGACTTCAGCCAAATCCATTGGTGTTGTGACTCTGTGGTTAATCTGACAGGGGACGAACGTAGGGAGAAAGAAAACCAGGCAATTTGTTAGGGTTCAGTGAAGTGCTAACTAGGAACAGCTCTTGGGAGAGAACTGAAGCACCTGGAAGTATGTGCCACTGAAACTCCTGCCTTATGCACAAAATTAGAAATTCTTTGTTGACTGCTCTTGGTTGGTTTTGACTGAAACAGTCTGACACAACAAATGGATACAAGGAAACACAGAAATCCAGAGCATCTGCAAGACTGCGGGGACACTCTGAAAATAAAATTATTCCTGCCCCTGCTTTCTAAGCTCGCCGCTTGCAGGGGCATTTTTCCAAAGGGGACCCTCCCCAGCCTGCAGGCTGGTCTGGGGGGTTGCCTTTGGGATCCTCGCTTTATAAAGAGAGAGTGGATTAAATCAATATTTCATTTATTCGGGCTTGTAATTCCTCTTACATCAGCTGCCACATAAAGATTTTCCCCTATTTTCTTCCCCTCCTCCTCATCCTCATTTACTATGCACCAATAATTTCCCTTTGACGCTTTCTTGCCAGTCCTAGTGCCAGATGGCCCCGGTTCTGAGCTTCTCCCCTCTCTTGGGAGCGGCCCCCATTGTCAATGCAAAGGAGGCGTCGTGGCTTTGAACCCAAAGCTGGGACCCAAACTTCAGCCCCGGCGTGAGGAGGAGCTAACCCACTAATGCAGGAAACCATGCAAACAGCACACCCTCCCACTCATTGCCATTAAGGAAAAAACCCCTTCACTAAAGGCTGTTTTGCATTTTCCCCAATGGTCCATGTATAGAAATCTGCTGCAAATTTAATTCTCTCACCACCTGATTCCACTTCCCAGCCGCGAGGTTCCCTTTGTGTCATAAACTCAATTAGACATATGCATTTCACATCACGGACACAGATGTGAAAACAAAGTGCGCACGTACCTCGCTCTTTCTCCCTCCCTCCCTCCCTCCCTCCTTCCCTCCCTCTGTGTAGATGCACCTACATCGGCTTTAAATCGATAAAGAAAGTGAATAAATCTGTTTAGGGTGCTAGCCCGCTATGCAGAACAAAGTGTCCGGCTGTGGCGAGCGGTGCCAAGTTTCTGGTTGTGTTGGGGTAGGCTGTGACATCTTGAAAGTCAATAAGGTTTCCCCGGGTTTGGGCTGGGCGACAGGGAGCCGCTCCCCCGTTTCATTTCAGAGTGGCGTGGGGAGGGTCTTTGTGCATGGGTTGGGTGCGTGCCCAGCACGCCGGTGCGTTAGCTGTAGGTGCTGAGGAATTTTCCAGCCACACGAGTTGGCAGGCAATGAAAGGAGCGGGTATTAATTTCTCAGTGTACTGCTCGGAACGGCGGGGACGTAATTGCAAAGATTGACATCGAACCGTGTTTCTGTGCGCCACACAGCATGCAGCCCTGCCTTCTAAAAAGAAAATAGCCGAGTTTCTCTCCCTGGCTTGACTTTTCTACATTTTGTGTCCATTTGGGTTTGGAGAGGGACACAAGAGGTTTCGGCATTGAGCGGAGAGTTAAATTATGCAGCTGCAAGACTGCCAAGCCCTTCAGAATAGGATGCTTCGTTTAGATTTTCCACAATGCTATTGAAGTGCTTATTTTCCTCCTGAAGAGACACAAACAGATGCAAACTTCTGTAAACACTTTAGAAATGAATTCAGTGAGTTTGGCCTCTCAGCAGTGCTCAATAGCTGACAGAAAAATGTCTAATTAGTGCAAGTGGAAATAATAGGGCCACTTGGATTCCTTCCATCCTCCTCCAAGTCTACTTTTCCTAGGAACTCAAAGGCTCTTTTGTTTGGTAGGTCACCCTCTCTCAGGCTTTTGTGCTCTGATCTATTAAAGGAAGAAGGGGAGGAAAAAAAAATAGATTAGGCGATGCTCTGTGCTTAAATATATGGCCTGTTGATGAGCATTTCGAATGGCTGGTTTGCAGTGTCAGTTTACAGGTGCTTGGAGAGGGGGATTCCTCCATTGTTGGCCGGCACAAGCAGAGTTGTGCGTGCCCTGCTCCAGGAATCCTTTTCAAGTGCCATCCTCCTAGAAAATCCAACTCGGGCTCAGGAGGAAAAAGGAAATTTGTACAAATCCGCCTTGCTGAAGTGCAAACAAGCTGGCAAATGCTTGCAACAGATCACTGCTGCAAGTCAGCCTTCGTGCTGTCTACTATAGGCTCTTCTCCAAACGGTTGGACATCTCCTGGGCTATCTCCTGCGCACCTCGGATGGTGGTTATGCTGCTCAAAATGAAGAACGAGTCTTGTTGTCAGATTGTGGGGCTCTGAGCTAAAAGCAAAGAGAACAGAAATGAAGCTGGGGAGGAGTCCAAGAAGCCTGAGCAGTGTCTAAAGCAGTTCGTGGACATTGCTGTCTCTCTGGCTCTGCCTGTGTGTTTACACGAGGAAGGCAAAGGAAAGAGACTGATCCTAAGACAAAAATGGGAGATAGCTGCCAAGCTTGATGTTTTAGTGTGGATTTGGAGAAAGTTTTCGTGGCAGTCTCTCATCCTCTGATGGTGCTGTGGGGCCTGATCTTCCTTCCCTTGTGTTGCTTTTACTCTGTCATGAGTGGAGTTACTCGCTGACATGAGTGAGATGGGAAACACATCCTTCTTCTGAGGAGGCTTTGTACAGTTTAAGGTGTTTTCCAATTTTTCTTTCCTCTGTGGTTGACCACACTGCAAAGCAGTATTCAATCATTGCCGGCTCCCAGGTGCTCAAGCCAGGCCGGGCAGCAGAAAGCCAGGCTCTCTGTAGCCAGTGTGAGGCTGCTGAATGCTGGTGGCCATGAAGACCAGTCAGGTCAGGGCACCCATGAGGCTCCATAGCTGAAGAGACGGGTCTTTCCTTGCGGCTGATGGCAGATGTTCCAGTGAAACAATGACTGGATGCCATCCTCCCCATCCTGCGTGACAAACCTGCAAAAAGGGAACCGCCTGGATGGCAGTGTGTGGAGCACCTCCTCGCTCCACCGGGCAGGAGTGCCAACCCGTGCCCACCATGGGAAGGGAGCAGTTTTTGGTAGATGTCCGCAGTCCGTGTGGACTTCTGCAACTGCGATGATGCTGTGTGCCTCCTCACGGCTTTCTTGGGTGGCCTCCTGTCCTCTTAACAGCACGCTATCTCAGGAGCTGCAGCTGATTCCCCATGTCGGTGTGATGGCTCAACCACTGTGGGAATCCAAGACAGTTCATGCAGACTTAGTTGTCATTAAAGATGACCTGCAGGGGAAAAACATTGGACTCTTGGCCTATTTGCTTGTTTGTGGTGTACAAAGGAGTGGATGGCTTGAGCTCCATCTGGGACAATGGCTACAGTGACCATTTCCAGTCTTTCCAGACTCATGGTCCCCTTTTAAACTAATTGTTATTACTGCTAGTAATCTGTTGGGCATGATTTAAATTCATTAAAAAAAAAGACCACCAAACGATGTGGTTCCAAATACTAAACAACAGTTAGAAAGACCCCCCAAAAAATCAGGAATGGTGTCTACAGCTCAAACAAAATAAACAGCTGGAACATTCCTATCTTAAAAACGAAAATATGATCAGCAACAGTTGTAATTATAGGTTATAATAAATCCTATCTGATCACTGCCACAAAGACTTTCTCCATTATGTAGATGCCTAGGAACATTAAGATTATAAGGTGAGCAGAAATTTTGAGCCTTTTCATTGCTAGTGAATATTTGCTTCTTGTAATGTGCAGTACTTCACTTGCTGTGCAACTGTGTAGCCACCTTACAGCAAATAACTGAGGATATCCCGCCTGTTCTAAAACGGTACATGGGCAGCACCGTTGGGCAGAGTTACTAAAGACGAATATTTTCTGTAGGCAGTTCAAGGAATCTTTGTGAAGTGAGTTTCTTCAAGACTGCCCCATGGCGCTGGTGTTCTTTTCAGGTTTATTTGAAAGCCTCCATCACGGTCAAGGACTGCGTAACGGCAACTGCTCTTGTGTTCCTGGTTGACCGGTTCCTGTATTGGATTGACGCCTCCAGCAAACTTCTTCAGATCGCCAAGGGTCTGCACAGGCTGCAGCCCACCACGCCGATCAGTCCTCAGGTGCTAATCCGCCAGGCTCGCCTCTCCGTCAACACAGGTACTGCTCTGTTTTCTCAGCTCAAGCCCAATTAAGCACTACTTGACTTTGAAGAAGACACTTTGTCCCTTGCTGGCGATGACGTGCTTACGGCCCCGGTGCCGTCTTTTCAAACGCACAGCCCACTCCCAGCCCCCTTGAGCCCTCCCAGCTCCTCTCACTAGCACAAAGGGGCTGGTATAAAGGGTTTCAGAGCCAAAAGCAGGAGAGAAAATTGTGAAGGGGTGTGGAAAATACTAATTGGAGCTTTTGTTCCTTAACAAATCTTCCCCGCTGGTTTCAAACAGGGATATCTGAATTGCTATACTTCTGACCAAGGGCGTTTAAAAAGTAAATTAGAATCCTGGCATTTTCTCTGCACTGTCCCAGCTGCTTTTTTTTTTTTTTTCCAGTGGGACCACTTGACTATGCAAACAATGCAGCTTACAACCCCTCAAGGATAAACTGATTATTTAAAAAAATAAATTCCATCATTCCTATAACATGAGCAACACCTGAAGGATTTTTAATGTATCTTCCCACTGTCCTATTGGGGAGAATAGAACAAAGCCAGACAAACGTGCACTGAAAAACCCAGTTGAGGAATATTTTATTTGCAGAACAGAGAACTAGAAGTTCCGTGCACAGCCGTTTTTATTTGTGGATGTGGACTTCTCGTGCTCCCATTGCCATGGTGTCTGCGTACTGGCACACTCCAACTGGTGGGCTAGTTCAGCCAACACACTGCTTCACTGGCTGGAGCAGCCTTCTTGAATTCAGCCAGAGCATTGAGACAAAAAGAAAGGTTCAACACGAATCAAGCTGATCAAATTAGACCTTAAGGTGTCTCCTGCAGCCCATCAAGCCTGCCACAGGTGACTCCAGCCAAGCGACAAAACCTCTGAGCTGAATGACAGGGTGAAAGGCAGGATCTCCACTTTGTGTTGCATGCTGCATCCTTTCTATATATTTTTTGGCTATATATTCTGTGCTTAAGATGGTAGAGAGCGACAGGGAGGCAGCATAGCCTGCAGCTATGCTTTCTGCGGTGGGACATCAAGTCAGTTGGCTTTGAGGTTCATTTGCAGTTTCCCCTCCTGGTGAGCTCCCCAGTGAGACCAAAATGGGTTTCCAAAACCCGTGTTTCCTTGGGACAGAAACAGTCAGCTCTGTTGCTGAAGGACGCAGGATAGACTGCTTTCTTCTGGAAGAGAAATAAGAGCAGGGAATCCCAACCCATGGGGTGGCCAGCAGCTCAGCACCTGCCCCAGTCTTGTTACCACCTCTTCTGCTCTGAATCCTGCAGCAGCCCAAGACCGGGAAGGAGCAGAGCGAGAAATGAGTGCCTGGAGCCACCTTCCTACACCGTGGGGCTTGGGTTTACTCTAAAACCAAACGTGCAGCCTTAGCCTCCCCCGTAAAGGTATCTGTTATTTTCTCCTCGTGGTCGGTTTGCTGGAGCTGCACTGCAGAATGTAGACAGCATGCACAGAAATTCAACAGAAATACTAGAGCTTGATTCAGGGAAGACTTTCTCACGTTTTAAGATTAAGCACTCTTCCAGGAATGTCTAGTGTGTTAAGTAAAACAGATATCTATGTAATTTCGTCTTACTGTGCAACGATATAGTATAGAACGTAGTGCACGTATGTTTATGACTATAGACAGGAACAAATCTATGTGCAGGTGATGTTGGGATGTGTCAGGTTAAATATCATACAGCTTCTCAATGAGGTTTTCTGAAGTGAGTGTCTGGCTAGAAACAGTTGCCTCATCAGCCTTTTCTGCAATATTTGTGGTATGTGTAGAATAGCCTGTGTCAGAGAGATTCCTGAGCATGAGGTAGCGTCTGCAGCACGTACTTAGCTGGAAAGTTTAGGCTAAGTGTGGGACACTGACAGTGCTGGACAGAACAGTACAATTTGCAGGGACTTTCACTGATTAATATTTTTGTTCACTTCATGCTACGTGATACATTTTTATATTAATTTTCCTTTTTTTTTTTTAAATTTTGAATCAGGTAAACTTTTAAAAGCTGAATATATCCTCAGCAGCCTTATTAATGACAATGGAGCAACAGGTACGTATATATTTCTTTTCCAATTTCGTAGTTGCTATTTTGGTGGGATTTTTCATACTAATTTTAACAGTCACACGAGCTTGAATTACAGCCATTCTGACCTCATTAATGACGCCACATTTCTCTTTTCTTTACCATTCTTTGCTGCAATGTGGAAACTGCAACTTTGCTTTGAAACTTCTGTAATTCATCTTGTCTCTCTTCACCTGGGTGGGAAAATATTCTGGATTGACAGCCTTCCTACTAATTTCTCTGCCCAGAGAATTTTAAAGTGTGGACGAATTTCAAGCAATGGACTGAGGTAGAAAACTAAGACAACTCCTTCCCGCCCCAAAAATCCAGCCTGTTAGAGAAATGCTTATCCTCCAAATTCACACTGATCCTACAGACGAAATGAATACTTTATTCTAGACCTGTAGCAGACTGCAGTGGAATTATTTGGTATCTTTTGGGGTTAAGAAAAAAAGAGAGTGAGTCCTGGTTCTTACAGCACTTTCTCCTATTGCTGGATAGACGTGCCAAACTGCAAAAATGGGATCATTCCTTAATGCACGATGATGTTTGTAGAAATTACTTCTTTTTTTTTCCCTTTCTGTCAAACGACTATACTGCTGGTCGTGTGGCTTGTTTCAGATCTGGAGAGATGTGTAGTATTTCTAATGGTACAAATTCATCACTTTTGACAGACATCCGTCATTATTATTTAGTCATGTTTTTGAGACAATATATTTTAGGGTTTTATATCTGTTCTCCATTTTCTTAGCCTTCAGGGTTTATTTAGTCAATGCATTCAGGTTTCTCTACAACCATGAAACTTAGAAAATTTAAGAAGCCTGCTGTGGATTTTGCTGGTTTGGTTTTATGTGAAACTGAGATTCTCACACAAGAAGGGCCTTCATGCAAGAAGGCTTTAAACAAAATACCAGCTATCACTATTAAAGTAGAACTGGCTATGCAAAACACTGCATCTCTTGAGATTATGCTTTTCTTTTAAGGTTCTTTTCATAATATTAAATGATAATACTTGTTTGTTTACCGTTGAAGATGTGTTGTTGAACAGATAACTGACGCTGAGAATTGCAGTGAGATGTTCACCACGCTTAGGAAAGCATAGCGATTTTATTTCATGTTCTATTCTGAAATCCAATATGGACTTGATAATGAATGACTTTGTGTAACTCATCATACTGCGTTAGCATGAAAACTTTTGGGTTAATCTTCATGAGATACAGATATCTGAAAAGAAAACGTGTTTTGCCAATGGTTGAAAGTATTTTGCTCTGCTGTATGTACTGATGACAGCAAAGATATCCCATATTAATCCTTTTGGCTGGTTTTTGGTGGGACTCTGTGCAATGTTTATATACGGTGACTTTTTGTTACTTCACAGAAGAGAGGTACCTTTCACTTTTTAGATTGTTTTTATGCTCTGTATAGCTGTCACTCAAGCTACGTACTCGTACAGCTGTCTGCTTATATTCCTTAACTCACTGTCACTTTGTCATCTGACTGTAAGTCCCGACTCGAACCAGCCGAATTCAGTGGGGAGAATCCTGGCAATTTACTGGGATTTAGGTTACCCTCAGAGTGACTTAAAATGACAGCAACATTTTTCATTCTCTACTGAATTTCTCCACTCTTTCTGCAGGTACCTGGCGATACGCCAAGGAAAGTGATAGGATTCTCATTCAGTCAGTCTGCTTACAAATCAGAGGACAGATTCTGCAAAAGCTTGGTAAGGCTTTTTTCTATAAACATCTGCTCAAGGTTTTGCCCTATTTTTTTTTTTTTCCTTTGCAGTCAAGCTTTAAAATGGTACGTCTGGCATATGTCAGAGTTTTAGCTTGTGCAGAACACCTGCCTGATGCCCATAACACAGCCACAGAAGATGAGTTGTACGCCCATCTGTTTGCAGCTTGGACCTAGAGCCACGTACCAAGCAAACACATTTTAGAAATTATCATTTTACTACTAATCTTACCAGAAGTCGAGGAGCATTCTGAAATGTTGTTCCCTTTTTGCCCTGTGCTACTCTATGTTTGCTAACGCTTTTCCCAGTTTTGCTGTTCCCAAAGATGTGCAGTGGTTTATCACAAGTGCATCACAGCAATTTCCTCTCTCAAGACGAGAGTTTTCAGCATGATGGGCTTCTCTATTCAGGGCTTGGTACTTGAGGCCAACAGCCTTACTTTTATGCTTTTGATGTGACCTTTCACCTCCCATGACTGTTGAGCTGAAGTCTTTTATGACCATAAAATGTGTGTTTATGCACAGCCAAAAGCTAAAGGAAACTAATAAATGTTCAGTGTCACCAAAGCAAAAAATGCCATGGTGTGGTTTTACACTGTTTTGAAGGCTCCTGACTCAAGGAGGTGTAAAATAAACTATTGAAAGCCATCTGTAGCAGTAATCTGCTTAGTGACTCTTTTTCTGATTTATTTCAGGGATGTGGTATGAGGCAGCAGAGTTGATTTGGGCTTCAGTTGTGGGATATTTCAAACTTCCTCAACCAGATAAAAAGGTAGTATTTCCTTTTCACTCTGGATATCCTGGCCAATCTAATAATCATTCCGGATTATCTTTTGTTGACTTCAGAAAAGTCTTTTAGCAATAATGTTTCAATTACGCACCTCAGACAAGGTTAATGCGCAGGACAAATATTCTAGCTGAAGTCTGTGTTGCACATTGTTTCCGCATGCATACACATACTTACGGACACCTTTTTTCCTGCGGGGGAATGAAAGTAATAGTTTTCATTAAGCACAATCATCTGAAGTGAACCATCACCTAGGATGTCACAGGTGCCTCTGACAAGGACAGACTAATCCCAGAATGCAGCCATAGATATTTTTAATTTATTTATTAGGACTAAGGCTTTTTTTTTTTTTTTTCCTAGTAACCAAGCATGTCTATATAGACATGAGCTGTGCTACACTATCTGTTGTGGGTGATGGATGTTCCCTGGCACTGCAGTATCTGAACACCTTGCAGCAGACACTGTTTCTGCCTTTAACACCTTTGTGAGGCTTGGCCGCGCTAATCTTCCCGCTGTAGATGAAGCAACAGTCACACCATGTGTCCGTAGCTAAACAGGAATGTGAACCTAAGTCTTGCAAGTCCTAGGGTGATGCTTTAAGAAGTTTTGTAATTGTATCCCAGCACAAGATATACCTCAAAACCAGACCTTGTCACCTCTCCTCTGCCATACATTAAAGCTTGACCTCAAGCTCAGAACATTTCTACGGGAGCAAAGATGTGTAGTGAATTTTGCAGAAAGCACACAGATACTTCCTGGTGTTCTTAACTATTTAGCTGGGCAGACCCTTAGCTAGCACATGTAGATCAAATCTTCCAGAGGGAGAGTGAGTTAGCAAGTTCATAGATTTATATGTTACATGTTCATGTCTTGTTTTTTAATTGGTTCTATAGAACCAATTACAAATTACCAAAAAACCTCCAACTATTTCAACACCAAGAACTCTTGACTTTTGTCCAACTTTGTTTATTTGGTTTTTAAACAGTGCAATAAGCTATGGAAGTGTGTTAAAAAAGATGCTTGTTCTCTTAGGCTATGCGCGATGAGCATTTATTCTGTAATCACTCTAGACATCTTCACCCTGGGTTTTTTAGAAAGACTGGGATCAATGGGGCAGTTCTTAAACAGAAATTTTTTGCCTTTTCTGAAAAAAAATAGTAAAACAGACTGAGTCTTTATTTCAGGTATTAGCCTGAAATTAGCCATTAGCCAGGGGCTTAATGCAGCTTTTGGTGATATCATGAGACTTCACTTTCATTGTCACAAACAGCACGTTGGGAAAATGCAGTGTGAAGGAAAATGCAATGCCATTTAAGTTGCAAGTTTAGGATTCATGAAACCTAGAGCTGCGGGTAATAGGGATAGCTGCCACTCATCGAAACTCATATGTATCTACCAGGCTACACTTTCTGCAAGTTGAAGATAATAAAACCCTACCAAGATGACATCTCTGAATTTCTTAGCAGTTGTCCTGGTTTCTGCTTCTCTTTAGATCTTGTTTGTTTGTTTTCTGGTTTTTTTCTGGTATGTTCTACACAGAACCTACTTTATTTGTGAGCAGTAAAATTCAAAATACAAGGGAGAAAACGCTGTGATAATTTTCCATTTCTCTTTCAGGGAATTGCTACTTCCTTGGGTATTATGGCCGACATCTTTGCTTCCATGAATGAGAAGGATTATGTACGTTTTAAAAGCAATGCTGAGATTGACCTGGTAAGACTTGGTTTGGTATTTGTGTGTGTAGATTCTTCAGATGGAAGAAGGCAACATGTGTATGTTGTTGTCACAAATTCACCCACACTTTGTTCTTCCTCCAGGTCCTCTCCTGTGCTGAGAGGGCTGAAGAAACTTCCATTGCTCCTGGTGAAAAAGTTCCTTAGCACCTAGATGGAAGAATGCCTTGCTTCAGGAAAAAGAAAATGTTAAGAATATTTACAGAGTGTGTATGTCTGTGTCTGTGTAATATATAATTTATAAGGTCAAAAAGTGACGTACCGATGGTAAACCTGAGCAAAAAGGCTCCTGCAGAAACAGACGTGGCTGTTGTTAAGACGGGATGTCCCACTCTGTCAAAGGTCTCAGAGAGCTCAGGGAACCTACAACTGAGAAGAAACAAATCCCAGCCTGCCTTTCTTCAGCCTAACAGGGTGGCTTACCAGGTAGACTCATCTCTTTGAAAAGAAAGCCTTTGAAATGACACTTTCCCTCTTGTTTGTTTCATTTCACTAGAGCCTTCTCCGAGAGTTCAGTCATCGCTTATTGTCAGCTGCTGAGGCCTGCAAGCTAGCAGCAGCCTACAGCCAGTACACCCCGCTGTTTGTCCTCACAGCCGTGGTAAGTATTAGCCTTCATTCTGAAAGTGGTATGTGTAGAAGAGAAGAGTGCAGGCTATTAAATTTGGCTCTAATCCGGCTTTCAAACATTGCATCGTACAGGGTATTGTGTCTGTGTTGTGGGTATGATGCTATACGTTGCTCTGAACTCCAGTCGGAAGCTGAGCAGATGGGCGGAAAGCAGTATCTGTCCACAGAGTGAGGATGGGCTTTCAAGTCCATCTGGGAATGCTGCTTCTCTGATAGCTACAGCTATATTTCAAAGGAAAAAGAGCGATGTTATTCCCTCCGGGAAACACAGCAGCAGGCACTTAGAGCTGACGTTTGCTTCAAATCGTGTAAGGGAAAGAAACATATTTTTTCCTCCCTTTATTTCTCTCTGACAGAGGTCCAGGGTTTTATTTCCTTCGTTCTTCTTTCTTCTCCTCCCAGAACATCCGTGGGGTGTGTTTGCTGTCCTACAGTCACTCTAAGGACTGTCCCCCAGAAAAGAGAATGTTCTACTTGTCCGAAGCCAAAGAATCCTTTGAGATCGGCCTCCTCACCAAGAACGAGAAGAGTCCCGTCACCAGCAAGCAGGAGCTCCATAGTTTTATTAAAGCTGCTTTCTGCCTCACAACCGTGCATCGATGGCTCTACGGGGAGAGCGAGAAACTCCGTGAGGTGAGTCAACTGTGTAGAGAAGCCATGGGAAAACTGCATTCATACAGCACTTCCTCTACAGAAGAGGAAGAGAAAGGAATGCTTGCCAAAGAGATCATGTCTCTGATCACATCCGTGAAGAAGCGCCTGCAAGTGGGAAGCTTCCCTAATTCTGATGCCAGGTCTTACGTTCCAGACAGTTATAAAGGCACAGTGGAAAAACCTATCCTGCAAGGGGAAGCCAACTTTGAGAAAATCCTTGCCATGCATTCTCAGCATCATCTGTCAGTGTGTGAAGTGTTTAAAAATACTTGCAGGATTCATGAAACCACACCAGGAGAAACCCAAGCGGGAGCTTGTATCACAACCTTAAGAACAGAAACCAAAAACATGGACACTGTGTGTACTACTGAAGACATAGTGTACCAGAGGAAAGGCACTGTGAAAATGCTGAATTCACTAACCGCAGGAGGTAGCTCAGAGAGACTCAGTGGCCAGAGAAATAAATACAGTGGTTCTGATGGGATGAACATTTCCTTCGATGAAGAGATTGAGCCATTAAAAATAGAAATAAATGGTGAAAACAGTGATTTCAGCAGATGGCAAAACACAAGTCAAACCACTACTTCAGAGAGTTCTTGGTGCCAATTGTCAAAATCAAGTTACTCCTCCAGCTGGGAGGACCTGAACTGTGATAGCAGGAAAGAGTCTCCCAGGGAGGGGCAGCAGCAGGAAAAGGGCTCAGTGGCGGAGCGGTGTTGCACAACAGAATCTGATGAAAATGGTCAAGCAGCGTACTTGCGCCCATTGCCTCCCAGAGCCTGGCATCTTTCTCCACGAGAGCCGCTACAGAGCTGCCGGGGATCTCCTCAGCCTTCCTTAGAGGTAGCTACACCCCTAGCTGGGAGGCTGGGAGAGAAGGCCTCTCTTCGCAGAGAAGAGCTGCGGGAGGGAAGACACCATGGAAAGAGCTCATCAGAAAAGGAAGCAGAGGAGGTGAACGACGCGGTTCCTTCCCTCTCCACCACTTACTCTGTTCCTGCCAGCCCAGAGGAGGAGGAGGAGGAGAAGTCCTCCTCCCGGGTAGAGCTGGGCTGCAGGATCAAGGACAGCGGCAGGGAGGGTGGCACCGCCCCTGTGGCCCGGCCTCAGAGCCCGTTTGTGTGGGTCTACCCAGAAGGAGAAACTGGAGATAGCACAGAGGATCCCTCGTTTGAGGCATGTCCCCCCACAAATGGGCATGCATCTGTACTACCAACGAGCATTGAGGCGAAAATGGTCAGTGACTTCTCTGTGCACGACCGGCCGAGGAAATCTGCCGTGGTGGGAAATGGGTTTCTCAAAGTGCCTGAAGTTGACACCCAAGCGGAAACGATAGATGACACTGAATTTGATTTCATCGGTGTTGGAGACGTAGTAAACAGTTATCCTACGGCATCCGTTCCGGAGCATCAAACAACTGCTGGTGCACCAACAGCTTTGCCCTCAGGGGGAAAGATATCCATAACCAAGCACTTTGACTGTGCCACTACTGAAGAAGGTGAAGAAAAGTCTCAGGACATGGTGAGCAGCAAGAGACAAGCCAGTTCATATCTGAGTTCATGGTACGAATCGTCACGGATGCCCAAGAGTTCCCCTGAAGGTCCATTTCTGAACCCAAGGGGAACTGGTTTTATCTTCATGCCTGGGAGCACAAAGGAAGAAATCCTTGACGCTCGATTTCTGAGGGATGACGATTACATGCAGCTTCTGGCCGGAGTAGAACATAATTGGCTTGTCCAGCGACTGACGCCTACTGGAATTTTTAAGTCTAAACAGCTTCGTAAAGCATACTGTAAGTTTCCACACAGCAATGGGTGTTTTCACACAGCGTTAGGTACTCCCACAGAGAACAGTCTTGACTCAGGCTTTTTAACATAATGTTTTAGTCACCAATTATTAGGACTTTTTTGTTGTTGTTGTTTTATGAGTTTTTGTATAAGAATTTTAGCAATGGAAGAACACACCCTTGAACCATTTTCTCCTATTCTTTCCTACCCATTTGCATACCAGTCACAACTTCATGGAAATGGGCTCCATGTCCATTCCCATGCAGTCCCTCCTGCTTCAATCGCTTCATGCAAGGGGTGACTTAGGCTGCTTGAACTCCCTGTGCCCTTCTACCTTCATCAAGCCCTTTCTACCCCATTACTTGAGTGTCTGGTTTCGTCACCCATTTAGATAGCACACTTTGTCCCTGCAAACTGTGTATTTAAAATAATGATTATTAGGTTAATTATAAATAACAGCCATACCTTAATATGCAGAGACTCGATCAATATACTAAGAAATGGAGAAGCTAAGAGCAACAGCACTGTAGGCTGCCTCATTGAGCTCATTAAGTAAAATGCACTTAGGGCTCATCCCATCTTGCATGTCTCAAGCCTGTTTAGCAATTTTTTGTCCTTAACATAAAATATCCAACTCTGTACCTAGATACCTCTTAGCATATATTTTATAGCCGCCTACGTTGCTTTCAGAGAAGCCTGGATATCTTATGTCCTGGGTGCTGGTTATGTCATCCCTCAGCACAGGCTTAGAGCAGTCCTGTGGAATTGTCCGTTCTACTTGTGGTGTTTTCTTTTTGTAGCTGCTCTTCTTTTAAAATACTCAAAGAAATCAGGGCTCTGGACAGGCCAAGAAACGGCTGTATTCATTGGGGACTACCTGAACGTGGCAAATGAAGGCAAACAGAGAAGTGCATTTTGGATACACTTCCTGCACCAAGAAGAAAGCCTGGGAAGGTATTGCTCAAACCAGTTTCTGAAACAAAATGGTTATCAACGCTACTTCTGTGTAAATATGAGTGAAAACTGTCTGGTAAGATCAGTCTTGTACCTATCATTCAGCTAGTCCCGTTATGTCAGATAGTAGCTTTTATCAAGTATTTTCAGAAGACAGTACAAGTTTTAGCTGGACAACTACAGAAATCATAGTCACAGTGGGAGAAGATTGATTCTTTAGTCTGTTTCAACGTAGTTTACATTTGGTTAAATTTTGACTGATTTTCTGGAGCAAGAATGTTTTATGGCTTTCCCAAATCTCCTGGGCATTTTGGCAGTCTTCCCCATCACTCCGTGTAACTCTTTACTTTTTAATTTGTGGGAAGAATAAGTCACTTCACTGTTCTCTTCTAACAACCACGTTAGTGTTCGTTTGCTTATGACAGCTCTTAGGCCTGACTTCACCTTTGTCTGTGCTGGGATAATTTCGTGGGAGCTTGAATGTTGCTTCCTTTTTGTTTGGCCTCTAGTTTTGCATTAGAGAATTAGCAATACAGATATCTCTCTATATTTATCTCGCAATACCTGTAGGCAGAAAGGTGTTTCAGTTGCCTTCTTTCATTTTAGCAGCAAGTTTATGCAATGGATGCATCTGCTCTGGAAGCAGGGTTAAAATCACCTGTTTGCCTGATAAAGGCCTCTGCATCAGGAGAGCTCTGCTAACTGCTAATTGCAGATTTGGGTTTGTTATTACGAGTAGCTTATGAATTATTACGGATTAAGAACAGTATTTTCAGTACCTTCAGAGTCAAGAAGAGCTGACTTCAAACATTCCGGTGTTATGAAACCCCCATCCGAGGATTTGATTGATCAGTACAGCATTTTATGCTTATAAGAGCTATAAAAGAAAAAAAACCACAACTTAAACCACTGCCATTTTAAATGCATCACCAATAGCTGGCTTTGCTTCTGAACAGCCAGGCTCTGCTTTGTAGTGATGTTTCTGCATCACAAGTGGGGCTTTCCAAGTGCAGTCTGCTGCAAGTCTCACTACACCACACGCTTCTCTTTTTGTTTAGGTATGTTGGGAAAGAATACAAAGACGAAAAAGGACTTCTTCATCATCTCAGTGATGTAGAACGGCAAATGACTGCCCAGTACTACGTGACAGAATTCAACAAAAGGCTGTATGAGCAAAAGGTGCCTACCCAAATCTTTTACGTCCCATCGGCAGTACTCCTGGTAAGAACTGTCTTCTGATCAATACAAAGGAAGTGATGGGAAGAGTGTCTTAGGTCAATTTTGATTTTAAAACACAAGCAGTTAGGCCACCTGTAGATGACACGCTGTCATTCATGTGATCTTACCTGGTAGCTGCATTTGCTTATTTCAGGACAGAAGACACTTACCTGCGGAGCTCCAAGTTCATGGGTGCACGGGCAGAAAAGATGCCATGTAGTGTTAGAAGTCAGAAAGTCACTTGTAAATGAAGCCCAGCAGCTACCCAGCCTTTTATATCATCTAACAGTGTATGAACATCTGTTTTCAGGGGTAGTTATGAAATCTGAGCAGCAAAGTGGCCCATTTTGCGCACCACAAAAATGTCTAAATCTCAGTAGAACCTGGCAAGTGAGGTTCTTGCAGGCGAAATGATTTGCTGCAGGACAACTTTGAGGCCTTTTCTGCAGGATGCTGAATTTAGGGAACACAGGACTGGAAAGGACTCATCAGATCCAGTGCCTTGATATCACAGGCAAAACCCCTGCATAATCATTTTTAATACTCATTAAGCCCTATCTTAAAAGCAACCCTGTTGTATTGTGTTTTAACCTTCATTGCTTCCGATAAGAAATCATTCTAGAGCTGCTCTCTTGATGTCTGGAAACTTTCTGCTATTTTCTAACCTAAAATTAGTCAACTTGTATTTATTGTCCTTCTCACAACTCCTTTGAGGCCTCGATTTAAAGAAGGAGCAGCAATAACATCTCCTCATAGCCTCTGTTCTTTAGGCTACGGAAGCCAAGCTTGTTTAGTGTCACCTCAAGATACAGGTCTCTCTTCCCCGGTTCATCCGTGAAGCCCTGAGCCGGTTCTTCTCTGAATTCACAATCCTTAAATATTGATGATCAGAATTGTACAGCGTTCCCCTGAGACCCCTCCACGTCTTCTGCAGAGGCAATAGAAATCCTTACCCCTAGCGAGACCTGCATTCTTCATGGCCATATCACACTGGCAGCTCAGTCATCCGTCAAATGGCTATCACAAAAAGCTCTTTCCTCAATAACAACCCCTTAGCATAGAATAGGACACCTTTAAACCACGGACAACTTTAAACCACGGTTCAATTAACTTGTTGACACAACCTCACCTCTGATCCAATGCCCTACAGCCTGCTGCTTTTCTGCTTGTCCCTGACGGCACAACCAGTATCTATCTCAATGCCTGTGCCTTCCCTGCAGCCAAGCATATGTGGAGGGATGAAGAAAGGCTGGTGGAATTGGCAGGGCCATGAGCTTCAGCGAGGCCACGGATCCATCAGCCACCTCTCATTGAGGAGCATTTCTGTTCCTCCATCCCAGTGGTCCAGCCTTGGAGATGGGCTGCAGAGAGCCACAAGAGCCGAGTGGCTGAGAGCTGGCTTGGATGTGGACTTATCTGAGAGGGCCTGGGAGGATGGGGCAGTGAAGTCATGAGAATTTCTCTCCTGAGTGGGTTGAAAAAACAAGGAGCTTGATGCTAAAAGTTTCAAGAAAAAGCACTTTGCAGTTAGTCTGTTTAAACAACAAAAACCAGATGCTAATATACCCAGCACTCAACCAAAGCAACAGCCACTTTTGATCATGGGAGATGCTTGTCTGCCCGCTCAGTTTTGAACACGTGGAGTCTGTGGCGTTAGACAGGCCCCCAAGTCTTAACACACGGGTCATACCGGCCTTACGTGTTTCAGGTAACTGTAGCCAGGACAGCTCTTGCTTCTCCCCTCTTTCTTCTGCACGATGGTTGTGAGGACATCTTGCAAAGCTGCCAGACAAATGACCCTGCTGTGGCAGCACCCAGCCTGATCGTTAGAGGCAGGAGCCGCATCTGGGTGTCCTGGCACAGAGGTTAAAGCTGACATCCAGCCTCCAGCAGGAAAGTAAAGGATCTTTTCTTTATTCTTATGCTTAACTTTCCATTTGACTTGCATTTCGGATACGGAGAGGTACCCTCCACAGTACAGCGCTGAACTCACTGTTTCATTATGAGTAGGTATATGATAGCATGCTATGCATATTACTGTTCCTGTTAGCCATTCTGGCACTAGATCTGGCTCTATGCCACTCACTAATAAGGCCTAAATGAGAGTCTGGCATCAGCACTTACAAGTCTCTGAACATAGAAATGACTAAAAAAACCCCAAAACCCTCCCACTGGTTATTTACACACTGAAGAAGGACGAGTTGCAGGTTTACCCAAATCTTTTCAGCTTTCTAGCTTATTCTTTAGACATAGTGTCCTGAAAAAAGTTACCTATTTGCTGGACAAACTAGACATTTCTAGAATTCGTTGCTCGTGGAGTTTGCCCCGTCAGGCTGATTTTGTTTTGGATCTTGTACCACCCTTTGTTCTAGTTAAATGTGAGCTCCACATCTAAACAGCCTGTGTTTTGAATCAGCAGCGGATTAACATGAAGAGTCTTCCCATCCATTTTATGCATGGAAAGTTCTAGGAGGGCAAAACAAGACTTCACTTAGAGGACCTTTAGCGTCCTTGTTTTCACATCTGTGCTCGCATGACTGTCATTACCACTCGCTTTTCAGGTACTGGAAGACAGAACTATAAAAGGATGTGTGACCGTGGAGCCCTACATCCTTGGGGAGTTTGTGAAGCTGTCCAATAACACGAAGGTTGTAAAGAACGAGTACAAAGCCACCGAGTACGGTCTGGCCTATGGCCATTTCTCCTATGAGTTCTCCAATGGAACAGATGTTGTTGTTGATCTGCAAGGTTTGTATTACAGTGAACTTCATTTCTTGCCTGTCCTCTCATGTTGCAGAATATGCTATATAAAGGACGTACTGTCTCTAAATGACATAAAGTGAGGGAGGTATGTGCAGGTATGTTTTCGCCTTGAGCAGTGCTCTTGTTCTCCACTGCACCACAGCAAGAGCACGTGAGCCACATGCTCCCAGATGTGCCACAGCTTCATGCCACGGAGTGATCTGCATCCAATTAGCCTAAAGCCAGTCTGCAAGGATGTGTCTTGTGGAACCATCTGAAGGAGAACCACTAAAAGAGGCAGCGGGTTTTGTCATGCTTCTTCCTTCCTAAAAGTGGCAAGCCTAAAAAGAGGTCCCCTAATCAGCTAATGGAGAATTGAGCTCTTTGGTTAAGAGCCCAGGATAAAACCTTCCAGCCTCCACCTTTGGCACACAGGTATCTTTGGGATATTCATTTCTTTAAATATTCATTACTTACCTCTTAGGGTTCTGCTTTTGCTGACATAGGTGCAAACTGGGAATCACTGAGGTGGCATTAACAGAGCCAGGCAGGCAGTCCTGAGTACGACAATACAAAAGCTCTGATGTTTGGTACCAAGATGTATCCTTTCTTCCACAGGTTGGGTGACAGGTAACGGGAAAGGCATCATCTACCTCACAGACCCCCAGATTCATTCTCTTAGTAGCAAAGATGTCTCACGCTCCAACTTTGGGAAGAGAGGAATTTATTACTTCTTTAATAGTCAACACGTGGAGTGCAATGAAATCTGTCGCTGCCTTTCTCTAACAAGACCCTCAATAGATCTGCCAATGTAGACTCGCACAAGAGAGTCACACAAAGAATGACCCATAAGCTGGACAGTATTTTACACTACACACCTTGAGGAGAATATTGTCTTTGTGAGAACAGAGCCACTGAGACGATACCCACGTGAGTCGGGTCAGTTGTTACCTGCATGGGTATGGCAAGTCCTGGTCTTTGCATCCAGGCTGGTAATACCATGTTACCATCTTGTGTACCATCTGAACCTCGTGTTGTGACAGCCATCTGTAAGAATTAACAGAAGAACGTAAGAAGAGTAAGAAAAGAGCCTCCTAAATTCAGCTAGAGGTGTACTACAAGACTGTATAAACTTCTAATCCATTCAGACCCGGTAAGGGCAACAGGCACCATCTGCTCTTTGGAAATGGAATATGAGCTGGAGTGAGACAGAAGCAGAGAGTTGTATTTCAACCATCTGTAAAATTTTCAAAAACTTGTATAAATGCTTCAGGGAACAAACGGTAATGTTTTGGTTTGCTTCAAAAATAACAAAGTTTCTTTCAGAGGTGTGTGTGTATATGTGACCACACAACATCTAAACAGGTGGAAATACGGTTTTAACCACAACAGCCAAGAAAACTCTGCTGCTCTGCAAGATAAAAATAGTGTTCTTGAACCAAGAGATTTTTTACATGAGTAGTTTAGGACTGCAACATTTAACAAGCTCTCAGAAGACTTCCCCAAAAGAAGAACAGTTCTCACTTAAGGACAGCACATCTCTTCTGCCTGGAATGAAACTGTGAGCACCACAGATTTGGTGACCAATTCTATAACTAATTCCCACAAATAATCCCACTGGATGGGAGTGATGTACAAAGGAGCAGTTCTGGGGGGAATCCAGCATTTAATAAGCACTGTGTAAGCAGCCCCAGAGCCGCAAGGTGGAAGGCGTTCAGGAAGGAGCGATGCCTTTTTCGTCCAAGTCGCCGACAGAAGCGGAGAGAAGGAGACTTGCAATTTGCGGCCAGTAGCAAGGACGACGCATCCGATGGGTTGTGCCTCAGTGCTGGTGGGAGGCACAGCCTGCAGAGCTTCCAACCACCTGCTTTTGTGGCACATCCCAGAAAATACATTTATGAAAGTAAACTAGATGTCCAATATTATTTAAGTGATGTATTTACACACTGCCCCTACCCACAGCCCACGCCGAGGCCCTGATCCTCCCAGCCCACTCCACTCATGCAGCCAGGGACGAAATGTGTACCTACACGGCGGGGCGTTTTCTTGACGCCTCCACCAGTGCTGGGACCATGCTTTACTATCGCACAGGCAGACAGCTGCAACTTAATCCTTTAACTCCAGCATTTTAGCAGTATTTTTGTTTGTTATTGTTTATGGTTGTTAGTGAGCACACTCGGAGAGCCCCTGATTTTTAACACCAGGACTGAACAGCCCGTGGCATGTATGCTGGCCACGTGTTTTGGTAGTGCCTGCCTGGCTTAGAGGCAGCTGCTGCCTTCTACTTTTTATGAAACCATCTTTTGTGGTTTGCTTTTTTTTGTTTTGTTGTGGTTTTTTTTAAACTAAAGTTTGCAATTCTTTCACGTGACCTCCTTCGACACCTACAGCAATTCACATACTGATAACCGCTCACCTACTTCCAAGAGACCCAACAGACAGAGTTACTCTGTCACAGCAAATTTCAGAAGCACATAGAGGAAAGCAATGCCCTCCCAACTTTGTGAATTCTAGCTGAACAGCTGAAATCTTGGGGTTTTTTCCCACACAGGCTGGTTAGCTAAAAAGAGTTGAACCTGCTGGCATGGTCAGATAATGTATACAGTACGCTGTAGAGAAAACAGCTGTAAAAAAAGAGGGGATGGGAGCTCCTCACACAAAACGCTGCACCCCTTCAATGCTGAATTAAGCCAAGCGGAGTGTCTGGTTGAAAGAAAAAAAACCCAAAAACTATTGGCAATATTGCCCAAATTCAGACGATGATGAAAGAAGCATTTTCAAATGAAATATGCCGACTAAAGCATTTTGTCCTAAAAAAGTCAACTGTCCGTTTTACATCCACTGCAGACAGGCTTTTAATGAGTTACCTGGCCAGGACGAGTGGGCTTCAACCTTCGTTTCCAGCGGGTGATTACCCTGCGTGGCCTCACAGGAGGATGCTTGTTTCAGCCTCTCTCATGGATGCACTGTGGATGGTGATTAAAAGCAGAGGGCATGTCTTTGCATCTGCAGGCTGTAGCTGATTTTCTGTTCCACAGGAGAAGGCAAGTGATCTTTTGATCAAGATATTCTTCCAGCACATCTTTCCTGGTGTTACTAGCCTAACCAACAGGCAAAAAAGCTACTTCTGGGGAAGTTCAAGCAATAGATATACGTATTCCCCTTCGCAGTGCCGCATACGGCTGGAATAACACATAGGCCTGGAGGCAAAATTTGTTGCTGCCTCTCTAGCCGAAAGAAACTATGATGAGACCTAGATTTTACTCTTCCAAGACCCTGCCAGCACCTCCAGAATATGCGTGCGTGCACGCATATGCATGCGCACTGCCACGTATGTTACAGGGTTAACTTGAAAAATGGTAGGTAGCTTTCCCACTCCATCGGCAGTGAAAAGCTGCCTTGATTTTAAATTCTCCTCTTCTCCTCCAAAGCCCTCGCGTCCCACATCCCCAAGCTCAAAGGCTGGGATCGTTTCTTTGGGGAGATTTTCCTGATGAGAAAGGGAACACAGCCTCAAACTTCCACAAAAAGATGAGTCTCAAACAGAGAGTTAGCTTTAACAAAACCATCTGCTTTTGTTTCTGCAGCCAGCAGAGATTTTCAGGCCTTGGTTCCCGCTTTTTAGCAATGCTATTGTTTTCTAGGTGATGTTTGTGCCGAGTTGTTTGGAAAGATGCCCTATCACTGCACTGACCGATTAGAACTAGGTGTAAAGAGGGAGAAGCAAGAGAAGGAAAAAAAAAAATTAAATCTCTTTATTATGGTGCATAAACCTTCAGTGTTTGGGAGCTGGGCAGCTGCGCAGGAAGAAAAATGCATTCAAAAATATAATGCTAGTGTGAATAATCCTTTCTCGAATGCTGCTTGCAGACTGCTTCAGCTTTGTCAGGTGAACTTGAACCGGGCCATCAGATTTGCTGCCGTTCCCATTGCACACTGTCTATCACCCCGGGGCATTCACCATCTTGACTGTTGTTAAAAGCGAGCGAACAATCCATCATTGAGCCGGGGAGTCACTCGCTCATAGAAAAGTAAAATCGGCATGTGACGGTACACTCAGCCCCAGCGTTTCACAGATTAAAGTGATACATGAAAACTCACGTGTTACTGGGAAGATTAAATCCGTTATCTTGTTCTGCAGCCCATAAAGGACGGCCTTGTCTGCAGCGGTAGGGAAATGCTGGCTTTAACCAAGTGACAAACACTGCGCATACGTAGCTTCGTGCGCTGGCAAAAGAGAGCGCCCGGCTCTAAAGAGGAAACAAAGCTAGTTAGCAAGATCTTGGGAATTAATAGGCAGCCGAGATGCTGGGTTAAAGCCTCTCTGCAGAGGCTTTCCCTTCTCTATAGAGACAATTAAAAGCGAAACAAAACCTCCCGGACAATCTCTGCAGAACAAAGTGGCCTAATACGCTGCCAGCAGCCGGCCCCGCGATGTCTGCTGTAACGGCGCAGAGACCCCTGAAAAGCGATGCCTTTTCCAGTTTATGTCTCGTGTTCAAAGAAAGAAAAAAATGTTGTATTTAGAAATGCTCCTGCATAAAGCGATCCATGGGCAATTTTAATATTTTGATGTCTTCCTGGTATTTGCACTTAGCATCCGATTTCCTTCCTTGGTTCGTAGCATGCATTTTACCATCTTGGCCGAAGTTACGGCTACTCGCAGTTAAAAGTTAGTATCAAGTATCAGCTTGTCCAGTTCCCCGTTAAAACAGACGTCATCACATTTAACCCCGTGGCTTCTGCTGGTCTTACTCTCAGCATGCTTGGGCATGAGTTCAGATGTATTGGTCCTTCACAAATGCAGGCACGCTGTCTTCATCGAGGGCTTGAGTACGGAAAATCCTGGATTAATCTGCTCTGTAACCTCGCCGCCTGAAGAACTTGGACGCATACACACAGAACTCAGAACTTATTGGTTCATATTTGTTGTATAAGTAGGTGATTATTGAGAGAAATAAATGGTTGACTCAGTCTGAGGATGGAGCATTTAATATTTTGGCTGGAAGTTTCATCTTAGAGTTACTGACCAAAAAAATGGCTGTTCTGCTATTTCCTTTTTTCCAAAAAAAGTCATTTGAAACAACCAAGACTTAGGGCATACTTCTTTTTTTTCTTTTTTTTTTAGAAATCCAGTGTTTTTTATTAAGTAACTAGCTACCAAGGACGCTTTTTGAGCCTGATTAAGTTTAACACACTCCAAAGTCCAACATAAGAGCTCCATATGACCGTTAAGAGCCAGTCACCCTATGGTCTCTACAAAATGAGCGAAACTCTGTTGTGCTGCTGCAGTGAAATGTTATCATTAACTGTAGGGACATAAAGTCTGAGGAAACATTTCCTCCTCTCGGCTAAAGCAGCCGACGCAAGGACTCGAGCTTGCGCCCCATGTAGGCGCTGCAGTACAAGAAGTCCCTTGACGAGGTGATGACAGACTTTCCTGTCCTTCAGGGAAGATATTTGTTTAAAGAGGTTTCTCCCACTTAACCTTTCTGCACGTTCCCAGGTGAAAGGCAGAGGTTTTGTTCACTGTATGTCATGTACTGGTGCATAAAAGTAAATTTGATATCAAGAGAGGACAAGTTGATGCAACCAAAGCCTATTAACCACGAGGCTAAATGATTTTTTCACTCTTTTGCCGATAACTAACAGCGCTACGAAGCACTTTGGGAAACTTCTTTTGCAAAAGATGCAGCGTAAACGGGAGACCCTCGGTTATTCTGACAATATGAGGCTGAGCCAGACTTGCTTCTATCCCTCTCCCTCCGAGTCTGCGGCATCCTGGGCCATTAAGGCCAGTGGAGAGCGGGCGCCGGGTGACCTCTCCAGCTGTGAGGCAGCCCCTGCACGCGAGGCAACACGTCCCCGCTGCCATAAACCCGGCGTCAGCTGCCCCAAGAGCCCAGCTGCTGGATTTAGGCATCGGTCCTTTAGCAGAAAGAGCTATTGATGGGTACCGAGGGGAAAACCTCACGTGAACAAGCTCAGAAAGGCAGCCTGCGCTGCCAAAATCGCTTCTGCTTGACAAAATTCAAGGCTAATGATGAACGCAGCAGCACCAGCCTCCTCGGTGGTCTCCTGCCCGCTGTACGGCTTGGTAGCAGCGGTGGGATAGCTCTTCCAGGCACGGGACTGGCACCCGGCACGGGACTTTTCCTAGCCCATCCTGCCCCCCAGCCAGCCGAGCCGTGGGGCGGGCCCCCCACCAATGCAGGGGATGGGGAACCACGCACAGGCAGCCGTATCTCCAGGCATCGCGCGCGTGTCGGGAGAAGCACGCTGGTCACAGCTGGCGCGACGCACCGTCATAAGCGCTGCTTCCTTGAAGTAACCAGAACGGGGATATTTGCAGCAAAATATCGACTGATAGCTGCCGCCGTCACCTGCTGCCTTGGAGGGAAGTCCCCGCACCGGCGCTCGGGTGCTGTCCCCAGCTCCACAGGGAAGCCAGCAGCCTGAAATGAAGCCAGCCGATGAAATCATCTCCCTCCCATCTCCCTCTGCGGAGCGGGAGCAGATGGGGCTGTCGGCCCCTGCAGGCGCCCGCCGCCCCGGCTCGCGTGAGCCCCCAGCCTGCCCACGGCCGCCCTCCAAACAGAACTTAATCCCACTCTTTAATCAGAAAACGTCTCTGCCAAGCTCGCTCTAAGATGGGAGTCTATCTTTCATCAAAAGATACCAAGTTATTAATAATCTGGTTATTGCTAGGTCCTGCTTAATGCCTCCACTCGAAGCGGGATGTGCTGTGGGACCGGAGCACCCGCCGAGGGAGGGGGCACAGATCCCGCAGAGGCAAGGCTAGCACCCCGGGGTGCCTGGCCGATGACGGGCAGGGTAACCCCGCCAGGCAGCGGGTGCCTTTTCTCCCTTCGGTAACGGCCAACGCGAAGCCCAAACTGCCGTGCCGGCGACCCGGGGCTGCCGCCGTCCCCTCCGAGCAGGCCTGTCACGTTAATAGAGGTTGATTTGCAAACGGCGTCGCGCCCCCCCCTCCCCAGTGCCCCCCTTTGCCTGACTCCCGCTTTTCTGCTCAATGGCACAGATGCTGCTTTGTGCTGCCCAGGACCAAGCAGCTATTAGCAGCAAATCCAGCGAGGGAAATTAATGAAGGCGACTGCTAATAAAAGACAGCTCAGGACAGCCATACCAACTTGCTCCAAGCAGTAATTAACTTTTTTTAAAACTCATGAAGGTAAATATGCCATCAGCTTTGGTCCGGTCTCTCTTCTTTTTAATAAAAGGTGGGGGAGGGGAGGGAAAGGGGACGGCTGCGTGTCGCAGCCGCCCCAGCACCCTCCGTATTCCCTCCCTGCACGCTGCCGGCCGCCGCAAAGCGCCGAGCAGCCCTCCATCGCAGGCAGCAGTCCGAAGAGCTGCTTTTTTTTCTCCAAGCAATTTTTAAAGGCTTTGTTTTAAACCTTAGCAATGCAAGGTCACTACCTCCCTTTAAGCGGAAGGCTGAATTCGGCACGAGAAGTCACGGGGATGAGAAGGTTGCTAGAAGTTTGCTGGACCTGCAGAAGTGTTGCAGCATCGTAGACTGAAGGCAGGATATATCCTTAAGTTGAAGGACCTCCCCATCCCTACGCGTCTGTGGAACCCCGCAAAGTCTCCGGTGGCTCTTTACCCACCTGCAACCCAAGATGGCCAAGATTTACCATTGTAACGTTCGCTCGGACGCATGCCTTATCCCAAACACCGGCCTGCGCGAGCGAACCCCATGCTCGCAGCTCCCCATGCTGCCGCTCGGGCAGCTCACGCTTCTTGCTGTTGCTGCTGAGGCGATGAGCTGAGGCGGAGCAGCCCCTTTCCACCATCGACCTGCCCAAGCTGCTTGCTGCCGGGGCGGGCTCTCCCACTAAGCTTTCCAGCCCGCCTTGGAAAAACACCGACTTAGCTTCATGGCACCGCTAGCCTTGCTCCTGGCTCACTTTTATTCCTTCACGCTGAATTTATCTGATTATTTTGGCCGAGGGAAACAGACGGCCTGTTGACATCCCCAGTGAATGCTCAAAAGGTCCTCCCCGGGCAGAGAGCAGCTTGCGGGGCGAGCCTGGGGGGCTCAGCAAGTGGCAAGAGCTTTACTGCTGCCAGGCAAAGCAGTGCCCCAATTTCTCCTGCCAAGCTGGGGGTCCAAGTGCTGCCACTGTCTAGGAGGTCTGGGACCTGGGATCTGGTTCTGGTCCTTTCCCTAAACCAAGTTGGGAAGAGCGCTTTGCCAGGCTCCCATGGCAGCCGAGCCCCTCAGGGCTGAGGTGGTGGCTCCGTGAGGCTCGGATGCGCTCCAGCCAGCAACGCCGGGAGCACCGGCATCCCCTGCCCATGCACAGCCCTTTTGGCAAGGCCATGCTCACCGCCACCCCCCAGGCCCTTCCTGGCCCCCACGTGCACCCAGCAGGGCCATGCATCTCCGGCCACCCATGTCCTCCTCCGACGCCTGCAGGACACGCACCGTGTCTTGTCCCATCAGAGCATCGCGGGGAGAGTAAGCTGGGCACAAAACTAGATGTCCCCTGGCCACCTGCAGCCCCCCGGGCAGGATGGCCGGCATCCCCCTCCCTGGGGGGCTCCCGGCCCCCCGGGACCTCCCCTCACCCCATGGCCGGAGCAGCAGCTGCTGCTCGTGGCTCATGCCCTGGGGTGCTGGTGTCCCTCCCCACCGTGTAGCCCTGCTGCCAGCTCCCCAAGCCCCCCGGGTACCAAAACCCCCTCCCAGGGGTGTGGAAAAGCTTCTCGTTCCCCCCACTTCGGTTGGGGCTCTGCGAGATAGGACCTGCAGATGGTAAAAAGAGGGCAAGTGTGGGCAGCCGGACCCTTGGAGGCCGGAGGAACTCGGCGATGGGAACTGAGCTGGTGCGTGATGGACTTTCCCCCAGCAGCCGCTCTTAAATAACTTCTTTAAACATCATAAAAATGAACAGGTGATTTTTGTGGAGAGATCAGCTTAACAGCTTTTGGTGTATTTAGCTGCATTAAATCAATTCAGGGAGAAGAGACTACGAAATTCAGATGTGAGGAGTATGAGCCTGAAATTTGAGGACTAGCCCTGCTACGTAAAAAAACAAGCAAAGGAAAGCAATGAAAGGCCGAGTCCCCAAGGAGAAAGCAGTGAAATGCCAACCCCCCCCCCAAAAAAACATCCCAGCCCGTGGGGAAAGCCGGAGCCTGCGGCGAGGCTGTGGGGAGGTGTGCCCGAGGGGCTGCCTCCAGCCTGAAGTGAGGAAAGCAAACCTTGCCTTCCCTGCCATGGACGTGAGAGATTTGGGAGGAGTTCAAGAACAGAGAGGGGACGGAGCGCTGCCAGGCCGGAGACTGTCGGCGAAACGCCTGTCCCAGGATGGAAGGTAGCGACACAAAGCTTGCGCGGGGTCTTACTTTTCACCTGCAGGGAAACGTACGCCCTTTTGTATACAAAAATACCCTTTGCAAATATTTTGGGGTGGGCTCCCGTTACGTTTCTTTATGTTGCATACATATTTTCTTTTGGAAATAAGAAAAGATGTGATATCCCAGGTGATCGGTCCTTTCGATTAAAACAAGATTATGTGGTAGCTAATGCTAAAAAAATCCCCAATTTTAACTAATGTCAGCTAATTTAACTAACGTTAAAATTAAGTGTATGCTTAATTACTTAATGTCCTATACATTTCAATAACAAAGTCATCGGAGAGCACCACAGGATACCCCATAGCAGGTGAAGCCTCGTCTAATTGTTTCCCAGCCTAACGGCATTACTTTTTCGGGGAAACCCAAGTATCGCCGTGACAATAAAATAATGTAATCGATAAAACCTGGGGAGCGGTGGACCCTGAACCCCAACCTCAGGTTTTAGGAAATTGGGGTTTCATGCTGAGCCTAAATGTCTTCAGAGTTACCTAGAAAGCTCCCTGAGCTAGAATTTACAGTCCTCCCAGGCCTTCCACCTTCATTTCGAATCTCGGTGAGCATCCAAGGGCTCGGCAGCGAGGTGCCCGAGCCCGAAAGGCCAGCTCTCTGCCTTGGCTTGTAGGTGTTCGCCTAGGAGGGAGGGCGAAAGCGGCGCTTAAAATCCGCCCGCCAGATGAGGGCTGTGTCGGGAACCCTCTTTTTAATGACTGCGATACGTTGAAAGATTTATGTCTGACATGAAAGGAAGCAAGCGCGAGCCCTTGGGGTGCGGCTGCTGTCGCACCGGCACTACTTTGGCTTCTTGTCGCTATTCTTCTGCCAAGGAGGGCCGTAAACCCCCCTCGGGGGCTGTGGAGCTGCCCCTCCAGCTCTGACGGCGTGGGGAAGCTTTTATGCCAAAATACAATACAGAGAAGGATCACAAACACATGTTATGATGGCAAGGTGCTGCCATGGAAACCACCCCCAGGTTTTCCACTTTGTCCGAAGAGGAGCTCTCCCGTCCCGCATCTCCCGGTCCACTGCCAGGGTCGCTGTGATTGTCTCCGGAGCCACGGGATGATTTCCCGATGCTCTGGGCGGCCGCCGCTGTGGTTGGGGCTGGGACCTGCCATCACCTCCAAAAGTCAGTCTTCTGAGAGAGAAAAGAAGGAAAAAAAAAAAAAGGGAAGAGGGAATCCAGCCTCTCTGGCTCATCCTTTGCCAGCGCTGTCCCACTCCCTGCCTTCCCTTCTCGGGCCCGTCTCCTCCGAGGGCCCCTCCAGCCCCGCCGTGCCGGCAGCCCTGCCCGGGGACCGGGGAAGGTTCGGTTTGCGTGGCTCCCACCCCAAACCCTGCAGAAAAAAACCCAAACCCTCTCCCGAACCCCACCCTGCCTCTCCATCCTCCTTGTGTGCTCATTCCCACGCTGGTTCCCGTTGTCCCAGCGGGACGGGTGATGCTCCTGCTAACGGGGTCTGTACCCGGGATGGACGGAAATATCTCCAGGATGACGAACCTGGGAAGAAGCAGCGTCCTTCCCCCCGAGGGCCGTGGAGGGAGCACCCCAGTGCCGACCCGCCCAAGATGTCCTTCCCGCTCCTGCGTGGCTCGCCATCGAGCGAGGGGAAGCGCATCCCATCCATCGCGGCCTTCGGAAGAGCCGGAGGCACCTACTCCGGCACTGCTTAAAAGCGGGAGAGAAACCGGGAAGGACAATGAGACCCGACCAGAAAAGACGGAGAGGGCGAGCGAGCCGCTAGCCTTCTTTTTTTGGCATTCCTGGAGTTTAATCATTAAAAGGGGTCGTTAAAAGAGAGCGAGAGTAGAAAAAAAAAACCCCGCTCCCGACGGGCTGCCCCACACACTGCCAGCGGATTGAAAGGCTCCCTCTTGTTTTGTTCCTTCTGGCCCGTGGCAGATTTGGGGGGACACAGCTTCATCTTGCTGGCCACATCAAAGCAGTGATTATGCAAATGCGCCCACTTTTTTTTAAGGAATTATTTATCACACAATAACCCCCCTGCCGGGGGGGGAAACAATAGATCAGGCTAGATAGCGCTGCTCGCCCGAGGCTGCGGGGCCGAACCCCCGCACGTTTTATTGGCCTAACCTAATTTCACTAATTCTCTTTTCACACTTTTTGTTGGTTTTGGGGTTTGGTTTTGGTTTTTTTCTCTTCCCCTGCCCTGTTTCGGGGCCGTGGCTCCGAGGGCCGGGTTTCACGCTCCCAAGATCCAGGGAGGAGGGGGTCCGGGCGGGATTCATGTGCCGTCCGTTTTATTTAATTAATACATTCAGGCGCCTCCGCTGTTTTTTAATGATTTCCAGGTGTTTGTACCCAGAAGTCACAAAGTGCTGCTGGGCGCCAGGGGTGGGGGGGGCGACGGCTGAAGGGCCTGGGCAGCTTCCAGCATCCCCGCTCCGTGCTGACATCCCCGACCGTGCGCTCGTGGTCCCCCGGGGCAGCCGAGGGGTGTGCCACGCCGCCCACCCGAGCCCCCCGGATTCGCCTCTGGCCTGGCTTTCCTCCGTCCCTTGGAGAGACAGAGGAAGGAAACTCTTCATTTTTAAAGCCAGGCTTTTTTTTCCTTTGGGTATCATTTATTTCCTACGGTTTTCTTGGCGACATCCAGGAGCCGTCAGCCTGAGGAAGCGCGATTGGTTTATCGCCACGCCTTTGCCGCACCGCATCTTCTGTACCGAGGGGTGAAAGTAAACGACCAGTAAACTTCCACCCAACTCTTTCTTTCTTTTTTCTTTCTATCTATCTATCTATCTAAAGTGCTTAATGCTGTTTTCCTTCGTGACATTATCAGCCTCTGGAGGAACCGTGCGCGTGTTTCTGACGGCGCTGTCCCCTCCCCGAACCAGCCTGAGGCTTAACTGGGCTGGAAGAACAGGAGATTTTTCCCTCGGTTTGGATCCACTTCTCCCCAAAGGGAAATTTCGGAATGAAAACGGAGGCTTCGCCGGCGCTGGTGTCTCTGCCAGACCGCAGGCCCAGCCGCCCGGCATAAGCGGCGTTCATCACCGTTAAGGCCCTACGGTGTCACCGGCAGCGAGGGCAGGCGCCAGCCCCCCAGGCCCCTAATTCCCGGCGGATGGCACGTAACCCAGAAAAAGCAGCAAACCACGGGTTACGAAAATTAGAGATTTTTATTTATATTTTCTCACAAGAACGATCCCTTTGCTCTTCAGCTGTAAATACATACTAGAATAAACTCTGTAAATTATACAAAAAAAATACATATTTTCCATGAAATCTTTCTTTATAATAAATAAACGCGAACACGTGTGTGGCTGATTGCTGTAATGTTCCGTGTCTGTTGAGGTTTTCAGCCTGTTGATTTATTTTTAATCTCCTGAAAGAAGGGGGGAGTTCCTCGTCCCCTAAAGGTCGGAATAAATAATGCATGAGGAGGTCGCTCCCTCCCCATTTCCCCCCCTTTCCCTCTACAATTTTTTTTTCCCTCTTTTGATAGAGAGTTCAGCCTAAATTTCCACGCTTGCATTCAGCCCTCACAAAGCCTACAAATTATACGACGACTTCTAACCTGGACCTCTAACAAAACGGGTTATTTTTTTGTTTGTTGTTGTTTCCCCCCCCCTTTTTTCTTCTTCTCTCCTCCCTCCACCCCCATCCATCCTAAGGGACAGATGGCAAAAGGGGACACGGACACCCACGGCAGCCCTGGTGACAAAGTGCACATCGGAGGGAGAGGAGGGAAGGGGGTGAAGTTTGGTTTGGCAGGTGACACCCCCGCAGCCCGCCCTGGGGAGTGGGCAGATGCCGCCGGACCCCACCCCACGCGTGGCGTAGCGTGGGGTTTGGGGAGGAGAGGCCCGGCTTAGAGGCAGCGGTGGGGCAGCGGCGGTGGGGCAAAGCGGCCCGGCCAGTGTTCGGCGTCCGAGGCAGAACCGGCGGGGCTGGCGGGGGATAAAGTGCAGGCGTAAGCGGGGCTGGCGGGGCCGCCGCTCCAGGAGGAGGAGGAGGAGGAGGAGGAAGGCGAGGGGCTGCCCTCGGCGCTGCCCGCCGCCGCCTCGGGGCCCAGCCGCGGCCCCGCCAGCCGCAGGGTCTCGGTGAGGGCCCAGATGTAGTTGTGGGCGAAGCGGAGCGTCTCGATTTTGGTGAGTTTGGCGTCCTCGGGGAAGGTGGGCAGGACGTCGCGGAGGGCGTCCAGCGCGGCGTTCAGGTTGTGCATGCGGTTGCGCTCCCGGTTGTTGGCCTTTAACCGTCGGTTCCGTTTGATCCGTTGCGCCGTTTCAGCCGTGCGAACCGCTCGCGGGGAGGCGCGGGATCGACCCGGTCGCCGTTTCGGCCCGCGGGCGCCCGTCGCCTCGACGGGCCGCGCCGGGGAGGCGGCCCGCAGCGCCGCCTCCTCTTCCTCCTCCTCTTCCTCCTCCTCCTCCTCGGCGCTGGACGGCAGCGAGGGCGAGGGGGCGGGCGAGACCAGGCCCAGCAGCAGCAGCTCGTCCTCGGCCGGCGGCGCCAGGCCCTCCGCCTTCACCGGCATCCTGCCGGGCGGCCGCGCCGCGCCGCGCCGCCTCACGGCGACGGTTTAACGGTCCGCCGGTCGGACGGGAGAGCGAGCGCGCGAGCAAGGGGGGGGAAGGGGAGGGGGGACGGGGGGACCCGGCGGCTGCGTGTCTGGCACACGACCCTCCTTAACACCCCTTATATACCCCGCGGGGAACAATCAAACCTACCCCCGCCCCGCCCGCGCCAGCCCCCCCGCTTTGCTTCTTCAGGGGGACCCCCCGCCCCCCCCCCCCCCCCCCCGCCGCCGCTGGTGCCTCGCGCTCGGCTGGAGCGTGCCGCTAATTTATTAATGAATGAGCCGGTGGCGGGGGGGGGGGGGGGAGGGAAGGGGGAGAGGGGGGTGTCGCGCGGCGCAGCTGGCCAATCCGGGCGCCCCTCGCGCCACGCGCGCCGGAGCCGGCTCCCTTTCAGGCGCCCGTTAACGGGCGCGCGGGGAAGGGCGGGGGAGTGGGGGAGCACAGACCTCCCGGCCCCTCCCCCCCCCGTTACCCCCTTCGCGTCTTAATTTTTGGGGAGGGGGGAGGCGGGGGCAGCACCGCGCCGCGCTGGCAGGGCGCCCGCCGTGGGCTGCGGCCCCCCGCGGGAGGGCGGAGGCGGGGAGGGACGACACAGAGCGGTGCCAGGGGGATAACGGCACAACTTGTGGGGCAGAGAACCGGCGTTCGCGGCGGGGAGCGGTGATACGGGGGGTGCCCCGGGGACGCGCCCGCTCCCCGAGGCCGGGCGGGGAGGCAGCGGGGCCGGGGGGGGGAGGCCGGGGCCGCCCTTGGCCTTTTCCCCCGCCGTTTTGTCGGGGGGCTCTGGAAGGCGCAGGGCATGGCGCGGGGCGGGGGGGGCAGGCCGCGCGCCCCGGCACCCCTCTTTCGGCAGGCGGGGGAGCCGCGGTCCCTGCTCGCTGCTGCCGGAGACAACCCCGAGACGCAGCCTAGAGCGGAGCAGGCTTTTTCTTTTTTTTTTTTTTTCCCCAGCAAAGCCTCCCTCCCCCCCTTCTCTCCCAGACCACCCTCTGGGGCAGAAAGCCCCACTGAATAGCTAGGCCCGGCGACGCGCCCCCGGGGTCAGCGGGCTCGCTCTGCCCCCTGACAGCCCCACGGCGGGAGGAACGAGGGCGAACCGACCGAAAACCGGGGCAGCAGCACGGAATTTTTCAGGCTTTGAAACAGAATTTTATTTGTGAGCGGGGGGTGGGGGGGGAATCCCCGAAGAGATGAAAGAGCTGTAACATCTCGGCGGACGCCTCACCACGCACGCCGTTCGGTCCCGCCGAGTTTGCGGCCCCTGTCTGGCTCCCTGGCCTCAAAAAATGGCGTGTGTCGTCGATGAGCGTTGGCTTTCGCAGCCCGGCTCTGCGGCCTCCCCTCTGCCACCCGTGTCCTCCTCGCTCGTTACCATTTACCTGATCTATTAGAAAACCTCTGCAACACTACCAGATTTTAACAACTCGCTCCCCTCGCCTCCTTTTGAAATCCGTAGGTCCCCTTGGCACGCCGGGAACGACGCAAAGGGACCCTTCTTTCTTTTTCCGCACCTTAAAGTGTGGAGCAGAGTCACCTGTGACAGGGCTGTGTCCCATCCCTCTGTCCCCACCCTGTGTACCGAGATCTCTGTCCCTCCATCGCTGGTGTGGAAGGGATGGAGAGGTTTGGCAGAGGTGGCAAAGTGGTGGGGAAGGCGGATGCGGCGCTGGGGGGCGGCAGGAGGGCACAAGCCCAGCTTTTGCCAGATCTGGGGCGTGTAACCCTTCGGGGTGCCTTTTTGGGGTTCAGCCCCGCTCCTGCTGCCAGCCCCCCCTCTATCCCGATGCAGGGTTGAGCAGAAGGTGACCGAGGACGAGTCGGCTACCGAGTCCTCGCAACACTCCTGGGTGCGGCAGGTCCAAGAGGCGCTCAGCGTGGTTTGCGGCCAAGGGCCGAGCTGCTCTGCCGAGAGCCGTGGGGCTGAGACGGAGCGCTGGTGGTGCTGGTGCCGCTGGTGCTGCTACTGGTGGTGCTGCCCACCGCCTCAACTGTCCTCCAAGGGTCAAACTGTTCAACTTCAGCCCCTTCGCCAGACTCGATCCTACTTTATGGGAACAAAAGCCCGAAGTAGGCGACGATCAAGAAATGGGAGCACAATGATTTAAGCTTATCGCCCAGCCCAGAAATAAAGGACGCTGAGCTTGTGTGCGGGAGAGGGGGGGACCTTCAGAAAGGCTTTGTTTGCTGAAAGAAGATTGAACTCCGAGGCGACCCAACAGCCCTAAAAGTTTAGGGTCGGTGTTGCTGAGAGACCTTTGGATACGGCCCATCCGCACTTCGACCTCACAAGTTGCCAGCCAGTGCTAATGGCGTGCCTGCCCCAGGTGAACGGGGGACAGGGACGGGACACACACAGCAGCGTGGAGAGGATGGCCCAACAGCTCTGCCTCCCCCGTGGCTCTCCCTGAGGGTTTGGGGGAATCGGGGCTGCCCCCGCACCCCAAATCCTGGTGCACCCAGCCTGACGGCAGCACCTCCAAGCCCCACGTCCCCTCCCAGCAGGGTACCAGGGTGCTCTGTGGAGGGGAAAAATGGGAGGCTGCTGCGGTGTCGTACCCCCCCACCGCCCCACCCCGAGCCAGGTCCTTCCCAAGCCGCACTGGCAAGTTTGGGGTTGGTTTTGGGATCAAGGCGAGGAGAGGTCACCCCCTCAGAGCGCTGCCATCCTTCCCTGAGCCCCTCGTCGGGGGCCGATTGTTCCCGGCAGATTTGCATGGCAGGTGCAGGCCTGCGGAGCGATTTGGCCGTCCGGGGTCCGTCCCCCCCACCCCACACAGGAGGGTCTGCCTCCCTACCCCCTTGTGAAAAAAGGCTGCCGGTGCCTTCCTTTCCCATGAAGAAGAGAAGAAGCTTGAGGATCGCGTGAACACGCTTCAGTTTTCTTATTCTTTTCTATAGATGTGGGGGGAAAAAAAAGAACAGCCGATTGTGTGAAAAACCCGGTGCCTGCAAAAAGGGACATTGGCCATCCAGGCGAAGGTGCGCCAGGGAGAGCACTAATCGCTGAACCAGGAGACAAATACGATTACCAGCTCCGAGCCTTGAGTCAGAAAGTCTCATAGACTTTAAGATGTTAATCCCCAACATAATCCTTCCTTTGGCGTGTAGGAATAGTGCAGCCACAAGAGTTGTTTTGTTATTTATATTGGCGTTTAATAAAACTCAGCCAGCGGTGAATGGGCTGCCCACTCTCCAATGGTAATTAATTCCCTATTTCAGTGACCCAATTGTGCTGGGATAGAGCAGTGGGACAGTCCCACTGCCCCAACCCGCCTTTGTGCAGCTACACGGCTCTCGTGCTTCAACAGCTATGGAAACTCATTCTTTTGATGTCATTCAATGAGTTTTCCTTGGGCATCTTCTAAACTTCAAGGACCCTTTTCTTTCTCGAACGCCTGAAAAGCAGGACTAGCTTGACCACCTCTGTAGAATTTAATGATTTGGTGAAAGGGCCTTTTTGGGGGTTTGTGTAAGGAAAGAGAGAAAGAAAATTTGGCAGGCTGCTATCAAACAGGGGGCTATCCAAACTCAAGCGCTCCCAACTCATTCAGCTCCTAATTTATACAGGTCTTAAAAGCCACTCTTCCCGACTCAAAATACTTCGGGGCTTCTCTTAGCCGCGGCATTTTGGGAAGGGATTTACTAGTCAGCAGATACTCTCGTTTCACGCAACTCACAAATTCAAACCGGCGCTGCCGATGAGTACGAGCAAAACAAAAACAAATCATGTTTTAAGAAGGCATTTCCATCCAGCACAGGGAAAACCAAGAAGATCCCTGGCATGGGTGGTGTTATGGTTAAAAACGTGTCGGGGGCTTTCTCTTTTGGCAGAGCGGTAGCGGCGAAGTGGCTGCAGGAGGAGCGTGTGAAACGAACATGTGAAGAACATGGAGTAACCCTGCAAAGCCGCCCCGGTACAGGCAGCCTCTTCTATGTCTTTATACATGCTTCCAAAAAAAAAACCAACCCAAAACCAACCCACCTAAAAAAAAAAACCCTTCGCAAGTCACAAACAATTCAGGATTCAACTAAGAAAACACAGAGTGAACCATATGGCCAGGGTGGCTCGAGTTGGCTGCATTTTCCCCCGGACAAAGAAGGGATTGAGAGTTGAAGGAAAGGAGAAAAAAAACAACTTTCCGGCTGATGAAGCTGTTGTCTGGAGGCAATGATCCCAAATCTCAAGGCTTTATTCCGGGCTCCGACCGAGACGTGATATGTCATATGATTAGCATCTTTCATATTTACAAGACTAGTACGGGCTGCCAGTCTTTAGAGAAAGGCGAGAGAAAGAAGGGGCATATGCTGAAATGGATTTAGCATTTGAAAGAGAGAAAAGAGAGCGGATAAATACACTTAAACGAGGATTTAGTTTTACTCCCGTTGAGTTCTAATGGCTTGTTGATTGAGATTTTAGGGAGCTGTAACAGAGGTGTCAGCAGTAATTTAAAGGCGCTATTCAACCCGCCGCTGCTCCTTCTTTTCCCTCCGCTTCGCTTCTCTGCGCCCACGCACCCGTCCTTCGCCACAGCGAGGAGCGGTGCTGCGGCTCAGAGCCGCCGCCCGTGCCGGGGGTCCCGCCCGCTGCCGAGGTCCCTCCCCGTGCCAGGGTGCCTCCCGATCGCGGGGTCCCGCCCGGTGCCGGGTCCCTCCCGGTGTCAGGGTCCCCGGCCCGGTGCCAGGTCCCTCCCGGTGTCAGAGTCCCGCCCGTTCCCGGGGTCCCTCACGGGGACGGGATCCCTCCGCGGGCTCCGGCGGGCGGGCGGCGCCACCTGGCGGCGGGTCGGGGCGAGGCGAGGGGAGGCGGCCAGGCCCCGCCATGGCCCCAGCGGGTGAGTGAGGCACCCGGCGGTGCCAAAATCGACAATTCCCGGTTTTTCACCTGTCAGCAGGGGCGTCTTCCGCTGGATCAGGGTGCTCAGAGCCCCGTCCAACCCCACCTGGGATGGTTACAGGGACGGGGCATCTACTGCCTGTCTGGGCAACCGGGGCCAGGGTTTCACCACCCTCCTCGTGAAAAATTCCTTCCTTGGATCTAGTCTGAATCTCTCGTCTTTTAATTTAAAACCGTTACCCCTTGTCCTGTCCCTTCAGGCCTTGCTGAAAAGTCTGTCCCCATCTTTTTTATCAGCCCCCCTTAAGCCCTGGCAGCTGCAGGAAGGTCTCCCCGGAGCCTTCTCTCCTCCAGGCTGAGCCCCCCCAGCTCTCCCAGCCTGTCCTCCCAGCAGAGCTGTTCCAGCCCTCGGGGCATTTTGGTGGCCCCATTGCCGGCTCATGTCCAGCTTTTCATGCCCCAGCACCCCCGAGTCCTTCTCGGCCGGGCTGCTCTCCATCCCTTCACCCCCCAGCCTGTGCTGAAACCGGGGGTTGCCCTGACCCAGGGGCAGGGCCCTGCACTCAGCCTTGTTGAACCTCATGAGGTTCACAGGGGCCCATTCCTCAAGCTTGTCCAGGTCCATCTGGTTGGCCTCCCATTCCTCTGGTGTGTCAACTGCACCGCTCAGCTTGGCATCATCTGCAAACTTGCCAAGGGTGCCCTCGATCCTCCTATGTCCTTGATGAAGCTATTACAGAGTACTGGTCCCAATCCGGACACGTGAGGGGACACCACTCATCACCGCTCTCCATCTGGACATTCAGCCATTGACCACTACCCTCTGGTTGCGACCATCCGACCAATTCCTCGCCACCCAAGAGTTCACCCATCAAATACATGCCTCTCCCAGTTAGAGAGAAGGATGCTGTGGGGGACCTTGCCAGAGGTCGGAATACACTTGCATGTCACAGGCAGAAACTACATTTTTTTTGCAAGGCAGGTACCAAGAAATACCCAGGAAACAACTACCATCTTGGATCAAAACCATAACCAATCTAAAATCCAGTGTCCTCTCGCTCCACTGAGAACCATCCAAACACTGTTAGAAGAAGAAGTTAAGAAACTCCACGAGAAGATATAGCACTTGTCCCTCAGCAAGACTGTTCCCATCCCCTCCTAGCGAGGCAGCAGTAGCTGTCCTTCCCAAACGCTGCCCAAGCACTGGCTGCTACCACACACATCTACTTACGTAGCAAGAACCTCAATTACCTTCCTTAAAATAAGCTTTCCCTCTTTCCTCCTTATCGCATCTCCTTACCTAATCCTGGGCTAACCAGTCCCATCGTCAGCTCACATGCTGCAAGTTAAGCCTTTTTCCCTCCCCTTCTGACTCCTTTCCAAGGACAACTACATCACTGAATGCAACGAGCTCCTCACCAGGTACTGTATTATTTCAAAGCTGCATAAAAAGGAAGCAGAAGATTACTTGGAGTAACTTTAGTGCTATTGGGATGCCTGTTCTATGGCTGGCTCTCTGGAGCGCCTCAGAGTCTTCTCTCAAAGAAAGTTAGCAGCATGGCAATATCTAGAAAATTTACAATGTCCACACTTGGCCCGCTTCTCCCCCCCGTTCGTACATTAACTGCTGAGCCTCCTCTCTACACCTTTGAGACAGCCTACGGACAAACTTTTGCCATGATAAAGATGATGAACTTTTTTTCTTGACGGAGAGTTTCTGACCCAACAGCCCCCTTTTTCCAAACCAAAAGCATTCGGCTTTTTTGCTCCTTCCTAGATGTCACCGACTGGTAAATATGCAAGGTGACGGAATTGTTCTAAGCTACCTAATCTGAAGAAGAATGAAACACTAATAGTACAATTAGGCACTTTGTAAGCATAACAGGATTTCAGCTGTCAAGCAGATAAAGTTACTTTATTCATTTTTAGTCTTACGAACAAGGGGTCAAACCACAAGCATCAGTGCACTGAGATACAAATGAAAATTTCCCACATTAAATTTAAGCCACGACAATATTAGATTTGCAATCGTTCTGATAATTCTTATAGACACGCAGTTCATATTTTCTTCATAAAATAGGCGCACATTTAATTTTTACTTTTTCTTACTCTGTTCCTCTTCCTTCTGTTTCTCAAAGTAACACTTAAGAATGTCGTTTAGCTGCTGCTCACACTGGCTTACATGTTGTAATCCATTATCCCATCCTAGAAGCAGCAATAAAGAGAATAATTACATCTCCCTTTACAGCATCCATCATGTAATTAGTCCGCAGTGATGCGAACATCTATTTTTCCCCAAGCCTATCAAACGGCTGCAATATTTCTACTTTGCAAATTGTTCTTCTTCAGAGTTCAACCATTAATGGGATGCATCCTTTGATGTCATCCAAGTAGGTAAATTAAATAGTTACTCTTTTGGCACCTATTCCTGGCAGCGATCTGTTGCTTTAGAGACTGAGCACTCCCTTGGTAGTATCTGCTAAGGTAAGGCCCTACCCCTTTCAAATATGTAAATACTCAATTGCAGTAAATAGGTAGAGACCGTAAAAAACTGATTTCCAAAACCTGTTTTTCCTTCTGTGGTCCAAAAAAACAAAGACATGTATTCGCAAGACAGTGACCTGTAAATGAAGCAATCAGGGAATTACGTGGTAGAGTGAGCTGATCGCCAATAGCATTGGGTTTTTTTTCTAGCAGCTCAAAATGTATGTTCCACAAACAGCGAGCCCCTAGCTGCAGAAAGATGCTACGCATTTTTCTTTCCTTTATTTAAACACTGTCTATTCAGAAATACTTTGCTATATAGAAGAATTTGTTGGTAACTTGTTTCTGCTGGGGTCTACTACGTAAAAGCAAACTGGGAGAGGACTAGAAATGCAGTAATGGGTTTCAACGCTCCTTACCAGCATGCTCTTTGTGTAGCTATCTGATGGCATCCAAAGAAGGCGCGTTACTGGGTAACAAATACCCTTCAAGTATGAAAACAGTTTGCAGATAAAACTGCTAACCTGCAACGTGCACATACATGCGTTTTCCTGCAATATACTATATTTTATACATAATAAATATACTGTTTTATGCAGTATGCATACTATACACTTTATAAGTTATATAGTATGTATAGTATATATACACTATAAGGTGTATTATACATCACTTAATTAAAGGACATGGACTGCATGAATTCAAAAATACAGGAGAAGAAAATATTACCTTTGCAGTGATGAATTACTTTTCCCCACAGTCTGTTCTGTCTTAGACAGGCCAGATTTCCAACAATCAACAAATGCCTCTTAGCTCTCGTTAGTGCCACGTTCATTCTCTTTTCCGAGTCTATGAACCCAATGTGTCTTGTTCTTACGCACGACAAAACAACGATCTCCTTCTCAGCGCCTTGGAACGCATCTACAGTGGACACCTGCACAGCTTTAATTTCAAAAGCCTCGGAGTGTACGCCACTAAGGAAATTCTGAATCTGCAGACAAATGAATAATGGATGGTGAGGAGTTACGCTACTCACAGTCAACCACTTGTTTTGAGCAAACACACTCAATGAGTCTGAGTTTACACAAGATGCAAACTAAGAAACTACAGGGTGCAATGACAGTAAAACCTCCAGTAATCACAGGAAAAAACTACGCAACGAACCTGTATTTGATGAAACACTGGTGCATTCAGTACGGCAACCAGTGCTTTCACTTACTAATCACGGCAGCCCACATCCTGCCTTGGACGACCGGGTGAGGTCCAACACCAGCCTTGCTTCACTGGGTGACGTACAACTCCAGCCTTGCTAAGCAGATGTCCCTGCTACCTGTCCTTGTCACACATGTCAGTTTGTAACAGCTCCTACTCCACTTATGAAAATTAGGTACTATTTAATTTGCCAATTTTCTGAGTATGCGAGCGGAAGGAAAACAAATGGAAAGATTTTTTTTAAATCATATGTTTGAATTAAAAGATTTTGGCTAATTTTAGAGGAAAAAAATATCGATTTTTTTTCTTTTAATAGGAAAGAGAAATTATGGTAAACTCTAGTTAACCTATCCAGCATTTGTTTCTCGCTTCTAGTTGACTCTTCCTAGTTGAAATGGAGCCTACGCTTAAGAATAAACAAAACCATTTAAGAAAACTGTTTTATTGCTGATACGTCATACAAACCTTACACATCTGTGATTTATAAAGAGTAATCACACCAATTGCAGATCCTTCTATTCCACTTGCAATCAGACACTGGATGAGCTTGACTGTAAAATGAACTTCTGCCATGTTATAAAAGCTGTTGTCTCTTTCAATCTGGAAATAGGGAAGAAGATTTCCAATTTAGCTCTCACCAACAGCAGAACGCAAACAGAAATAGAATGGAGGAAGAACTACAATATTGCCTTTTTATGTAAGAAACGTGTAAAAACTTACTTGCTCTACCCCGTTAACACTATAAAAACATAGTGTTGGAAGCCAGTCCAATAAAGGACTTCTGTCGTTCTCGGAAACACCATCTATCAGATTTCCTTCGTAGAACAGCTCGTTGGCTATGGCACTAATTGCAGGGTGACATCGGTACTGTGTCCGAAGAAGTATTGGTTTATGTCCCTAAAGAATTACGACATGGAAAGTGTGACTAGGGAAAAGAATTACTAAATATCTTGCAATGCCAGCTAGGTCAAAGAAGAAATAAGTAGAAGTAATTCCTGCAGTAACCTGACTTAACATTCATACATTCACTTCAACAAAGATTAGAACAAATACTGCAAGCCCCTGATTCTTTTACCCCGGACTGAAAACTGCACAAGAAGATCAGAAGGCAGAACCTGTCACTGTTTTTCAATCCATTCTTGCTTTACATTTGTTACGCTTACAAATTTCCGTGCACTGTGGAAATAACATTTACAGAGAAATGCACTAGAATGGAATCTGCCAAATTAAAAACCAGGCTGAAACACTGCTCCTCTGACGTGAAAAAAACCCAGAAGTCTTTTAGTGACTTCAGCTGACCTGCAATTTCACCCCCCACCTTTTCTAAAGTTAGTAGTACATACCATTAAGCAAAGCCGGTCCAAGAGAGTCTGCTCCAGTCCCTTTTCGTGAACACTCTCAGACCCTTGAATCGTTGGCGGTAATTGCTTAGGGTCTCCAACAAGGACTAGCTTTTCACACTGAAACCTAAGTAAGAACATTAGAAAACAAGAAAAAATGTTCTAAAAAAGGATGTCAAACTATTCGTAACGAAAGCGCGTGCTGCCTTTATATATCACAGATTGCTTTCCATCAGGCTCCCTTCTCCCTCACCCTCTTTCCACAGTTAAAATAACATGGTAACTCAAGGAAGGCACCTAAGAGCAGGCCTCGGTTTACAATTACTCTTTCTAAGGTGAGACCTCGGAGTTCACATTCTTAAAAAGACATGCAAGTTTGGCAATTTTTTGAGGTTGTGTCACTGCTAAAAGTTATTTCTCTGGTGAAAGACAAAAGGATGGCTGTACCTTGCAATGGGGAGGAGAGAAGCGGGTTCGGTCATCTGACTGCACTCGTCCAGCATCACTACAGGGAACTTCAGAGTATTCAGGCAAGGGAACGGGCAGGCAGCACAGGTGACTCCAACCACTTTTACCTTTGTTATTAGCCAGGGGAGAATGGGCAGACAAAAAGTTAAGATCGTTTAATAGTTAATGTCTGTGCAGTACGTTAACTACAGCTTCAGCAGTAGAATACATCTAAATTAATTTTTAGCAGTTCTACTGCATGCTGTCTCTCATACTCGCTGGGTCTCAAAAAATTACATTCTAACTTCCAGTAAAAGGCACTGTGTATGCATGGAGATGGAGACACTGGTAAGAAACGGTTACTGTTTCTTGTGCTTGGGATGTTTATACATCAGGATCGTTCACAGACTCATGTATTTTAAGACCAGATCTGGTCTGGAACAGAGAGAGTTCGGATTACACAATCCTCCAAAACCTTCTTGAGCCCCAGTGGGAAAAGTGGCAGCGATGACCGCGAGGAATAAGCACAAAAAACAAATTGCGCAGATCCACTTTGTTACAATTGCTCTGCAACAAGCTGGCATTTTTTGATTCTACGACTGAGGAGAAGAGGCAAATAACTGGAAAGACCAGAAATTGAGAAGATTTTTCTACAAGAAGCATTAACCTTAAAAGGTAATACTTTGATGAACAGTTACTTAAAATATATATGAAATCATCTTGGTGGTTGATACTCAACTCTAGGATAGATTTAGCTCAGTCCTTACCTTTTACCTTTATGACTATATGTAATTTTAGTTTCACGGTCACAGCGCAGACTAGCTGTGCTCAGAAATTTTTCTCTCCCCACCTTGTAAACTAGATCGGCGATATTAAATCAGATTGCAACGCAGCTGAGAAAGGGTTCCTGTCTCATATCTGTAAACAGGAACTGCAAGTGCAACTCAGAGAAGCCATACACAGGTAAGACACTAAGCTATACCTGTGGAATCAAACCTGTCCTAGTCCTAACACTCATTGTATTTTTCAAGACTTTAGGAGCTTGGCAGGTGTGAGAGGGGATTCCTGGTTTCCCTTTGCCGAGCCTGATGGATAAGGCATAGTGAATCCCCACTTTCCCATCCCGTCACTTTGACTGTACCTGTTGCAGTATAGTTTTATTGGTCCCCAGTTTATGTTGCTCAATACTCTTTCTGACGTATATTTTTTCAACCGGAGTTAAATCTTCTTTCATGAGAGCAAGCAGTTCTTTTAACTGCTCATTTTCATTTCCTGAGCCAGCATGTAAGCTTCAAAAAGATTTTATAACATGCATTACAATGAGTGAAAATGACAGTGCTTTCAGTGTTCAGCGAACGACCAGTATAGAAAAATAATCATACTTTATACATAACAGTACTTTACAACAATGTACTAACCCATCCTGAATCCAGCCGAGAGAGACTAGCGTAATACCCGTTTTAAAACAGACCTTTATCCCACCAGCTCAGACCCTACCACCCCAACCAGAGATCTCTGTGTAGTAAATGACTCCTCCAAATACACAGCTGACTTCAGAGTGGAGCAGAACCGAGGAGCAGTTTTTCATTCTTGTACCGTTTTATGCCCTTGGTATGCTACTGACACCAAGGAATGGAAATTTAATCTTTATTCATCTTGAACTTTACTTTCTTCTCTCAAATTGTGTTGAAAGTACTGTGTAGATTGCTTATTTTAAAGTAGTTAAAGGACAAACCCCAGAACACTAGAGCAAAGATAACTTAGGTAAGAAGTACAGAATTCTTGAGTTGCTACCATTAATTCTCTGAACATTAGATTTACGATTGCTTCCTCCTAGTTCTGATCACTACAGCAGTACGCATCTATTTCAGGTCTGTCTGTTTTGCTTTTCCTCCTGGTGCAAACTCCCAAATCTCTAACTGCCATTATTTTCTTCTCCTCTACTATGTCCTGTTTAAAAGCATTAGCTCTATTCCGCAACAAACGACATTCCCGAATCAAGGTAAAATTTCACCACCGTGCAGAGGCTGGGCGGGGAAGAACCTGATGTAGGCATATTACTATCACATTTTGAACGATTTCTATTCAATTTTGAATGATTACTATTCAAAATAGTAATTTTACAGCATGCATGCTCTCATGAATCTTAGAATCGCTTCAGAGCCCTCAAAGATTAAGGTTCTTACCTATAGGGAAGAATTGCTTTGGTGATTTTCCTAATACTTCCCACTCTGATAAAATCCTCAAATCCGAGATCAAGTAGCCTTCAAAGAAAAAGAGATGATGCACGTTACAGAAATGTAAAAAGAAATTTTGAAAAAATTATAAGTGTTCTAAAAAGGCTAACAGACACGTCACAGAACACCGAAGAGCACCAGCTTCTATGATTAACCAGATGAAGTAACTCTTCTGGGGGCCACAGTTCAAGTAAATCGAAGTATATTACCTCATCATGATTTGTCTCAAAAATGCTTAATACCTTTATGATTCTCCTTAAATAGTCTTCCATTTGTATTTTCCCTTCCTCCCTTTATCCTTCCAAACCGTGAGTTTTATTCCATGCTAGCCTTTAACCACTTCTTTTTCTTCTCCTGGTACTTGCTGAAGCTTGCTTACCAAGTCTGACTCTCTCTGCCTCTCCCGCTCCTTCCATCCCTTCCTCCCTTGCTGCTACTTCCCAAAGCTTCCTGAGCAATCCCACTGTCTGTCATGATGGTTTTTAACAGTAAATTTCGTGAGGGTAGGGCCCAATATTAGTCTCATATAATAGCACAGTTAGCCTTACACAGTTTTTTAGTGTAATACATACTGTGCAAAGGAGCAAGGGTAAAATTAATGCCCCTGTGCGACTCCTTCTAGGGAAAGAATGCAATCTTTTTGAAGCCTTATACTGGAAATACCCACACAATGATCTTTACCATATACGTGCATCATGGGTTTTTGGAACAATAGTCTGCAAAAATTTTAGTAACCTACCCCAGCAGTATCCTGTCAACGGCAACGTTCGTGGAAGAAGCAATCAGAAGTTTCCACGGAGCTGGCCTTGGACCCTCCGTCGCTTCACTCCTTTCAAAGAGCTGTACTAGGAACAAGATCACAACAGACAGCAGATAGCTCTTTCCGGCTCCAAAAACACCTGGTATTTTAGAAGAGAAAGCTAAAGTTACAAGTGAAAAATGTCTGGAAAGTACAGTTTTAATCAATTGTTATAAGTTTATCTTATGAAATACGCTGACATTCCTGTCAAACATTACAGGTACTCGCTGCAGCAGCTCCAAGTATCCAGGGGCAACCAGTTGCCCTAGGCTTTGCAGTTCCTGCCTGCAGTAAGTTTACAGAAAACTAGAGGAGCGGGGAAGGTAAGGTATTTTTCCTAAATTTTCTGGCTGATTACACGCATTACTTGCTAAGGAGTCTCATCGATACATTAAAATAATACAAGTGTCTGCACGCACATCCCTCATACCATGTCGTCAGGTGCAGAGTAAGGGATTTGAGAGATGATTATTTTGGAATGACTAATAATTTTAACTAGATTCATATGGCTGGCAGCCTAAAAAAAGCTCAGGCAATTTAAGTCTAGTGGTATCTCTACTAATAAAGTGTCATTATTGTCAACGTCTTTACTTTGACAGGATCTGAAAGCTTATGTTTATAAGTAAGTGCTTCTCCATACTGATTTTAAAAAAAGTAAATCTTTGCGCTAAGATGTTACTAGCCTTTTTGTACGTGTTGAAAAGGGATAAAACAAAGATAGAAGCAAGTATAAAACAGCAAGGAATAACATGTAATAGAAAACAATTATATGATAATTTATCAAAGCTGATATATGACAAAAAGTGCTTTTAATATGAAAAGAAATAAGCAGAAAACACTAAATAACTCTGGTTTTGTGTATAGATGTTGCTAGGAAAGAAGTATATACTTATACAAAGTCCTGCAGAAGGCAGTATGCAAATTTGAGGATCAAAAGCTCTGTGCTGATAGAATGGATGGTATAATGCCAAGGTCATTATCAGAGGGCCCTCATCCAAAAAATGAATTTTCAGGAAATGCATGAAGTAGGTGAGGACAGTAGCGTCACAAAAGAGTTTAAAAGGATATTCCATACACAGAGGCAGTTTAGGTGAGCTCATCTTTGGCGATACATTTAAAATAAGTCAACATGTACCTAAGACATTAGAATCTCCCTTTAAGTCTACCTGGAACTGTAAATATAGGATTAAGGAAACAAGTCTACAGTTTCATCACTGAGAAAATTCAGGGGTATTTCACTACCACCGGCATTACATCTTCATTAGCATTTTTGCAAAGATACAATAGGAGCAAATTTCACAATTATTTGCTATATACCACGTATGATAGTGATAGGGAAGCTCTGATGTTCTTCCACTGGTTTGATATTTTCACATGAGGTCATCATCTGAGCGATCCAAATGAGTGATGTAGCTTGATCGGGGTTCAGTGAGAACGTTTGGATCATCTTTTTAGCTAGTCCCATTGCCACTTCAGTGCTGACAGGCATCATTGTGCGTTTCAGGCTGATGGCAGGTGGAATAAATTTTCTTTTGGTGACTTTATTAGTAGCATTTTCAGAACCAAAATTCCTAAGGAAAATACAACGGTCAAAAGTTGCGGTATAACACTGCATATGTGTATACATATAACCTGTAACTCCTGCTTCTGGTATTATTAGTCACCTGACACTGAAATGCTGAGGCTTTATGATTAACAGCTGAGATAATTAAAAGTTGCTGCCCCCTGCACCCTGACATACGCCTGGACTGTATATTCCTCCCCCTTATTTCTTCCCTGGGTGAAAGCTGGATCTTGAGAGACAGGCTTTTGGGTTTTATCATTCTTGCTGTACAGTAACGCTTTCAATATGACTTACTCCAAGTCTGCGAGACCGACAGAATTAAGAGTGGTAGAGTAACGTAGTCAGAGGAAGCAGGGATTCATTTAATAGTTTGTTTTATATGGTGAATCGTAAGCAGTCTTGGAAATACCCCTATATTGCTCCGATTCTCCAAGAAAATATTTTGAGGTTTTGTGTCAAGTGACTCTTAGAATTGGGAAGGAACAACAGTTCCACTGAACCCCTCCGTGAAGCATAGGCATTAACTTAATACAGATCAGTCAGTGGCTCTGCTGTCAGTCTAATGGTCTTAATAATGCCTAATATTCATCTGTAGGTTGTAAAATGTAGGCTGCAGGTAAGTTTTACGGAAAAGATACCCTTAGGATCGAGTTAAGAGTTAAGCAACCGACATGTTTTCATTTCCACATAAATGAAAACTGCATTGTTGACAGTTCATTCCTTGCACTGTTTTTCTGATTTTAGTTTTCCTCATCCACTTTTTAATAGGGCAAACTCAATGGTATTTTTGTTGTTGGGTTTTTTTCTGTACATATTGACATACTGTATGCTCACAGTATGACGGAAACAGTAACTTACATTTTTAGTAGATATGGTATTAGTGGTAACGTAGATGGATTGAAGTGTTCCTCCACATTTCTTAAAGATGTAAGCTCACCACTAGCATTACAAACCAGCAAGGCATGAACAAACACTGAAAAGGCCACCGAGAAGTAAAATTAGGAAAAAAGGAAATTAGCCTAAATTTCAAAGCAGCTAGATAAATTAATTTTGGCTAGATAAGTGAATTACAAAACGCCAAAAGAGTAATTAGCCTCCTGTAGCAGAACGCAAGTTAACCCAATTGCCATGTCCGACTCAATATTAAACGTGAGGAGACGCTTATTAGCCCTTCTTTTCAAGGTGCGTTATTCTCAAAGTATTTGCGATTCCAACATTAGGAACCTTCTGGGAAGGAAGCTTAGATAAAAATCCTTACTCATTTTAAAAAACACGTGAGATATTTAGAAGGCTTTGGAATTTAGGAGGCGAATTTTCTAAGTAAACCGTCTGTATGGCAATAGCTAAGCAGATGTTTTCTTAAAAAAGCCAAGACAGGAACATGAAGGGCAGCTCCAGTGGGCCAGACTCAAATTCCATCTAGCCTGTTTCCAAAGGGTACAAAAGTGTGTGCCTAGAGGAGAGTGTAAGAACAGAACAAGGATTCGGTTGTATTTTTCTGAATTCAATGCCAGTTTCCTAAGGTTCTGGGGCTCAGGGATTGCCTAAGTAACAGGTTTCTAATACGTTTAGTAGCCCACATACCTTTATTTTGCTGTTGTTTATTACTGCCAACAAAACGTTACTTAAAGCTTTACTTTCATACAACTTGGAGGTTTAGTTTTGCAATGGTTATAGAATTATGAAATAATCTGTATTTATGATCACAAAGAAAGTTAGGACCACAGATTTCCTAAGAAAAAAGAAAATGCTGTGATTCAACAGCACTAAGACAGAAAAGATATATATTAACTATATATAGCTATACAAAAGCTATATATTAACTCTTCCAGACCCTGACTGCTCGAGAGATTCACACTCCCTGCAATTCAAACTCAGGGAACAAACAAAACCAAACCTCCAACTGCATTTGAAGCTCATGATTCTGGTAGCGTGTGTGCTCACAAAGAACTTGTATGCCACTGTTTTGGGGTTTTTTTTCTATATTTTTTAGTCTTCTGAATGTAATTCAGAACAGGAGTTTCTACGCAGGCTCACTGAATTGTGCTTTGCAGGAACTCTCTCCCTAACGATTACACAGAAAGCCTAAAAAGCTTAATCTGGTGACTTAAAATACTCAATTTACCTGCTTAAGGTTAAGTGCAATGAATAAAGCCTTTTGTGCTCAAGCACATGATTTTCATATTGCATTAAAAGAAAGCAAGCAGAGGTATATTATTACTAGCTCCAGAATGACCACATAATGCATTCTTCACCTCTTTCTTTTAAAAAAAAACAAACCAAAACAAAGCCAAAACTTTAGCTCAATTCAACACCGAAAACAAGAAACGTTTGCATCATGTTTGGCAGCACATTTGTCATTTTTCTGTGACATCTATAGCGGACCCACAGTGTTTCTCTCTGCACTTAAGGTCCACTAATTTTACTGTTTCCAAAACACTGATGACAAAGTATTATAAAAATACCCCAAACAAAAATGTTAAAACCAAGAAGAAGGATGGCTGCAACTTACTTGGGAACAGCTTGCTAGAGAATAAAAAGGTCAGTGGTTCGTTAAAACCCATCAGTGCTAGGTTTCGTAAAATTTTAAAGTACAATTACAAAAATTATGAAAAGCAGACAGATTTGTCTTTTTCTGAATTTTGAAACGCCAATTTTTGAGTTATTCTAGACTGTAGCAACAAAGGCATGGAAAGGAACGTCGGGACAGCCAAATCACAGATTTAATATATGGCTTTTTATATAAACAGAAATTTTTGATAGTAAGTTGTTCGGGGTTTTCATTTGCTTGTTTTTCAAGGACAGTAACAACATATTCCTGTTACCTATACTCTGACAGTCAACTTGCATTCTATATTATATTATTCACTACATTATTTCTATTTTCCTCATTTTTTTTCATCACCCATTTAGAACTTCTTACCAGCTACTTTGCAGGTTTAACTGCATTAAGTACTGTACTGAAACAACATATTCAAAGATACAAGGGGAAAAAAAAAGAACTGTGAATAAAATAATGTATTAGATGTGAGAAATTCTAATCTCATCCTTCACTACTGGCCAGATTTTTTCCTCAGTAGTTATTTCCCACAATTCTGACTTATTTAGTGTACAACTTACTATTTGATTGCCAGTTTGAGGGGCAGTAACCTTTCAGTGGTAGTAATTCTACTTCGTTGTTGGAGGATGGTCCAAAGAAAGCACTGCTTGCAATGAACGTATCGAGGGGATCAAAGTTCAGAGTCTTCGAAACAACCCAGATATCATCTGTCAAAAAAAAATACAGAGTTCTCCTAAGCTGCTTCTACAGCCATATCTTAAGGAAAACGAAGCTGGAGAAAATCGCCCAGCATTCACGGTGCTGCACATGAAACCATCGCTAAGGTGAAAGTAGGGGATATTAGAAAAGCCCTAAATAAGTGTTAGTTCAGTTCTAAGAGAATGAACAAATAATTTGCAAATCTTATAGTACTTCTAGTGTCTGAAATGGAAGGTAACGGTGAAGTTCTCCCCTGGTGCATATAGCAGCATTTGACTTCTAACAAATCTGAAGTAGTATTGATTTGGCGAGTAAGTGGAGCAAATCACTGAAGTATACTACAAATCTAGTTAACCACTCATTTGCCAAAGAACAGCAAATACTGAAATAAGCATACATTTTGCCTTTCCTTTCAAAACAAACACGTGCTGGAGCCCCCAGGTGTTCCGTTTTATTTGGCACACCTGATGAGACTAAAGCTCCCTACACTATTCCTATACCATATATTGCAGAACACAGCAAGGGAGATTTCAAAGGTAGGAGCAATAATGGCACGTTATATTTACTGGAACAAAAATGATCAAAAAATTATCGTGCACAAATAAAAGTTTTGCCTATGCAGAGCTTCAGAATTTAAAGCTACAAAACCCTGATTTGTCAGAACCTTTCAGAGTCTGAAAGTTCACCGAAAGTGCACGCAGACCAACACTTTTGTTTCTGCATTTCCTTTATATCGTTTTCAACAGCAAAGTGAAGAAACTCTGAAGATACAGTTGGGTAGCAACTTGAAAATTACTGAAGTGAAATGAACTATTGAGACTATCTGGATCAAATTACTGAACGTCCTCCAACTTTGTGACACTTCAATAATTTAGAAGAGATATGCAACAACTACTGAAACACTGATTTGTACATCAGGTTTTCCTTAAATATGATCTATTTGAATACTGGGCTTTCCTGAAACTTCACGATTCACAGATTTAATACACTCCAAAACCCAAGGACATGGAATTTCTATTCTTCTAAGGTAGTTGAATGTTTACAGTAAATGATATATTAAGGAGATATATCGTTGCCCTTCTAGAATGAGAACTGAATTATCAGGGTTGTCAGGATCTTAAAAATAAGAATCAGTTTTTCTCTTTAGATTACAAACTAAAACTTTAAAAAGGTGCAACATGACATGGACAATTCTTCTGATGCTTAAGATTTGCTTACCTTTGCTATAGAGAGAATAATGCTCCTTTCTGCTTAGTTTGAGGTATAATTTGGTTTTGGAATCGCCATCAAACCTGGCAGGTGTATTTATAAATTTCTTGAACTTACTACACCGCTGTGTTTGAGCTTCAAAGGCTTTCCTGTTAAATTGTCATTTTAAGAAAAAGTAAGTAAACAATTGGCACATTTTAGATTCACCGCCAAATATCGGAAAGCTCCACAGATTGGACCCAATTATACAGCGCAGATCTTGGTGGTTGTTCATCATCTTACATTAACAAGCTTTAAATACGTTTATCTCAACTGCAAAATACTTCTCTCATACTCATCCATAATTAAGTTGTTTCCCCTATGGTTAAGCAGCACAGAATAGTCTTCGATGCAACTTCCAACATTAAAATTGGAATCAATAAGAGAAGAAATCAAAGTCTGTCCCAAATTCTCTTACAAAAGATTAAATGAACAGTAATTCAAACGGAACAATCATAAGGGATTTCATTAAGCAATTAATCAAGTTGCTGGTAAGCAGTTTTGATTCTTGCTGAAAAGAGCACCGACCTGAAATGTCATTGCTGTGAATATTATTCCTTCTCTAATTTGGCTTTTACATTCCACAGAGAACTGTAGCCTCTTTAAACATAGCGAAAGCGTCTGTTAAATGCTACTGGAATCCAAAGCTACTGGAATATTTATAAATCCTGCAATTCACATGGCACTTGTGAAAAATGCATAGCATTTCAGAATACCTCACCAAAAGTTGGCATTCCTCATAGAGGGAAATCTTTTGACTTCTGAGGTATGTCCCAATACTTTTTATATCATGAAGCACTACGCTGGGTCTGGATTTTATCTGTGCGGGGTTCACCTCTTCTATCCACTTGAAAAATGAACACTGCTCAGCTTTTGGGGCATCACAGGTATAGAACAAACGACCCTAGGAAGGGGCGGGGGGGGAAGACCATTAGCACATTAAAACAAACAAGCAAAAAAATGTAAAGCAATGCATCAGTACTTGCTGCTATAGAAATAATTAGATAAACATCCATGTTTTGACTGTGTTTGGCTGAAAACCACAAGTGTGTTCCCAGAACTCTCAGCTTCTGAAGACTGTGTAATCATACCTTATAGAAATCCCATACAATCTAGAACGTTATAAATTCAGGTCTTTTTCTCTACATATACAAAGCTGTTTCTGTATGGAGAGATGAATTCAGGTCTTTCTAGATACAAAGCTGTTTCTGTATGGAGAGAACTATTATGTTAACAATTCTGGACACTAGTGGAATACTACAACTGAACTTAAAAGTGATCTCTGACACGTCACTTTAACCTGCAATTGTAAATCATACAGAACTGCCCTGTAATTGTTCACAGAATACGGTCAACATGCCAAACTCACACCCCGAACTAAACAAACAAGGAATATACAGCACCTTGTTTTGACCTTCTTTTTTAACCACAGCAAGCTTAGCAGGATGCATGTGATTGCAGAGTGGAACGCAGCTTGCTTTGCTCTGACTTCGCCCATCTTTCAAGGAAGTGTAAAATGATATATCCACTTTTGAAAGAGCGTTGTGTAATCTTTGTGACAACTCAAAGAGCACCGTGTTTAATTGCTCTTGACATAGAAAGAAGAATAAAAGAGTAATTAGCACAGCCTTAAAACAGTTATACAAGTACAGAGCATTCAAATACATTTTCATTTAAAATTTTCAGTTGAAAAAGAAAAAGCTTAGATAGGAATCTAAAGACTGGTAAACAGGCACACGGTTACATAGTTGAACAGAAGTGCAGTAGTCTTTTTGTCTTTGCAATTTTGGGTATAGACTGAATATATTTGAGTGTATGTATCCAAAACCACGTGCACACTGTTGTTCCGTGCTGGTGATCTCTCTCCCTCTCACCCTGCTTTGTGAAGCTTCAGAAATACACTATTTAAAAATGACAGCACTTCACACAGCGTGGTGTTAGACGTACCTGTCAGAGCAGCTTTAAAAATTTGTTTGTAGTGAACGTGAGACTGAAACACAGTTGGTATGGAAATCTTTCTTTTAGGAACATTAGTATATTTTACTTTATCCGCATTGGGAAAAGACAACTCAGAGATAGTTATGTCCTAAAAAAACATACAAATAAACCATTACACCTTACAAAACCCTGAATGAGACAAATTTTGATAAATGCCTACTGTACAGATATGCCAAAACCTATGCATTTTTTCTTTCCTTTTCGCTCTTTTGCTTTTTTATATTGTGCTCTCATTAATAAGTACAACTAAACAGAAAAAAAACCAGGGTCTCATTCTGCAATGAGAAGTTTCAAGATGACTGTCAATGAAGAATCAGTTTTCTATAAGCAAAATACAAATCCCCTTCACCATAGATGTTTGCAGACTTTGTTAACTGTAAGTACAGGAGCATGTATTCAATAGGACTGCCAACAGGAGTAAAATTAAGTACTTCCGGAGCTGCAGCACAGGGAGCTTGCACTGCCATTTACGATGTACCATGAAGTGAACATTTGCTCCTTGACAAACAGCCTGCATTTATAACAACACAGATCATCCTTTCAAAGGCTTTAGAGTAAATTGTGTAATTCAGCATCATGTTTTTAGCCCTAGACATGGGGAGGGAGCACACGAACCCCATTTTTAACACAATTTCTGCACAGAAATAAACCCATCAGATGAAACTATAGCACAGGTAGTACAGGCTAGGGAAGGAAGGATCAGACTAGAGAGCTTTTGGGAAAGCGTATATCACAAGCTATCCCCGTGCCTGCCATCCCAACGGGTACCAAGGAGCTTCTTCCACCTATGTACACTGCAGATAATGTAGAAAAAAAAAGAAAAATCTAACATTTTAATTAATTCTTAAACACAGCCATTTGACAACTTTTAAAGCTTGATTTGTGGTGGGTTTGGGTTTTTTTCCAATATACTCCATTTGTTTAAGACAGTCTACTGGTCACAAACAGCTGTGCTATTCTTTTAGGTGTTTATTCAATGCAATCACTTACAACACAAATCACTCACAATTAAAACTGAAGAAATTGGAAATATATTAAAACCAGAGACTATGCTTTAAAGCAAGGTATGGGTGTTCATTAAAGCGATGCTGATTTCCCAATTAAAAAAAACATTTGTTGAAAATATTTTCGTACCAATTATAGATGACAAAACAGCCCAGCAGGTTTTATTTCATCTTCCTACCATCAACATTCAGATTAAAAATCTACATCTGGCACTGTGCGCGCCAAGGAATTACCTTTACAAAGGGTTAGTTACAGCACTTAAAAAAATACATTAGGAGCTGCTGTTCTGTAGCTAAGACTCTTGTGCTACTACGTATGTATTTCACCCAGTCACACTGATAATATCTTGCAGGAAATCAGATAAATGCAGTTACTTTGTCCAGAAAAATGCATTTCTGTCACTGTATTTGCTTCAACAGTTACACACCTGGCCATCTCCTGTTACGGTGTGGCAGCTCAGATGACTTAACACCTTTTGTGTTGCTTCAGCCAAAGGCGTCTGACTTGAGCGCAGAGAAAGTAACTTCCCCTCCGAAATCAAATCTTGGTTGCTGGTATTTGCACAGCAGTTACCAAGCGTGCTCGTTGCTGTCTGTAGAAGTGCAGAGCCGGGAGCACTTTTATTCACAGCGCTGCTCTCTCCTGTGTCACCCAGCGGCATTCCAAGGACGTTCTCAGCACAGATGTCATCAGTCATTTCCCCATCATCGCTGTTTTGAGTTATCAAATCACACTGAGAACTGTTTTGATACTTTAGCCACTTGCTTTGTCTATATTTTGAAGTCACATTAGGGAATGCCGGTGGCATGGATTCCCTTTGTCTCTCTTCCGTGTACTCTCCAAACACAGAGGTTTCATAATTTCTGTCCTCGGGGCCAAAAGTGCTAATAGGAAATACTGATGACTTGTTGCATAAATTGACTACTGAAGAGCCGAAAGATTGCTGGAGCTCCTCGCTGTCAGTTGGATAAACTGCGTTAGGAATCTTCTCCGTGGCGGGAAGAGTGACAAATGGAGTTCGTGTTTTAGCTCTGGGGTTGAATCTTGAGAGGCTGCATTCCTCCAGATAGCCGGATTTCTCCCGTGCTGTAGGGCAAATACATCTTACAAGCAACTTGCGGATGGCACATTAACGTCAGACATACAAAACGCTAAGATAAAGAACGAGTTCTTAAGTTCTTCCTTTTACATCCCGTCTTCTAATTGGCAAGCTCTTTGTATCACACCTGTGCAGCACCACTCTAAATTTCCAGACAAAATGAGTGATTTCAACTGTGATTCTTAAATCCCCCTATTCAGGGATATCGCAACTTAAATCCCGACATTCAGAACACATTTCTGGAGGCATTCTACTTCTATAAAAGAAAATGCTTGGGCAAAATTATTTAAACGTTATTTTGTGTTTTGGAGGTCATTCACCTGATGTTCTTGGTAGGTCAGTGACAGCTGCCAAGTGGAAAACAAACCAAATGGCTTAACATTTGCTCCTTTTTCCAAAAAGGTCACCCACAAAACTGTGGAAATTAATATTTACCAATGTAGATAAATGGGCTTCTAGTACCACACGCATTACTTTTGACTAAATTTACTATCAATAAGAAATGACAGTCATTGATAAGTGTCAACTGGAAGTGGGTCAGAGGACAGCTGAATGTGGAAGAAAACCAAAAGCACGTAAATAAATGAACACAATAGTATGAATTAGAAGCTTAGGTTACAGACTTTTTTCTCCCCCAAAGTAGAAGCTGATTTTTCTTTTTAAAATTAAATCACTCTACTGAGGTGTTTTTCAGGAAAATATAATTGCAAGGGGAAAGGCCTGGAATTCAATGCTAATCCAGTCGATTTGGAAAACACTGTTTAAAGTCGTTCTTCAAAAAAAAAAAAAAGTAACACACTTCCCTATGAAAACCATGTGACAAACACAAGTGAAAATCCCTAGTACCCAGACATCTCAGGGTATTTCAGCACCCAGGGTAACTGTCTGTTATAGTGCAACTCACGTGCTTCAAAAATCCCCGAAGGTTTTCCAGAAAAAATATTGTAAAGTGCAATTATGAGGTATAATTTCTTACCGAAAGAAAAATGTGAAAGTTCTGGTTCACTTGGCAAGATCCTGTGTATCAGGGGCTCCTGGATGTCTCCCATAGTTTCCTCACTTCCTGAAGCTGGAGAAATTGTAGAGTCTGGATCAAGTGAGGAAGTCAGTTCTACTGATGAAATTATCTACAGAGGAAGAGTTAACATGTGAAGTGAATGACTGGGAAAAAAACTCAATTATAGCTCTTTTGTCACTGTTCTCTCTCTCATCATTCTAAACAACTGAAATGTCTCTCAGAGTTGAGAGAAAAGAGTTTCAAAAGTAAGAAATTGCTACCGTGAACACGTAGGAAATAAAGTCCAAAAGATCTAGAAGAGAGTCCATTCACACCTTGTCAGGTTCCCGTGAAGTCCACTGCGTTCGTCTCACATCAGAATGTGAAGGTGAGCCTGACACGGTCCGCAGGGGAACTTCAGAACACACGTTCAATGCCAATGCTAGGAAAAATAGGTGAAGGACAGAAGTCATGCAGAATAACTGTTCTGAGGCCAGTTGCTCCCGTTATACTTTTACTTGCACTTACGGGACTGATCGATTCTTGACTCTTTAATAACGTCAGAATTCTTTTGAAAATTCTCTTCTCTGATAAAGTTGATATCATCCTCATGAAGACTTCCTGAACCTGGAGACTTTACCAAAAAAGTATAAGCAAAAACTTGTTAGAAATCAAAACTGTTCATCCTCAAAATAAATATTACCTTTGAGTCAACCTTATTTCTAAATATCTTATTTCTACATCTTTTTTCTAGATATAATGCTTCAGTATCTCCAGTCCATTCTGGAAGTAAAAAAATGAAATATGATTTTTTTCCATTATTTTAAATACTGAAATATATACTGCATTAGAAAAAAAAAATTTTATTTACCGTTGCATGTCATGTTTTTTTGCACCCAGGAGGAACAGAATCATAATCCAAGAAAGAAAGTTTTAACCCTTGCTTTGGACCTCTCTAACAATTACATACCAAATTTCAAATCCATTTGAGGTGAATATTCTGCTAACACCAGGAAGCATTCATTATAAAAGCCCTCTGCTACTTTTCTCTAGAATAAATCTCTGTTTAATATCATACATTTATGACTGTGTGTGTGAAACTGCTCAGAGGAAAGAAAAAACAAGTTACATCTTGCAAACGCCTATTCCTATAACAAAGATGAGTAAACCCAATATCTAACTGCGAAGTTTTAACCATAAAGCACTATGTTCGGTTCTTCGTGATTTTGATATGCTTGTAGTATTCTAAAAATGAACTTTCTTTTATCCTACATTTACAGGATACTTTCTTGCACTAAGGTTAGTATGAATAACTTGGAAAAAATTGTTTTACCTCTCTGAAGTCAGAAAGGACATAATTGCTTGAAAACAGGGGTGACAAAAACCTCTCGGCTGCAAACTCCGTATCGTCTGGATACTGCTGCCATCCTGGCTGCAGGCAGGGAGCTCTCCACATTGTCTCACTAGCTGCTGACCCCTTTACTTGGTGCCCTTGAAACGCAACAGGCTATGCAATATAAATGATCATTAACTGAAAATAAGTACTGTTCTGGAACTATCTACAGTCAATAAAAGTACTTTTCATACATACAACAAAAATAGTCTCTTGGAAACTGCAGAAGAGGAAAAAAAAGAATCTATGCTTTTCTCTTTCTTTCTCTTGCACTCCTGCAACTTAGCAGCAATAAAGGTTTTGCACAAATCTCTGCCAACAGAAAATGGATATCACGATGTAGTACGCTCAGTCTTCTTTTTGTATTGTAAAATTTGAGTTTTAAAATGCTCAGTGGAAAACTTCCCACAGACAAATGTGCTAAAAAGTGATGAGAAGCCCATTATAAGACTGCTTAAATATTTATTAGGACTTCTTGTAGTATATTGCAGATTGTAAACCATTGAATTGAAATTTAAGAAACACTATTCATTGTACTTCAATTCAACAGAAATTGTACCTTCGGCTGGCAATCAGATGTCCTGAGGTCTCGTTGGGCCGCTGCTCTTGGTAGAATACATGCCTCTCTCTTCTGTAATAAATTGTCCACACAGTTGGGCTGCATATAAAAGTATCGAAAGCTACTTAGTCCAGCAATCCAATAACCATTTAAAGTGAAAAGTTAAGCTAAGAAATGTCTTTTATTTATACAATAGAAAACATTTTAAATGACAGCCTTTTTATTTGGAAGCCAGAACCACCCATGACAGGATAAGAAACTATGTTTGCTTTTCAAATGGGACAGGAAAAAGAGAAGAATTTAATCTAAAAACCTTCTTTCACTTTGGACAGATTGAAGGAAAAAGACTATTAATAGCATTGGACAAAAATCCATGTGAAGCATCAAGCACAAACAGATTTGCCAGTATATTTCAACCCAAGCGCTAAAATGCCCAGGAAAGCCACGCATTCAAAAAGATAGTGAAAGAAAAGGAAAAAAAAATGGTAAAAGAAGATGGGGTAGGGAAGGAGAAGTACCAGACATACTAATGCGATATTAAACATAACTAATTTGCATTAAGTTGCTTGTCATACATTAGGCCTCCTGAACATTTACTGGCACAAGGGTGTGCAAGAGGACACCTCCTGTTTACTATCAGCTTCTTAGTCGATGCCTCTAAGCAGTTTCTAGCTCAACCTCTATAGTGTCATAAACCCAGAATTTTATTCAAGAAGCCTGGTGGAAAATGAATTTATCTTGTACAGATAGATATACGTAGTCAAAAATTGGTTACCATAAGGCCAGAAGAATCAAAGTATGAAGAGGAAGATGCCTGTATACTTTCTGAGTAAGGCATTTCTGTAAAGTGTTTTATAGCTACAAGAGATGGAAAAGCATAATAAGTTACAGTTATAGTACACTTTTTACATGAAAACATTTGAATATGTACCGGGCTTGCAAATAACTGCAGTTAGGATTTAACTGAACTAAAGGAAACAAAGACGCAGACCTGGAGCCCACACTGTTGCTTTAAACGCTAAAAATTGCATGAGGGAACCTTCATAACACATCACTCCAAAAGTATGATTTCTGAATAGGAGTTGTCCGGCAAGGGAGATAAGAGCACAGAAGTCAAACAGGTACAGTCATACAGAAATCACTCTAAAATAGAAGCTGACCTAACCTTCATCTTTCACAAGGGGTTCAAGTATCTCTTTAGAAGTCTTTGCTTCATATAATATGCTATTATTTTCCTCCATCTTTTGTAAGCTTTCTAATGCTGTGCTATGTTGAGTCAAAGCTCTTAGAAGAGCGATACTGTTTACCAAATTGGGAAGATCTGATGAATTTTCAGCTATTTCCGTGCATTTCAGGCAATGAATTCCTATTCTTTCAGCTTTGCAGGCTTCAGGAAAGGCGTTTATGCTCTCTATGTTTTCAAACTCAGTTTCACCTGCTGCTGTTTCCTCTGGAGACAAACAGCCTTTTCCTAAAGGACAGATAGAACTTCTGGAAATGAAAATATCTTCCTTCTGCGAAATGCCAAATACCTTTCGATGGTCTTCTGCACTATATTGGAATGAGCCATAGCTAGGATCTGATTTTTGTGACAAAGCCAGCAAAGGACTACCTGGTTTAATGTCATCACTCTTAGTGGCCCAGAAGGGTTCTAAATGAACATCTGGGGATTTCTTGCATCCAAGCTGTGTAACATCTTCTTCGGTCCTTTTGTCCATTGCAGAAATTACTCTGCTCATAGAAATACATGACGTACTTTCAGTTTTCCCAAACATACTGGCTTTAGGGTGACATCCATTAACATTTGTGTCATCAGGCAAAAGATCAGAGTGCTTGCTTTTTATCCATGGCATGCTGCTAATGGTATGTGCTCCACAGCCATCAAGATCCTTCTTATTTTTTGTGGCTTCAATACTTAATTGACTTTCTTTCATCTCTTTTATGTTGTTTCCATCATCCAAATGTCTCACTTCAATTCTGGTCTGGTTTGCAGAGTCTTCTGCAGTTCTCCCCGTCTCTCCGACATTGTTGTCGCCAAGCTGAGAGGGTATACCCCCAGTGCAGTGGTTTCTATCATTCTCTCTGTCAAACGTTGAACATTTCATTTCTTCGTTTTTACTGTGTGTCACTACTTCACAGCAAGAATGAAGCCTCAGCACGCTGTTTTGGGCTGCACCTTCTCCTTTTAAGAAATCTGGACTTTGTGAAAGCATGTCTCCTTTGGTGAGCTTATTCACATTGCTTTCACACAGGTCTTCATTGTCGGTGACATTAAAATCAAAAGCCTCCATTAGATTAAAGTTAACCTCCATCACCTGTTCATCTGGACCACAGTCTTTGCCACGCGTACTTAATTCCTCTTTTCCAATTCCAATTCCAGGCAACGTTACGTCCACAGAGAGCTCCAGGTCACGAGGCAGCCTTTCTGAACCTCGCCTGTGCCCAAGCTCACTTGGCAACCTCACAGGTGAAGTCTCCTTAAGACCGTTAGTCACTGAACGCTCCCTGTGTCTGGAGAGAGTTTTTTCAAAGGTGACTGGACTTGTTGAACACAAAACTTCACCTGAGGATGGGACAAACTGATTGTCACTCATTCTGCTTATGGTGGATGCAGGTAGGAAGCAACTATTTGTATTGCAGGGATCTTGTATCTCTTGACTTAAATTATTTGCTTTTTCGTCATGCGTCTGTCCTGTGACTTCTTTATCACAAGGTTGTTCAGCTGAACTTAGAAGCGTTTCAGCATTCCACTCCTTTTCATCACTTACAGTTCCCTTTGTAAAAGGCAGGTGCTGAATATTTTGAATGAGACTTTTGGCAGGGTTCCCTGAAAAAGCAGGTAGGATCATGCTTTTTTTGTCATATAAGCTGTCTGCATTTTCCAGTGCCTGAAATCTAGAAGGACATTCTGTGACTTCAGACCTTGTTTGCTCTCTGCATCCTTCTGTTGGTTTAGACTTCAAAAGAGCTATTATCTGTGCCGTGCTCCTGATGTTCTTTGACGCTGCCCTGTGACAGCCTGTCTGACTACTAGATTGGGCGTGCCTGGTAATTAGAGGAGATTCTGGCTTCACAATGGACTGATTGGAGTTTTGCTTCTCTGTCTCCTCACATCTGTCAAGAAACGGAGCCGAAAGCAGTGAGGAGAGAGATACATGTTCTTTGTCATTAGCCATACACACGTCTTCATGAAAGCCTGCAGATAGATTTGTTTCTGCATCCTTCTTGCAAATCGTAGAAAATAACGGAGAGGTAACATAAAACTTGGATGGAAAAGTACCCTGGCACTGCTCAGGTAAAGGCAGTATTTTTGGTTTTTCTCCATCTTCCATTGTTGATATTTTCTTTTCAACTTGGCGTGGCCCTTGGAAACCCTAGGAGAGAAATTTTAAATTAATGCCACTCAGAAATCAACTTCACATTTGTAATCAAATCTTGAGAAAAGGGCACACTCCATAAAATATATACTGATCAAGCAGCACATGACGATTCCACAGGTGTATAGAAATAATCTCAATCCCTGCAATTTTCACTGCAGCCTTAGCAGTAGCAATCTGGCTAAAGCAAACGGATTTAGTAAACTCTGGGAGAAATAGCTACCGGTATCACACTCTGGCTTACAGTTCCAAAAAAACAGGAAGATACTGCCATTCATTAAAAGATGTGCTCGTTGTGTTTTAAAATGCATGTTGACATCAGATGTAACTTTTGAAACAAAGACATACTGTAAACTTCCTTTTCAAGCCGACAGACAGATGTCTTGGAGGCAGAACACCAGGTTTTACAGCATTTCTATCCACTGCTGTCCTTGGCTGATCTTCAAAAGATTTTTCATTCACTTTTACTGCTTCAACTGTGATCAAATATCGTTCGCTTTCTAAATTATCTCCAGTATTCACCTAGAAGAGAGAAAGCAGCAGTGTGTATATAATAGTGCTATATAAGAAACAGTAACAGTCTTCTAAATACTTATATGTGAAAATTTTCAAAATTTACACCCAGTATATCACAGCTGCCATATAAATAGTTAGATTAAAATATACATATACTAGAAAGCATTAGCACTTCAAGTCATGCTTATTTAACGTATCGCTGTAATACAGTGCTTTTATCCGAAAGGAATAAAATTCCATAAAAGCTCTACATTGGTTCTGGAAAAGCAATAAGACTAATTAATAAATAGCAGCTGTTTTCGCTTTCCATTATTTGCATTGCAGCAGACTTTCATATCCGCAATAAGAAAAGCGCTACCTTAGGTACCAAACAAGAGTTTTAAATGCTTCCTGAAACACAAACTATAATCAAGCATAAAAATAAACCAAACTCCAAAGAAAATATACCTGAGATTTTATAAAAATACTCTCCAAACACTGTCCTTTATCATCAAACAAGACACCCTGCAATGAAAAAATGGAATTTTAAATAGCTAATTTTATTTCACAGATCAATTACATCGCCACTGACAGTCCAGTGGCAGCAGATGACATTAAATCCAACAGTACTGAATCAGAGTTGTTCACCTTATTTCCGCCAGTTCTAATCCTCAGAATTCCATCTTGCCACGTTTTTGATTTTTTCATTTTCTGGTGAGTGTACAATACCTGTTTTAAATGTGCAAAATGTTGAAATAATAGTAAGTAAGAAAATGTTTAAATAATACAGCAGCTACAGTGTCTTTTAATTTATTTCTACTTCATTGTACACGGTGTTAAAAATTACTTACAGTAAATTCTTGAGAAGCCATTTCTTGGGCAGAACGGTCATCCTGCGGCTTATTTCACAAATATTCACATCTTCACACAGCCTGAGAGACAGGGAAGTGTTCAGAATCCCCTGGAGTTGTGAAGGAAAGGTATTGACAAAAAAAAAAAAAAGAGGAAGAGATGTCACTTCACGTTTTTCTTTCCCTTCAAAAGAAGAGAGCCAGATGCCAGACAATGTCAAACCAGGGGGGTACAGCCGGTGTGAGCTTTTTAAAGAGAAAAATCATCTAACACAAAGACTACTGGTAATTTTTTTTTAACATTTACATTTTTTATATTTTTATAGATGCCAACATCTATAAAAAATAGAAATATAGAAAACATAGATATAGACAAATATATAGGAAGTTTTCTAACTTCCAGGGCAACCCAGTCATTTAAGCAACTCCGAAACCCCCAGCGATCGCACTGCTATTCAGAGTTAACAAATTATCCCAAAAGCGTTTATTTGTAGCAAAAAAACCCAACCCCAAAACCATAGAAGCTATTAACAGACCGAGTTTGTCGCAAGTTCATTGACCCCGGCCTCAGTTCACGTTAAAGATACCGGCCTCCGCACGTATTTAAGGCTGGACGACAACGACTTTGGCAATGGCCGTTTTTGATGATGCAACCAGGAACAAATCATTACCAGAGCGGCTCCTCTCCAGCAGCTGGCACTTCCCGCCGCACGGGCTGACTTACAACAGCTGATCGCTAAACGCGTCGTTAGTACCTGAGGGCCGAATTGATTAAAAAAAGGCTATTTCGATCGCCCCGCGGGGGCGCCCGCCGCCATCACCCGACCCCTGGGGGCTGTCGCTCCCGGCTGCGGGGCCCCAGGCCAGGCCGGGCCGGGCCCGGCCCACCTGTCGCAGGATCACGACCGTCCCCGCCAGCGCCGCGCTCCCCTACCGCGTTCGAAACTTCCCGCCGCCGCCCGCGTGACGTCACGGCGCGCCGACGCGAGAAGGAGAGCACGTACAGCCGAGGGAGGCGCGCCCGCCACCGCGCTGCGCATGCGCGGGCGGCGCCGCGGGGCTTTTTTCTCTGCGGGGGCCGCGCGTCGCGCCGAAACTGACGACGACGGGACGGCGGGGGGAGGGGGGGGGGCAGGGCAGGGCCCAGTGCGAGAGGCGGGCGTGGACGGTGCGGCCCGGTGTCCCTGCGGTGACGTCGCCTGGCGAGCCGCTGCGGGAGCGGCGGCAGGTCAGTGGTGCGCGGCGGGGGGGCAGGCGGCGGCGCAGACGGGGCGGCGGCGGCGCAGGCAGGGGGCGCTGCTGGCTCTCCGCCCCGCCGCCGCTGCCGTGCGCATGCGCCCTGCGCACCTCGTGCGGCTAGGCGGGGCGGGGGCCGTTGGGCTGAGGGGGCTGCGCGTGCCGGGCGGTTGGTCGGGCCCCTCGGGAAAAGAGCGGGAGGCCTTTTTGTCAGGGCAGCGTCCTTCCCTGCGTGTCGGCCGCTGGTGCCGCCGCTCGTGACTCGTAACCGTGCTCTGACCTCGCCCGCAGTGGTCCTTTGCTCCCCCCGTTCCCCCCCCCCCATGCCCGTCTCCTGGGCATCCTGCTCTCCCGGTGGCCTCTTCTCCCGATGTATGTGGCGCCTTCCAGAGGCCTCTTAATCGCTCCTGTCCCTCAGCACCTCCCTGGGGCTCTGTGGTGACTTGGCCTTCAGGTGAAGTGCTAGTTGGGGTGCCTTCCCCCGGGGTCAGGACCCGACAGCTCGTGTCGGAGGAAAGGGTCCCATGTTGAGGGTGTACGTGGGGAGCAGCTGACCTTGGGCTAACCTGTGCGTGCTCGCATTACTGTTTTACGCATACGAGGTCCCTGAGCTATGGCAGCAGCAGTGCCAAAACCTGCAGTGGTGACTACCTGTGCAATTGGCAAATACATGGCGGTCGGCCTTCTCGCTAACTGGGATTTAGCCAGTTGCTACCCTGGCAAAGACTAAGTCGAGTCTAGAAAAATCTATTTTACGTTGTGTTTCTCCCCTTTATTTGAAGGGTAAAGAAGATGAAGTTCTCCTACAGTTGTGCAGTGCTTCTGGGCCAGTCTGTGTGCAGTTGCTAGCAGGGCAGGAGAATGTCTTGCACCTTTGTCCTGTTCCCAAGTACTTATTCCTGCTGCTTCCCTTCTTCAGCTCTGCTACTTATTGAGCTTCGTAATGAATTGGTTTAACTCATTCATCCAGCAGGGAAGGACCAGAAAACAGAAAATTATTTCTCAGGTCACGGAGTTGAATTGCCTTATCAGAGGGTGAGATACTGTGAGGGAGCACTGTGTAGCAAGTGAGGCGAGGGAGCTGGGCTGCCCTTTTGGTGTCAGCAAACTGTTGGTTCATAGAGCTGAACCTCTCTAATCATAGTCTCATGCTGCAGGCCTGCATTTTATCCCTTCCTGCCTCCTGTGATGACAGAGGAAAGGGTAACCACGGCAGGACTGACACGGTGCGGTCTGCCTATGTCTGGAAACAGCCTCGATGCCCATCGCTGTTGTGTGGCAGCAAAGCCTTTTCTGTTTGTGAGCACATCGGTTTCGTGACCTCTCTTGAATGCCTTAAACGTATGTTTAAAATGATGTATTGGTTTCATTGCTTCAAATGGGGAAAAAGCAGGAGGTTCTGTCATTTTAGGTTAGGAAAATTGGTTTGTCCCCATGTATTAACTTCTGTCCTTTCTTAGCTCGCTCTCTGTGAAGTCGCAAGGCAGGATGGGGACTTAAACTGCTGCAGGTTTGCCTGTGTGTGTTTAGAGTAAGAATACCCAAGGTAGGTTACAGGATGCATCTTGGAAAGTAGCTTCAGGTTTGCTGAATACTTGCGTTTACTTTGGAGTAAATGTCCAGAAGAGGAAGTGTTGCCATGGACAAGACGGAAACATTTTCATAGCATACAAAGTGTTTTGAATGATTCTTTCTCCTCCTCCTTCTGCCCCCCGCACTCCCCTGCTCCATTTTGCTATTTAAAATGCCCAATGCAAGCCAAGCATTTGCATCAATGCTTAACATAAAAGATCAAACGTTACTTTGTAACCAGAACCCTGTTTCTTCCAGACCCTGGATTACAGTTACATTTGATTATGTTTTTCTAGATGTGTATAACAATAAAAGCTGGGTTTGCAACTTGGCTGTCTACAGGTTAGCATCAATATGTTTCGTATTTGCCTTTTAAAGAGCATAGATAAGTTAGTGTAGATTTCTGTGGACCTGTATTATTTTGATTTACATTATCTTTGCTTTCTTAGACTTCCCTCCCCTTGCTTAATTGTCCCTCCTTTTCCTGGTTTCACTCTGGCACACAGAGACACTGTGATTTTTATTTCATTTGAGGGAAGGTAAAAGATGGCAGCTGTTTTGCTTTAGCAGGGTGAAGTTTTGACCCTGCTTTTGCTTTTTTTTTTTATTTTAATTGTTGATCAGAATAGTGCTTGCAGCTGCGAGGCCAGCAGGGTAAGAGCTGGCAAGTCAACAAAAATGCACTGTCTTAGACTTTGGCATTGCAGCTCTCGCTGGCGAGTTGAAGTTTGCAAAAGTAATTGCAAGTGAAGAGAATACCGACAAAAAAAGTGAGTGCTGCAAGTTAGTGACATGTTTACTTCTAAACAGTGTTTTCTTAAATCCTGAGTTTTCATCTAGCGTTGTCTCAAGTATGAGTATTTCACTACTACGCATAAGATTGTATATGGACTCTAATTATAGATTCATAGCTGACATTTGCTCTGTCTCTGTATATCCAAGCTCCTTCAAAGTAATTTTGTCAAAGCTTTGTTTCTAAAGCACGGAGTGAGAGCTGAGGGGGGAAGCCCATAATACAGCTTGCAGCTGTTTTTCTTTAAGCTTGAATGAGAACCTCTCTCCTGGGAAGGAAGTCCCCAGGCAGAGTGACTCAAAATGCATGAAACACTTAGATGGCTTCCTAAAATAAAGCTTTGCTGTACATAAGCCACATTCATTATATGTCAGTGTGGTCATTTAATACTGTTCAGCCGCTACAAGTATCCCATAATGATGCTTTTCCTTTAATGGTGCAACTCACTGTAGCCCTCAGCTAAGCAGTACATTGTTCTGCTGATTCTTAATATAAATACCTTGCTGAAGGGCTTGAATGGAGCTTGAACTTCTGCTTTGGTTCAGAGTTTTACCTGGCTTATCTTTTCAAGGTAATTGTTGACCTTTCACTATCTTGAGTGGTCAGCTCACAGCAGGGAGAGAAACTGATATCCGGCTAAGGAAGCCTGATTTGCACGATAATTTGAAGATCATTTCCATTTTTGTCATCCTGTTGTAGAGGTGGGCTTCCTCTCTGATGGCTGTAGTCAGGTTTCCTTCTCTGTTGCCCTGGCAGAGAGCTGAGAAGTCTTTCATATGGAGATTGCGACATTAATTACTTTAATTTTTGTGTTAATTTCATTTTCAAAAAGCTGTCTGCTTTTGGCAGTGTCGCTTTGTCTTGGTCATGCAAAATGAAGTACTGTGGTGACTGGCAGTTTTCAAGGAGGACTGATGAGCTACAGCGAATTGAAATGTGGACAAAAAAGATGAATTGATGCATTAAAAAGTTTTTTAAGTTTTTCAAGGGAAATCTGTACATGTAAGTCCCTTCCGTCTAGCTAGTCCCTAATTTCTAGGAGCCTGATTCTGAGGTTCTGACAGAACTTGGTGTGCCATTAAAATCGGTGACAGTTGATGGAAGAGCCAGGACCAAAGAAAGGAGAAAATGTCAGTTTAGGCGTAGCACATACTGATTGCCACGTGGACTTGCAAGTAAGAATGTGTTAGAACATATTCAAAGGCAGGATTGGAAGATTTTGGAGTTGTTTTTACCTTTTGGTAGGGCCTTGGCAATTATCAGCAAGAGTGGTTTGCATTTTTGACATAAGAAAGACAATTTTTAAAAACAAACCTTACTATTGCCAGACTTGCCACGAATATCAACTAGGTGTCTGCGTAGATATTTACCTTGTACTTATTTATAAGGATTAACAGATGCTTCTCATTTGGAAGGTCATACTGTAAATTATTGCACTGATCTCTTCAGCCGCTTGATGTGTGTGTCAGTGTCGCCTGTTTGCCACCACTGGATTTATGATATATGTCTGCTGAGCACAGTCCTGATCAGATTATATTCTATATCATACAGCTTTTCTTTGTTTGGTGTATTTGGTTTGGTTTTTTTTTTTTCCTGCTTTGCCTTCTACATAGAAGGGTAATTTCTGAAGTGTATAGGTCTCTGGGTTTTTTTGGTCTGTTTTTTCTAATGGTTTATACTGGGAGATATGGGGACTGGAGAACAAACTAGTTCTTTTTTTCAAGTCTAAGAAAATGTGTGTGTTAGGAGGAAAATTATCTGCTTTTTAGATTTAGTTTTTGTAGGCTCTCTTTAGCAAGTAGCTTGCTTTTTTGCTAACAGGGAAGTTATGTATTATTAGAACACACTTTGTGACCTGCACAAGTGCTTTAAAGAATTCACTTAGATTTTTTTAATAATTTTTTTCTTAACAGCACTGCTTGTCTGAAAACTCGTGAAAGCAATTGGCACTGTGAATCCCATGACTGCTGCTGAAATTCTAAAGCTGCTGTTAGAAATCTGATGGGGAGAGCAGACTGTTCACAAGGCATTATGAATCAACATGATAGTATAAGTTTTAAAAGAAAAGCCTCCAGTTTGGTACCAACTTGGCTCCAATGAATCTCTCTGGCTAAAGGGCAGTACTAGGTGCCTTGAAACGCGAGTTCCAGCTTAGTCCTCACTGCACAGTTATTGTGTGACGTGATTTTCTTCATCTTCTGCATGCTTTGTATTTTTTCATGCTACAAGTAACGAGTGGCACATAGTGTCACGGAGGATGCATGAAGTTTTTAACGTAAGATAAAACAAGAATGTTTACTCCTTGAAATAAGAATATTTTGATGTTTCTCAAAGGTTGTATTTAACTTTCAGTTGACAGAATGACAGGAATGGAGACTGAAACTGCAAGAGAGAAAACCGTGGAAGAAGAAAGCACTGAACAGAAAAAGGAGAGGGAGAAGAAGAAGAGGTCAAGGGTTAAACAGGTGCTCGCAGATATAGCGAAACAAGTGGATTTCTGGTTTGGCGATGTTAATCTCCACAAAGATAGATTTCTCCGAGAACAAATAGAAAAGTCCAGAGATGGCTGTAAGTTTATATTCACAATATTTCAGTAAAGGGATATGTTTAATTTTGTTCTTTGCCATATTGCTAGTGACAGTTACAAGTTGTTTTGAGGTGTGTGTCTACTCCTGGGAAAACAGGAGTATCATGTGGAAAACCAGCATTAGGATTAGCAGCTCGGGGGGTAGAGCTTGGTACAAGTTTTTAGAAATTGTATTTAGTGTTTCTCTTTCCTTTACTACCAGCCGTAAGTTAGAGGCATCTGCCAGGGTAGAAATGACTGTTTGGGAGACCTGATTTTCCTTTTTTTAACTTTGTGTAATTTCAAGAACAAGCAAACAAACACGAGTCATTTTGCCCTTGGAGGTACACAACTTGACTTGTAGGCTGGATAGATGCAGAAGTAAAAATGTGATTTGGATTTGCAATTAGATCACAGAATGACAGGATCATTAAGGTTGGAAAAGACCTCCAAGATCATCAAGTCCAACCATCGACCCAACACCACCATGCCCACTAAACCAGGTCCCCAAGTGCCACATCCACGCGTTTTTTGAACACTTCCAGTGATACTGGAGTGATACTTCTTTGTGTTTTCTGTAAAAGCCTGATACGTGAGAAATTGCGTATTTGGATGTAGGGCTACTGTGGGTCTCTCTCCTTGAGACAGTTTTTGACATGGTTGATTTGACTTCAGAGTAGGAAATTGAGCATGGTTCTGAAACTATTTGCCAGTTCGTGAAGAAGATACTAATTTATACATTAGCTATGGTGACTAGTATGCTTTTACTTTAAAAAACACTATATAAAGTCTATCAGTATAATTGATTAACTTGCCAGCTGGACTAGAACTAAGCTATGTCTGTAAAAAGAGGTGGACCTTTGCCATCAAAACAACAGAAAAAGCAGTTTACACAAGAGTTTACTTATTTTGGGGTTTTTTTTTCAGGAGTCCATGTTTATTTCAAGTATAAATTATTTGTCCAGTTGCATTGTGTGAAAAGGCTAACCTTCTAACTGCTTGGTGTAGTCCTCAATTATATTGAACTTCAGGCCAGTTTTTAAAAAGGGCCTTCAGAGGAATTAAATTTACCCTACGTTCGGTAGAGGTGTTGGAGCTTGGCTGTCTTGAACTTTTTTTTTTTTCATTAAGACTAATTCTGCGCAATTTTCCGTCAAGGTTTTAGCAGCGTGACTCATTGCAAGTGAAGTGCAAGCGGGGGCTCTTTTGTGTTGGGAAGGCTGCGTTAAACACTTAATTGAGTACTTGAAGGAGAGGCATGTTTTCAATGCAAATTGTTTTTGTATTGTAAAACTACATCAGAAAGGGGGTTTTCTTCCTTTCTTTTCAAAGACAATAGTTATCAATGGGGAGGTGAAAGAACAAAATTCCTTTGATAGAGGTTAGCATAAAAGAAAATTAAATATAAGTTTACTTGAAACTTCAATTCTGACAGTAAAAAATATTCTGTAAATCCTTGGCAGCATGCTTATGTACTGCACTTGTGACTCGCAGATTGTTTTGCAAAAATACTAGCAAAGTCTTAATCTCAGATTAGAATATGCAACTAATGCTTTCTAGATTACCCTGACTTCATCATTTGCACCTTTTTTATCCCTAGATGTTGACATATCACTTCTTGTTTCTTTCAACAAAATGAAAAAATTGACTACTGATGGAAAATTGATAGCTCGAGCAGTTAAAAGCTCATCTGTTGTGGAGGTATGGAATATTTCACTCAGTTTGTGTTTGCTGATACCTGAGTAATAAGGACAGTGGCACTGAAGTAGGCGATAATCTTACGGAAAATGCTTGTTCACTTCTTGTTACTTTTAGTTGGATTTAGAAGGAACTAGAATCAGAAGACGCCAGCCGCTGGGTGAGCAGCCGAAGGATGTGGATAGTCGTACGGTCTATGTGGTAAGGTTGTACTTGTTGTATGCGCCTCGTGTCTGGCAGAGCGGGTTATTTCTGACTATGGAAAGTCTTAAACTTTCTTGCTCTTCATTCCTTAAGAGCGCAAAACCCACTGTGCGTTGTCTATGACAATCTAATTGCATAGTATTATTTACTGTATTTAGAGCAACAAAAATAATGTAAATCAGACACATAGTTTTACCAAAGTTAGAAGGTAGATTTTCTTTGAGGACATCATGGATTTAGTACAAGAAACATTTACGTAAAGTTATAAAAGCTAGTAGAAGTTGATTGCCTCTTCCCCGCCCCCCAGCCCAAAGATAAGGGCAGTGTGAGGGAGGGAAGTACGTTATAGGTGTACTGAACTTGTAATGCTAAGGCCCATAGGGTGGGGTTAATGTACATGTTGAATGCAGTAAATATTTTTTTTTGTATCAGAAATGTGTATGTGCATCAGTGTTCTTGTAAACACGGGGAAGGACCAGGCAGGTCTGTTGCTATTTTTCTACATAAGTGATGTAAATTATGCAAAGGCAGGAGGGCGCTGGCAGTGACCACGACAAGAAAGTTATTGGTTTGGTACATGTATTTCTTGTACCAGCTGAAATCATTTTAAATGCTGAGCAAAGAGCTGCTTGAACTGCTAGTAAGAAAAGGTGCGCTGGGCTTTAGCTATTACTGATTTCACTGGGCTTTTCTAGTTAATGCCATTGGAGGAGGAACACTGGTACCAAGAGCTATTTACAAATTACATTAATGTAATCAGAGCTTTGTAATAATAACTTTATTAGTTTTTATCAAACAAGATCTGGCTGAGTTTGCAAGATAATCGGGGGTACTTTAGAAAGTACAATCTGTTTACAAAAGCTGTTACTGCAAGTACATCTGGGTTTTGTAACACACAAACATTATTTTTCTAAAGGCAGAATGTACCTAAATGAGCTAGTCTTATTTTAAGGGGGCTTTATAAAAAAACCCCAAACCTTCTAATAGTACATTAGCATCTTGTGGCTACCTTTGTACTGAAGTAATTCATTAATTTAAATTAAACTAACTTCTGCTGCTAGAAAAACTCTGCATCTAAACATGGTATTTCAGATGTGCCAGAGTGAAACAGTTGTTATATTGCTGAACCACTTAAGTGGAAGGAGATCTGATGGTCGAACTGTCACTTACGTAAAATCTTGTGCAATTTTTTTAATAGAATCGAAGCTGGTGTGGAATTCCCTCTGTCTCTAAAGAAAGCTCTTCATGACCAGTGTCAATTTAGGTATATAACTGTAGCTGTTCGTAGCTGAATTAGTAATTTCAAGCAGGCACCAAACTTTCTGTGAAGATGGAAAATTATTATGCCCAAAATGCCAGACCATCCAGATAAAGAGAAGATGGTTTACTCTGATCATTATGTTCTTTCACAAAAGCCCAGAAAAGGTTATTTGTTTTTTTTATGTACAATGTGCCAATCGTCGTATTTCCCTAAAATACTAAACAGGGACTGCTTAGAACTTCTCAGACGCTTTGTCTATATTATTTTCGGAAAAGATATTCCGAATTTAATGAGCTACGTAGTCTATATAGAGCTTATATACATAACTAAATGGCTCATAATTTTAAGCTCTTCTGCAAGATGAAAATAGGTAACTGGTGTGTTTTGTAAGTTACTGAATTCATGACGATCTTACAGAATATATAGCAACCCATTATCTTTTCCTACTGCTCCCCAAAAGGGTGTTTTTTTTTCCTTTTTAAAGACTAGCGTATGAGGTATATGCTGTTTATACTGCAATTAGAGAAATGTTACGCCCTGTTAAATGACTGGTGTGTAGCAATGAGGGGAGCAGAAGTAGTCAAAGTGTTGGCAAGTTTTGTTTTCTTCTGGAGTAGGTGAAAGAAAGATTTTGATGTTGGATTAATACAAAGGTCACAGTTAAAGCCTCCACTGTGAGGGATTGTCGCCAACAGTAGTATGTTTTCTGAGTTAAGGCAGGAAGTAAAAATTTCATTTCTGAACTAAGAATTGAGACTTGAATACTTGTTTCTTTAAGGAATAGTAATGTTGTTACTTTATATTTTTTACAATATCATTCAATTTAGGGGAACTTTTCATTAAATTTCTCTTAAAATAATCTTAAGGTTACTGACTTTCTTTTATATACTTTAACATAAGCTACACCTTGACATACACTATTTTGTTCTCATCCCATAATATTTTTAAAGCTTCAAGTAACAGGCTATTCAAGTTTATACCAAACCCATAATGAAATGTTGTTCTCAGGCAGGCAGAGTTCATGCAAAAATAGTTTTCTACCTGAATGTGACAAATAATGTTTTCTTACAAGGAAAACCTTTCAGTGCACTAAGTTGCCCTGAACACAATGAAGTATTGCTGACTCTCCATTGTTGTTTAGGCATCAATTTGAGAGTAGGGTTTTCAAGTGTTCAGGTGGGTTTATTTAGAAATTGATATGACATGATTTTTCTTTGATTGGTGAAGGGAAACATTTAGGAACTGAGACATGATGTCTGCAAGCTGTTGAAATGTGTTCTGTATTAAGGTGTTGATAGAAGTAAAAAATCAGACGGTGTTATCCTCCAAGACGCTGGCTAAAGGTTTCTGCTGCGTCTGATCAAGTAGGCTGTAAGTGCTAACTGCTGAGCTTTAAAATCTCAGCTCTTGGCAGGAATTTATCAGTTTGAATAGTGGCTCTTTACTGACCTACAAGAATTCCTTCTGTGATACCTGGATTACCAACAATAATAATTAAAACAAACAAAAAAATCCTTCTGCTTTGCAGTGGATATTTTAAGACAATGCGGAACTATGTTTGCTCTAAGGTCTTCAATTTACAAAGATATTTCACGTTGCAAAGATGCAGCTGCAGATGAGGTCTTGGTATCTGTCACAGGAAGAAGATCAACATCTAGATTAAATCTATAATATATTTGTTATAGGTGTATGAATGACCAGAGATCCATTTTCAGATGGCTACCGAATACTACCCGAATACTATGTCTCGACAAGAATACTTCCTGAAATAAAGTTTCTCAATGTTGTCACATCTAACTTAAATACGTTTTGTTGTGACAGTTTTTAATCACAAGATGTAGAAAACCATCTGATGCATTAGTATTACAGTAGTGAGAAAATTACATTTCTATTTTGTTGTTTGTTTGTTTTTTAGGAGCTGCTTCCCAAAAATGTCAATCACAGTTGGATTGAGCGGGTGTTTGGGAAGTGTGGTAATGTAGTTTATGTCAGTATACCCCGGTATAAAACTACTGGCGATCCAAAGGGATTTGCATTTGTTGAATTTGAAACTAAAGAGCAAGCAGAGAAAGCTATTGAGGTGAGTCATGGTGCCTCTGGTCTGTTAACGTTCTTCCCGACCGTCGCTTTGTGGTATGGATAGCGTGGTCTTTACTAGTTCATCTACTGAATCTTAGAGAAAATCCTAAAGTACCATAAACTAAAAACTTATCTTAGCAGGAGTTATGTTCCTGTCTCCTAGCCCCAGATCTCCAGTCGATTCCACACGTCTTTAAAAGTGTAATTCTCTTAACTTGGAGACTTAGTAGAAGCATAACGGGTATTTTTTTTTTTGCAATATTTTGGTTGGCCACCCCTGGCGTCTTTTACAGAAATGGAGGTCTCTGTGTAACAGTACGATGGCTATTAAATTTCAACAGACAAGCGTGGTCATACCTAATTTTCTGTGTTTAAATGTGATTTGAAAGTTTAAAAACATTAATGTTTCAAGATCATAATGGTAGCAGGTGCATAAAGATATCGCACTAATAATGTGAAATCACGCAAGCTCTGCACTTATAAAGCCCGACAACAAAAAAAGCAGCATGCCACTGAAAGAACAATGTGTAACTCTGTGTGTATATACATACACCATATACTGCTGGTTTTAACTTGGATGGGGATATTTTAAAAACGAAAACACAATTTTTAGTAATGGTTTGTGAATTTTAATTTATTTTTTTAAGTTTTTGAATAATCCACCAGAAGAAGCACCACGGAAGCCTGGGATTTTCCCCAAAACAGTAAAGAATAAGCCTGTTCCTGCACTGAATACAAGTAATAGCAGTGTAGTAGGTAAGCGTTATTAGGTTATTGGGATCAAGCAACAAACTGGTTTGTGCCTCAACTTCTCAAGAGATACTTTGGAACTGGTGTGTTACTGCAGTTTAATCTCATGCTTCTTAAACTTCATAAAAATGCATGTTGCTGTTTGCTTGCCAATGTAGAGTTAAGAATGAAAGTGTAAAACTGAAGTATAATAAATTTCTGCCTTTTTGTTTTCCTGCTTGATAAAGAAGTTAAATTCTTTTTTCCTCGGTTGCCAGCTGCCACCATTTGCCATTGTTAGGCTGGCAGAGCAGCTTTCAGACTGTACAATAAATAATTACGTAAGCATTTAGCATTAGCAAAAGACAAATTTGACACAGATTGTTTTAAAAGTATTTAGCATTCAAGGGAAAGATGCAGACACAAGAGCAAAATTACACTTAACCATTCATGAGGCTCAGATAAGTTTGTGATCATCTGGGATATTTCAGAACAAACCTTGTGGTTGTCTTCTCTCTGCTCAAACTTTCTGTGAGAGAACTGTGAGAACAGTGGATTTTTGCCTTTCTCCTTGGAACTCTCAGTATTTGAGCAGAGCGGTCTATAGCAGAATGAACTTTTTACAGCATATTTACAGTTCCAATTAAATGATTCATAATTATTTGTAAAAACCTGGCGGATGTTGCTGAGAAAAGAATCCTGAATTCAGTGTTGAGCATGTTTCCAATAAATGCTATTTACTATAATTTACAAACCAGCAGCACAGGATTGTATTGCAACTTCTGATCACTGAAACTTTTTTCCTTGGTTCTGTTGACATAATAGAATTTCCCAGACCTCAGGCGTCTTCCCATCTTTTGCCATTAACATAATGATTAATCGTATGTTTTATTCCTCACTATTATCACTAATTCTTTTACACCTGTAAGTATGGGGGGGGTGTGTGTGTCAAAGAAAATACGTGCCGAGTATCTCCTTTTATTCTCAGCATATAAATCAACAGTCTTTTTTTTGTCTTGTCTTTGTTGTTTGGCCTGGAAGGAGAAGGGTATCCCTTCTCAAAGACAACTCAGGGATGACATAACAAAAAGTGCAAAGAAATCTAGCTTCTTTCTTTTCAATTTAAGATTAAGTACTTTGGGAATCCTGTAGTCAAGCTGCCCCTGTGACCCAGAGGTCTTTCTGGCTTTGTGAGACTGGGTCTTATCTGGGTGGTTTTTCTAGGTTAAAATGCCTAGGAAGAACTTTAGGTTAGAACCATGTATTGCATCTCTCCTGTCTAGAGATGGCAGAGACAGGCGTTTCATTTATCGTCCCAGAGTATCATGACATGCAGTATCGTGATTGTTTACCTAGGTCAGTTAATCTAATCTAGTTTTGAATCACTGGCAGTTTTAAATACTGTATTTTTAATACAGAAGAGAAGAAAAAGAAGAAAAAGAAGAAATCCAAAATCAAGAAAGAGAGCAATGTGCAGGCAGCTGCAGAGGCAAAGGAATCAAACCCGAACACTACAACAGAGCCAGTACCCAAGTCAAAAAGACACAGGACTTCGTCGGAGTGTTCGGAAATGGAGGGAACTGAGACGCACAGACAGCCCTCCAAAAGGGAGAAAAGAAAATGGGACAGAACAGAAAGCTCGGAGGTACCTTGGGAAAGCAGGCCGGGGAAGCGAAAAAGAACCAGCTCTGGAGATGGTGAGACATCCACTCCGAAAGTCAAGAAAACCGTTCAAAAGGATGAAGTTCGTCCTGTGAAGGAGGAAACTACAGAAGCTCCAAAGGATTCCAATGGTAAAGTTTGTTACATGCCGTTTTAGTATTTTCATGATTTATAGGCATGAATGAAATCAAATGGCAGATGTCATCTCTTGCAGATTAGAAATGGCAGGCTTAGTAATGAGGGAAAAGTCTAGGTAAGGAGAAAAGCCTGAGTGAAGAAACTGCATTCTTTGCACCTGAAATTGTATTTGTAGTGGCCCAAGTTAAGTAAATGGGAATCTTGATACACTGGAGGGTAACAAACAAAGTGAGGAAAGGGGGATTGCAAAAGAAGCAGGCAGGAAAGCAACAAGAAATGTAGCAAGTGTAATCTGTGTAATACAAATGTGTTGGTGCACTGACTTTTGGAGGCTAATAGGTTTACTACTTGGATTAAAGATTATTGAGGAAAGATTTCAGGCACTGAATTTCAGTCTTCGAAAGACTGAAAACTTAACTGGTAAAAGGTTGTTCTGCTTGGGTGAGTAGGTGAAAAATGGTTGATGTGGTGGAGGCATAACAAGGTCAGTTTAGGAGTATATGGTGTTGCCTGCAGTTAAAATTAAACCTGGTAATGAGTCATTCCGAGGAGATAAGCAGCATGGAGAATAGGAAAGAACTTTCAACACTGAAGCAGGTAAATCTCATCAGAAGTAAAAATAGTCCACAAAGAAGTTAATATCAATACAACTTCACTAAAGTATAGATTAAAGAGTCGGCCTAGGCAAATGGCGATGGTATAAAAGTCTAGATAAGTAAGATTAAAATACAAAAGAAAAAGCTGATGAACCCAGTTTCTTACATGAGATAAGGGGGGGGAAGCAATAGATGGGATTAAAAGCACTATTGAAATCACATTTGGGTTGACAAGAATCCATGGTTTAAGGCCAAACTAAGGTAGTTGAGAAAGTGGATTAGAAAGAGGTGGTAAACTCTTGATTTTTTGTGTAAGGGTTTCATTCATATTCTAATCAAAGAATAGTAAAAATAGTAATAAGTAGTAAAAATCAAATAGTAAATAATACTATGCTATTTTAGAAATATTCAGGCTGTAATTCAGGCTGTATTATGGAAGTATCAGTCAATGTTAGAACTAAATATTTTTGTTTTGGACTTATGTAGACATTTCTGCAGAAGATGACAAGGATAAAAAAGACACATCCCTTTCAAAATCTAAAAGGAAACATAAGAAAAAGCATAAAGAAAGACATAAAATGGGTGAAGAAGTCATTCCACTCCGAGTACTCTCCAAGTAGGTTATGAAACTACTCTGTGTGACTAGCTTACGGTACCTGGTGGATGGGGAGGCATTTATTGCCGAGTTGCTTCATAGCTGTTTTCTAGCATGAGGGCATTCCCTTTGCCATGGCTTCACTGAGCTAACCGAATTTTTTTCCTCAGCAGTACTGGGTCCTGTTGTGAAAGTTACTTTGCCTGTGAAGTGGGGGGCAGGCACGACAAAACCTTCCTTTTTAAAAGGCTGCCTAAATTAGAAAACTTTCTGTAATTATTTTTTTTAACAGCTTCCCTCTCCCCCCCACCCCCCACCCCCAAAAAAAAAAAAAAGGGAAAGCTGATAACAATTACCCATTATCTCCAGTTTAGGATTAGGCATAGACTGGGTGGGCTCAGTGTCATTTGTTCACAAATTTATTATGTAATAAATTCTCAGCCTGCACTGAGACTCTCAGCAGTACTTCAAATGTTAAAGTAGATTCTTTTTTAGTATTTATCTAGCTACCCAACTTTTTGCCTTTTTCCAAACCTCGGACATATCAGGTACATTGTTTTTTTATTCTTGTTAAGTGCTTTTTAAGTGTTTTGCTGGAGTATGCAGTTGTGTATGAAGGAAGCTTTTTCAAAATCACTTTATTGAATTTTTATTACTTGACAGCAATGACTTCACAACGTTTCTTCAGACTATTTAATAAATCTTTGCATGTCTGACAGTCCATCACCATTGCTAAAGTGCAATTCCAATTTTTATACAACAGAGTTGCATATTAGCAACAGTATTAGACTGTAGCTGAAAAGGTTCAAAAATAGTTTTTAGTCCGACTTAATTACTGCTGTGTAGAGTTCTGCCTACAACAGCAACTTTAAAATCACCACTTTACACCTGGTTCCTCAGTAGCTAATACGTGGATTAAGTCATGCCATTCCAGAAATGTAACAAAAATATTCCTTCCTTTAACCGTTGGGCTCTTAGGAGTCACCACAACTAAAACATGGAAGCACTTACTTTTTAGGCATCCAGCAAGTACCTCCATGTTAAAGTAGAGGGGGTCCTTTCCATCTCGTGCTATACAGTGATGCAAAAATTGTGCTTTTTGTTTAACACGGAGGCCGCGTGTGCAGCGCAAATCCATCTTTTGCTTCGGTATCTGTTTCGACACATTTCCTAGGAATAGGGTAGTGTTTTCAGTGGAGGAAAAAAAGGATTCACCACCACTAAAACATGGAAGCACTTACTATTTGGGAACAAAGCAAGTACATCCACATTTAAGTTGTGGGGGTCCTTAAGTGGAGACACTGAAGAGCTACTTTAAAAAAAAGTTTAAAAGCATGTAATATACATAGTTCAAATAATGCAATAAATAAAAAAACCCACGTTTATTACTTTAAGTAGGCTTCTTGAGCAGTAGCTTAATGTCTAGTAATTTGTTCAAGAACGCTAGGATCCACCGCCACTGAAACATGGAAGCACTTACTTTTTTAGGCAGCAGGTACCTCCATGTTAAAGCGAAGGGAGTCCCTTAAAATTCAAAAAATTGCTGCAAATTTTTTGAACATACAGGCCACCGAAATTGTTCAGTAACACGCATGCCTTTAGTTCTTGTTAGAGAAGCACGCCTTCCATCTGCTTACAGCCAAAAGTCTTCATTTTTCTTTCCCTGTCTCTAAAAACCTCGCAGCTGAAGCGTAGAAAAAAAAAGAAGTGTCCTGGATGGTATTTCAGTATTGCGGTCAGGATTCACCTCTACTAAAACATGGAAGCACTTACTTTTGTTAAATCACAGAAAGCACCTCCATGTTAAAGTAAAAGGGGTCCACAAAAAAACGGTGGTTATCAACGATGCTCGTCCTCTTCCACTGAGATTCTGAGACTACTGCATCAAATACAGAGAGTTTTAAATTTAGTTAACTATAGGAAAGGCGGGGGGGGAAGTTTTTGAAAGAGCATAAGCATTGCAAATACTTGCCTGACTCACTCCCCATGGTCTTCTCTTCCTTCGAGCCAAGTTAACAACGAGTACCTCCTTGAGCTTGTATTTATACCATACCTCGCTATGGACCGGTGTTGCCTTTTTATCTCTAAGAATCATTACGTGGGTCTTTTGTTATTTTAATGTCTTTGCTCTGTTGAGAATGTATGATCCCGGGTGAGTCTGGATGCTTTTTTGAAGTATACAGTTGTCAATGTTAACAGCTAAAACCATTACCACAAGATATCCTCCTCTTTAAAAATCCTCTATCAGCTTGTTTGATAGCACAGATTAGGGTAACAATGAGTCGTTCTCACAGTGGCACTATAGGCATTGTGTTGCTGTGGAGCAAAGCTCTAGCTGTTTGCAGAAACATCTCCATGTTAAATGTATGTAAATATATAAATTGCTTCCATGTGGTGGTATTTTTTAACCAAAATGCATTTGAATACTAAGGAATGTTCTTATCTCAGCAGGTTTTTGGTGAGTTTAACCAGTTGTTGATTTTCCATCAATGATTTTTCTAGAAAATAAATGACTGATTCTTAATATAGTAACACAGGAGCGGGTTCACTGAACTAATGCAGTGAATGCAGAGTTCACCGTCTCTGAACTAACTCTGAATTTAGCTCTGTGTAGTTCAGTAGAAAACACAGTTTACCAAGTTGTAAGATAAGGTTTCTGAATATGTAAAACAAATTTGGGAGTCTATTTGAATGCTAGCTTGGTATTGTTAGAACTTGCTTGGGATATTAAAAGCTATAGCAAAATAATAAAAATGCAGTCATTGACAAGGCTGAATTTCATCCAAGTGCAGGGAGATGTCTAATGGGAAGAGATGTCTGCAGTGCTTACCAAGTTCAGCCTAAACTATTTGTAAACTCTTTTGTCTTATAGTTGACATGCTGAGTTTCTAAGCATTATTTTCTTGTCCATAACTGACAACTTATGCCTGTGTTGCCACTTACAGGACCGAATGGTTGGATTTGAAGCAAGAATATCTGGCCCTTCAAAAAGCCAGTATGGCCTCCTTAAAGAAAACTATGTCTCAAATCAAACCTGAGCCTGTGGGAGAGATGGAAACGGAATCTTGTGCACAGAAAAAGTCTCAATCTGAAAATGGCAAATGTAATTCTGTTTGTGATTTTTTTGTGTGTGTGTCTGTGTCTTTTCTTCATGATTCTAGTGCACAAACATAAGTGATTTGAGACACTGGTCCTCCAGAAACACTGCAAAATGGTTTTATTTTCTGTAATGCTGGTGCTTGCTCTGAATGCCAAGTATTGTTGAAAGCAAAACCCCTTGGTCAGGTAGATTTGGGAATGAGGAATTTTACAAGTAATGACTAAACAAGTAATTTCAGCATATTCTAAGCTTAAGGGTCTTTTAGTCAATCGTAACTATAAAAGCCTCAGAGAGGTAAATCAAGAATTAGCTTTTTCGATAATGTAACTTGGCCCTGATTTGCGTAGGCTTAACCATACCTGTAGCGATTTACAAAACCATTTCTCTAAGTAAGGCATTCAAAAAACGGATTGCAATGGGGTTTTATTAGCTTTATGGTTAAAAGTAGCTTTGTAATTATGTCCTCTTAGTTAAATTTCTATGTTTGTCAGAGGCAGAATTGCTCTTTTTTGCTCTGGATCCTCTGCACTTCATTAACTTCGATACTGACAGGCCTGTCTGCCTGTTTTTAATAACTGTAGAACTGAGGGTTCAGCTATTAACTGTAATCAATAGAATATAAAATATTGTTAGAAGACGACCCTGTAGGCTGTAAAAATTTCTCTGAGACTCTTTTCCTGGAGTTGTTTTCTTTTACTTTTTTTTTACTCACATTGACTTTACATTGTGCACGGTTTTGATCCTAGATTAAAACCCCCCAGACGTAATCTGCAGTAGCAGTAGGTGATACCCCTTGTTTCATTTCTTGCGTACCTCACATCGCATGAGTGCTTTCATAGCATCTTTCGTTTGTCAGATTAATAATGTGGAATATTTTCTTTCTTCCCATTCCACCCCCCCACCCCGTTTTTAAATTGACCAGCCACCAGTGAAGACTCTGCCCCTCCTGCCAAGGCGAACACAATGGGGCCCCAGTTCGTGAGTGGAGTAATTGTGAAGATCATTAGCACTGAGCCCCTGCCGGGCAGGAAGCAGATCAAGGTAATGCCTTTGTAACCTCAGGGTAGCTGTTAGCCTTTCCTCTCACGGTGCCCCCCAAATGTTTGAATATGGAATACCATTTAAACAAGTCTTACTGATTTTTTTATTTATTTGTTTGTTTGGCCACTAGCTGTGTACAGATTCTTCTCTAGTACCTGTTAATGGCAGATTTTACAACGGCGAAATAGGGCGAAGAGGATGTTTTAAAGCAAAAATTGGCCTTTAGAGTGCTTCGAGCAATGTCAAGTTTATAATGAAAATAATGACCAAAATGAATAGCTCTCTGAAGGACGAGTCGTTCTTTCCAGTTTAAAAAGAGAAGTTGAAGACAAAGTGTTCTGTATTCATTGTGGTGCCAGTCATTGTGGCACAATTCAGATCAAGGACTGTGTACGACTGTATGGGGTTTTCTTGCCATTAACAGGAGTTTGGGGGCAAGAAAATGCTCTCTGCATAAGAAAACAATTTTTTTTCAGTAAGAAATTCGCAACTCCAAAAGCTGACATTCAGTGAGAGTGATGGCAGTAGATCTTGCCCAGTGATTCATTCACCCATTTCTTTCTTTTTCTTTCCTGTGGCCAGTGCTCTCTTTTTCTCAATGTAAAATAAGTGTTGTAAAAAAAATGTGTTTCATGTCATGATAGGAAAGTTACACGTTACGTAGCATGTTTTCTTTTAAGGGAAATAGCAGTTTTAAGCTGCGTCCTTTTGAAATGGGAATAGTAAAAGTTTTCCAAAGGGGATAAAAAAAAGCAGGCTTTTTCCACATACTGACTCTTCTGTGAATTAGACACAGGACGTTTTCTTTCACAAATTGCACTTTTGGAGTAGTAACAACATGAAAAAATTTGCACAACTTGAACTCATGTTGGGACAAATATTCAGACCACTTGGGACAATGAGAGAATGGTTCAAAATGCAAGTTCTGAGATGACTTATCAAACGACCTGTGTTTATAACAGAGTAGTCTATTTGAAGTCACTGGCTGCTTGCAAGGGTGTGAAGTTTAGTGGGTGCATAAGTCTAAGAGACATGGCTCTCTCACTGAGAAGAACCTGATGATAGGGTTTCAAGTTTATCAGTCTTATCTGCCTAGGTGTATTTGTAGGCAGTTGTCTGAGTGCTGGAGACACTTGAGAGAATGTGGTAGTTGTCACTGAAGTTTGAGGGCCCCTTTGACTCCAGTATACGCTTTACTGTGTTAAGTTTGTGTCACAACTTAACATATTGTGGTCAGGAGGTAACCTTGCTGTTCCTGCAGTAGCTGAGAACAGACTTAGTTTGGTATTTCCAGTTATTGTTTAGTTTTAGGGAAGTGTTGCAAGGAAAACTAATGCTTTATGAAAGTAAAGGGGGACAAAATAAGCTTGGGTGGCCTTTGCCATTATTGATGATGTCTTTGCTTCCCCTGATAAGTAGATGAGCAAAATTATTTCGCAAAATGTTAGCAGACAAATAAGGCAAGGTTTTTAGAGAGACATATAATGGCACAGAATGCAACTGTAGCTGGAAGAAGCAATAATCTTTAGGGTGCACCAGCTCTTTTTCACGTCAGCAGTGGAACCTGCAAACTGTACTTGATGCCTACTGGATTTTTCTGGCCATACTAATTGCTTCTATGAAAAGCATAACTCTTCCGCAAAACCTTGCGTTGCCAGTGTTCCTGGACTGTCGTAGCGACAGCAAACACTGCCACAAAGCAATGCATCTAGGGTTTTTTTCCTTAATAAACTTACCGAATCCATCTGTATTTTTGATTGCGTGGCAGGCTTACTTATTTCCACATACTGGAAAGGTCTTTGCCGAGTAGTTTTAATATTATTTTGATGTTTTAATATTTTACTTCACTACTTCCATATTTTGCTATTAAGGCAAAATCAGATCTTCTCAGAGGTCGTAACACTTGCCAACTCCAGGAAACTATTCGGGTCACCAGAATTAAGAGTGGAAGGTAGCTTTGGCTCTCAAATGGTCTCAACAGTATTGGCACTTAATTGTTGTTTTGTTTTAAGGCTATCCTTGGTAGGGGAGGGTTAAAAGCAGTGTGTAATTCTTGAATAGAAGCTCTTACTTGAGCTGCCTGCTGTGAACAAAATTGACTAGGAATGTGTGGTCTCAGTAGATTTCCCTAACAGCAGGTATTGCAAGTGAAATGCTTCATCTGAAAGAGCATCTGTGACTCTTCCTCCTTTAGCTGTTAGTGAAAATTTTCCAGCAGAGGTCACTTCATAAAGATAGGAAGGCGTGGTTTACTACTCCTCCTCTCTCAAATACTGTGCCATGAATGAGTTTGCTTTTATGTATTTCATGCATAGAATGAAATATGTTGGACTGACATATATCAATGTTACAGTACACAATTTTTATTTGAAGTCCATACAGATACAGTATTGAAATAAATGGATAACTCCTGATGCTCCATTAGTAAAAATATTCTTATGCAAAAAAATGTCTTTAGGAATTATAGCTTTAAATTGTTCTTGGAGGACAAAATGATATATAAATAATGTTGCAGGCTTATAAATCAGAATTAAGTTATAACATTATGAAAACTAATAATTCAAAATTATTTGACAGTAGATTAACTGATGAAATTTAAAAGTTTGGTTACTGCTTTCTACTCCATGACGTTTTTGAAAATGCCAATGGTGTAAAAAAAGAATGGTCAAAAAGCCACTCGTTTTATATTCTTCTTTTAAAGTCTGGTTTATTGTCTGTGTTCTCACGTGCTTTGATAGGATGCTTTGGCAGTGCTGGCTGATGTTGCTTACGTTGACATGCTGGAGGGAGACACAGAATGTCACGTCCGTTTTAAAACTCCTGAGGATGCACAGATTGTCATGAAATCATATAAAGAAATACAGATCAAAAACAGCTGGAAATTTCAAGTTCTTACTGGTAAGACAACTTTTTTTTTTAATGGTAGCACAGGAGAAGTACTGTGGAAAAGATTGTACTACATGGTATCTTTATAGATATATTTATACATCTTTGTAGCTGGGGTTAGGAGTGCATTTTTTTAATGTGAGTCTTCTTAATTTGGTCTTATAGTGAAATTGGTAAAACAGTAAGGGTTTTCATGCTTCTGCTCAGAGCAAAATAATGAATTTGCTTGCCTTTATCAACTTCATTCTGTTCTTTTTAAATTGATTTATTTAAGCGGCAGTGGACTATAGAACTTAATTCGCATTTCAGCTTTATGAATATAACTTTCTGATGATGCAAAAGAAGTTTAAGTGAAGATTTTCTTGAAAATACTGAAATTATGTGTGAAGTAACAGGACAAGGATCTAACAGCTTGTTTACACTTACAGTCGTTTTAGCACTTGCTTTCTAATTAATCTTTCTTTTTTTTAGAAAGTTGAATAACATATGCCGGAGTCATGCCGTTTTTCAATTGTATTTACACTAGAGTTTTTACTGGCTTACTTTGGAACTTTATCCCAATGTGTGGTGGGTTTTTTCTGAAATGGCTCTGCTGTTCTAAATTTGTATCTTGTATTAGCTTGGAATAGTCCTCCAAGTGCAGAGAAACCTCTTTATGGAAGTGAGGAGTAGAAGAAGTGGGGAGGGGGAAAAGTCTCTCAAACTTTGTTACCGTATTCATAAAAATGTTTAAATTCTAGACACTTATTAAAAATCCCAAATGCACAAAAAAACCTCCCCAACGGATAAAGGAATGCAGATGAGATTCTCTCGTCTCTGTATTTAAATGTTACCACGCTCCTGTGCAGATCCTCACACAGGGGCCCAGTTCCACACATGCAGGGATGTAAACCTTCATAAATGTCAATTAAGGATTGCAGAAGGAAGAGCTATGATGGAAGCATTAACCTTCATAATATCCAAGTTAATTAAAGTCTGAGACTCGCTGAATGCTGCTAATGTCATTTGGAGACAGATTCATCTCGAGAGTGTTCTGTGTTCCAGAGATCCAGGGACAGCTTGAAGTACAGCGTTTTACAGCTGTGTGTGTATTTGTCTCTGGTTTTGTATCCTTATATAAAAGAGTGTAGTAGTAGACTTGGAGTAAGTATGACATTGTAGGAGCGTTCCATTCGTAGTCTTAAGATTTTTGTTTTCCAACTGGTTTGAAATGAGAATGCAAAGGCTTCTGAAGAGCACACAAGTGACTCACAGTAAGCATTTCAGCTTTTCTTGGTGGCATAAGGTCAATACGGAGAGTAAGGATAAGGAAAGAATCTTTAAAGCTCCTTACTGCAGGGGCTAAAGCTTTCCCAGTAATATTTTACCTTTAGAACTTGACTTGGACTAAATGTCTTCAGCTTTTCATCTGATGAGATATTGAACATCTATGGTAATGCTTAGATGCTATTGTGATTGAATGTGAAAATAACGCTGTTAATTCTGATAACCAATTTTGCATACATTTTATTAATTCCATAACTGTTGTGGGACTCTTTTCCAAGATCATTTGGAAACTTCCCAAGATTTCCCATGAGGCTGTAGAACATTGCATCACAAAATTCCTATCACGATGGTTACAGCACAAACCAGAGGCAACGGTGGCAAACTGCTTCTTACTGCGAAACAACTGCTGAAAAAAGCTGCAAGATCATTTCCTCTCATATTCCCTCCTGTGTTAAAGTATTCCTAACTGCCCATGAAGTCCCCGTAGCTTGCTTCTAACAATGGTTTTGATGAAACAAAATAATTTTAGTCCTTCTCCAGTAATTTTTTTTTTTTTCTGCTTGATAGCTGTTTAAAATTAGTCAGAGGTTGAGTTCATCAGTAAATCAAAGGGCCTCTGAGTGCTGTGGTGAAACTTTAGCTAAAATTGAGCTCCTTCTGCTAATTACATATAGAGAGTGGTGTTTGCATTATTTCCTCAGTTCTTGTTATGTTTGTAAAACTCCTTGCTCAGGAAAACTTAGGCACCTTTGACAATCCAGTCCTAAAGTTAGTAAAATGCCTAGGACCTTGATTCAGGTCCTGCCCAGCTCTTACGGAACAGAGACCTCGGTGTCAGCTTTAAGCTTCTTAGGACAGAGTTTTTCTTTTCTTTGTGCACCTTGGTGTGTGTTGGTCAGATGTTGCAATGCTGTATGACCTCTCTGACTATGAAATTTAAGACTGATGGGGAAATACTAGTTAGGTTTCCCTAGGAGGTATTTTCACATGTGTTCACCTTAAAGAAAAGATTCCTTCTTGTCACAGCTGAAAACACAGCATCCACTTGTGTTGAATACTTTTATTCATGTATTGTAATGTTGATTTGTTTTTCAAGGTGATCATGAACAACGTTACTGGCAGAAGATTTTAGTGGACAGACAAGCTAAACTTAACCAGCCTCGAGAAAAGAAGCGCGGTACTGAGAAGGTAATCTGCAAATCAGTTTTTTTCCTGTACAGACATGGTTGAAAATAGGATTCTGTTTGTGTGTAGGTCTGCATTTTTAGAGTCTTAAGCGTCCGGCTCCGTATTTAATCCAGTCAAATCACTTTCTACTGGCTTTGCAGGGCTTAACAGGCACAAAATAGAGAATGGGTGGCTGTCCTGGTCCAATGGCCAAGTGCAAGGCTTGTCTTTATGGAGACAATGTGAGAAAGTTAAGTCCACGACTAAAGGCATCAAGTTAGTTTTTAAACTGGATTTCCTTTAAAACCCTGTCTGCATGAGCTCATTAAAAAATTAAGTAGTCTTGATTTGCTCTAGTGTGCTAGTCTAGTGCTTCAGCCTTAATTCTATAGTATGATAAAGAGAACGGTGTTCTTTGGAATGAATCTCTTTCCTTGTGATTTACACAATTCTTTTAGTGTACTGTACGGTGGTGAACGCTGGTGTGTTCCCAGACCGGTGTGTCTATGTCCTGATCCAGACAAATCTGAACGCTGCTGCGAGCATCCATAGCTGAGCAGCTTCCAGACCAAAACTGCCTCACATAGAGCGAAATTGCCTTCCAACTTTGATCTTGCCGTGCCTGTCAGGCTACAGCATTGAGGGAGTGCTGCGATGAACTTGCAGTCTGCAGTCTCCACTCTTGCCCCAGAAGATCCTTCCAGGCATGAAGGATTCTTGATTAAGCCAGTCAGATCCTTTACCTGACAGAGAGGAGCCAAAGAGTGTTGCGCAGACGTTTTATTGCTGGGTTTACATCACACTTGTTGGAGATAAGGTTTCTGAGTTGGCTTTAATCTGAACCTTTATGCTGTCGCTTGCAAAACTTCAAAATCATCTGACCTTAATGACTTTCTGGTAACTTTGGAGACTTACTGTAGTTTTTGTTTCCTAGACGCTCCAGTGATGCAGGCAGTACCAAAAATTTCCCAGGTGTTCCATATATAATTGAAAAGAAATATTACGTTGACCTAAGGAAACATCACTTGTGCAGGTCAAAACCTTACCTTGTACAAGGCAGATTTTGCATATGTTACCTTGTTTGCCTAAATGTTCTTTGAGGGATCCCACAGACACATGAATCGAGTTCTTTTAAACAAAGGTGTGCATGAAGAATTTCCCCAAATGGCTGATTTAATTTTCTTAAAAACTTAAAAATGGTATTGTCTCTAGCCATTACTCTTTAATGTAAGCAGTAATGAAATGTGAAAACTGTACAGCTTTAGAGCCTTTTACTGAGTGCTGACAGGTTTTTTAGTTGTTTTTTTAAATGTACTTTTACTTTTCTAAACAAAAGAATCCAGTGGCACCTTTGACTTTGATTTGGACTGTAGGTGCCTTGCTCTCAAGTTTCTGTTCTTCATCTTTTGAAGATTGGTATTTGTTGACCAAACTGGTGTAAATTGGCCAGTAATGTACCTCAACTAGGCTTGCAAATACAAACTGAGTTCTGCCTAACAATAGCAGCAGCAAGGATGCAAACTCCTTCTCCCCCCTTACCCATCACCTTGCAAAGCTGGGAGGTGTTAACTTCAAAGCTTAGTGAATACTTATTTAGATGCTAACACCATTAAGCAAAACATCAAGAAAAGAATGCCTTGCTGTAGTCGACAACTCTTAACCCTTTCGTTACTTTTTGACAGTCTGTGTGACAGAAATACAGACTGATAATAAGAAAACCAGTGTTTCTTTTTCTGTTCATTAATATTAATTTTATTCTTGTATTTGAAAAATTTCTAAAGTACTCACAAGTTTACTTTTTTGAAGGTCACAATAAAAGGAAAGAAAAAAAGTCATCTAATGATTCTTAACTAAACATCTGCAGCTGAATACACCATGAGTGTATCTTCCTGGTAAAGATATGGTCTGCTTGAGGCTTTAAAATCCCTACAAGATCTCTCTTTGAAGCTGAGCTTTTGCCTATTAGCTGTTTTAGACTCTTAATAAATACAGCATCTTATACCTTTTTTTTCAATTAGTATTAAAATGTAGGCTTAAAAGTTAAATTCATATAAGCTATGTGAAGCTGCTGTGAGGTCATTGTATTTACAGTAATGATGAACCGATGTATTGTTGCATGGACGGCATTGCATTACAGGCAGCGTACAGTAAGAAAGCACAGAGATGCTTTTGAGTGTAACTCTAGGCAGATTCAGATTCCTCTTTTCCATGTCTTCTAAAAAGTACAGGCTTACTCGGCTTTCCTGCAACGGGTCCTGTGGCAGGATAGAGGTTAATGACGCCTTCAGCAGAGGGTTTCTGGGGTAATCTCCCCCCCTCCCGCCCCCCCCCCCCAACCCAAAGCCCCAAACAACAAGTGGTAGACGTTTTAGTTTCTCTGGCACAGTTCTTAAAATAAACTAAATGTCCAAAAGAGACCAGATATCCCAAGGTTCCCCAGAAGTTGTCGCTAATGCTTAGCCATCTTTTGGAGTTACAGAGGTGTTCAGTGTCAGGCTTTTGCCCCAGGCCTGGCTGTTCATTGTCACCTCTTTGCTCCCCTCTGCTGCCCCTTCCAAATCCATGTTCTTTTTAGCCTGTTGTTCAGCTGCGTGATAAAACAACCTTAGTGATTTAGTGATACAGATTAAAATCCTTCTGGCCAGAACTGTTTCTTTAGGGCAGTGCCAGTTTATGCAGACCCGCAGCAATTCATCAGTGTGTAGCTGTAAACTCTGAAGCGAAGGCATGAGTGCCTGCAGGCTTTCCACTTGGGTGCTTGTCTTCTGGGAGGAGGTGCTGGGGAACCTAGTTTACTCTCTGTACACCCGCTTACACAGAAGGAAAGGAAGAGGTTTAAGAGAATGGGCGTGGTGAAGTGAAAGACTTTTGGTGAGGAAGTGAGAATTGGGTATTTGTGAAGGGCGGAATAATTTACAGAATATATGGGAAAGGAGGATGGTGGGAATGCCTGGGCACAGCCCACATGGTTCTCTTCTGATTATGCCTGGGGCTCGGGGGCTGTGTCCTTGCAAGACTGATCTGTTCCCTCTCTGCGTGCCAGTGGGGAGAGGTCCCACTCCAGAGCACAGATAAGCCTCTTTCCCTGGTTCTCCACAGTTGGCATCTATGATTGGGCTGCCTACCCGTTTGGAGATGTGAATAGTGGCGTGCTTAGAAACAGGTGCTGGTATGGGATTGATGACCTGAAAACGGGAATCCTTGAGGCTTCCTGCAAATTCTGAGGCGCTGCTATAGAAATGCTCACTGATAGGAACTGGGCAGCTCACATCTTAGAGCTTTTCTTCCAGCGTTTGTGATTCCCCATGCCGTGTATCGAATGAATGAGCTGCTGTACACCTCACTTCTTTTTAGAGTTTAACTCTTGTAATACATTTTTTCAGATATCAGAGAGTAACTACTAGTTAAGTCTTTAGACCAATTTTATTTCTGGAGAACGATTGAGAAATTCATCTAGCAGAAGTTATGCTGCTGGGAATATGTTAAGGATTGCAATCAAGTTAAATACTGGGGGATGCAGGGGGACGTAGCAGTAAAACTGGTAATAATTATGATGTCATTAGATTGCAGCACAGCCAACAATGCATCCATGCCACATCAATGTAATTTCTGACTGTCATAATCAGTGCAGCAGTGTACCTTGCCCTTCCATGCTGTCTACAAGCTGCAGTGTCTGCAGGACATAGCTGTGACCACAGCCATATGGAGAAATAGTAAATAATTTGATTTATATGTGAAACTTATGTAAAATCTAGCAGACTCTTTACTGGACTGCCTGGTGAGCAAGTGCCCCTTTACCTCAGCACCAGCTAATTACGTTTTAATAATGTGCATCAGATAAGTTAATGTGGATTTATGCTGGTGTGCTACAGTTGTGCCTAGGCTCACAGGAGTCTCCTGCTTTCTCGCTTTTTGTTCAGATTAGGCAGCCTGTCTTGTCCCTGCGTTTTGTTTTATTGCTTGGGTTTATTTTTAATTTTATTCATCTAAGAGTTACTTCATGAGCTCTTGCCTATGGTTAAAGAATCTCCATGGGGCAGTAACGTTGCAGTAATAAAGCTTGTACCTTTGCTTGTGGGTATTGGTATGATTTTGTTGCAGTACTGTAGCTAAATGTTATAGTATGGTTGTTTCAAAAACAAATCTGTTTTTAAAGTTTTTCTCGGTGTTTTATTTTTTTCTGCCTCAAGAGACAATACACAGAAGTTGAAAATTAGTGGGTTAGTTTTGCTCCACAGGAGCATTTCTCATACCTCTGTACAGAGAGCAGCTAACCAGGTACCCTACTAATGTAGGTGGTCTCCCTAAAATGCAATGGAAAACAAACAAATCACTGGTCAGACAGGGGTTTGAGTTAGGCAGGCCTAGCACCAACGTTCCTCCAAACTGTGCCGTTATTTCTTGAGCTAATTTTCAGCAGGTTTGTGATACATATTGTGCCGTTTCTGTAGCCCGGAGTATGGCCCCCATCTAGGTTTCTGTGAGTGTAGAAAATGACGCAATATTCCTAAGGCGTTTTTTTAATGCTCTGACCTTGTTTTTCTTATATCAGTAACAGCATGAATCCAATAGAAGGGTAGGATTTTTTTTTTAACTTACTGTATGAGACTGTGTTTTGGGGTTTTAGAACTTCTAGTTTTGTTCTCTTCAGCCTCCCTGGGAGGAAGAAGGGGTGGAATGAAAGATGCTGCACTGTCCAGAGGCATCTTGCTATTTTTGATGGTTCTGAGGCAGTACTGAAATAAATCACATCAGGGCTGATGTGATTTATGATGTGAACTTTTTTGGGGGGTCAGATGTACAGGTTAGCTCAGAGATTAGCTTTTTCTTAGGAAGTTTGGTAAATCAGTGAATAATATATTAATGATTGTGAGATGAAAGAATAACAGTATTATTTTCCTCTGATCTCTTCTACAATGTTATTCCTGTTTGCAGTTGATCGCTAAAGCTGAAAGAATGAGACTTGAAAAGACTCAACAAACAAGTAAACATATTCGCTTCACCGAAGATAACTAGTGAAGACTGATTGTGATCTTGAAAGTGAACTACATATTTAAAAAAAAACAAACAACAACTGAAAGCAAACCCCACAAACAACACTGCTTACGGCAACGAAACCGTTTTTAAGGCGACATCAAAAACCGGTCCGTTTCATTCATAATTCTGCAGACTGCAAGTATGAAGATTGTTCCGAATCCCATTTTTCACTAGGCTGAATGTTTACTGCTTCTGAGCCTTTAGGTAAACCGTTCTGAAAAAAACGTATTAAGAGATCTTGCTTTAGTTCACTTTTTTTTTTGTATGTTGAAGTTTTATACACTAGGTTATGGAATAAAATGCTTGACAAACTTTCAGTTTTGCATCTCTAATTCTTCAGTCTGCTTTATGACACTATAAATAATAAAACTGGTTAATGCTAAATAAACCTCTCTAGGCCTCTGTTTAGTCCCCTGGACTGTTCAAAAATACAGTAGGAGGAGTATATAATCTTCCATGTATTTTAAAGCGGCTAGGACTGTCAGAAAATCTGTCATTGAGAAGTCTGGAAGAAAATGTACTTGCATGAAGTGCACACTAAACTGAATTTAGACTTCTTTTTTTAGAAGAATCTTCGGGGGAAGAAATAAGAAAACCTTTGTTTGTAACATCTGGTAACTAGCTCCAGAAGTAATTCTCGCTTACAGATAAGTGTTCAAGTTGTGTAGTTCACAAGTTAAGATGCTGGTCTTAATGTGCTTCAAAGTATTTCATTGTAGACTGGCAATATTTAAAAAAACAAAAAACCCCACATAAAATTGCGATGATGTAAAGGGTTGAATTTACGTATGACTAAGACTACCCTTAAAGCTGGCTCCATCAGCATAAAGATAAAATTCACATGTTTATTTGTGAGATTGTTTTAGTGCAGTTTGTTGCAGGGCAAATAAAAGTGTGAAACTTCCTTATAAATAGAGGGATGATGAAGTTATTTTGAAGCTAGAAGTACATTCCTTAAATACCATCAGCCTCTCTTGAAGGAAACTGTGTGAACGACGCTGTAGGTGTTTTTGCCGCTATAGCTATAGATTTTGCTGGTAAGATAGGTTACCATTTTTAAATTCCATGCTATCAAATTACTGGGGCACTGTAGGTATTTTATTGGCATGTATTATAATAAAGTTTCGTGACACTGGTATATTTTTGCTCGCTAAGAAAAGAATCTGCATTATTTCTGCAGAATCTTTGAAAGTAGTTTGGGTGTAATGCCCACAGTGGCTTTGCAGTCAGGGAGAACAGGACATGAAGGAGGCAAAATAGGAAAAAATACTTTTCAAGAGATGATAGCAAAGTATATTAACTGTAATCAAACGATCTAAGGTCAGAATATGCTAGAGAAGCAGCGCAGTAAGAGCGGAGGAATGTTTGTGGAGCACGGTTTATCTGCTGCTATTTGAGATGCCGAAGCCACGGGCGCTATTCCCCTGCACGGGCCATAGGCTCAGGTACCACCAGCCTAAATCTCCATCCTTGGCTCCCGCAGGTCTCGGATTAACATCTGAGCCACCAGCATCCCTCTCCTCGGGCGGTGAGCAAGGGAATGGAGGGGATTACCTCAACTCAACGGAGAGGGTATAGCCATGATCAAACTAAAGATAGTAGCAACACGAAGGGGGAAAAGTGCAAGATAAGAGACGAATTTCGGGGGCGGAGGGGAAGAGCTTGCTAATGGTTCTTGGAAATTGTGCAAGGACGATTCCTCCCAGGGGACTGCAGGGGAAGGGTGGGGAGAAGGCTAGGGACTAACCTGTGGCCTTCAGCAGCGTTCAGATGTTTAGTCCAATTGCAGGATTTATTTTTTTAATTATTATTTAATCTTCCACTCCTCTTTTACACAAGGTGGGGAAGGTACTTGATGACACAGTAGAGAGAACAGAGATACCTACCTACGAAAGGAATTGATTGATGAATGTCTTCCAGGCATCCTGCCTGACAGGAGATTTTTTTTTTTTCTCCATTTCTGTGATGTGAAGGGAGGGGGAAAAAAAAAACCTTAACAGCCTACTCTGGATAAATGTTTTGGATTTTTCTGCTGAAATTCACTTAAGTAAAAAATTCATCCACGTTGTAAATAATTCAGGTCATAAATGATTCAGACTTTTTATGTTCTGTGGAGAGTGAGAGCAGCATTGCAAAAGCATAAGTTTTGCTCTTCTATTAATAATTCCTGACTTGAACACATAGCAAGAGAAGTCACCCTTCTGTTCCTCTCCATATTTTTATAGGTTAAGTATTTACAATTAAATATCAGTTTTCTTTTTCTCTTTTTTCAAACGAGTGCAGAAATCTGTTTCAGCAGGGAAGAGTGGTGCTTAGTTCTCTCTGAAGAAGTTCACGACAGAATTTTTGCCACTTACTTCAGAAGTCATGTATGGAGAGTACGGTCTATATGCTTTTACACAAGAAGCTTGGATTCTTAAGTATGCCAGGATGGTGTGGTTTGGGTTTTTTTTTGTCTTTAAGTGCATATGAAAGTGTTATCTGCTGCAGTTACCCCTCCCCAACAGCATATGCGAAGAAGAGGAGTCCAGCTCTTGAGTTTCACCATCCCGAGAGTCACATCCCTAAAGGTACTTCATATTTGACCTTACCGGTGGAGGGTGCCTTTAGCAAAGTCTGGCACGTTTACCTGCATTGGTTTGGTTTTTTTTTTTTTGCAATTCAATTTTCTGCTCTACTGTTTTTCTGTAGATTCATCTAGTCCTAGGAACTTCCAATGGTGACTTTTTTTCCCCCCCCCAAAGAAATACCACATTTGACTTAAAAAGTCAGGGTGATACTGTAAAACTATACGAATTTGTAACCTTGGACTGCTCATTTGGTTTTGCTGTTTTTTCTGTCTGCTTTGACTGTTGAGTGTCCTGAATATTATTACACATGAATCTGCCTGCAGCGAAAACTAGCATTGATTCTGCTCTTCATGACCCAGCATCGGGCTGAATCTGAAATTATTTTTAGCCCTTATATTTTTATCTCTCTTCCACCAGTTGCGGACTCTGCATGGCAGCAACAAGACTGTAATACTGCTCTATGTGAGGCCTTTGGTGCCAGCAGAATATTGGTAATTTGGGTCTTCAATAAAAAAAGGGAGCTCTGTGGTTTTTTGGGGTTTTTTTGGTTTTTGTTTTTTTTTTTTTAAAAAGTAACAGTAGCATTTGATGATTGTAGATCTTGTCATTCGTGATTTGGAAGATTTGTTTCTCGAGGGACTGCTGCGTTCCAACGTGCGGGAAACTGCTATTTTTTTTCTCCTTCCCACCCCCAGAACGGCTTCGTCGATATCTCTGACGCAACGCTTCCACACGTAGAGATTGGCCTCGTGAGTACTGTTGTGTTCTAGCAAGGACTTACTGCAGTTACCTTAGCGGTGCCAACTTGCTGACGGGGCCCAGGGCTCCGCTGTGTTGGGCTTTGTACAGGTCAAGAGCTCAGAAGTAGGAGGGACACGAGGAAGGGGAGGAGGAGGTGGAGGAGGGTGGGAACGGAGGTGTGTAGTGCTTGGTGTGATGGCCACAAAGGGAAGTTTTTAATGAGCAAGTGGAGGACCTCAGTGGCACAGAAAGAGCAGCGGGGCCTCCTCGCTCTCGGCCGCAGAGCCGCCACATGCCTCTAAGGGACACTCGCGCTACCCGCATCTTCAGATAGGCGTCCTCCCGTTTCGTGACCGCCTGCCTCCTACGAACTGTGTTTGTGCACAAAAACTGCTGGAGGGAAGGATGTGGTTTTAGTAAAACGCTCGTGCTCAAAAGCAGCAGCCAATACTCCGTGATTGCCGGACCTGCGGGTTTTCAGTAGCCCATGGTCTGCAGTCGGTGCGCTATCCCACTCAGGGTGTGATGCTTGTACCCTGTTGCGCTTTCCACCTGTCCCTGCAGCGTAGAAAAGCGTCTTTACCTTTAATTTTGCGCTTCGTGTTGATTTATAAGTTTCTTGTTTGGCTGTGCTCAATCTTACTGTCACCCGGAGCAAGCAAAATGTCTGGGGGAGAAAAAAAAACCCTATAGTGAATTTGCACTGATTTACAGTTCCCACAGGAGACAGGAAGTATTGTGAGATGCCAAAGTGCTCTTGTCTGGGGTGTGCGTGTCTGCAGTGAGAGGACTTCCTAAATCTTCCCTCTGCCGCCTCTGGTGACATGCTGTATCCCCAAAGACAGTGCCCTTCTCTTTAACTGTAATTCTTTCACTTTCTTACCATCTGAGTCAGATGGAACATTGCCTATTCTATCTGTTTTATCTTGCACAGTTAATACTGCCGTTCTGTGCATTCTTTTTTTTTCCCCAAGATGTACGGTGTATTGTAGTTTAAGTCAGACTTTCAGGCAGTCCTTGAAAGCTAGCAGGTAAGTAAATTATCTTTTTCTAGAGAGGCTCTAAATCAAATTAGGAAATTACCCTCTGACAGATGACAAAGGCACTTGCCTGCCCAGGTCCCCTAGAACGCAGGTCAGTGTCGTAATTGCTTACTTACGGTACCATAGTGTCTCCTGATCTCAGACGGGATTAAATCACGGGAATAATCCTGCATAATGCTATAAAAAATAATTAGATAAGGTATGCTTGGGTGACTTTGAAATGTGCCCGAGTGGGGAAGTAATACAGTTATCTTATCTACAAGTGATTTAAGTTTCTGTCGATGGTGTTAAGAAAGTTGCTCTCTACCAGAAGTGGAATGTTCTTCCTAGCATTAAATACTCTTTATTTGTGTTGGCTCTGTAACGGAGGAGTGTGGCTTGCTTCCCTGGGATGTTGTGGGTGTGAACTAGATTCGTACCAACGGTATTAAAGCGTTAGATTCTGAACGCATTTCCTTCTTTTGTAGCAGGCTAGAAGCTTGGTCCTGCAAGTATTGAAGAGCATTGATGTTAAATGCAAGTGCACAGTTGTCACATTTGGGTTTTTTACCTTTACTTTTTAAATATGCCAGCAGGAGTCTTGTCAGTGTTTTTAGACAAATGGCTGGGAGTACTTGCTTGACTAATTTTACAAAGGGGGGGAAAAAAACCCAAACAAAACCGCAAACCATTTCTAGCTGCTTTTCTTTGTGTTGTGAAGATAGGATTTGGCAACCTTCGGCAACCAACCGCTGGCCTAGGAGCTTGTCCTGTCTATCACTGGCGGCCATTCGTGCCCGCTCCTGAGCCCGCAGTCCATGGGAGCCTGCTGTAAAGTACGTGACCCCAAGGATCTGGACAAAATAATGGTGGGAAATTTTAAGCTGACTTGGTTGCTGAGGAAGACATCGTGTGTAAGCACACCTGAAGCGCCTGGCTGAAGTACCCACGCTGGGCGTACGTGGCCAGGCGTTAACCAGCAGTGCCGCAAACGAGTGTTCGCTGCCTAGTGTGGTACTTGGGCTTTGTAGAAAGTCAACGTGTCCGAAATCGTGGATGTTCGGATACTGCTTGAACATGTAATCAAACCAACCGTACAGATCTGCTAATTGGATCTTTGTCCTTGGAGGGCCGCTCTCTAATGGAGTTATAAGTGACAGGGAAATGCAAAGCTGGGGGCTCTTGGACTGGTCTTCAAAGCGAGCGGTCGCTCTTACAGTGGGTAGGCGAATCCTCTGAGTGCCGAGAAGCTGGGCAGTTCTCCCGGGTACTTGGCAACCCACAGGTTTTTGTTAGTTGACAAGCAGAGCCGGCTCAGCTCGCCTATTGATGCCTCCGTTCGCTGGAACCGGCGCTGACTGCATGGTTAGCATGCATAGCTGTTACCCGACCCACACCAACCACGGCAAAACCAGGAGAAAAAGAAGGCAGGAGAATTTGGAGAGCTTTGCTTGCCGTTGCTGAGGCGACTCGTTTTCAGCTAGATAAACATTCGCTCCTCGCTGCTGCGGTTTTATTGCCTTACAGCCTTTTGAGAGGAACCAAACGAGCACCCGAGGGTGGAAGAGAAGTGGGAGGAAAGCAAAGGGAAGGGACAAACCAGCCCTGGCGCTTGAAAGCAGACGACGGCCATGGGCGCAGAAGGGCTGCCTGCGTTTCTGCAGTGGTGTTTCTGTTTCCAAGCTGTGTCTCACGCCCTGGCCCTGTGTACCCCCTCGGCGGTAGCTGGCTGCCAGTAACACCGCTTCCAAATGTCTAATTACAGTGGTCAATCCTAATGAGTCGTGTAAAAGGAAGGTCCTGGTATAAGATGAGGAGTGTGATGAGTCTGATGGGGAAAAACCTTCCAGTATGGTGTGATTTTACTTAAGGTCATTTAACCTACCCCATTTCTCTCACAGCATTTGCAGGGCTGGGGCAGAGCAGGAGACATGGGTTGCGGCTCCATCAAATTTAGAGGGTTTTATTTTTTTTTTTTTTTAATAGACTTTCAGGTACGGCCGTTCCCAGCGAGGGGCCACTGCCCAGTAGCTGACCACTCGCCCAGTCTCTTGATGTATCTAACCCTTGCTCCGCTAGCCTGGGAAAGGCCAGGGACAGAGGTGGCAGCCCTGTGGGGTGCCCGTGGGGCTGGGGGGCCTCCCCGGGACCCCACAGAGGCTCTGGTCGGCAGAGGACAAAGCTCCCACACGCTGTCCCACACCGACAGAGACACTTTGCGTAGTTCCACGCTGAATTACTGTTTGCAGTCGAGAACAGACCAGATAAATGCAGAAGTTACCTCAGCACGGAGATCTCTGCTAACGGGCAGTGGGAGCATACATCGCCATATGTGGGATGCAGGTTACACGCACCCTGCCTTGTCGCCAGAAGTAAAAGAGAATAATTAATATAAAAGTAGGAAGCTCCCTGACTCCTTGCTCCTGCGAAGGGACAGTGATCCAGTCCTCCCACCCTCTGAATAGTGTTTGGAGCAGACGTGGTTAAATAACTTTTTGCCTTCCTGCAATTTCCTCCTTTGTTTTGTTTTGTTGTGTTGTTTTCGTTTTCCCCACCGGGCTGGTGTTTCTGTTTGCTTTCCTTTCCCTTACCTGCTACACACAGAAATGTGGTTTTGTTAAGAAAAGTGGCTTTCTGTTACCTAGTGTTTTGTTTGAGTATTCTGGGAATACAGGCGCTCCCTCAGATATTGCCCATGGTATCTGGTGCCTTAGCAGGTAATTTCCTGCAAGGTTTAGCCTAGAAGACCTCGTCCACGTCCGCAAATGCAAAGTGTACTTGACCTGTTGGCTCGGTTTAGTCACACTAATAAAACCTTGGTTTAGAAACGGGCTGTGCTGTGTAGCCTGAACTTCACACTCACCGAGAAGAGCCTTATTCTAAAACCAAAAGCCCTGAATTTCCTTCTCTATGGCAAGTAATCTATTTCAGTTCTTTTTCTATAAAAATAAACTCAATCTTATTGCAAGGTAACGTACAAGGTGAGAATTTTCTCTCATGGATTATAAGCTCAAGTCTGTCTTCACAGTGGCTTTTACCTGGTGTAGTCTCCAAGAGAACACGGTGTTTTTTCAGTGCAGACAAGTTCTTATGCGTGGAGGGGGGCAGAGGTGAGCTCAGCCGTGCTGTGTGCTCGCTTCGGCAGCATCCGCTGCTGTAAAACCAACGTGATTCCATCGGCGCCAGCCGCTCCTTTCGATTCTTTTCCCTCTCCGTGCAGGGTGTTAAAGGTGGCCCATGTTTGAGTACGGCTCCAAAAGCAGAGTTTGGTCACTGTTAATGGAAAGGCAGAAGCCAGTTCCGTCTGCCTCCTTTTATGTTACATTTTTCTTTGTTATTCTCCTTGTTGCAGCTGTAGACTTTCTTGCTTCTTACACTGTGGCAGACGTGGAAACATCTCTCCATTAATTTGGCTGAACTTTCAGGCATAATTAATCTCTTTCATAAAATGCTGCTTTGATATTATAAATCTCTCTCTCTTTTTTTTTTTTATTCTGACATTTAACACTGTCAAAACTGAAAGCTGAATTTTGAATCCACTGAAATTCCTTGACTTGTGCTGAACCATCTGCTGCAAAACGATTATTATTTATGCCACCACAATTCATCCTCAAATAATTTTCCGCCATCTTCTCCCAGCAATAGCTCTGAGATGTTTTGTGGTCTGTGTTGTATTCTCATGTCAGATGTGAAAAGGTAGATTAAACTCTGCACCTAGAGCAACAGAGAGGGTATCAAACAACCCCATCTCCTGGATTTTCCACTTGACAGCAGTTCATTTTGTTCTTAGAAGCAGCCAGATGATCGAGATGAGCAGCTTTCAAGCTTTTCACTGAAGGTTGGTCTTTGAGATGGTGGTGAGGGTCTCGGACTGGCAGCTCTGGTCCATGCCTTGATCCTCCTCCCGGCCTGTGGCCGCCTGGCCGGGCACCCAACCTCTGCATTGACACCAGAACTGCTCTTAGCCAAAAATCACAACTGTGGAAAGAATACACTAAGTCTCTTGAAAAGTAAAACTTTAAGCAAGAGGTAAATAATTTCCCTTTTCCTGTTGATTCACATAATCTTCTTTTTCCTTTCCTGTTTTTTTTTTTTTAAATGCCTGTTCCTTCTCTCTTTGTCACTGGTTTCCTGGATGCCAGGATTGAAAGTGAACTCCTTTCCCTCCAACGCTTCTCATCACCTCCTTACCACAAGTGTGTCTGAAACCCTACTGCGCTCTGCCAGGTCCATTGCCGCGCTCTGAAGCTGATGGAAAGAACAGAATAATACAATTTGAATTGGGGGCAAAATGTTTAAAGTTATTTGGTCGTTGAAACATGCAGCTGTGCAGCCTAGTTGGGTTTAGACTATATCTATATGTATCAGTCTATCACCATATAAATCTCTGTGCAACTGTAGGTAGATACAGCTGCAGGGTGGAATGGGTCATCCCCAGCTTCCAGCAGGCAGAGGCAGCCGGAGGCGTTCTGCAGTTTTTAAGCACAAGTTTCGCACCATCCCCTGTTTCAGTCTCCCTGTGCTGTGTTTTGTATCCCATTTGTTGTCGAAGCATTTTACCATGGCTGGGGACACGTTCCTTGTGGCTGGGTTGGACTCGGTCCTTTAGGGAAACCTGAGAGCGTGGCCTGTGGCTTTAAAGCAACTGGGAGCTGGCAGGCATGGAACGGTGCACGCGGAAGAGAGGGAGCTTCCCGAGGAGTTCGTATCGGAAAGGGAGGGCTGGAGCTTTCACAGTGGCGAGGTATGGCTGCGTTGGCTAATGCCGAGCGCGGTCACATCGTACTTGGAGACGGTAACGTGGCCTTTGGATGCGAGGTGGCAATTTATGTGGGGAAATGGAGGTACTGGTGCTAAAACTTGGGGGTAGGTGAGCCTGAGAGAAGGGTAGCTTTTTTCCCCCAATGGTAGACTGGCATCCCGTGCTGGAAAAAGACAGCTTGCCCACCTGGGAAAATTTTATTCCTCTGCAGTAGCCCAGCGTGAAGGCTGCTGGATGGCAGATGTTCGTCAAATTGTCTCGTGCTGGTGGTTATGCTGTTGGCAATTGCCGCCTTTCCAAATCGTGATGGTTGTTGCATCTGCTGCGCTTTTTTTTTCGCTAACTAGCATGGCTTCTGCGCTCTCAGTGCAAGAGGTAGGAAGGCAAACGCTGGTACTTCCACGCGTACAGCTGGAGACCCAAACGCCACAGGCAGCAGCGCATACGGGTTGGACCTGACGTTGGTAGAAGCAGGAAGGACAAGGGGATCAGAGGTGCTGGCTGGCTGCGGACGGGAGGGTGCAAGCTGTTCTGGGGATGCTGCCAGGAGATCCCAACCCAGGTTTGAAGGGTTAATTGTAAAAACAGTTGTGTTTTTTTCCCCTCTGTATCTCAGCATTGTCTGGTTTTAACCATGACGGGAACTGGAAGTGACACCATGCCGCAGGGGAGCTGTTCTTATGGGGTTTGCATCGCGGTTGGATGTACCAGAAACCTCCTGAGGGAGGGGGGTCTGCCAGACCCGCGGCTGACTCGGACGACACCAGCCGTGGTTTGGCCGAGCGTCTTGGCTTCCGAAGTGAAAGGCCCCTTCAAGTTTTTTTGGCATTCGCTTCTCCTAGCAGACCAAAATGTTCTCCGAGCCAGACGCGATGGAGAGGGGCGAGCTGGTGCGGCAGGCTCTGCTTTCCTCTGGCAGAGGCAGTGCCATCCCTTCCTCCCTCGCTGTCATCTCCTTGGAGAAGCGTAGGGAAGGCACGACGCCCGGGTGAGTGCTGGGCCAGGCTTTCCTGGCCTCGGCAGCATCCCAGCGCCCAGGGAGACCTCCTGCACCAAGGAGCGCCTGCAGACGAGGGCGATGACTCGAAGCAGCACTGCGACACCGCGCAGCTAGAGAGGGCTTAACATGTGGTGATGCAAAAAATAAGAATTAGACGTATAGAATAGTAATACCACCAAAAAAAGCCCAGTAGCTCATACCCAGCTAATATATTCCTTGTACCTCCTCGTTGTTTATGATACTATTCTAGATCTACCTTGCGAAAGAGGGGTGAACATCCCTAAGGAGAGAGAGGTGACCTGGGATTTGTGGCTGCGAGGTGCTCAGTGCTGGGAGCTGCTGCCGGTCCCCCAGCACCGGGCAGGACAGGCCCTTCTGCAGGGAACTGCACGTGCAGCTGCCGGTCACGGAGAAGCTGAATAATGCTCCTCGCCTCAGCAAGCTGACTCAGTTGCGCGACGGCGGTATCTCTTGGAAATGTCCCGCGTCTGCTGTGGAAAAGGCAAAAGGTGATTCTGTCAGCAAGTAAAGACGTTATTTTTCAGTGACGTGGCTGTGCTGTAGATGCTCGCGCAATAGATTGCGGGGATCCCTTGGACTCAATGGACATGTCAGATGCATTGCTATGGCCAAATACAAACAGATATTTCCCAAGTAATATTGTTATTAAATAATTATATGTGAGATAATAGCAATCTGAGAGGCACACATGACAAAAATTCAGTGAGACGAAGTACTTGTTTCGGTCAAAATTTGAGCTTTGAAAGAAAAGTTTTGTTTCATTTTGTTTTTTTTGAAAAAAAGGTTTTTTTGAAAAAAAAAGATTTAGGTTTTTTGGTCTGATTTTTAAATGCAGTAATTCAAAAAGCCTTTTCATGCAGCACAGAAGCCTCTCTTGTTATTTTGAAGCTTACGACAGAAAGCTGATAGAGACAGAGAAATATAGGTGCAGCTTGTTAAGTATATCTTCTGCATAATATCAAAATCAAAACAAGGATCCTGACATTAGGACAGGGCAGGACGAAAGACTAAAGCCGCCGTGTGTCTTTGAATATCAAACTACAAAGCCCAGCATTGCGTGACAATAATCTATGCAATACCATGGGCAGCTCGAGGCCCATCGTGTCCATCTGATGAGGATCTGCCACGGTCCCATCTGTTTTGTATTCATCTGTCAGTGAGACTCGGAGCCACCAGAGAGGAAAAAGAACTGTCAGTGTCATGCAGTGGTTTTTTGACATCAATACAACCAGTGTGGGAATTGCTAGGGGTTGTTTCCTGGTACTTATTATGGTCATCAAAATATAACGGGGGGGAAAACGCACGCGTTCTGGAAATACCACATCATCTCCCACTTGTGAGTCAATACAGCTGTCATTCTTCAAAATTTCCAGACCGAAAGCTACAGTTACACCGTGTTTCAGCTGTTCCCTAACAAAAGGAGACAACGCGCGTCAGGCTCGGCGTGTCGGCTTCCCACCGGTACAGCCTGAAACCTCCTGTAGGCTCCGCTACGACCCCTAGATGATGAAGGTACAGTATGGACTCCGTTAGCTGCAACGAGCTGGTGTCACTCCATACGGCCGTCTTAAAACAAGTTTGGCTAGAAGCAGATGCTAAAAGGAAGAACAAGTAAGAGCAGCCATGTACCCGGTGGGACCGAGGTTTCCTTTAGCTTGGTGCCCCGTCTCTGGCAGCACCAGCAGTCGATACCCAGGGAAGAGGAAAGAAAATGAATAAACAGACACCGAAATGCCCCTGAAACAGCCCCGGAGGCTCTGGAGTGCAAAGTATTTCTTTAACTCCTCCCTGCTAGTAGGCTCTTTGTCAGTCCTCGGTGACACCTACTAAAGAGAAAATGCTCTTTCTCTGTATTTCCCACGGGCTGCCCTACTTTACATCATCACCTCAGCAAAGGAAAACACAGGTCTGTGCAAAATCAGCATCTGCTTGCCCTGATTCCTTTTCTTCATCGGAGTCGAGGAAGCGAAACCCTGAGGCTCCTGAAATCCCAGGGCAAGTCACAGTTGAGTTCGGTGCGGCGGGCACTGCGGCTTTGGGAGAGAAACGCAAGGCCAAGGAAATTATTTTGGGCCCGCCTCGCAGGTCGTGGTGCAACTCGCTGTTTCTACCCTTTCTGCAGAGCTTTTGTTCTCCAGCAGTTTCCATGGTGCCCATGCTTTGTCTGCAGCCCTCTGCTCAAACATGCGGCGCAAGATGATTCCAACGAGGCGGCGCATTGTGTTGCGTGGCTGCGCGGCCAAGCTGTAACGCAGCCCGCTAGGCATCGGCTGCCACAAATAACTCGCTGTCTGACGGGCGCATCTTTAGAAAGTGTGGATTGATGTTTTTTAACCCAAGGGTGCGATGGAGATGACGCTACCTGGGAATCCAGCTCAGCCTTTCGCCGGTCACGTTTGACAAATTAAAGTAACAAGAGGAGGGCCCTTGTCCAAAGGGATTGCTGCTGGCAATGTAATGTTGCTGTAAAAAAAAAAAAAAAAAAAAAAAGGGCTTGAGAGGGCATAACAAGAAAGAGCAGCCATGCTGCCTGCTGCAGCACACTGTAGATTTTATCTTCATATGACGTGGGTGCGAAAGTAGATGACCTGTATATCTAACACAGCATCACTCCCCTCACGTAGAGGCTGGCAAGGATGAGGTCAAGCTCATTTAGCCAGCTGTTAATTCTCTGCTAACCGTTCTGATACCGGAGCGCCGACCCCCTGAACCGCTTCGGCAGGGCGACAGGGAGGACCTCAGGGTCCTGCTATCAGGTACTATGTCAGAAGGGCTGAGTAACCTGGCCCCTGTTTTTTACGTCCAGGAGTAACATCCCTCGAGAAACTCAGGTTTGAGAGGCAGAGGCTGTTCAGAGAATAATGGTAGAGTGCTTGCAGCCCGATACCAGAAGTATTTCGGCAAGAAAACTGGTTATGTGAATTTTATAGGCTGTTCATCCAAAAAGAACTGGAGTGTAAAATCACTGCCCAAGTGAAAAAGCAGGCAAAAGGGCAAAGCTGTGCTAATGGGGGGTTTTAACTCCCAGGCACAGCAGAGGGTACGTTAAGCGGCGGAAATAAGGCTGGAGGTCTGTTAGCAGGCTGTGTACCGGAATGCCATTTAATCTAGGTCCTGCAGATATCAATAAAAAATGGAACAATATTAGAGCTAGTATCAAAGTATAGAGAGAATGTAATTGAGGACACAAGGGAAGCTCAGAAATAGAGACGTCCTCGTCACAAAAAGTCAATACTTGGAGCAGAAAAGAGGTTTTCTTCATTAAAGTGAAGATTTGTACTCTGTGTTGGGATAGCAGAAGCGGCTCCCCAAAGCTGGACATGAAAATTAATGGTTTCTAAGTCTTGGCAGAGGTTTTCAAAGATGCCTAGAAAATTATAACGCCCAATTAAATAGGACTCAGTCATCCAAGTCCCTTAGGCGGTCCTGAAAATCACCACCACTCTGCCCTGCATCAGATTTTTCCCCTCCACTTCTCTTCGCTTTCCTCTTCCAGCACCATCCTCAGCTCCCGCTGGCACAGAGCTCTGGCTGGAGCCTGAGCCAAAGAGCAGGGCTTTGAAACATGGCGTTCCAGCTCAGCCTCGGTAGGGACAGGGCAGGATCGTCCGTTCCTGCTGAGGCCGTTCAGAGCTGAACCTGGGGGAGCTGTTCCGCACCAGCCCACCGCTGTTTTTCCACCAGACACCTCCCTCTCACGTGTGGCCCATTTTTGTACCTCTGAGGTGGAAACACGAAGCTGGATCAGCAGCAAAAAAGCAGGCTGTACTCCGGTGAAGCGAAGAAGTGTGAGATCTTGTTTCAGCTGGGCGTTTTTCTTGGCTGACGTTAGCATCTGACACGTGCTGCGGCTTCTGCGCAACGCGTCGGGTCTGGTGGAGATGACGGGGGTGTCCGTCCCTTAAGCTGGAGGATGCTTTGCCAAGGAGCGCAGCGCCGTTTCCCGCATTCACCTCCGCGTTAGGCGAAGGACCGCGCGCGCTGAGCACGTCCTGCGGAGCGGGGCACGTGGCACAGAAGGTGGGACTGTGGAGAGGCAAGTCCCCAGCGTGCGTGATCCTCCGCTGAAGCAAAGTCCCCAAAGAGCTTTAATTGACGTAGATGGATGTCGTCCTTCCGTGCTCTCCGCGATTATTCCAAGCCGAGCAGCGCTGAATCACTGCCTGCATCAGTATCAGCCCTCCTCTTCAAGCAGGACCCAGGCTGGCTGGGAGAGCGTGCCCAAAGCACTGTCGCCTGAAGAAAGATAACAGAGTAATTGAGAAAATGGGATCATTCTTTATATATCTGTATGGTCTCAGGCCGTGCGTCGGGGCCTTGCCCTGGTCGGCAGCAGGACGCAGGCTGGTTTCCTCCTCCCCTCCTTGCTGCCAGGAGCCACTAACAGGCTAGCAGAGCTGGCTCTGTTTTGCCTCTGATGGAGAAATTCTTTGCACCCCCAGAAACAAAATATTAGGACTTGGGGCTCTTTTGGGCTGTCCCCATGCCCAAGGCTGAATTTCTCTGGAGATTCCTGGGGTCAGGAGAGATTTTTTTTTTTTGTTCTACAAGCAGCCAGTGCTGTGGGCTATATCGGTAAAAGTCCATAATAGGGAGATTCTCTGTACTCGACTAACTTACTAGGCCCCCCTGGGCACTTTATTATGTCCTTGTTCCTCCCTGCCCACCCCCAGCAACTCTACACTGGGAATGGGCTGCGCCTGAGCGCAGAGGTGAGTCCTCTACCTTGCAAAGGCTTGGGAGAAAGGCAAGAAGAAGATAAGCCTCATTATTTTGGAGGCAAGTGGTAAAATAGACTTGCAAGAAAATAGGACCGCAAACTAGCCTGTGAACAGGATCGCTGGGGCTATCTAAGACAGGAAGAGTGTCAAAAGCTTCCCTTGGAGCTGCCCTCTAACAGCACCTTTAAATACCGCAGCCTTCAGCCTCAACCTTGGTCATGGCCATAGCACTGCTGTCCTCTCGCCTGCGTCTTGGTTTTCCACTCCTTCCCTCTGCTCCATCCTTCTTACGGCCTCAGGTGAGGGGTGCAGTTGACAGGCCTGAGGGACAGCATGCCATCCAGAGGGACCTGGACAGGCTCGAGAAGTGGGTCTGTGTGAACCTCATGAGGTTCAACAAGGCCAAGTGCAGGGCCCTGTCCCTGGGTCAGGGCAACCCCCCGTATCAGCCCAGGCTGGGGGTGAAGGGATGGAGAGCAGCCCAGCCAAGGATGACTCGAGGGTGCTGGGGCATGAAAAGCTGGTCGTGGGCCAACTTGCAGCCCACAAGGCCAACCCCGTCCTGGGCCACATCCAAACCAGCGTGGCCAGCAGGTCCAGGGAGGGGAGTCACACATGTTTATTTGTGGTTCTGATGAGATGCGGCTGTGTTCTGTGTCGTCATCTATGCACCATCTTTGCGCCTAGCAAAACGTGGTAACTACCCCAAACTTAGCGTCCGTTCAATGGGTGGTGTTATTCTGCCTCCACCCCGGGCTCCCAGCCCTCACCCTGGGCTGCCACCAGCACATGCTTCCGCAGCGGGGCCGGGAGGTCCCTGGGGTCAGCGGGCACAGGGCACTCCCCAAAAAACATCAGCCTGCATCTGGATCCGGCTGACCGCCCAGCTGCCAAAGTGCCGGCGAGGAAGGGACGTAGGGATACGAAGCTGGAGGCTTAAGGTATCGGCTAAACCCCGGCGCAAGCAAGACTAAGTACTTTTCAAATGAATTAGCTGGTAGGAGCAAATTTAGCATCTCCCCATAGACTGTCTCGCAATAGAAATCACAGCGATGCTTGAGTGCGCGCTTCCCAAGATGGGCCTTTAGCTGATAGCCCTTGAAAGCGGGAGGGCCGGTGGGCTTGTACCACGCAGAGCGGGCGCTTGAGCCCGCGGCAAGGCCGCAGCCCCAGTTTTGTAGAGGAATGCTTTGTATTAACAGTTTTTCTACACCTGGCATTAAAGCACAAAACTATTTTTGGAAAGAAACCCGAGTGAAGCAGGGAATTTCGTCTCTGCGGAATAAGGGGAGCGCTTTTGTTATTATGCTAGCAGGCAGATTGCCCTATAAGTAGGTGGGTGTTGCGGTGAGGACTTGTGACACGGCGCCAGACTTAAATCCAAGCGAGTGAAGGTTTCCTTGGCCGGGCGGGCAGGGGCGTAGCGAGCTCCCGTGGCTAAAATTTGGGGAAAAGTGAGGATAATTAACCACTTGTGTAGGGATAGAATAGATTGGTTTTAACTGGGTGATTTCAAGTCGCCATTCTGACGTGTAGATGGTCTCCCCGCCGGCTGTTTCGGGTTTGCTGTAGGAGTTACTGAGGGAAATTGTATTCCCAGAAATTCCTATCTGATGCGGGAAATCAGCTCTAGGGTCCCTCCTCACCTTAAAATACCTGAATGTAGGCAGCAGGGAATAATGTTCCACCTGAATAAAGGCCAAAAAGGCAGCCAGGAAGGTAAAACCCTGCCGGCGTCGCCGCGCCACGGGACAACAGTGCTCGCACCGGGAAATATCCGCCTTTTCCGAAAACCCTGCGCCGCAGTTTTATTCCCGTGTTTTGCGAGGGGAAGGTACAAAGATATGTTATAATTTAAAACAAAGCCCCGGCGGGTTCAGCCCGGAGGTGCCCCTGGCTGTCACCACCCACTCAAAGCGCTGGGCTGGGGCCGTGGGGACACGCGTGGGGGAGGTTGTGTGTGCTGGTGGGGGTGCGTGAGGGGGCTGGGAGGGGAGAGTGGGAGGACGAGGCGGGTCCTCACCCCCCCCCCCAAGCCGGCGCCGCCCGCTCGCAGCGGAGCTGTCCGTGATCTCAGCGGGAGCCCGGCCTCCGCCTCCGCGCCCCTCCGCGCCCGCGGGCTGCCCGCCGCGCCGCACCGGCTCCCCCCGCACACGCTCGCAGGCGCACACACCCACCCACGCACCCGCGCAGGGGCCGGGCGTGCGGCCGCGCTGCAGCAGAGCCCAGGCGAGCGGCGCCGCCGCCGCCGGCCCCTCCCGCGAAGGTCACCCCCGCTCGCCCCACGCGTGGGCCCCGCTATGGTGGCGGCCGCGGGGCGCCGCCGGCCGCGGGGCTGAGGAGAGGCGGGCGCCGGCGGGAAGGAGCCGCGGGGCGAGAAGATGGCTTCCCCCGCGCCCCCCGCCCCGGGAGGCGGGCCCTCGCCCCCCGCCGGCCCGCCGCGCCTTCGCCAGGTGGGTGCGCGACACGCGTGGGCGCTCCCCGCGTGGGGCCGCGCCTGCGTGGGTGGCAGGTGCGGCGCCGAGTCGGAGGGCGCGAGGGTTGGGGCCGGGGGGGCGGCGCGCGTGGATGAGCCCGTCGGGGCGGGGGCGCCCCCACCCACCCACACGCGCGCTGCGTGGGGTGCAACGGGTGTCGCCGTGGCCAGGCGGGAGCCGGTGGCCCGAGGCCAAGCGGGGCTGCGGCTGCCGGGACATCCCAGTTGCGGGGGACGGCCGGCCCGGCCGGCTTCCCTCACCACTCGCGGAGAGCGCGGCCCCACGCGGGGAGTGGAAATGCGTGTCGCTGCCCGGAGCCCTGCTGGACGGGGGAAAGGGGGGGGAGGCGGAAATATTGGGACCCGAGTGGCCCAAAAGCGCATCAGCAGGGATGGACAGACGGATGGACGATGCATTTCTATTCTCTGCTCATCATTCAGTTAAAAAAACCCACCAACCATAAAATAACAAACAAAAAACCCCCAAACACAAAAACCCCACCCACCCCAAAATTAATTTGGGCAGCGCACCTGCGCAGGTGCGCCCGTGCAGTCGCGTGCACGGAGGAGAGCGCCCACGGGCACGCGCGCGACTTGCCGTGGTTGCGAGCGATGGTGGTGCAGGGGCAGATGTTTGGTGGTGCGTTACTGCCGTAGCGGAGCCTATCGCAAGGCATGAGTACAATCTTAATTAACCTAATGCAGCAATTTTCAAGCGGCCGTTCCCGCTCGCGCTGTACGCAACGCTTCCCTGCTCGCGCCTGTCCCCTTACAAGGAGAGAACTCCGGTTTGCGGCGGCTGCTGCATTAATTTACATTCGGGACGGTGAAGTCGGGCGCCGGAGCGTCGTTTGATGGTCTCTGTGCCTGGGTCGGCACGGCCGAGCTGCCGGGGGGCTCGGGGGGCTCGTGCCGTCGAGCGCTTTGTGTCCTCTGAAAACGAGGGGGGCAGAAATGGAGGGACGCAGCGCTGGGCTGTTCGATTCGCTCTTTCCTGCTCAGCCTGTCACGTTACGGTGGTAAGATTAATAAATAAAAAGCCGTTGCAAAGGAGGATTCCCGATGAGTAATCAGATTAGCGTAGTATATACGTACTCAAACGTAAATCCAAATAGAAGTTCCATCTTGCTCCTTTTTTTTGTTCGTTTGTTTTTTCCATTTTCACTGAGAAGCTGGCGGTGCCCTTGATGAGGAAATCCCGGGGGTCTGCGGTTGGGACAGGCTTCTGCAAGTCCGGAGGAGGATCTAAACTTTGTCGACCCCCTTATGTGCTGGAATTTAGGCACGGGCAACTTAAGCAAAAAGGCCTTTCTGTGGGTTTGCTTCTGACCCTGGCTGGAAATGCCGCAAGAACAGCCTCTCCCCTCACTCCCAGGTATTTTGACACTTCCCCTCTAGAAACTGGAAGGAAAAACGTGTCTGATTTTAGTCGCTAAGCTCGGTTTTAGGAGGGAGAAAAACGAGCAGGGATCTCTCCGGTTTATTGGCAATCCGTACTAGGTGCTGTTGGCCGTACCAGCAGGGCAGACGAAGAGCGTCGGGTGAGGAAAAGAAGTGCCAGGTAGTAAAGGCAAGGCCTGACGACGAAGACCCCAAGCACCCGGGATCCTCGTGAAAACTGGCTTCTGTTTGCCTATAACCGATTCTGTGTGCTTCCGGAAACCGGGTGGGCCGTATCCTTCCAAGCCGCGACCGAGACCCTCAGCGACAGCTCCCCTCCTGCGCCGGTCCTGCTCGTTTCAAGCCTTCCTTTCGCTCCTCAGCAGCGTGGGAAACACGAGGTTGCCAGTTACTTCTTTTGACTTGCAAGCGGTTGGCACCGTTAATAGCGCTTAATAACACGCAGTTGCCGCTAGCCGCCGATGGAGACGAAGGGATGGGAAGGCCTGCTAGACCAGCAAGCTGCTTTCGGCTCGGTGATTTCCAACGCGGGGACGGTTTGCTTTAATGAGAAAGTAATAGGGTGGCCGGGGAAAAAAAGCCAGCCCCCTCCCCGTACCGGAATACACGGCTGAGGGAGGATCCGGCACGTCCGGCGGCCAACCCAGACCGCGGCGTTCTGTGCAGCGTTCTGAATTGACTTCTGGCGGGTTCAGACCCACTTCTCCTGGGCTTGTCGCGTCCCACCTTGGAATCCCTGGCTTGCAAGGTGAGATAGCGGGGTGGTTAGTGCTTGCCTACCGCTAAAGGGTAACAGGTTTTAGTGGAATTTTTTTTCCCTTCTTCTTTGGACTTGGAGAAGAACTATTTGCTAGCCCCTTTGAGCCAGCCTTCCCTGTAAAAGGAGGCTGCTGAAAGAGAGAGGGGCCCTCCACACTGTAAAGCCAAGTTGGCTTCAGATTTAGGTTACTGCAGTGGGGCCTGACTGAAAGAAACAGAAGTTGTTTAGAGTTAAGAAAGAAATGTCTGGAGGTACAAAAGGATAGAGATCGCACGAGGGCTCGGTTCTGGTCCTTCGAACGGCCGAACGATTTCAGTGAGGAATTCTGTTTAATTTGGCGTTGTGATTTTATGTGAGTGTGTTTCTGTGAGTAAAATAAAGGCAACAGGGGCAAACGCCCCTCTTAGTAACTGTTCCCTAGGAAATGTTTTTAATCCATTGAAACTGTGAGCTGCCTAACTCATTAGCAGGAAGAACGTACAATAATAATGGTACTGTTTGCGGGGCAACATAAAATTAAGGTAGTTTTGGTAGTTTTAAGTGCTTTGGACTTGAGTACATGTCTGGTTTGAGAGAAACAGGTCAGCAATGCTAAAACTTGTTGATACTATATTTAACAATACTGGTTTTATGATTTAGTGAAGAATGTAAAGAACACCTTTCCTACAAGAGATGGAATATCCTCTCGCTAATGTTGTAGATGCTTTGAAGGGCTGAATTATGTCTTACTGTGCAGTGACTTTTCTGCATTCTAAAGGGAAAAGTGAAAATTAAACTGAGGTACAGGTAGCTCAGTACATTGTACTGCGCAAGTTTTATATCGATATATATATTTTGGTATATATTTATATATAGAATATATAATATATATTTGATATCGAGATATATATCTACATATATATATAAAACAGTATTGATATACTGTTCAGCATAACAATAGTTTAGAAATGACAACAGGTCAGCCGTAGAAATAAAGTCAACGGCAGAGCTAGGTAAGAAAGAGTTTTTGAGTTTTGTGGAGGTATTAAGGTTCCAGAGTTTGCTGCATCACACCAGGACAAACCTTTCAACATTTTTCATGAAGTCAAGAGAAAGATGCGTAAACCGGTGTCGCCCATCGTTCCTGGGCTGTGGGACACGGGGCTGTAAACACCCTTTCTGCCCTGTTTGCAGCAAGAGACTGAGACTGGGATTCCCACATCACCCTGACACGTCTGGGATCCTTGCTCGGGAAGCAGTTCTCCTGCTGCAAGTGTCCCACTCAGCGCTAGCTGCCATGGCACTTAGGTACAGCTATCCTTCTGTGCCTCCGAGCACGCATGAATACATTGATGACCTTAATCCATTATCTGATGTGAAAAGAAACTGCAGGAGTATCTTTTACTGTGATTTAACGGATCTCAGTCAATGTTGCTTATCACCGAGCCAGGTACAGCAGTCATACGGTAATTTTCCTGATGTCATGCCATTATTGATCCCCCTGAAATCCCTTTATTCCATATAATTCTCTTTTGGTAAAAGACCTGTCTGTAAAACGATGCCTGGAACTGGAAGTCCTTTTCCTAGTCAAGCTCTTTTTTTTTTTTTTTTTTTAAATATGTTTGGACGTATTTGGAAATCCAACTATGTCCAAAAGGACGTAAAGGATTCTGCGGTGCCAAACTCACGTCCTTGAGTGAGAACCAAAACTGGAGAGAGAGGAACCACCGTGGTGTTCAGAAGGAGAGTGTTGGCGTGGATATGGGAAGATGCAGAACAGAGCGCCCGTCGCTCTGTTTCTCCCAGGATCTTCCCCTGGCAAAATTATCCTGTTTTGTGAATCCGTGAGAGCAAGACATTCACTTGAGTACTTACGAGAGTGGAATATGAGACCTTCAGGTTTTACCCAATACGTCGTTACTCAGAGAGCCAAAGTCACCACAAGTGGTTGAGATTGCTGGCAGTGAGAAGTATGTCTGGCCTTGCGTATTCTGCCAGACGTGTCTCTTGGATGCAACAGCAATTCATCTCCATGCTCAAATTATACAGATTTTCAGCCTGTCAGATTATATAAACTCTGACAGATGTGGTCTGATGGGTATGAGGTCGCCACCCAGGGCTTGACAAAAATCTGTTAGAAGGAACACTTCAGTCGGTGTGTGGGACTGCAGGAACTCGTCGTCTTCTTTTTATTTTCTTTCCTCAAGGCATTTCCCCCTGTAAGTCTCCTGGATTTTGTCTCTTACTGCTTTATACTTTTCTTCTGTAAAGGAGGAGAAAACAAACCCTCCCAAAAACTTGTCTGCCACTGCAGTGTTAGAGGTCATCTTCTGGACCATTCATAAGGCAGACTATTCATATGCTACTGGTGCACTTTGGTGCTGCCTTTCCTAGCCCACTGCTCTTTATCCTACTCCCCAGGCTTTTCCCACTGCAGGACGTTCTTTGTCCCCTACTAACAGTTGGTGGGATTTGAGGATATTTGAAGCTTCTCTTCCACAGGTGGTTGAGACTGATGCCCCTCCCAGCCCACCCTCGCAGTAGCTTTGCTTCGGTCAGGGTGTCATTTGCCTTCACCTCTTTGCTGGCCTGGATTCTAGTTCCGTAATTTCAAAAATCCGATCGGGTTGTATTCCCCATTTTCAAGGTTTCTTTGAACTTTAAATTGATTCAAGCTGATTTTTAATTTTACCTTCTGCTACTATGAAGGATTAGAAGTAATTTGTTCAAAACTAGGATGGCTTGAAAATCAGCATGGTGAAATACTCGCTTAGGCGTCACAGCACTGAGTAAAGAAAACATCTATCAAAACGAACATTTCTGTTTCAGGGAACCACGTATACCGTTTCAAAGGGAAAAGGGTGCTAGAAAATGTCTTCTCACTGATTTGAAATGATGAAAGATAATGCGTAATGAAGCCCGTTGCATAATAGATGTAGGCTAATGTAGGAAAAAGTAATTACTGTTAGTGCGTAAATGACTATGTGTATCTAGATTGCTTATAAAAATTACTATGCTGCAGTGTTATTTAGGCTGCAAAATGAAGCACTTAGTAGTTACAAACTAATAAAATTAAGGGCTGTGCAATCTTAATCCTGTACCCTTCTGTGTCTGTCCTTTAGACTGAACTGGGCTCTGGAAAAAAAGGCTTAAGTGATCATATAATTAGAAACTGAATCACAATATATGATAACACACTGTACGATAACAAACGTACTTCTGCCACCCTGCCAATTTTTTTTAGGCCCACAATCAAGGAAAGGGAAAGGGTAATTTTGGAAAGCTTGCTTCCCAGCCAAAGGTGAGGGGAATTTGCAAGCAGAGGTTAAAGGTCCGGCTCCGGTTCCAGGTCTTTACCCTGGCAAAGTTCTCCTGTCACCTGGGGCTTGGCCGTGGCACATGGCTGCACTGCATGAAGATCATCTGATCCCCGGAGGAGAAGAACGTATGTATAAGAGGAGGTGAAATCTTTTAAGATGCTTGTTTTCTGAGGTGTTCAGTGGGGGCATCACAACTGATGACGGTAGGAAGAGGCATGATGCAATGGATCGCACACGAAGCATGCAGCAGGGAAGATGGATGGGAAGAATCAACCAAACTAGTTACTGATGCTGCGTAAAGCCGACGTTTGGTGTAGAGAAAGCCTAAGAGGGGTAGTTTCTAAAAGCAAACGCAACCTCGGCTAGAAGGTTAGTCCACTGCTTACAGTTCAGCTCAGTACTTGTGTGTCAGTCACCCCAACGCTCTAAACAATCTCGAGGCAGGCAGTAGAGATACTGGAGCTTTTTTTAAAAAAGTAGCAAAAATTCTCTGTAACAAAAATCTGGTCTATGCAAAATTACAGCCAGTCCTTGGTACTCGGTCCCGTTTCCGTGATGTACGGTAACCGAAACGTAGAGCCTGCGAGACCGCCTGAGCGTGGGCTGGTTGCATTTAGTCAAAGGGACGCTCTGAAAGCCCGAAAATTAGCCGATGCTTTTGATCGCGCACGAGATTCTCAAATGAGGGGACTACGGCGAATTGTCCCCACATATGCAGAAAGGGCGTGCGAAGATTTGCCACCGCCCTGAAAACCACTTTGGTTCGAGCTAGCATTTTTAGCCTGCTATGGAGGGGAAGAGTTAAAGTTTTTAAATCCATTCGTGTTTTCTTGGGTCTTTTCTTGGTTTATAGAAAAAAGCGTGGAAAAGTAAAAAAAAAAGGAAAGGGAAGAAGCAAAGCCAGCCTGTCAGTGGGCATTAAACCTGTTCCCAGATTATGTTAATTTTGTAAATACTGTCAGGTGCCCTGATGTATGTGTAATGTCGGAGTCTCTAAACCAGCTGGAAAGGAAAATGGCTACCATGTCCTTCAAATATTATGACTTACTCCCTGAGTGTATAAAAACAGAAGTACCAGCTGGAAAGGAAAATGGCTACCATGTCCTTCAAATATTATGACTTACTCCCTGAGTGTATAAAAACAGAAGTTAATGATTTTACACGTATCGAAGGGATGGCGCTTCCTCAGAGGCATTCCCCGGGGAGAATGGGACGTCCCCAAAAAATAAACCCAGCCGGAGGCCGTTGCTGGTGAGCTGCTTTTCAGTTCTACGCTGGAAAGCAAACCCACTGGAAAGCCGCTGCCGAAAGGTGGGTGGAGAGGGGTTTTTGGGGGGAAGGTGTCCCCGGAGGGCGATGAAGCAGCCCGCCTCGCCTCTCTCCGCTCCACCGAAAGTCAGAATATTGAAAATAAAGATTATTCTGTCTCGCCAACAGGTACGCGTTTACAGTTGAAAGAGCAACCGTGCAGGAGGCTAAGTGACCATGAGGGGCATCATCCCTCCTAAAGACCCAGGGAAAAATCTTAATTTAAAACAAATTCCTTAATCGCCTCAGTTTTATCTTACTTTTCAGCCGGCCTGGCAGCTGCAAGCGGGGCGCTGGGGTTAACCCTGGGACCAGCCTCCTCCCACCCAGGAGCCTGCTCGTGGGCTGGGGTAATTATACCCAGCTGGTGCTAATTGTGGCCATCCCACAAAGGTGCTGTAGCGGAGGGGTGGAAGGTTCCAGAAGGGGCACAAAGCCTCTTCTTGGTTGGGTTGCTGCCTCTCTGTCTGCAGGTGTAGAAGTTGCTCCAGGTCTGGCTGCTGTTGCGTGATTGCAGAGGTAGTGGTTTATTTAATTTTTATTAGGAATACTTAAGAAGCTGGGGTTGAATGAAGAACTGCAATTTCATACTGATTTCTGTGTTGCTTTTAGTTCTCCTGTGCTTCTGTTTCTGCTGTTTTGTGGTTGTTGTGAAGTTTCTTTGTATGCTTCCTAATTTAGATACGTATCCTAAGAAAAAAGATGTTTGGTAGAGGTTTGTTCTTTGTGTTATTGTGGGGTTTTTTGTTGATTTTTCTGTTGTTGCTTTTGTTTCAGTTCATCTGTCTTTTTTTTTTTTCTGCCTGAGGTGGTCCTTTTCTGACAGGAGTTGTACATGATGGTGTTTTTGAAGGTTGACTTATGGCTGTTGGTGTTTAAGTCTTTCTTCAGGGACCTGTTGGGGATGCTCCTTGCCCCAGGGGCTGGCTGGGCTATGGGGTGTGGAGCCTTCTGGGCTGTGGAGCTGACGGCCATTTTGTGGGCCTGCCCGCCATTTTGTGGGGCTGTAGCAGCTTCCTCTGGGGGTGCTGGGATGAGAGTGGGAACAAATACCACAGCTTGCTTTGGAAAAAGCAGCTATTGCAGGTCTCGTGTCCGTGAGGATTTGCTTTTTAAGTTGGCTGTTAAATATTGAAGGAGTAGGACTTCTTAATATCTAGTAAGTAAAAAAAAAAAACCAAAACAACAAAGAACAAACCAATAAAACCCCCCTCAACACAAACTCTGTGAGCCTTTTTGGTTAAATACTGATTGCTACATTTGTGTTGCAGAACCATAGAAAGGTTTGGGTTGGGAGGGCCCCTAAAGACGGTCTAGATCCAACCCCCTGCCATGCGCGGGGACACCTTTTGCTAGACCAGGTTGCTCCAAGCCTCGTTCAGCCTGGCCCTGAACCCCGCCAAGGGTGAGGCATCCACAACTTCTCTGGGCAGCCTGTGCCACCATGTTGTGGAAACAAAACTTGTTGTTCTTAATATCTGTGGCTTTGTTGCCTCCCAGGGTTAGATCTCTGTAAAGTAACAGCAGCATTTGCTGCGGAACACCAGAACGGTCATGGTGAACGTGCTGTGTCTGTATTTAAGTTTTAGCATGAAGTATTTATTGTGAGGTTTCCTTTGTACAAGATTTTAGGCTTTATATTAATGTGACTCGCTGTGTGATGCTGCCTCAGGAACCCCGATGAAGGTACTCTCTGCAGCTGTGCATGTCCCTGTGAGGGTGTGGGTGGGAGGGCTTCTTGGTCATGGCAGGGCTACTTGAGCCTCTTAGGGCCATCTTCCTCCCCGACTGTCTTCCTCTGAGGAACTGGAACAGCCCCACTTCAATGGGTCACTGTATGGTGTCGTTATCAAGCTACGCTGTGATGTATTGCTGCATGTGATGACACTATGTGGTGTGATAAGTGAAAAGGCTGATGTTACAGCAACGGAGAAGTAATTTTGGCATCTGAGTTTATCCTCAGATATCAGTCTCAAGCTACGGTCACTGAGAATAGCCCCCTTGAGTGGTAAATATGCTGTGCCAGCGGATGTGTGGAGAGAAATCTCTTCTGTATTTATAAACAGACTTCAAGATGTAACCGTTTTCTGTACTTTTTATTTACTTTCTTAAAAAAATAAAAATTTTCAAGTAAAAGAGGAGAGTGGGGGGAGCTAGGATTTGCTGTTCCTTACCCTGTGGAGGTTTATGAACTTGGGTGGGGAAAACAGGCTGTGTTCAGAACCTGTTGATGATGCACAGAGATTTTTTTTTTTTCTTTAGAGCAATGCAACTAGGCAGCTAGCTGAAATAATGTAATAAAATTACTGTCAGAAAGCTTTCAAGCTGAAAGCTGGGCCTTACTAAAAGTGTCAGGAGTAATACTGTACAGAAAATGGGGTAGAAGTGCAGTGCTGCGCTGCAGCCTTTCAGAACTGAGAAAGCATTGAGGTGAAACTTTTCTTTCAATTTAGCAAAAATAATTTCTTTTCTAACCGTAATTTTAATGTATTATGATGAAGTACTGTGGAGTGCTTGACGTCCTGACCTCCTTCGGATAGCTGGCTGAAGGTGTGAACTGGGCTAGTGGTTGCCAAACCCTCAGTGGACAGACAGCAGCAGCAGTATGGCAGCTTTGCTAATGAGATTACGGCAGTCATGTCAGTCCCCCTTTGCTCTTTCTGTGCTTGAGAATACAAAATTAAAACCCCGAGAGCTGAAGTGTTTGCAAAAGCCACTTTGGGGAATACTGTTTAAATTTGTGCTTTCTGGAAGTTGTCTAATAATATCCCAGAATAATATTTGTATCTGTTTTTTCCTTGTTCTGTGCCATAATTGCCAGTATTGATTACATGCAACTGCTCTGTGTATTTAGATTTGATCAAGTTAAAGCTGTGGTCAAGTTGTACATCACATCTGAGATTCCCAACATGAAGAAAAATGGAGTGTGAGCTATGGGACTGCACAGTACTTGGAGCAGAAGTATTTGTTGTCTCTGTACAGTTTGGTGTTTTGTTGTTTTGGCTGTCTAGTCTTGAAGTATTTCTATTTATCTGTGGAACTTGATTGCTCCTATGGAGTATTAAGAGTACAGTATGTAATGAGGCAGTTGCTTGAGACTTCCTGTATTAAAGGAATCTTTGTTTCTGTGACAATAATTCATTCATGCTCCCCCCCCCAAGCCACTTCTCCACTTTGGAGAAGTGTCTGCTTTGTTAACTCTTTGTAGTCGGTCTACTGGTATATGTAAAATGGCAGCTACAGGAGATGAAGTTGCTGACCTCTCCCTTTCAGGGGTTCACGTTCAATGGCGTTTTGACCGTTGATAACCAAGGTGAGTTTCCACAAGTTACGTGCTGTCTTTGGCAGTGAAGTTGTGCTTGCTGAAGACTGGTAAGAAGCTTTATGAAACACATGCCTGTCTTAATTTGAGCTTTATTTACAAGTCACATCATTAAGATAATCTGGGTGTTTTAAGATGATGTGTCTGGGGTAGGAAGAAGAGTATGGCCAAGGGGCTGCTGTCCTCTTGTGGAGCTTGCACATCTCCTTCCACAGGAGCGACTTGTTCCTGTGTGCTGAGCTGCTATCGCTAAGGTCCAAGCTGGTAATGGTGTAACTGTCATCCTGTTCACTGTTTTTAATATTTGTACTTCTTTAGGCATCCAGTTAGTTGGGCTGAAACCCTTGTGTCAGGTAGTACATTGACTATTGCTGATTCTAAATGTGTTATAGATCATGAATTAAATAAAAACGGTAGCTGTATTTCACAACAGGCTAAACTGGAGAAGCTTTTGGTGCCTCTAGTGATGGCTCACTGCAAGGCGAGTTGAACGTAAGTGTGAATATATCCATGCGAGTGCCAGGAGCGGCATGAATTCATGTGGGATGCGCATGCGAGGCGCGGATTCTGGTGACGATGAAGTCCTGGCAATCCTGCAAAAGATGTGAGAGGTCTTGACATAAGTTGTATATCCTGCTAGAGAACTTTAATCTCATGGGACGTTTCCAAGCATCCGATGGATGGGAATGTCTTTCAAACTGGCTGGATCTAAGCTAGTGAAACAGTACTGTAAAGACCCTTCTCGTTTGATCTGATGGTGCAGGACTGTTTTATGAGCTTATGTCTGAAAAGATCGAGGGTGTCCAGACTTGATGAATCTTCTTCTGCAATCTTTCTAAATGTCACAGTTTTTTTTCCTTCTTTAAGGGTGGGGGAAAGAAATGTAATCTTAGGTTACTTCCCTACTTATATCTGTGTAATTGGAAAATAACAAACTGAAGGCAATTTCCATTTTTACAACTCTATTAGATTTTGGGTGCATGCTATTTCTTTGGTTTAAAACAACTCAAACACTCCTTCCCCCCAAATGCAGCCGCCCCACCTGCAGTTGCAAGAGGAGAAGATAAACTTTGCAATGAATTCTGAACTGAGGTGTTTTATGTATGATCTAAGCTACTAATTGGCTGATGGATCATGCCACCAGAGCTTTCTGAAGTATCCTTTGTACGTGGTTTTAGTGTGTTACAGCTATGTGAATCCTCAGAGACATTTTCGTTTATTTTTATCTTTCTAAAATCTAGGTTTCCCTCCTCCTCCTGGTGTGGAATGACTGCCAGTACTTGGTCTGCTGTGACCCTCAGCTGCTGCTGCTCTCAGGAATGGGTGTTTTGTTCCAGCGGGTGGATGAGGGAGGCTGCGGTTCCCTCTGATGTGTACGGCGTGCGTACGCGTGGGTGGCGCAGGAGCCGGCAGGGAAAGGGGCAGGACTTTGTCACGAGTAGAAGTCTCTCGTGACTGCGCAAGAGCTTTCTGGGAACTTGAACTTGCTCAGGCTGGATGCTCGTATCCTGGCCTCGATTCAAGATGATATTTTAGGTCTTACCGGGAGCAGCAGCTGGTCTGTGCGTGGAAGCCAAAGCCTGTCGTTTCGCCTGGGATAGCAGATGGGAGCGTCGCGTGCTGCATGTACATCTCTTGTAACACTGTAAACTTAAGGCATTTTTAGAGCCAGATCATGTCACTAATAATTTAGTCTTAGATTTCCTACAAATAGCTTCTTGTGTCTGAACCTGCCCTTTCATGAGACATTTTCTGAGAATTATTTCTGTAGTGGTCAGGGATTTGTATGGGAAATGCTCTGCCTTTAGTCATTGCTCGGTTCATTGTTGAATGGTATGTGTTCTCTGCTGTCTCTTGGCTGGTATTTGACAAGGTGGATGTTCCAAGCAATTTTAGGGCTATTTGATATGGACAATGTTGGAATATACCTGAAAACCAGATAATAGGGCTCACACCCTTCCTTCTGGTCAGAATTCTTCTAACTTTGGTCCTTCATCAGGGACCAGGAGCCCCCGGGATTTTCCAAGTGACAATAATTGATGAAAAGATGCTGTTGCAATCCTATTTTTTTTTTTACCCCCCTGCCAAGTGCTGTGGGTCAGAACAACCTTCTTCAGACTTTACTGAGAGCAAGAACGAGCTGTTCTTGAGGAGTGTAATGTCCTGGAATTAATGGGTAATGGCTCTCCCCTTTGAGGTCATAACCTTGCATGAGCGGAGTGCAAATCCGAGGACGAAAGTTTCAGAATAGCCCGTTTGAGTTGCCAGATCGAGTTTTCTTGGGTATCGGCGAACAGCCATATGATCTTAGAAAGGTCTTTAGAGCAAGAGCCCACGTTCCTGCTATTCGAGCACTTGCTGTCTTATTGGCATTACAGGAATACTAAGCTGTTATGTCTGTCATCTTGCCATTAAAGGGGAAAACATATGTTCAGCAAACCTTTGCTTTATATTAATCATCACAGTGGATCACCTGCTGAAACAATAAGAAAACCCCAAAACAATGAATTTGATGGCCAGTTATTCTTCTATGGTAATTATGAGGTTCTAGGGATGCAATTTGAAAAAATTATTTATTTGTAAAAAAAAAACAAAACCAAAAAACCACCACAACAAAACAAAACCAAAAACCAACCAAAGAAAACCAAACAAAGGGAAGAACAACAGGGGATCTTAAGTTTTTGTGGCACTAAAATGTGAAAGGGGGAAGCTTTATTGGCCTCGTTATGAGAGTTGTGTGAGAGCAAATAATAAGCAGGGAGAGTTGGGTATGAGTATTTAAGAGTTAAAGTACCTGTGCAAAACTCCTCTTGGCTCCAGTGGCTGCTAGTTCCCCTTCAGTGTGTTCAGCTCAAAGAAGGGAATCTGTTTAGTAAAGCAGAAGTGTATGACATCTGTATAAAAGCATTTTGTGTGACATGTTTAAAAGCATTTTGTGTGACATGTTTTGGATGTGTTCTTAAGATCGGACACTTACAATTCAGCTGGACAGGGTGGTGGGCCGTCTTGTCTGGACTGTGCTTAAGATTGATATTAATGATAGAATGTCATGATGACTCTGCTAATTATGATGGATCAATGTGAAATACTAGAAATGCCACGAACTGTAAAAACAAGCTGCAAGTCAACTCCAGCTTCCTACAATACTATCGCAATGACAAACAAACCCCAGAACATAAAACAATTATCTATCCAGTTCTGCTATTTAACAAGGAATTGAGCAAGCTGGTCCCCTTAGTTTCAGCTACAGCTTAAAATCCTTTATTAGTCTGTGATGCTTCTGTAAAAGTCACAAAATCAGCGTTTGCTTCAGGACAGCAAATTTCAGGGCTGCATAAAGACAATGTTGTTAATACTTTTTAATTAAGTTCTACTTGAGGAATATGCTGACAATGATTATTTAGAGTAAGTGGTGTGGGCTTATGTTGCAAAACACATTTTAATGTATAGTGAATCTATGTAAGTGATTGGAGAGATAATAGTACATCAAGACTCATTTTGTCTTGAATTTTAATTCAGCTGGATTTCAAATGGAATTTCTGAGGCTTGTAAGTACAACCTGAAGAATTAATTTGTAAGCGCACGGAGGGGCTCATTGTTGCACAATATGTAGCGTCTTTGTGAAACAATTCCCAAGAGAAATTATTTCGTAATGATAAATGTTCTGAAGCAGGCTACTTAAAACAATGGCTTAGATACAAAATATATGCTACTGTGAAAAAAGGCTATATCAAGTCTATTCAGAAGAACCTAATGCTTTTTGTCAAAAGATAAATGAAGGTTTACCTGATGTTTGTTCTTCTACTTAGGAAATATATTTTTTTCAAGATCTAATAGGAAGCCCACGTACCAGAGACTTAATGAAGAAATTGCCATGAATCCTCTAAGACTTATTTTCTTAGTGAAGTGGCTAGAGTAACATACAATGATACACATATTGGAAAACATTGGCTTAAGGTATGTTTTAAAGATAGTTTTTCATATGGTATCGAGTCAAAAGGATTAGAGCAGGAAAAGTCAAGTATTAAAGTATTGTGAAATCAAAGACCATAAAAATGTCGTGCTGTAAATGGGTGATTTCTTGACTCTTAGTCTTAAAATCTTAATATCTGTAATTGTCATAATGTCATAATAACTGTAGCTGTCATATGAAATAACCTTAGCCTAGATGTGATTACAAAGATAGACATGTTTTCAGAAGCGCACTTTGATACAGGAATGAAAGATGAAATCTTCTCATTTAGAGATGACACAAATATGTGGTTTTGGTCCCTGTTTGTAGGAAGATGGAATTATGTATAGCAGAACCCTTACCATGGTAACATAGATTATGATGGCTGAGCTGTTGATTTTTTTTTTTTTTAATCCTGAAGATCCAGTGGAAGCCAGGGAATGACTATAAAAGGAGATGTTTCTATTGCTTTTTAAATTATGTTAATGACTATATATTTCACTCAAAGCCCATTTAATGTATAATGAAAATAGTTGTTTTAATCCAATGTAAGTGTCAAATTTAGAAGAAAATAAATATGCATATAGAAATTGGTATGCATTTGGATAAATTCTTCTCTTTTAACATGTAAGTACTGATTAATGCTTGGCACAGGGCGCTTTGTGTCAGTTCTACATACCTCCTGGAGATAAAAAACCTGTACAAACGGAGCCTATACAATGTAGCCCTTGATTGTAATGAAATGTCTCTGAGGGCTATATTTTGCCAAAAATGAAATCAGTCTTGCATGTAAATGTATATTACTTAAATTAAACCAATCATTAGACTAAAGACTTTTTTCCCTCTCCACTGTGAGGTTGTAAAACTGATGGGAAAACTTTACACTGGTGACCAGAACAGCTGGGAGTGTGGGAGTCTTTTCCAAGCCTACATAAAATGCTGCAGATGGCAGGTGATGTGAATTTTTGTCTTGGTTTAGGCAAGTTGAATGTGTTAAGCTTTTTATTTGTTGATATTGCAGAGGTTACAAGAAATGTAACTTTTTAAAGTTAATGCAATTAATGTTAATGTTGGTCACCACCTATGTCAATTGGAGGGAAAAAAAAGTCTGTTTCAGCCTTGAGATGAGGTGTATGTCATGTCTTGCCTCCTTGAAGAAGGAACTTCTGGTAATCCTGTTTTACCTGACAGCTGGCATCAGACTCCTGCTCCAAAGAGAACAGTGAGCTTGGAGTCAAAACCGGCTCTGTAATGTGGCGGAGAGCAGCAGGCACCTCATCTGCTGCCCTGAATGCGAGCTCCACATAGAGCTGCCTTGTTTTGGGTCACTTCATTTTAAAAATACGGTGATGAAAGACTCACTAGGGTTATTCTGAATACAGGAGAAAGACTATTGAAAAACCAAAAACACTTGGCGTTGCTACTAGAACCCGCTATTTGACTGTGGTGCCAGGCAAAAGTACCACTGAAAACTGGTTACTGCCGTACATGGTTTGCAAGACAAATACTTCACTTCTGGTCCCGAAGTTACATTATTGGGATAACACGTGAGGAATTGGGACACCGGTAGACATGGGAAATGGTTGTGTTTACCCAGATGCATGAATTTCAGAAGACAAAGTCATACAACTCAACTAGCCAAATATTTGAACAGCATACACATTTCCATGTCCTGTGTATAAGTGTATTTGTGTATCGCAGACTGTCTTCTGCGCTTTCTTCAGCTTTTTAACTGCCCTTGCAAAAGGAGTATAGTTAAACAGCTCTATTGCACGAAAAACCCTCTAGGCATGTGTGTAAGATTACCTTGTTTGTGTAGTTGGGCAGTCTCTGAAGAGAGACCTCAATAGTAAAAACCCACTGAGTTCAGCTGCTCATCTGCAGAATTATTACATTTGGCCCTAAGTGCTTTTTAATTTGGTTTGGTTTGGATTTGCTAAGCTTTTTCATATATTGTGTGTCCCGATGGGAAGAGAAGTCTACATTTATGGTAGCTTTGCCAGAGCCAGCAAAGGTTGAACCTATTGAGCCTGTGTGAGAAGACCGCTTGTAGAATGATATCTTAAAATTAATGGCATGTTCTTCAGTGTTGTTTCTTTTTTAATCCTGCAAGAGGTTGAATTTACAGCTATTGGAGACCAGGTCCTGATTTTGAGTCTCTGCAAAAACTTCTCGGGTAGCCTGCTGTTTACTCACAGTGAGGAAAAAAATTCCTGTAGCTGGGGTAAGAACACAGTTTTGGCTTTTGAACTTCTGCATCTTGGCTGCGCTGTTACCCGCATGTGCTGGTTTGCAGCCTTATGGAAGCTGCCCTGGTGTGTTAGCAACCGTTTGTGGGCACAGTTGTGTTGGAAGCATGGCTGGCTTCCATGGGCTGCTTGTGAGGTGGAAGTGTAAGACTAAGGAAACTGAGCTTTTTCACCTGGTGATGTCGGCATTAATGCCTAAACTGAGAGAGAGGAGTAGTTTTAAACTAGTCATTTATAGTTTTATAATAAAACTAAGGGAGAATTAAATGTGCGGCTTCCAAAAAATTGGTAGCACCATTTTCATTTCAGTTGCACTGCTGGAGCGTTGTTTACTTTACAGCTAGACATAACTCTGCTATTTTCTTTATTGCTTGATGATTACAAGATTTGAATGTTCAGCTACTCTTAAAAAAAAAAAAAAAAAAAAAGGCCAAATAATGTTTGAGAATTTGTGTGCTACGTCCTAAGCAATATTATTTTGAGTGACTGTTCTCCCTCATGGAGGAAAAAACAAACAAAACGCTTGGCTGAATGGGCTTTAAAAGCAAACCTGGCTGTGTCAGCTATTCAGACAACCACAGTCCTTCAAATGCACAAAGCTATTTGTTCTCTTTACCACATATGTTAGGTCAATGTTAGTGGTTGTTATGTAAATGTGTCCAGAGGATAAAGTTTATTTAACTGAAGATACTTCCAGTAATTATCTTGTTTTCTTGGAAGTGCCCGTCTGGTTGTTTTTTTAATAGGCTGGCTCTTCAATGGCATATCGCATGAAATGATTTTTGAAAAATGCACTTGAACTGTAGGCCATGCCTCCGTACATGTTTCCCCGCTTTCAGTCAGAGTAAGAGCTGAGAATCTGATCAAAGCACACTCATCTTGAAATACTTGATGCTGTGGAAGATGAAATACGAAATTTCTGAAGGGGAATTATTATCAACTAGTAAGAATCGTTGAGAGAATGGAGCGAGTCTGCGACTCCTAGCCTTACTATAATGGGAGTCTATGGGAATGAGAGTATCTAGACACACTTACTGTGGGAAACAATTTACTTGGTGTTTTCTCTTTATTAGACACCTAATAATTTGTTTCAGAGGGTTTTTTTTCCTATATGGATTCTCTTAAGACTTGAGAGGTGAATTCCTGTTGCGACTTGAATGTAATTCAAAGAATTCAGGCGGCTCCTAGAGCAATTCTGTGGTTGCAAAACTGTGTATTTCTTGCTCTCATTTCCTTCGGATGCTTTAGCAGTGTAGGTGGTGAGGTGCTTTCTTTTGGGGCACAAGCCGTAGGAGTCAGGCCGGGCCAAGATGCAGATGTATTTGGGCAGTCTGGTCTGTCAAAACGGTTATTTTTACCAACTGATGTTAGAACAAACCTGACTCTTGTGGGCATTGGCATAGGAAAGCCAAATGGAAAGGTTAGGGATTTAGAAGATGCTGGCGTGCTTGTGTTTTGCGGAAAGAACCTACTCCTATTTGGAAAGTAGCACCTTTTGCCATGCTGGTGACTCTTTTGCTGTGCCTGTAAAAGTATCCAAACTCTCCTGCTGTCTTCTTTCTAGCTCTGCCATAAGGAGAATGGGGACTTGGCAATGTAGAAAGCATGTGATGATCATTGACCTCCAGAATGAGACCTGTGATGGGACTGCCTCTTAATTTGTTTACTGACATAAGATAGAAAACTAGGGCTTGAAGTGCTTTGAGAACTGTTTTGGTGTATTTGTCACCTATCTAATTGAAGTCCAAAACATATGAAATTCTTCTTTAAAGTAAAGTTAACTGGTGAACTTTTTCTCAAAACAAATGCTTTCTGGCTGCTTTTTGCACAGTCATGTGTTTTAAGAGGTTATTGGTAACCACTGATGAAGGCTTGACCAAGGGAGGCATCTGTAAAAACCGCATTTAACATAGCGCAGTAGCAAAAGCAAGAGAAGACAACTTTTATATAGGGATGTTGGGGAAGGTCCCTTTTTTTATGGGAATTGAAAGAAACATAGCGGGTGTGAGAGGAAAACAAAACTGATAGAGCAGCAAAGAAACAGAGGCAAGATAATGAAAGGCATAAAAAAAATGGATATTGAAGCAGAACACTTCCAGCTTTGTCCAATGGTTGTACAAATTGCAGCCCCAAATACTTTTCTTATATGTGGAAGCACAAACACTTAAAATATGCTGTCCTTTTTATGGAAGAACTATGTGGAGGTGATATATATTCATTATGAAAGTGAGCATCGGAGTGGCTGATATCATTTACAGAAAGATTTCCACAAATTATTTTTCATTGGTGGAGAGCAAATGAAATTGTATCTTTTTATGGGTGTTGCCAAGTATTTTTTGAGATCTCTGGATGAATTGTAGAATGAAAATGGCAGAGAGGAAGGAATCTAATTTAATTTACCTGCCAATAGTTGTCTTGCTGGTGGTGGTGGTAGAGGTATCTGAGAAGCAGCAGAGCATGGGCTGTTTTGGCTGAGACTGCAAGGTTAGCATCTCTGCAGCATGTGTGGTTCCCAGGGTGGTGGTTTAGTATCAAATGGCACAGTAAATAAGAAGTCCACAATGTTTTGCCTCAAGTATTAGTGCAGAGTAGAACTATTTAAGACTTGACTGTCTTGTTCAGTCTTGAAAATCTGTATGCTCAGTATGTACTATAGCATGAACCTTGCAAGTTTTTTTTGGGGGAAAAAAAAAAACCAAACCAAAAAAGGCATAGGTATTAGGTTCAGTGGGAAATATTTATCTTAAACCTGTCCTACTATACCTCCAAATTATAAATCGAGGTAGTTCATGAGAAAGGCAATATTGTGAGGAAGTTATGAATTGTTAGCCCTTGTTTATTTACATTAAGGAAATAACATGTGTTTTCCATCTTTGCTGTTGCTTAATATAGACTTTCTGTCTGGGAATACAAAAGTAAAATAAATCAGATGTGTGAAATATGTGCTGATACAGAAAGCGTTTTCCCAGGGATGTGCAATGCTGGGTCTGTTTGACTGCTCTCCATTCCTGCGCTGATGAGCATTGGACACATCCATGTCTTTGGCCACAGTACTTTATCTTTGAGTTAGTGTAAACCGGCAGCACCCTTTGCTCTTGGTGGTGTACTTGGCGTGTCTTTGAGACACTCGAGTGAGTTTGCTCTTACGGCGCACTGTGTGTGTTGTCGCTGCTTCATTTCAGACCCATGAACTATTGGAGCCCAACAGTAAGTGTAATGGAGAGGGATAAATACGAGATTTATTGTGGAATCTGAGTTTCTCTTCTTTCCCAAAACAGGAGCTTTTTTTAGTGGTATTCAGCAAGTTCCCTTTCTCACAGGAACTGTGCCAGAAGATGGCATTGCTGTACACAGAGCGCTCATCTCCATTGCAACAAGTCATTAAGAGGAGTGGAAAAACTGCAGCTTCAACGTCCATTAGACTGAGTCAGGCTGACAGGAAACGGATTTGCCTTCATATCGTATGTCAAGGATGGTTCCATTAAAATATATAATGTGCTGAGGAGGGTTTTTTTGTTTTTTTAATTGTGGCTGTTAAACAAGAAGCTTGTGTTTAAAAGTACAGATCAATCTGCAGGCTGAGGGGGTGTGTCTCAATACTGAGAGCTCATTTTTACAAATGGACATAGAAGACACTATAAAATCTCCTCTCTGCTCACACCACTCCCTGCCAGCATCTTATTCTTTGGCTTCAGGATCTGCTCATTTTCCTTAAAACACTCTCCCAACCATCTCTTAGGTGCAGTGGAAGAAGTATTTTCAATGAATTCTGGCAGTTTGATTTTGCTACAGTTGATGTGCAAGGGCAAGTAGTGCTTGGTGCACTCCAAAAGCTCCTGCAGTGAGTTTAATCCCAAAAAATAGCAAGCAGCCTTTTGGGGTAGGTGAAAGCATGAGCAACAGTTGTCCTCGGTTACCAGAAGTGTGATATTTTTGTTTGTTTGTTTGGGTTTTTTTTGTTGTGTGTTTTTTTTTGTTTTTTTGTGTTTCTCCTCAACTTTGTACTTGACAGGAAATTCTGTTATCTCAGAGAGCACTAGCTCTGACTTCCACAGTCTGTAGGATGAGTTGATGTGATAACAGACTACAGCTTTTATTGGAAAAAAGAATCTGAATCCAAGTTCTCCCGGGCATCGCAGAGTAGATCCAGTCTGTGTGGATCTGTGTGTTTGTAAGGATTACAGTGCACTCGTTTCAGGGCATGTTGATGGAAGCCACCTGCTGTGGTTCTGGCTCCCTAGGGAATTGTTAGGTTTTTTTGCAGGCTGCTTGTTCCTCTCATGAGCTTTGGAAAAATCTTTAGGTTGGCTCATTCTGGTGGCTGAACTGTAGGAACCACCTCCTTCAATTATGTTCCAAACGCTATGCAGAGATGCACAGAAATTTGATTAGAAAGACATAATGCTGGAAGTGAACAAATACCAGAGAACTTCCTTTTGCCTACACTGTAAATGAAGTTAGATTCCCTTACCAGTAAGTCTTTGAGGCAGAGGAAAGGGAGGGCGAACAACAGTGAAGAAGAATGGAAAGAGTATAGAAAAATTCTTTCAGATTACCCTTTCAACCAAAAGAAGTGAAGGATGATAGGTCCTCGCTTCAATTTGGTCATATTATGTTTCCTGATTCTCCTCCCTTGAAAACCACCAGGTTTTGGAAGAGGAAGTCAAGGATGCTTTGTCTTGGCATTTCCCATTCCCTGATGAAAGGGACTCTGTGGGATTTGGTTTGGGGTTAGCAATGGTTAGGTCAGGTAGGCATGGAATTGGCACCTGGAAGTGGATAATAGTTTTTTTTTTTGAGTGGGCCAGGACCCAAATGTGTGGGTAGATGTCATCTTGACCTTTCTACAGGTGGAGACTCCCCTGGAAGAATATGCATCCCCTTCTCCCAAAACTTCCAACTGATTCCTTTAGCAGCAGTTCCTTTTGAGAGGGGGCTTGCTGTTGCTGTTTCCTTTGTGAAGCAACTGTCATGAAGAACGAAGCTTAAAACCAAACAAACCCAAACCAAGCAACTTGGGTATTTCAAGGACAAGGCTCGGATCTACAATAATTCAAAGCTGTTGTGTAGACACAGGCTAATGTGCATTTGGCAAATGCTTCTGGCAGTCTGTGGCTTGCTCTGCCAGGAAGGTGAAAATTGTCCTTTGTTTAGTGGTTTAGGAGATAGCGCATGAAGGCTCTTCTCAGCATTGGCCTTTGTTAGCTTATTTCTGAAGGGATTAGAGCTAGAGAGAAATGTTTTGCTTTGCTCTAGTAGTCTGTTACTATGCAGAGGAAAACTTTGTTTATGGTGAAACCCTGAAAGCATTCTGTAGCAGGAGAAAACTGCTTCTCGTTCTGTTGGCTGGTGACAGGTTGTTTTGGCCACTTCTTTTTGACAGTTATGTTGTAATGTCAGAAAGACCTCAACTCTGATGGAAGAGACATTTTAAAGTTCAGTGGATAGGACCGTTCTCCTTGAAATGCATTTTAGGGTAGGAACCTGTTGGTCGAGTTGTTTGTTTTTCATTTGTGACTGAGCTGAGTTGTGAGTTATCAGCCTCAAAAGCACAGCCTCTGGCTCGAGCTCAACGGCGTACTCTGTTCTGCCCGTGGCAAAGCAACTGCTCAAATGTCAGAAAATGAAGTGTACAACAGCTTTAATTACTGAAATGGCTTGTTTTGTGCCCAAGAGAGAAGAATATTTAAGACTCTCATGCATATGTATACATACTTTATATAATATATACGTATGTATGTATAATGTGTATATACATTATACATATTATAGTTAGGTACAACACTTAAGCTGCTTTGATCCCCAGTGCCGTCCACCAGGAAGCATTGAAAAATGCTTGCTTTTCCCCATGCTTTTTAGAGCCCCGATGTATGCGTGCATATATGTATTTATAAGCCTATATGGCTATGCTGGGCCTGATATAGCATTTGTTTTAGGGTTGGGATTTGCTCCCGTTGAATTCCGGAAGGGGTTAGGTTTGAAAGGGGTGCAGCATTATGCTGGACTCTCTGTGTACTCGGAGCTAAAAGCATTATTGATTTCATTTGTTATGAATGAAACAGCTTAGATCTATCTGGAAAATGAGAGAAGGAGGAACAGGGGAAAAACAAATGAATGTTTCATGCCACATATTTCAGTGCAGCAATTTCCTAGCTTGCCTTATTTCTGGCTGCCTTTGCATTGTACTTGGTGTGTGTTTTGTGCTGCAGGATTCAAAATACCCTGCCTCATTGGGCTGCACAAAGAATACGGCCCCTTGCTTGGGTCTCGGAATGGTGTGGAAGCATAACATAATTAATTTGGAGGGGGTGGAAAAGTATAGAAAAAGATTCCTTTAAAGAAAAAAGCAGATTCCAGCCTAACAGCTTTAATGGGAGGAGTATTGAGATCTGTTAAAGCTTTCTCAGAATCACTTCCAGATAGCACTGGCCAGAGCTAATGTATACAGCATCACAGAATAGTTTTTTATTTTTGCATTTCTCTGTACTTCCTGTTCTCTTTAACCCTTGCTCCAATGTTGTGATTTTAATAGCACGTCACAGCCTATCTTCTGTTACTACTTGATGCGTGGGTTATTACTTTTCTTAGTAAGGTTATTGAACCTTATGTGGCTGAAACAATTCAGGCTTCAAGATCCACATGCTTGCACTACAAGATTTTATATCCTTAATATAGAGCTTTTTTCTTAGTTGGGAAACTGCACAGCTAGGGAAAATACCAAGTACCCTTTGCTGCTAGATGGTATTACTGCACTGAGGAAGCCCTCAAATTGTAAGAGCACCGAACTTAGTCTCTTCTGTGCTGAAGTGTTGATATATTAGAAGAAGAATGAGAGGTGTTGCCTGTCACCTTGGAACTGCATCTTAAACAGTGGCATTTTTCTGAAACCCCTTCAGAAAATAAATCTTAGCGTTGCTGACCTAGAAGATTTCCTTCTGTTGCGCAGTGACCGCTGCCTCGCTGACCTGCTCTGTTCTCGGCTGCAGAGCCGTTCTGATTTATTTTGTGCTCGAAAAGGAGGCTTGCGTCTGTGCTTGTAATATGAAGGATCGGATAGAGTAGAAAATTATTGGAAAAATCCTGTTTGCTCTATATGTGGTTATGAGAACATGGCTCTCTGTTACACCGGTAGGAAAACCAGCCATTTACTTAAATGACACCTGGTTAGGTCTCGACCTGAAGCTGACCCAAATCCTGTGATGAAATTAGCTTTTGCTCTCCTGTATTAAACTTAGTCCTTAAAGCTCTTAAAGTTCATTTGGGGATGGAAAAACAAAGTAATAGGCAGCAAGGTGTGGAGGGGGGGGGAAATTAAAAGCCACTTGAATGAGACATTTCTATCCAGTGACTTTTTTGATACTTTATAAGCTTATAAAGCTCCCTTTTAACCTTTACAGAAACCAAACGAGCCTCCCATATTGTCTAACTGCAGTACCGCTGTGTTCAGTGCTTTTTACAGTTGGTGCAGCTGAAGACTTCTCTTCAGCCCATCTGATTTATGCGGAGAAATACAGCATGGAGCTGCTGAAGCAGGGGTCTCGGTGTTGTATTGCGTTTCGCAACGCTAACGGTTGCGGTGGTGACACGCCGTTTGCTCTCTGCTGGCCCCATCTTGTGATGTGCCTTTCCTTCTGTCCCTAGTTCTCCCAGCCTTTCCCTTCCCAGGTTTTTGCCTTTGGATGCCGCTTGAAGTGCAGCCTTAGGCTTACTTTCTGACTCCAGCTTTGCACCTCAAGCATCATTATTTTAGCAGAGCTGTAGTCACAGCAGCATGTTGTAATACAGCAGAAAAGCTAACTGTGATGTCTTTCTAAACGAAACTAGTGTTGTTTGTCAGCTGGCTGCCTGGCCAGCTTAGTAAAACTGCTTTTAAGCAGCTGCTTCTCTCCTTCCCCCCGCTCCCCCCCCCCCCCCCTTCCTCCTCGCTCCCAGCTCTGGCACCGCTGCTGTTACCAGCATCTTAGCCTCTCGCCACCCGGGGCCGCACTGCCGTGTCTAGGATCCCCCACGCGTGTCCGCTCCTGTGGGCTTGGTGCTGTCCTTAACCTGCTGGTGTTTCAGATCTGACGTGGGGTGGCTTTGACATAGCAGGGAAGGGAGGGGAAGAGGGAGGGGAGAGGGAGGGCTTCCCAGCTGGGCACTGTCACCGGCAGGCAGCGGCGGCAGGCAGCAGCCGGCGTTCCTTGCGTTTATGGAGGGCGGCTATCTGAAACGCGGCGCTGAGAGAAGGAATAACACCAGTGTGTAAGTTATCCGGGCTCCCTGTCTGTTTTAAGGGTGTTCTCTTTGTTGTGGCTTGAGGGTTTTGTCGTCTTCCTCCTGCCGCTCCCCGACCCCCCCCCCCCCCGCCGCCGGTATTTGTTGCTGGCATCCCCAGAGCTTGGACTCTGTAAGAAACCATTAAAATAAATAACAGGGAGGGATAATCGGAACTTTTTTTTTTTCAGTAGAAACAGGAAGTCTGCCTTCTGGCCAAGTACTACGTCAGGCGGATGGGGGCATTGGATAGTAAGCCCCCATTTAAATCGCTAGATGCGAGAGGTTTTTTTCAGTGACATCCCGGAGCAGTCTAGGGATGGTAGGCGCAGGTGCTTGTGCTGCGTCTTTGGAAGAACTGCCTGGAAGGGGGCTTGCCTCAGCTGTGCCAAGCTGCCTTTATGCAGTCCTGAGGCGAGAAGCATCATTGTGGCAATTGGGAAGATGCAGAGTGAGATTTGTCAATAATTCCTGTATCTTCTGTAAAGACTTGTCAACAAGATTTCTTTTTTTGGCTCAATGTGATGGGAGGGGGTTACTCGAGGAGATAGTTGAGATTTCTGATTTTTCTATTAAATGAACGAGAGCTCGAGGGGAGCAAAATGTCCTTGGTTCCTGAGGTTTTCTTCCTTTCTTTTCTTCCTTCTCAAGGAGCTTGAATAGTAGGCAAGCATGTTAAATCCCTTGCTTCCTATTTAATTTCCCTCATAATATGATGAAGCAACACTAGTCACCCTTTGTGATAGAAACAGCTGAACGTGGAGGCTGTTCATGGGAGGTGCTTTACCCAACGGTTTACAGGCGTAGGGCTTCGCTGGCAGCAGCGTACGGATTCTGACTGTGCAGAAGCTGAGGATGGAGCATTGAATAAGGCCCTTGGGTGTGTCTGCTGTTTGAAATAGATTGTTTTAGCCTTTGCTTTTGCTTCTAGTTTCCTATCTGTTCATATGAGGGGGGAGGAATTACCAGTGATATAAACGAATCTTTTCTAATTTAGCCGCAGTTATGTCTAACTAGGCAGCTGATGTATTTTACACTATTATTTTGGGGTGGGGGGTGGCTGTCCAGTGTTGAAGAGGGTAGACACATTCTAAGAACATGCTAAAATGGTCATGAGTGACTTTCTGTGGGACCGTGTCTCTGAAATACTCCTGTTCCTTCTGACATTTTTCTGCTAAATGAGATTGATCTTCATGGAGGTGTTAACTGGAAGCCAAGTAGCATGTCATAGCTGCTAGAAAATGCGTTTGAGTCTGTTGCACTTGTTGCTCAGACCTCTGCTTTTTTTTGGTAGCGCAAGGCAAAAGATTTATTTAGTATAGGAAAAAAAAAGAAACCACATTTTAACAAGCTCTCTTGCCAATCTATGTTCTATGCTACTATGTTGTTTGCATTGTATATCATTTGTATTTACACATCTACGTGCTTTCAAAAGGGCAGAGCCACATAGATGTTGGCACCGATGGTAATTATCGCTTGAGTTTAAAGCATAAGCAAGTACCACTCCAGTCAGCACTGGCATTCTAGTACTAGATATGAAGGCAGCTATGACGGGTAAAAAGCACTCTATTGACCTGGATAGATTTTTGGATCGGCTCCTGAACTGCCCATCTGGGTAATTAGTGACTTTGGATTCCAGCAGGGAGCCTTGGTAACAATTCCTGAACTTGTTTCTAAGCCTTTAAAAAGATGGGGGGGGGGGGGAAATCATATCTTACCTCTCTCTTGTTTCACTAAAAACTTGTAAAAGCAAAATATGGTTTTCTTCTAAATCTCGCTTACGGTTTTGTCAGATGACTTTGCTGGCTTGCAGCATTCTGCTTACCCTGGCAAACTGTGGGTGCTTCGGTGGTCTGGATACGATCCTTGGCTTGTTTTTTCAGGCTGTGCACTAAGCTACACTGATACGGTCAGTAAATTACAGCTTCCAATGCTGCTTGGGTGTTCTGAGTGTAATTAGACCCCTTCTAGGCCCGCTACACTTGTAACTCTGAAGAAATAAGAAAAGCCTCTTGTTGCTGATGTCCTCTCCCCCGAGTGATTTAGTCTAGTACCCATAGAGCTGTGCAGACTCTGTAATGGGTTTAAATAGCTGACAACAGAATTTTCAGCAACTTTCCTTGTGTTCTCTGGCAGCTTAAATCAAGGGTGGCTTTGCTGTAGTCATGGATGCAAGACTGGAGTCAAGTTAACCCATTTCAGAAGCAGCGGGAGTGGACCCAGTTTCTAATGCTTTCTGACTCATTTTCTGAAGGTTTTGAATGTAAACTGTAACATGTCAATGACTGGAAAAGGACAAGGTGACTGTGAGACCATAATGCTTTGGAGGAATAAATAGTAGCTGAACTTCACTAAGCTTTTCATTGGTGGGTACCTTTAGTCTCATGCTGTAAACTGTTCTGTAAGCTCTGTGTTTGGGTCTCTTTAATTGGTATCACTTAGGCATAGAGAATAAGCAGATATCGCATATAGTAAACAAAGCAGCAGATTTAAGTTAATGCTAATGTGTTTGCAGCGTGAGCCAAAAGCTTTTCAGGGTTATTATAACATGCTGGGCATACAGCCCATCTATCTAAGTGTCTGAAGGAAACAAAAGTTATGGATTGACTCATTGTACAAATCAGCTCATCTGAAAGTCAGATTGTGCTGTTTGTTGCCATCAGTAATTTAGTCGTATTAAGTACGGCTGAGGACAGATAGCAGTGTGGCCGGAATATTGAGATGGGGCTTCTGCCGTCCCAGGAGCTATTCCCTGCATCACCACAGGTATCTTGTGTGACCTGGAGCAAGTCCTTAAATGTTTTGGTAGACTAGGGTTGATGATAATTGCTGGTTTTTCACAGGATATTGTGGAGATAAATGTGTTACAACTGTTTGAGGGGACCATATAAATATAAAAATTTGAGGAGTGTGTGCCCTGTACACAACTGGATAATACGTGCTTTGTAAACCTGTCCTACAAATGTGCTTCTTAATGTGGTGTATTTACATGTGAGCATGCCCAGCCAAAGGGGCCAAGTTTTAATTTTGGTGATAAATCCTGAATATGGATTTGGGGCAACTATGAGAAGAGCCTTTGTTCATAGTCAATTATGAACTAGTATTCAGAGACCATTCCAGTTGTTACATGTGACATTGAATTTTCTTGTGTTTTAATACTGACAAGATAATGCAGACTCTGATGAGGACTTAAATATTTGTCCTATGCATTGGGGATAATGGCATGCAAACTTCTGCTCCTGTGACTGCTGCTGTTGTAATCTAAAATAATTTAAGTTTTTAGTTTTTGGAAGATTTAAGTCCCGAAAGTAGTTCAGTCCCACTCATTGTGAGTGCTCGACCAAGTGGAAAGAGTTTGGTTATCTTGAACTATATAAACTCTGATGTTCAAATTAATATGTTTAGATAAAGTAACATTTTAAGCTTTGTAACCTCAGCCCACCCGCTTAGGATTAAAAACTGTCAAGGTAGCGTAGATCTGTGGGACATCTGCCTGCTTAGAAGCAAAATATTTGTGTTTCTATAGAACAACTTTATCAAGGCTGGTTAATTAGACAGAACAGAAAGTTCTTAAACTCTGCGCAGCAACTTTAATTATGACTTAGGTCTCCTAAATGGGTCATGATGCACACCAATTAATCACAGATGGTTTAAGATGTTTTTTCTTGTTATCTTAATAAGGTAACATTGTCTTACTGTAAATGGTGTTAGGGTGTATGATCATACAAAATAAATACTAATCATGTAGCTGTGATTCTGTTGCGGTTGTGTTTTTAACCCATTGCTTCTCAGCCATGTTGGCTGTGTGGCCGCTGCGGAGGGAAGCCTCACTCTTGGACCATTAATGTGCGTTGGGCGTTGGGAGCAGGAGGTGGGATGAACACGGGTTCCGTTGGCCGTGTGACCGTTGTGCTCTCGCAGCAGGATTAGTGTGTGGGGTGCCGAGCCTTCCCAGCCTCCCTCGGTGGTGCTGCCTATTGGGCGTCTTCCCATCCGGACAGGCGTCAACTGCCTCTCCTTTTAGCAGAGTCCGTCATAGTCATCGGGAATGAGTTTATTTTTTGATAGTTACACAAATTACTGGTTATCTTACAAATAGAAAGACCTTTGGAGCTCAGTGTTTTTTTTTCTTGGCTAGCTACGCCTTTTAGGTTTTCGGCTGAACACCTGTTCCACTGCCAGAGACAACCTTTTGCCTTCCTGCCCACCCCAACATCTCCTCTGTCTCATCCTCAGCCTTAGCAATGAAACTGGAAACTGAGGCTTGTCAGTTGACTGCCTTCCTGTGCTGTTTCATTGACCTCCATCTGGGCCCATAGCTTAAATTTCAGAGATGTTCATATCGTTTGTTTTGTTTTAGGTTGCAGAAGCCTTTCCTTACTAAACTAGTGGCTCACATGATTTTTCGTGTGTTTCTAAACCTTCATTTCAACTTAGTTTGAAATGTCTTTTGTCTTCTCTCACTTTTCTCCTGACAAAAGCTTTTGTTTCACCCTTTCCTCCAACATGGCAATGTGGTTTGTAGACAAGAAGCAAGTAAGATTTTAAAAATGTGTTTATATATATAAAAATGTATACATGTACATATATAAAAAATAGAAAATTTGACTTTGTGTCTTAACTAACTCTGAAAATTCATGTTGGAAAGTAAGGGGGAGAGAACTTGTTTTAAAACAAGTGATGTATCTCATTTTCAAGATGAGAATTTTGAAAGTTTTCTACAACATTCACAAGTCTTCAAAACCTTGGTTATGAAGATGGCTATTTTGAATCTAAAGCTATTTTTCATGTGTTAAGAAAAGCATAAGATGGTGAACCCTTAGGTTTATGTAGACCTATGGTACACTGATTCAACACACTGTGTTAAAAATAGTTGAGCTCTATTGTGGTTTTTATTTTAGGGCTCAGCATAGGTTTGTTGTAGTACTCCCATTCAAGTTCTTGAGCTTCACTGGCAGTATATATATATATTTTTTTTTTAACTTGCATAAGAAAATACCGCTAGGTATTTGCTATTTGAAGTTCTGGAGAGACAACCTAATAATCTTTGTTCTTGGCTTTACTGAGAAAAGGTGTACGGCAGTGGTGAGATTTTAACACTCTTGTGCAGGTTACTTCATTGTAAGCCATAACTGATTTATTTTGTAATCTACCTAGAGGGAAACTACAAAATTGGCTACAAAGGAATTTTCCATGTTGTGCCTTCTACAGAAAAGTGTAGTTTTCAGGATGTTTTTGATATTAAACAGGAAGCGCCTATTTATGAGAGGCCCTATTTCTATTTAGGTCTTGAGGAGAAAGTTGATGACTACTAGAAAAAATGTCTCAATTTTTAAAAGAGATTAATTGATTCAAGAGTTGGTTTGTAAGCGGAGAAATCAATGTTACAATTAGAGCTGAAACATGGTGTTACGGGCTCTTTTAATTTCTTTGTCTTTTGAAGAGTGACGGTAACTTAAAATCTTAAATGCCTGCCATTGGAGAGAGCTCTTGTACGTCTGTGCTCCGATGTGCAGAAGAGCTGGGCTGTTTTCACACCGCGGTTTGCTTTGTGGTTCTGATCTGATGATCATGAAGACAAAAAGGTACAACTGGTCCTACAGTATGGCGCTAGGTACTCAGCAACCGGCTGCTGCCTTGGGTGTATTTGAAATTCTCCTTGCTGTGTGAAGTGTGGCTGCTGCTGGATGTTTTGCAGGCCTCCTCCCTGTGGGAATGACATGCACTGAACAGAAGCGCTGAAGACAGTGCTGCAGGGACCGGTGTAGGTTGTATGCTTGGGATGGAAGATGTCACGATGCCTTCCAGGATACTCCTCAGCTTGTATAGACATGCTACTTTGATCAGACAGGCAGCAGAAATCTTTACAGATGCAATTAAATTCGTTTATGTAAGTGTTTCTTGTATTTGTGAGACTTGTTTCAGTAAGTAATCTTGACCGGCTCCCTCCTTTGCTCTTTCATTGCCCGGAGCGCTCACCGCTCCCAGGCATTCACATGCTTGTCGGCTTCCTACAGTTGACACATGAGGGTCTTGGCTATACGTTGTTTAGAATGATAAAGCTTTTCAGCCCTCTTCCCGGCCCCCCCTGCCCCGCAATGGGTTTTGAATGATTGACTGAAAGGCAATAGATGGAGTGCATCTGCTGATGAAATAAAATTATCCCGTACTATGGAACAAATTACTGGTTTAATTTTGAAAGTGTTTTTTCGGCGAGGTGAGCAGTGTTCAGCTACTAGTGTTCTATAATAATAACAGGTAATGGTGTACAAGCACTTAAAGCAGAAAGCTTTCTATTTCTAGTCTTTGAAATGACTTGCTAATAATGTAGAACTGGAGCTACTGGAATGCCGGTGGCATAGGGTATGCTGCTGCGGGAGATGTCTCTGTTTATCCCAAGGGATACAAAAATATCTTGGCTTTCCTACTGTGATTTTGATGCAGCCTTGTACCTTGAGGGAGTATGAATGTTCTGCTCTTAAATTACTCTCGAGGCTCCCTGCTCCCAGTCGGGTACAAAGAGCTAAGTATACTTTGTATTCCGGGGGCTGAGGTGTGTCCAGCGGCGAAGGGTGCGCAATGCAGGAATGACTTCCAAGGTCTTCCTTCTGTCCCTTGCTTTTTTTGTCATTCTGATAGAATGGTTGTTGAGTAGCAAATAAAAATGTTTTGGAATATATTTAATTTCACAAACTTAACCTCCTGTTTATTGGGTGTTGTTTTTCTGTGCGGTTGGTTTTTAGTGCCCGAAGCATGTGACCTTTATGGGGGCCCAGATAAAGTGCTAGATTGACTTAGATCTGATGCAGGGAAGGACAGGCTTCAAGTGCAGCATACACAGGCTCACCTATGTGAGCTGGACTTGAGCTTCTAAGGATCTGATTTGTAAGAACTTCCAGGTCTGATTCTTTATCACCTCTGCCTTGTTTTGCTGGTTTTTAGACCATGGATCTGTTATGCGGTGTTGGTAACGGCCAATTTCTAAGAGTTGTGTGTAATCTTTGATGGTGGTTCTCTTAAAAGATCTTAGCATTGTCCAAGGGTTTTGCCTTCTGATTTCTCTTGGGTTTTTCCCTAATTAAAGGGGAATTGTTAAGCATTTGGTACGTTGTGTCTTTTCCTCACTTGATGTGTACGAGTTTAGAGTAATAGGTGCATCTTATACTTGCTTAATTTACACGTTTTTTTTTTATCCTGTATCTGAGTGGTGCCTGAATGACTATAGGTCAAATGACTGCAGTCATGTTACTGAAGGCACTTTGCAACAATCTTGAGTGAAATGTGTTGTGCTGCCAATTATCACAAGCTATTATGTTGGCTATGAAAAAGAGGATAAAACAGTGAAGAGATGATGTACACTTGAGGCCCTGCAATCTGAAGGAAGAGGAAGACGTGTGAAATGGGTGTCAAAGCTTCCTGTGCATTAGGTCAGTGACTGCAGCAACCGTCTGATCTAATGATGGTCAGAAGGTTTTAGACTAAATGGGTTTTCTTGGAAATCTGCTGTTTTCTGGAGCTGGCTGGATTCAAAAGGAATCAAGATTTAATAGATTCAAGAACTTGTGAAGGCTGGGATGCTCTGTTTTCCATGAAGGTCAGAGAAAATCTCTCGGTCATGATTCTTGTGACCTCCCTGTATTTTATGAAAGCAAAATTTGATTACATCTGTGCATAGCTGCTGTCTAAAGGGTTTTAGCATCTGGTTAGTCCTCTGCTTGTCATACTTCTGTGGCTGAGAACATCTCATTTCAGTGTCATGTGCCTTGAGTCTTAATTGCTGCAGCCAAAGCAAAAGGAAGAATGACTGCGAGTTTCGCAGGCTACATTACATGTATCCATCAAAGACCTTTTTAGCTTTTTTTTATCATGTAGTTAACAGTGTCTGGCAGCATATAGCTAGTTTCGTTGTTTTTCCAGTTGGCTAGAGCTGGGGTTTCCTTTTTGTTTTTTCGAGGCTTTTTAACAACAGGACTGCGGGGGAGAAATATGTTTGGACAATTTGATTGTAAAATCTGATGGGGGGTGGGGGGCAAGACCTAGAAACATATTAAAATGAACTTCAAGAATTACATGTTGTTAAACTGGCTAGATTATAAATGACTTGCATTCTTTGACTGCTTGTAGGTTGGTAACCAGAGAGAGTGAAGAGCTGACAAAACTGTTCTGTGATGACTTTGAAGACTTCAAAACTTGGGTTTATTTTCGCTTGTTCTTCTTGCTGCTAACTTGGCACTAGCCGAAGCTTGATGGCAAAGGCAATTGCTTGGGACCATATTTGTTCTTACCCCTTAAGGAGTTAAACTACGCTGTCTCTCCTTTTTTCTCAAAAAATGAGAGATATATTTGTGTGTGTATATACACATATATAACATATTTTGTGTGTGTATCTATGGAGCCGCAAGATGCGAAGGTAGCGCTTTATTCCCTTCTTGCCCTTTTTTCCCTTATCTTCTGTTTGTCAAGTCTGCTAACAAGACTTTATGTACATAGTTCATGCTTTTTGTTGCCATAAAGGGCATCCTATCAAATGGATCTGGAATAACCTTTCTCTTAAACAAACAAAAATGTTCAGGTCTACTATGTTCATATGACCTACTTTTTGGATATCACTGCAGTATTTTATACACAGTGTATAATCTGAGATGTATCCAAATATTAATTTGTATTGTGCACAAGGTTACTCAATATTTATCAAAAATTCACTTGTATTAAAAAAGTAACATTGCTGTGGCAACTGTCCTTTTTGAGAAAATGGAGAGAGAAGATGACTATAATACAGCATGATACAATGCTATCAGTCTATTTTCTGAGATCTCCTTATGGTCTGGGTGATACACATGAATTGATGTGCTATCTTTTCTTTGTCACCTCAGCTTATCTGCATTCTTATTACTGCTACCTGCCTACTCTGAGTGAGCATTTGATGTGGGTGTTAGGATGGCTTCTAAATGCAGTGAAGTGAAGCTAATCTCAGCTGTTCTATCATTGGAAGGGATTGTGTATTTAAATATATGGAAGTCTTTATTTCATGAAATGTTCTTTGGTGTATGACAAGGATATGCAGAATTTTAAGTTACTGGGAGGTATCTGACCTCTACAGTGTAAGTTAATAAATAGATAAGCTGCTAACTCTTTGGGGCATAGCTAAGAATGTTTTTGATCATAAGACTGTGGTCACTTGGCAGAGAACACTAACGTGTACCCTCAAGCAACTTGGAAAATACTAGAGTTTAGGTCTTTGGGGAAAAGAGCAAAGACCTATTTGAAAATGATTTTAAATTGTTTGTAGAACTGTTTTCTAGGCTTATTCCACCCCACTGTCCTGTAGTTGGGTCCTTGTTCTTTGCTTTTGAACTATTTTATGACTACAAAAAATGAGAAGATCCTTAAACTTAGGAGACCCTCTAGCCTTTCTTGAGAGCTAAGAAAATGCAGGCCATCTGTCTTCCTGCATTAGTTAAAATTTTTTAGCTACTGTTTACGTATTTCCTTGCTTCAGTAAGAATTGGCATAGGAACCACCAAAGTCTGGAGTCCCTAAAACTTGATGCAAAACTTTTGCCACTCATCAACAAAGTGCTCCTAGAGAAAGATGGCTTGAGTTCCCGATTTCCAAGCCAGTTAAGGTGGTCATGCTTACTCCATCAGACTGCTCAATGCTACAGTCTCTGTTGCAATTTACGGGCTTTAAGCTAAGCTGATGTGTTCTGCTTTAAACTATGACCCGTAGACAGCTGAAATATCAAGAATGGAACTTGGATTGAATGGAAGGAAGAAGTACTAAGGAGCCTGTCCTGTTTGTAAAAGACTGATAAAGGTCATACACTGACTCACGAAGTTTTGTGGGAAGGGGCAATATTTGCAAGGTGTTTTGGACATAAATAGTTGAGTTCCTGAATGTGCTAAGCTGCTAGTACAACTTCATCTGGCTTTTTGAGGCTGTTTTAAGGCCTTCAAGTTGACGGTTAGGGATGTGTGTCACGTAAAGTCTTCAAACATGGCTTTTAAGTACTGGCAGTGACAATTATATTAACATGTCATATTTGGGCCTTGTGAAATAAAATAGCTTTAATTCTTTCCATGGGAAAGTAACCACTGGTTACTGGTTCAGAAATTTGCCTTTCATTTGCTTTATCTTGGTTGGACATCTTCTGTTGGAGAGGTGAAAGATGGTAAGTAGAAAGGAAAAACAAGTAGTTATGTGTTACAGCTTATGCAGAAACAAGATAATTGTTTTTAAATTTTATTGTGTTCATATGTTTAGAGCTTTGTAAAAAACAGCATACTATATGGGGAGGCTTTTTATGTGGGTAGGAAACAAAGGTCAGCTGTAGCATCTTAAAAATGCTCACTTCTGCTTTGAGAAGTCTTTCTGTTGTACATCCGAGATAATGTATTATCAATTTATTACTCTAAAGTTCCTATTCTTAAAGTGGGAAAATCTTGCATAGAATAACAAAGTATTCAAAATTGCTTAAGAGCTTCAGCCATGCGATTTCTATTAATTTAAATGGGAGCTGTGTGGGCTCCGTAATCACTTAAGTAGCTTTGAAAACATTAATCCTAAATATATTATTTCTTTGCAGTAGTCAATGTTTATACTCTGCTTTGTACAAGAGGAAAAATTCCCTCTCATTGTAATGAGAGTATACCCGAGTGTTGAATTGCCATTTTGTACTTAGCAGAAGCATTATGAAAAAGTAAGTTTTCTTTAGAATCAGTGTGAAATACTAATCTAAAAAGTCAATAAATATTTCAAGGTGATGTGAAATTTTAATGCATTCTGAAGAGTAAAAAAAAAAAAATTAAAAGGTTGTAAGGACTAAACTGTTGCAGTTAGTAGAAGAGTTGTACTAATATCTGTGAAGTTCGGATCAGATTTTCGGTTTAATTTGGTGAAAAATGTAGAAAAACACGGTGACTTCTTATTACACCCCCGTCCTGGCCCCCAATTTCTGTAACCTGGGATTAGGACACTAGTTTAAGATGTGGAAGACCCAGAGTTGCTCATCTCCTCAGACGGAGTGGAAACGCATTTGGGGTCCACAACTGAGGTCTCTTGTGTGTTAACCAATGTTCGTAATATCGGACTTGTTTTGAATTAAGACCTGTATTTGGGTAGCATTCAGGTGTGCCAGGGCAAGTCTGTCTTTTGGTGCAGGAGGGAGGAGGGACAGGACTCAAACTCAAATGTTTAAAGTCTTATAGTTGCTGGAAAATAGCTTTGTCATCCTTTTTTTTTCAGTCAGGGCTATTTTGGGGGTTGGTTGGTGAGGGAATAGCCTGCTTTTATTTTAAGAACCTACGTTCCAGTGGCTGTGTCTTGGCAGTGTAGAAGACTAAAGCCTTTTGCCTCTGGAGTCACAGTGAGGGGGAAATTAGGAGCCTCCTGAATATGTGCCAAGCTTGGAGGCAGTTTTTCTGCTGATAGACTTATTTGACTGTGGGAAGAATACAGCTAAACCAGCCCAGGTGGCTTGTAGTCTTATACTTGAGCAATATATTACGTTTTTATTTGTTCTTGGACAGCCTGAGGCTTCCCTTTGTGTGTTTGAAGGTGCCTAAGCTGTTCACATGGCCTTTGTGTCCTGTTTGTCACCTGCATCAAGTGATGCTTTAGAAATGTGCAGGTGTTTGTTTTTTCAACTGATGTTTTGCATTACATCGTAGTAGTGCTCCAAGGCCTGCAATGACTGTTAAGTATCTTGAAGAAATATTTTGAAGCAGAAAGGTCCTGCATGGCCTGAAAAGGTTCCTTGTTAGGGCAGAGGTGCCTGCATATTCTCAGTGACGTTCGGATGCATGAAGGTACCGCATGGAAGATACATAAGAGACTTCAGAAGAGTAGCATTGGATACCAGAATGCTTGCACAGCCGAGAACTACTGCCAGGGTTGAAAAGGCTGAAAGACAAGAGGAGGACATGGGGGGAGCTGTGTCTTCTATTAGTGTCCTGGTTTCAGCCAGGATAGAGCTGGTTTTCTTCACAGAAGCCAGTGTGAGACTGTGTTTTGGATTTGGGATGAGGAACTGTTGATAACGTGCTGATGTTTTGGGTTGTTGCTGAGCAGTCAAGGACAGTCCAGCTTCTTGTGCTGGCCTGCCAGCGAGCAGGCTGGGGGTGCACGGGGAGCTGGGAGGGGACACAGCCGGGACAGCTGACCCAGACTGGCCAAAGAGATATTCCCTACCATCCGACGTCATGCCCAGTACATAAACTGGAGTTGGCCGGGGGACGGGCCGTCGATCACGGGGTGGTGAGCAATTTCTGTATTGGGCCTCACTTGTTCTTGTACATTCCTTTGTTGGTATTATCATTATTGTTCCCTTCTTTCTTTCTGTCCTATTAAACCGTGTTTATCTCAACCCACGAGGTTTTTCCTAATTGTCTCCCCCGTCCCACTGTGGGAGGGGGAGTGAGTGAGCGGCTGCGTGGTGCTTAGTTGCCAGCTGGGGCTAAACCATGACAATTAGACAAGCTGGTAGAGTTAAAGGACGTGAGCTTTGTCCTATCATTGGTGAGGACCTTCAGAGGTAAAAGTATTGACGTAGAAAGAGATGGCTTCCATCCTAGATGCTGCTATGACAAAGTGTTTTGTCCTGTGGTAACATTGCAGAACACAGCTGTACTGAATTTTAAATTGGTTTTTTTGAAGCATTTTGAATTCCGTTTTGGACTTCTAATATTAAAACCATTAAGGACCATGTGCCTGAAATTTCAAACTATTTACTCTTGTACACTGATGAAGTAAAAGGGGTAAAAGCACACCCCCCCCCACCCCCCCCAATAATGGAAGAGGTACAGGTAGCAACATGTATCTCTCTAGTTACTAGGGTTGATGGGTGAGATGATGAGGGATAGATCTGGATAAGGAATTTTTTTTTTTTTTGTGACCTAAAAAACATGTGTCTCTTAACTAAATGAAAAGCAATGTGGAAGAGACCCTGGAGACATTTCACTGTGGCAAAATAAAGGTAGAAGTTATCTTCTGCATGAACATTTAAGTAACTGTTTAATCTACCAAGTTGCCTCTTTCTCTGTAGCTGTCTTGGATGCTTGCAACCATTCCCAAGACCGTTGGGAAGCAATGTATTAGTTTGTTAAACCTGAAGAATGAGATGAAGATCTGCTAGTTTTAACCAATCTGAATTTTCCCAACTATTTTTGGGGAGAATTCTTGACCTAATTCTAATGGGAGTTTCTTCTCAATGAACACAGAACATAGTTAAAGTTACTTTAAATCTAAAAGTAAAGCTATTATCCCATGTGTGAGATTAGGGTTTTCCTTTATGGATCTTGAGGACTTCTTCCAAAAGAGATGTTTGAGAGATGTAGCTGTGTTTATTCCTTCTAAGAACAACAGGCACCCTACTGGAAGTTGACTGCACTTCCTTCTTTGTGGTAGCCTACTATTCCCTTCTACTTGCAATAAGAAATAACTTATTTAAAATGGGAAAAGATAATCTTCTTGCATGATAGATTTGCATGGCAAGCTGAGATATATGAATATATATGCAGGGAAGCCTACAGAAGGTGCAAAACTCCTATATACTGGAAAAGGAACTGGACTTTATTTTGACAATAGTATATATCTGGTGCAACCACGTGGACTTGCAGCCTTTCAGAAACCAAGTTCCTGATATTTTGGTAGCTTGTGTCCCTGAGAAGGACATAAAAATACAAGTGGTCTTTGTATGTGCTCATTAAGGTTTTTTTTCAGAACTAAGCCGTGCTGGTTTTATTGCTTGCTGGAATCTATCACAGGGTTTTCTGGTATCGGGAAGCGGGAAATGCTCAGGACTTCTTAACAAAAGTCCTGTAAGCTCTTCTTTTCTTCCTGGGTATCGGGAGCCAGTTAACAAAGAGAAGTTATGTTTCTATAAATGACAATTAATATTGTCATTAAGAATATTATAATTAAGACATTTAAAGAAATGTGTTTGAGAAGATATAAGGAACAGTCATTTTTCAGTTTCTTTTGAGTGGATGAGATTTGACTATTTAGGCAAATTTCCATGCCAATACACATCAGAAGAGTAATTTCTGAAATGCGAAGGAAAGCCGCTGTACTCTAAATTCCTAGTTATTTTTTCCACAGTGCTGGGAAAAAAAAAGTAAAGGTAACTGAAGAATAAATATTGGCAACCTGAGGAATGAGTTTTTGAGGAATATTCTCCCTTATTTCTAAAATCTATTCTGAAATGATGTGTTGTAAATTATATTTTTTTTTTGTCTGCTGTGTTAATGTTAAGGGGAAATGAATGAAGACTTATTCTGCATGGGTACTCAAGATTTGTGAACTAAATGGTGTAGTTTTGGGTGGGGGGAAATGAGAAGTAAAACACCTGACAAGTGAGTTTGGAGGCGTGTGTGTCTGCCTTGTGAGGAAAGCACGTGGGTTTTTTGTATGCTGCAGTTTGCTGCAGCTGGTGACTTAGGCAGAATTGCTCCAGGTTTTCACATCTCAATGGAAATAAAACATTGCCAGCTTTATCCCTTTTTGACTTTTTTTGGCCTGATACTGTTCTTCCTACCTGGCCGTCCTGGCTCCTTGGTTGCCATTTTTCGCTTTCGGTCTCCCTTCACATCGCTTTCCTCTGAGCTTCTCCCAGGGCCTGGCCCTCGGATTTTTGGCTACCCTTTTGAAGTTCTGGTGCCAAGTCTACAAAACCTGAAGTGCTTGCAAAAATTTAAATTACTATCAGAAGGAAAATGCATCTTGTATGTTAAAGGGAGATGTGGTACTAGTAGTTATTACCTTACTGATGTTGTTCCTACTGTCATTGCTTTTCCATCTGATGTCTCGATTCATCTGGTGGCCTATAAGGTGTTTAGAGTTGAGCCTTTGGCATTTTTTTGGTACTGATGCCAATTTACTGATGATATAAAATGTCTGGAAGAAACTCAGCTTTCAGCTTTGGTTTTTTTCCCCACTAGGCTGACTGCTATTGTCTTGTAGAAAAAAGCTCGCTTTCAGAAGCATAAATGTTCATTAATAATGGAAGAACTCCATAAATTTATATCAAGTTGGAAAAAACAGAGGCTTACAAAAGAGTATTAGTTTTTACTGCAGCAGCAGTGAAGTCTACTGTTCAAATACCGCTTCAGCAAACCAAGCGATGAAAAATGCTATCGGTTGAAATGGTGTGTTTTAATATTCTCTGTTTATGTAAACCTTGATTTTTATTAATTTTAATGACTGGTTATTAGTTTTTCTCCACTCCAAAACGTGGATATAATAAATTCTCTTAGTATTAAAATATACCGTAACTCTTTAACTTAAAACTTGATGTTTAAAGATCATCTAGTCCAAACACCCTGCAATGAGAAATGACATATTCGATTAGATCATGTTGCGCAGAACATCACGTACTTACAGAACGTAAATGCAAAACAACAAAGAAACTATATTTTAGGTCTGTCTTAAAATGTGTAATTTTTGAGCATAGAGTGGTTCCTGCAAGTTTAAAAATCGATTAAATGGGCAATTAGGTTCTTTTCCAATCTGAAAGTGTGGAAACAAATTGTATTATGATGATTGTAATTTGCCGAGTATCCGAAATAAATGTAGTGGTTTGTGTACTCTGCTAACTATTGTAGAATGCTACTTCATTAAAAGAGCACAACCAGAATCAGTGAGGCAGGAAGGGATGCCTCTACTGACAAGAGAATGCTTACTGAACAGTGGTAAAAGGCAATGGAAGACAGCGGGAAGTACTCTGCTGATGAGGTTAGTGGCAAGCGGATCAGACCCTCGGGCTTGCGCTACTGATCTTCTGGCTCGCCTGCTGTGCAGCTGAAGGCAGAGGGATGTGGCACTGTACAACCCAGAAGCACAGCAAGCGTTTTCCTTAGATGCAAGTAAAGCATACCGTGGTTCTGGCATCACACAAGAATGCAGACACCAGATTTCTACGTTTTTGGAGTTTGTTAGAAGAATATCAGATTTTAGGTGGCTTTCTTGGCCGTTCGGGATAAATTAAATGGCAAGGCATTTATGAAGCCGTTCTGACATTTCTTCTGAAAATCAATTTCTCTGGTTTGAAATCAAGAATAAACCTATAAATGCTGCTGAACCTGTTGTATTATAAACACTGCTTTAGTGGGCCTGGGTTCAGAAGTCAAAGTGTCTGCAGGTGCAGTGAGGTTACAAACACTTAAATGCTGTTGTGAGTCTTTATAACAGATTTTTTTTTTAAATGCAAGCTTTGTGGGAGTTGCTTTGGGTATTGTGTTCTGCCTCAGTGTACTTGACGTGTCCATATGGAATGTAAGCTAGTCAGGGCAGGTATCTACAAAAGTGAGTTAAGTCTCTAACAAACTCTGCGTTCATCAGCTCCCGTAACCGTTGCATCTCCTGGATTTAAGTCTAGATGGATATTGGGGCCTGTAGGTTGTCAAATTACAAAAAGGTTGTAAATCTTGCCTAACTTTAATAAATACTGTCTTGCTTGCAACCTGATTCTCGGAGGTAAGGGTTGTATTCTGAGCAGGGTCAAAACACCCCGTACCTCTCCCCGACTTAGAGGAACTTGAGGACATGCTGCACCTTTCAAGAGGCTGTGCTTTGTTCCAGTGGCTCTCTTAATTGCTGGAAAAAAGCAAATGGGAAGTTCCTTTAGCACAGTTGGAGTGAATGTTGAAACACTTCATGCAGGGCTGAACTCCAATTCATTAATGTACTGTAGGCAGCTTTCAATATAGTAATGCCAAAACCGGGCTGCGTTGTGCCAAAGAACCAGCTATACCAGTGTGCTCTAAACGAAATGCCGGCACCTCTTTCTCTGACCTTCAGCAGCCAGTTCATTAAACCTTGGGGGGATTTAAACTGTTGCTTCAAAATGGTGCAAGTGTATCAAGGCAATGTTGTCAGTGTTCACTCTTGCTAACCAAAAACATTTGGTTTCCTGTTCTTTCTCTGAGGTGGATGGAAAACTGAATCTTCATATGATAAGATTAGATAATTTTCACATGGAATGTTCTCTAATTTGGGTGTCTTGCTTTTCAAGTTGTCTCATGGTCTAATTTTAGGAGAAGCTGTGTTTCGCGTCCTTCCCCCCCATCCCAATTTGTAGCAGGTCAGAACCGCAATTTTAATTTCTGAACCATCTTATCTGTTGGGCTCCTTCCCCTTGTACCAGCAGCGTCTTAATAAGGATAGGACTTCATGATGAGACTGTATTAGGCTGATGTAAATCAGCAAAGCTCCCAGATTTGAGCTGCGTTGTCTTTTCTTTTTCCACTCACTATTGGGTGTTTGAAATGCTGCAAGCCTCCAAGTTGATTTTTGTGTATATAGTTTGATTATTCTTCTGAGTTCAAGTTACCTGTGTAAATCTTTTGGAATGACTCTTGGCATCCGAAAGGATAGAAAGAATACAAGTATTATCTTGGTGGCGATGCAAAACAAAGAGGGCTTTCAGTGGTCTGTTGGTTTGTTGGGTTTTTTGTTGTTGTTTTTTTATGTGGTCTCTGACATATATTAGCTAGCATAGGTACTGTGTCCCTTGTTATGATTTCTAAGGAATTTGAGGTACTAACAGAATAATTTGAAGGATCATCTCTGCTGTTCGGGGACTCCTATTCATTCTGATTATTTTTTTTGCTGAAGCTTTATTGCTTGAATGTGACCAGATACCAGGTGGTGCTTATTATTCTGGAAACAGAAGTCTGTAGCAGTAGAGCACAGAAGGTTTCCTCTTTTGTCTTAGTGAAGTTAGGAAGAGAGACATGGAGGTTCATTTTACGTTGTCAAAATTCTGACAATGCTGCTGTCAGCTGGCAGGAGCATCCTGCTGGTCACTTAAGAACAGTTATTTTCTGGCTTAACAGAAATGAAAATATTCTCTTGCATTTATTTTTCTTCTCCTCTTGAAATTCCCCCTTGTGCATTCACAAAGATAAGCTGCTGCTCCCTGCCCAGAGTCCCAGAGAGATAAATCCAACTTTTGTTCTACCAAATTCTTTCAACCCGGCACTGACAACGTGAGTGGCCTCATTGGATTAAATCTACTTCACTGCCATGCAACATGACAAATGCTTTTGGTTCAAGTTGAATGGTAAAGCTTTTGCAAACAGGAAAAACAGTTGTCAGCTGTCACTGTTGTGGTACCAAACACACATTGTGCTAGAAGCAGCAGACAAAAAAGCCTCTGAGGCGTAGAGCAGATCAAATAGAAAACCTAGTTAGGGTACAGCCAGTTCTATTAAGACTTGAGTGTGTTTTTATCAAGACTTGTTTAACAACAGAGGGGAGAACATCTGTCAGCAACTCTTAATGTGGAAAAATACTGTTTTTCACTTTCAGGAAAGTCTAGAAATGGTGAAACTACATGATGCTGTATCACTTTCAAGATAGGAAGTTTTAAAAATCTCTCTTGGTTTTGTTTTCAAATACAGCTTTTAACATAAGTTTTTGAAAGAAAGTTTGGAAGAAAAAAGATGATTTGAGGAGCTCTGGAGAAAGCTATTTGGCTGCAGAGTGGTGGCTGTGCTTTAGAAGTTAAGATGAGAGTGAAATAGAGTCTGAAGTGATACCTGGGTGCTTGGTGTGACCCTGGTTATTGAGTTTTTGTATAACTGCACACATGTGTTCTTAAGGTAATAGACTAAGATAAGCAGATATATCTATCTGGCTCATGTGAAATATTTCTCCAGTGTAAATATTGCTTAGTCACATGTTGTAACATGCTTCTGAAGTTCTGCCACGGTAGTTAGCAGTACCATTGTCAAATCCAAGGTCTGTGGGAATGTTTCTTACCATTCCAGAACTCTGGACCAAATATTTCCAGGTTCTCCGTGTTCTTATTCCGTCCCATTCTGCTGCTGAAGAAAGAAATAGACAAAGCTGGATTATTACAGGACATGAGACAAATTGGGATATTTGAGTTAGGCTTCTGTGTGTGTGTGTGTGTTCTCCACTCTATTCCTTGCTTTCTTTGAATAGAATAAAAAAGGAGCAACTAGTAGGTTTGTTTTTTTTAAATGACTTGCATAAGAATAGGTAGCTTTTCAATTAGAGCTTGTTCTGAACCCTTTAATCTGGAATATTATAGGTCGGTGTCAATGCTATGCCAAATTTATGCTTAATGCCAGCCAAGATGATCTTCACTTGGGCATCTTGTCCTTCACACGGAAAGTTCCATGCGTGGGACTGTGACTGCTGACGTGGCCTTTTGGGGCTATTCTTCTTGGAGGTTATTCATTCAATCACTTTTAAAAAAATGAATACAAGCAAATAGATCAATTTACAATAGAAGCTTCTGTTTTAAAACCAAGTCTAACAGAAAGTACTTCCCAGTGTGTGTTTTCCACTGGATTCCAGATTGAGGTATTTCACTTCTGGAAGGTGGTAGGGAGCAGCACCAGTCTGGAATTACGGCCATCGCTCTGAATTTGGCCTTTCAAACATAGGCCCAAAAATAATCTGTGTAAATGGCCGCTGTGACCACTTGGCGCGGTCGGGCTGTGGGCACGTCTGCCTTGCCATTTACGGACAGACCTGCCCGCTCGCTCCATTTTCCAGGCTGGCTGGACACCAGCCAGTTCTGGCGCACAGGCATAATGCGCAAGCTAATGTGATAAGCGTGGCTGAAAGCGTGGGGTAACCTAATGAAACCGACAGGGCTTTCGGAGCTGAGCCTGTTCCTGCTGTAGACGCGTCAAAACTAGAGGAGCCAAGGCGGGGTGCGGCGGACGCCCTTTAAATATGACAGCTGGTGGGCAGGCTGTCTGATGGTGAGCAGTAGCTCCTTTTTCTGGAAGGCCAAATGTAAGAGGAAAACACGTGGCTTTTGCTCAAGCAGATTGTTTGACTTCTGTTCAAAGAGATGGTTTCGAGTTTCTTCTGAAAACCTTTTTTCAGGAAAACGAAGGAGATGTTACTGCTGCCCACTCGTTCTTTCCCTTTTGCCCCTATTCGTTCTCCTCACCGTTGTCTTAGGAAAATGTTTCATCCTTCTAATGCTTTAGGAGGAGTACAAAATGAAAGAGGTGCTCCAAGTTTTCATCTGAATTTCATACCCCCGTGTTTTATTTCTTACCCTTGTGTTTTTTCCTTTTCTTATTATTGAAAGAAATAATTAGTGTCCTTTGGGGACCCTTTGTTTTTTTCAGACTTGTGTAATAAAAATAATGAATTAAGATATTGAAAGAGAAATGGCTGTGATAAAAAATACTAGTAGTAAAAATACTAGTAGTAATTGTAATCTCTGTTTCTACTCTGTGGTACTTGCTCTTTATATCTCACCAGACTGTAAGGAAGCTTTCCTTCACTAGGCTTTTCATGCTGAACAAGGGAGGATTGTAAGTGCACTAATCCTCAAACTGTGTTGTGTGGAGCCATCCTCATGGCTTTGTTTTTATAATATGCTAATGGCTTAGTAATTAGTGAGAGGTGTGAAATACCTATGCCTGTAAGCTCAAGAGCTCTAAAAGTCCTATTTGGTCCTCAACGTAGTAAGGGTGTAGTTTAATGACTGGCATTCCTTCCCCCTTGGCTAGAGAGCTCTGTGACCTTCCATAATTTTTATATTGACAGACTCAGTAAGGAAGATTATTTTTTTCCAAGTAATATTTATGTTCTGCTTCCTTTTTAAAAAATTAGATCAGCATCTTATTTTTAATGAAATAAAAGACTGCTTGCTAAAGCCTCTTGAGCATGTAGTATAAAGAAGTAGAAAGGGAGCCAAACAGAAATGACTGCTGAGATCATTTCATCTCGCAAGTGGGGGCCCCAACTGTGTGTTCTTCAGTTCATTTCCCAAACTGTATATTGAAGTCTGAAGATGCTTGGCACCCAGTAAATGTCACGGTAAGCCGTCTGTCGCCCTGGGGCTCAGGAGTCCCTTGTGATACCATGAGCACAGTCATTGGAGGACATCTGACCTGAGAGCACCAGTAAGAGAACCTTCTCGGGTCACATAGCAAGGAAGCTAGTGAGATGTCTCTGAAAATGTGTCAAAATACATTAATGATATAAGCTAATTTATTGATAATTTGGATGTGAGTTAGCAGTCATTCCTGCTAAGAGGTTTTTTCAAGTCTTGCCAGCATTAATCTGTGCTCTCAGTGGAAGCAATGGTGTATATTTATGGTAGACAATTATCTAATTACTGGCCATTAATGAGTATCTGTAGTCTGTGACCCTACTTGGAGAGATGATGAATGTCATATTCATGGATTTCTCCCTCTATTCTTTCTCTCCTTTCTTCCTTCCTCAATATTACAGGTCAAATTCTGCATTGTGTATTATAGGTGAGGGGGGGAAAAAAAAAATGAGCACCATTGCACTCGCTGTTGCTAAAGATACAGAAGGACCTTCCAAAAATCTTCTCTGTGTGGGATTTGTTTTCTGATGTGACTGCTCAGGTGCTGAGGCTGGTCTTATGCCAGCTGCTGCTTCTCTGTCAGGGATGAAAGTCAGTGTGTTGAGATCAGGTTTTAAGCAGGAGAGGAAGGCAGATGTGGTTTTTGGCTACTGCACATTGGTACTGTCCTGTCTTCTGTGACTGGGTAGCTTTGTTAAGGTCCTTGTTTGGCTTCATGTTCCAATAGTTATTAGCTTTGATGTAGTGATGAATGAGATGTATCACTCTCTGGAATGTTATTGTTGGAGAGGAAATAGTTGGTCTGGGACTTCAATATTTTAAAGGAGAAAGATCTAATGGTCTAAGGAACAGCTGCTAGTCTCAAGTAGTCATCTTTCAAAACTGAGTATTGCATAATGTGGAGACCTGAAAGGTATAGAAGGCACTGAGGTATTTACAATGTTGGGTCTGTAGTCCAAACTGCAATACATCCTAGCTACTTCTAGACACCTTGCCTATATTTGGGTTGTCATAGCGACATGACTACAGTAGAGCTTTCACTTCCTTTTCTCTTTAATGCCTCCACTTTTTTTTTTTTTTTTTTTTTTTTTTTAGTTCTCTCCCCCCCAATAACTCAGTTCTGCCTGTGATTTATGCTGGTAACTTAAGCACACCTTGCACTGGAGATGGGTGTGTGTCTCTTGTAGTCAGCCTGGGCTTAGATGGGTTTAACCCACTTGTGTGAGTAGAATTTGAATGCTCTGGATTTTTCTTGCAGGGCACTTTTGGCATGTGTCTTTCTTGATCATACTCACAGGTGGTCTTCAAGTTTTTAATCATGGTGATGAATGCAATGGTTGGTTTTTGCCAAAATTAGGCTTTTGGTGTAGTATGAGAGTGAAGTGTTAACTTGACGCTAACTTTACTCTTTTGTTTTAACTTCTACTGGCTCCATTTTTTTCCTCTAACATGGAATGCAACAGGTATCACTTTAGGAATTCTGCAGAGTTTCTTCCCTTGTCACTTCAGAACACCACCCTTTGTTTATTAAAAAACTGTTGATGGCTCTAATCAGATCATAATATGAACTTACAATATTCATCGCCCTTCAGACAGAAGCTTGCAAGTGTTTGCCTTCTGCTTTCCTTCTGTGCAGGTATGGGCAAAGCCATTTCTGTTTTGGCCAACTTTCTTCTGATGGTGTTGTACCGTGGTTTCTATAAAGCATACTTCTCTGTGAGTATGTTTTGTGTTGTGTGTTCAGCCCTGTCCATTTGTTACGATGTTGAACAGTGCCTCCTCATCTCCTTGTACTTTGCTGTGGCTGTCCTGTTCCAGTCTAGAATCTGTCCTGGGTTCTAATCTTTTGGAGCAGACATGGTCTTCTGCTATGTTTGTGTTGGGCACCATGTGATCTGTTGGTTGTTAAGTAAAGCTTGTGGTGCAATGCTTGTAGAAATACAATCAACTATACATCTTTTCTACAGTGTTAGAAAAAAACCCTCAAAAATGATGATGGTAGGGGTGACATGAGGGTATCTTACCCAAGGATCTTCTCCTTGAGGCCTGTTAAGTAATCTGTCCTAGGGCAGGAAGAACAAGAAGCGATTCGGAATGTTTTGTGGACTTCCGAAAGAGAACTCTGGAGGTGAGATGTTTCCGAAGTACCTGGTAGCAAGCGTATGGCTGTCAGCTGGCCTGGACAGAGTCAATGGGTACTATCCCTTCACTAAGGAAAGGTTAAGTTGAGGTGGAACGGCATCATGCAACTGTACTATTAACATTACATCTACTTGCATCAAAATAGAAGTACTATTAAAGCAGACATCTCGTAATTGTTGACATCAGTATAGCACTTAATAAATGGTTTCTAGGTTTTCCCATGAAATCTTTTTGCTCAATGAATAGAGTTCAGTAAGCAAAATTGGAATTAAGTACCGTTCTATGTGAGGAGCCAAAATTTCAGATGGGTTTTTTGTGTTATCAGTTGCAGAAAGATGGTGTGGCAGGAGAATTTGGAGAGCTGCTCTGAAAAGAAAGATGTCATGAGCTCTGCTCTCTTGCTTCTGCTTCTTTGTGTTGGAGGAGCAGAAATATTCTAGCTCCCTTTCCCTAAAGGATTAAATAGATTACTTTGCTGCTAATGTCTAGATTTACTTCAGTAGGTACCTTGGATGCAGATATTAGACTCTTGCACTTCAGTGCTTTTAAGAAGATTGATGTAATTGCACTAAATGAAACCAAATACTAAATACCATGTTGTAGCTTGATATATAGTGTATATAGATGAAAGAGTATATTGGGTTGCCATCCCACCTTCCAGATGTAAGTTGGATTTGCAAGACCATTCATTTGCTGTTCATACAAAACTTAGTAATTTTCTAACGTAGACAGCTGTAAGAACATGGTGCATGTAAACTATTCAAAGCCTATTTAAATATCTTTGCTTAGGGTTAGGAGGAAGAGAGAGTACATGACTATTTTGATGCAGTTGCTATTCTTACAGTACGTATGCCTCCAAAAAGTTTGCAGAATTGGGCTCTGTAATGTTAAAGCTTGTGTTAGACACAAGAGCATCTTCGAGGGTTGTTTTTTTTTAAACTGAAAATATTGAGAAGAGCTTTGGACTTTGAAAGCCTGTGTCAAAGTGAAGGAGTTCATGCTATTGGTGCTTTGAATATCGGGCATATTGTGCAATGGTCACTGTCCCCGACAGGATTGTATCTGTCAGCTGAGCTCTTGCTGCCTTCCAAGGAACCCGCACAAAGGCAGTGTTTGTTCTGCTTCTCCGTGACCCTGGTGACTCAGTGCCCTGCCTGGAACTGTTTGCTACAGGAAAAAAGCAGCTGGCTGTAGAGCTCTTGAAGAGGAGGAGGAGGCAGAGGCAGTTGGTTTGAAATGCTTAAGCAGAAATATAGGTAAATTTTTTTTAATGCACCACTTTGAAGCTTTTAGGCATTGCGTAATGGTCTCAAGGATACAAATTAAGATTTGTATTCTATGTTTACTACGCTGTAGGGTTTAATATTGAACTTTGTGTTAGAAATGGTAACCAGGTGTGGTTTTTGACCACTATGGGTGAAGAACTAAGCAACACTAGGTTAAATCTCACTGGCTATGTTGTGTTTGGAAAATACTAAGCAAAGGTTCTGACAGCTAATACAGAACCTACTCCTACGTGTCTGATACCTGTACGAAAAGTCCCGCACGCAGGCAGTCCACCAAGGGCCATCTATTTGGTATCGGAACGCTATATATAAATTAAGATTATTCTGTCTTTTGGCAGGCTGTTTTGGCTTGCAACTTGCTTTGTGTAATGGCTGTTTGGAGCGAGTCAAATGTGCCTCACTGGAGTTCATAAGTGAAGTAAGGTGAACTGAGAGAGTTCGTTCTTCCTGGAGCTGCTCTAAGTTTTGCTTGATCTGATCTTAGTGATTTGACAGCATTCATACAACTTCCCGATGCTTAATTGTTGGTGTTAGTTTCACAAGTACAGGCATGCAGTTTTTCTTGCTGCTTGCCTTTCCCGTCAACCCGTGCAGCTGTCTAAATGTCTAAACTTAAAGCAGTAGTATCGATTTTGACTCTAGGAACTGAGTGCTGTGGGTGGAACTTGTCTAAAGGAGTTAAAACCACATCCCTGTTCCAAGCTTGAGTTTGCATAACTTAAGTTTGGAGCTGCACCGTCTTTCAGAAGTCAGTATTCCCCAGGATTGACCCTTCTCAGGAAGCCTGTGCTGACTATTCTCCACGCAGCTTTGGAGAAGAGAAACGTGTGTAAAGGAATTCTACGTATTACTGTGGTAATAAGTATGTTATAGTGATTGCTTGCACATCCTTAAATTTTGTTCCTCAGAACATCTCATTCTTGGGTTTTCTTGACCTCTTTTCTTATGCCTCCCACCCCCATAAAGTTTCTTCTGTGCCATCTTCTCTCTCTTGACTGGATACCTCCATCGCAAGTTTCCTTTTCCAGGCTTTCTTTTTGCCTAGATCATGGCACCCACATCTCCAAAAGCAGGAAAATGCTGCTAGGCTGATTGCCTGCTTCTCCCTGTCACCAGTCTTCTCTGTCAGTGGCCATATGTAGAAACCACAGGGACCTAGCTTATAGAAAAGTACCTAGAGGGAATCAGATACGCCAGGTGATAACCAGTAGCTGGAGACTATTGCCAAAATGATTTAGCAATCTTAACACATTTTTTTAATGTAGAAAATCTTTTGTGAATTTAAAAAAAAAAAAAACAAACAACCCCACAAAAAAAAACAACCAATGCTGTGGAGAACATGATTCTGTTTCTTTCTTGCTCTTTCAAGCACCCAGACAGAGCTATGAAGCTTTGTTTTCCAAGGTAAAAAAACTTCTACCTCCTTTATATAGGAGAAACAAAATTATTCAGACCGATAATACTGGTAAGTAGCTTCTTCCACATCGGAATGCAGAGGTGAGAGCTAGGGTTTTGCTAAGTCTAGTATGTTTATTACTGCAGGAATATGACATCTTATTTAATATAGCTTTTCTCAGGCCACTTCCTCAGTGAGTTGCAGGTATCGGGATAAACAAGTAAAGATATCAATGAAACAAAGTAAGAGGAGACCGGTAAATCTTTGTGGAAAAGAGGGAGCAAAAAATAACACCAAATACCTTACAAGATGAGTTCAAAATCAGATTTGTAAACAAGATATTTTCCAGTGAAGGATAAAAGCTACTATGTTGGAAGAATGTAGTTTTTCAAATCACTTTCTAATTTATAAACCACAGTGTTTGCTTCTTGCATAAGGTGCTCTAAGGAGATGCAAGAATCTGGCATAACGAAAGTAGGTATGGAAAGCGGAGAACATGATGATTTGGTGGACGTGGGATGAGCTAAAGCAGTTAACAGGGGGATCGCTGTACAACAGTAGTACTTTACCAGCCATTGCTGACCTTTGGAACACGTGCTTTGAAGGTAAGGCAGCTTCTTATTCATCTAATTCGGTGCACACAGATCCTGAAGGTAGGAGATTTGTCCACATTTCACAGAGCAGATGGCAGTATACAGATTTGGACTATACTATTTTCACTTCAACTCCTCTACAGTAGTAGAAAAAATATGACTTCAGTCTGTAATTGCTAGTTAATACAATACCGGTAATAATTTTTGGAGGATCACTTATAATTGTTAGACAGACAAGAGACAGCTTCATCCAGTAGCGATAATCCTATTTCACAAGAAGCTCAGTGTTTAAGCTGTTACACTGATTTCCTCCCTGATTCATAATCACTATTGCATCTTTATCCTCCTCTACAATTGGAGGAAGGGTTGTGGCTTAGCCTCATGGATAAAGGTGGCATTCTGACACCTGCTCCTAAATGTGGTTGTAATTTCTTTCTCTATAGTGGATATCGTGTTTCTCTTCAAAACTAATATTAGAGGAGAAGAAAGCTGTGCTTTTTGTGCAAGGCAGCATTTCCGATAGTCCTGTTTGTAATATGCTGGTATGCTATGGAGGAAGGGGGAGGAGTGCGAAAAGACCCAATCGGCTCTTCATACAAGTGGTGGAGCTGAGTTTGCGGATCAGTCATTTTAACATCTTTTACCAGCACTGCTAGACTCACTTCAGGTGCCTAAGGAAACAGTAATATAGTTCTTAATGGCCTGTCAATTACTCAGATTTCTTCACCGCTTTGACACACGTTATGCATCCTCTTTCCCCAACCCAATAAATGTTTAACTATACAAAGTGGAGCGGCTCCACGGAAGAAGCGGAGATGCCTTTCCAGAGTAACTCGGAGCTCGGTGATCAGGAAGGATTCTTGCATGGTGTGTTGGCATCATAAAGCTCAAATGCCCATTTTACCTCGTTCAGACCAGGATGTTCAACACAGTCCCCCCAGCCTTGAGCCTGCAGCCTAATTGAAGGATGAAATCTCTATTTGGCTGCTTTAGAATGCTATGCAGGATGAAAGAAAAATTGGGGGGGGGGGGGTAGTTAGGGTGGTAGTGGGAAGGAAGGTAGTCTTCAAGACTTTCTAAGTTTTCTTGAAACAGATATGTGGAGATCTACTGCACACTTTGGCATTGGGCGAGTTATTGAGAGGCAGTTCTTCCATGGGGTAATGCACACAACAAATTTTCAGAAGTTTGTTGGTCAAGCATGTGCTTAACTGCTTTCCTGAACAAAAAGAGGTTCAGTCCATGTTTGTATTTCATTTAATCATGTACTTAAGTGCACAGAATTGGGTTACTTTCACAAGTACTTTCACTCTTGAGCTATTGTGCTCAACTAGTAGTAGTGACAATTGCAAAGCCTGGTAATAGGTGAGATGCAAGAATCTGGGAGCAGGGAGCAACACCTGCCCTCAAGCAAGTGTGCCTTCAGCTTGACTGTGGCTTGGTGTTCCCTGAAGGAAGCGATTGAGATGCCAGTTGAAGTCTAACATCTTGGGTTCTGTATCTGCACTAAACAATTCCTGAAGCGGTACGGTCTTGGATGCCTTGAGTTGCGAAGGTGCGAAATGAAGGATGTTATGTGAAACAAATGGTTTGGGTTTCATCATCTGCATATGAGTTGCCTCATTTGGAGTCTGTCTGACCCTTGTTTCCCGTAGAACTACTTTTCACAGATAAAAGAGCAACATACACCTCATTTGAGTGGAATGCTTGTGATCTGCAGCTAGACTGGGCAAAGGACAGCTGAAGTATGTGCATTCTTGATGATTACTCTTAATGCACAACAAGAGACGTTTGCCTTGATTTCAGCTCTTCTGGTATAAGCCCCAGGCAACCGAATCAGTGTAACACTTGCCAAATGGCAAAGGACAAAGATAATTTTCGATAGAAATAAGCTCTTTAGCTGTAGTACTTGAAGTTTAATATGCAGTTTTTGTATGGGGCCCTCCAACTTTTTAAACCCCAAAGAAGGCACTGCAAAAAAGTCACTGAAGCTTTTGTTATCACTCAGAATGACCTGTGGAGTGGGTATGTGGCTAATCATTTGCAAACAACTGGAGGAAAACTAGCAATGACAGTGCCTGTGATAAACAGGATAAATTTGTCTTCTTGCTCACCTTTAGAACTAGGTTTCCCCTTAAAGGAGAAAGGGGGGATAAAAGGGAACCACATGTAAAAACCGGCACACTGTATCAGGCAGTTCTAGTCAGATGGCAATAATACATTGAGCTGTCATCTTCGTGACAAAAGCATATAGTTGTACGTTTTAAATCTGGCTAAGTACATCTTGTAGTTAAACACAATGGTGATATAAATTCTGAAATGGGCTTATACCCTGGAGAAGTATGAATTGTAGCTGACAGTTAAATTTTTCTTGAAAAAGAGTTAACAAGGGCCTGGATATGGACTAGAGGATAAACATTTCCTGCTTTGAAAGAGAATGATAATGTGAATCCTGCCAGGGAAGAAAGTGTTCGCTCGCAGGCATTGCAGAGTACGTTGACATGGAGGTGGAAGCGGCAGAACTTGTGCAGTAGATGTCTGAATTTGGCAGCGATTTAAAATTCAATCTAAAATGAAGTTAGTTGAGCACAGGCAGAATTTACGTTGAGCCTGTACGCTGTGTTCAGTGTGAGCACATGATGTGAAGAAGTGAAAGTTCCATCTGAAACTTTTTGGAAAGCTTGGGCAAGCATAATGCTGTAAAGTATGGGGTTATGATTTAAATAAATTCAGATGAGTTTTTGATTTGTATGTGAAAGCTCTTTAGTTGTTACGGGTTTCATATACATTGTTACAGTTTTCAGCCTGTAGTATTGGTTAAGCAAACAACTGAAAAGCCAGCGTATGTCAAAAGAGGTGGTATGGATGCAATATGAAATATTTTTCTTTTCAGAATCGGTGCTTGTAGGCATGTATTTTGGGTAGTTAAAGGATCATCTAAGACAATCATACCTTTTGTAGGATACGTTGTGAACTTGTAAGGTTACTTTCAGTTTGAGTATAGAGAAGAAGTAATAATAAATGCAATTCAATCTTAGAGCGATGGATGAGGTGTGGATGGGGGAAATAAGAGTTGAGATGGATTTGATACCTGCATGTGTTGACACCTGTGGTTGTCGCCCGGTCTCCTTGTGTGGCTTGAGGAGCAGAACGGGTGCTGTCACTTCGATTTGAGCAAAGATGCTTCTGCCTGCATAGTCATGCTGGGTACCTGCCAGCAGGTTCCAGGCTGCGGCAGAGGTTTTGCCCATCCGGGTACTCGGCCTGAGGGCAAGTGTTCCTGGGTGAGAAGGGGAGGACGGGAGCCTCCAGGAGGTTCTGAACTCACGGCTGCCTGTTTTTCAGGGCTGGTTTGGCAAGGTTTTCTTGAAAACAGATGCAGTGTATAATGACATAAAAATCCCTGTTTCTGAGGAAGACATCTGAGCTTGTGCATATGCTGCTATCGCTGCTCCTGACTGGAGGGTGTAGTTCTTTCACTGGTTTTGGGGGGCTTTATATGTACCGTTGCTCCAGTGTCCTCCAGATGAAACTTGAATTTAGTAGTGCCAATAGTCTCTGCTTTGCTGGGATTTCACCTAGCAACTGATAAAGCCATTACAGCTCTTGCTCCTAGGAATATATGTTTAGATATGACTGTGTCAGGTTTTAATTTTTCATATTTGTTTTTAGTTCTTTTTCCCTTAAGCAAAAAGCCTGAAAGAAGTGATCCTCATCAAGGAAGCAAGCAAACAAAAACCGAAAACAAAGAAATCCAAGCGCCCTCATACCAAACCCAGGTTTATGAGATTGCAAACCAGCTCACCAGTTTGACTTGTTGGAGGCAGGAGCCTACTGGGACTCCTGCTTGGCAAATAACATGCACCAGTCAGTCTGTTGTTGTTGTTGTTTTTTTTATGTTGCTTGCTAGAGTTGCCAAGTACTTCTCAAAACCTGGCTATTTTGCCACAGAAGTTGTGCTTTAAGTTGCAGTCATTTCTAAAAGTGCTTTAGGACAGTTGTTGATGTTTTAAGTAACCAAAACTGTTTCTGTACAGTGCGGAGAATGACAGGGCTTAATCACTTAGCCAAGCTTTGTAATTCTTATTTCTGGATGTTGACACGGCTATAGTTAAGAATTTGAAGTTTGGAAAGGAAAAGCCTTGAATACAAGCATTCCTTACTTAAATGAAGCATAGTATAAGCAAGAAAAGAGCACTGACTCCTGAAATGGTTTTGATGGCTTGGGAGGAAGAGGGAGCATCGGTAAGCAGGATGAAATTGTTGATGAGTGAAGAGGAAACCATTGCTGATAGCAAGCTTTTTTCTACTTCCTCGCTGGTAACTAGTTCCTCAGGCAGTGGTACCTACTGTTACACATCACTGTTGAACTTCCAAAGCTATGAGAGACTAATGACAGAACTGAAAAGAAACTCACTGGTTAAAACACAGATTCTGTGGAGAGTGGTGGGAAAGCTGTACCCGAGTTCATAGAACTAGTCTGTCAGCTAGAGTCTCGGAGCTTGTTGTCCTGTGCTCTGTCTACTCAAAACGTATTGGGTTTTTTTTGCCAGTAGCCGTTAGAAGTTGCACAAATGTCTGCACAAATGGGTATATTGAAGACCGTGTGGGGATACTTTTGCTGAATGTTTTATATTTCCATTTCTGTGACTGCAGTTATGATTCTTTTATTCTAGAGTAAATACACAGAATACGGAAACGAAATTTTTGTGGGCATCAAGTAGCTTTTAGTTAGAAATCATTTACTGGGGAGGGGGAAAAAAAAAAATCATTAAATTCAATTACTGAATGCTAAGCTGAAGCAGAATTGGAAACATGTCATCTAAACTAATAATATAAGCAAAACCCATTACCCTAATAGTCTTACCCTATTTATAACTACTGAAAACTTCTGGGGGAGCAGTGGAAAGAAAGGTATGTATTCATGATATATTTGAGAACATGGAAAACTAATGTGTGTGTTTTTTTGTTTTTTTTTTTTTTAGGTAAGTAACTGGAGGGGACATGAAGAATTGATGTTTAAATGGCCAACATGTTGCAAAAGGTATTTCACTTTAGACTGAGGAGGAATGCACAGATAATTTGAGTAAATGTTGAATGAATATTTGCCCCTTAAAAAAAAAAATTATTTAAACCTTCTTTTGTTCATTGAATGACGGAAAGAAGTAAAAATCAGCAAGCTTGTGGCTGGTGTTCACACTATCCTTAAATGACAACCGCATCTAATGGGAAACTGGATATTATTATTCTAACTTTTTATGTAACCCGTGCCAATCGACCAAGTTCCAGCTTGTGTTAGTCTTTCTACCCCTCTGCTTTGCAGTGACGCTATCGAGCATGCAGGTAAAGTGTTTCTGGTGCTTTGCGAACAGGTCGCAGGTTATCTCAAGGTAACGTAACAGACTGCGCCGTTCAGTAGTGGGAAGTAGCTGTGGGCAGGGAATTACCTTGCGCTCTGCTTGCTGTCCCTTTACGGGCTTTAATCCTTCTTCGCTATCAAATGACATCTAGACTGGCAGCAGGTCCTCGCTGTGTTATTGCGGAGAAGACAAAAAAACCTGGCTTTAGCTAGTTGGCTAAAATTATTTCATTTACTATATGCTAAAGAAGTAGTAGGCATAATAATAAGATAGATGGAATATGTAAGTATCATGCACGAAATCTTTTTCTGCCCCGGAGACTTTGTCTGAGGTCAGCTGAGGTGTTGCTAATTTTGCTGTTGCTCACTGGAAAGTCTGTTTTAGATGCAGATCACAAAGCGGATCGATGTGTCGCCTCTGATTTCTAACAGATGATATCACTAAGTAACTTCGAGAAAGCTAAACTGGTATCTGACCTCTAAACCGCCGCTTCCTTGCCAGCCGGATGGTTATGTAGGTATGCAAGGGCTTACCAGGCATAGGGAAGCAGTGTCTGTAAATACACTGTTAACAAAATTCTTGAGCTTCTGATGATGATACCTGCACATAAGTCTCAAAGTTATAGTGTTTGCAATAATTGCCCTATGGATTATCTTTTAATCACTGATACTAGATTATAATTTTGTAGACTGTTAGTTGTCAAATGCAGTAATCTGTGAAATCAACAGAAGAGCGTAGGTTGATGGGAGAACAATGGTTACATAAAGTAATTCCAGCTAATACCTGCTAGGGATGGTAATGCAAAGTTATTTGGAAGAATCTTCAGAGAGGCTGGTTAAAGAAAGAGACTTCTGTCTTGCAAAAATCTCATTAGAATGAAAGTTATACTCCTTAATATTTTTGACAGAAGAGTGAAAAGAGAAATATAGACCTCTTGATTAGGGGACTGTGTCTGGGGTGTGGAAGATAGACTCAATTTCTGATCTCAGTAAGGCAGAACTGCCATTAATTCCGAATTTTCTACTTCTGAAAAGACTATGGAGCCCACTGTGGTTTTGGCTGTTCAACTTCCTTAGACTTTGAGTAAAAAAACCCCAAAACTGTATTAGACACCAAATTTAAGTATTCTCTGACGAGGTTTTCAGCTGAAAAATTCTGTCTGGTTTTGCCTTTTATAGTCTTTGCACTATTGGCTGCATGTAAGTACTTCATCAGTTTTGTCTGCTGTTATTCCTGATTTTTTCTTTCCACTGGGATTTTATTGACCTAGAAATGTCATGGAGAAAAAAGCCTCACCTTAAGCTCATTTAGTGAACTGGAGTTTGGGAATATTTCCACTTAAACGCTACTGCAAGCTATCTGACTGAAACTTCAGTTGTGCTTGATTATTGTGACTTACATTTTAAGCAAGAAGTATTTTGAAAGATGGGGTATCAATGTGCTGCAGGTAAGCGAGAAAACAAATTGGCTTTTTACTCTCCTGAAGCTTGCTGTAGTTTTTCTAGCTCAGAGGTCCTTCCGAACAGAAGCACAGACATATCAACATGTAGACACAATAGGGATGGCAGAGTTCTGCTTGGTGAATAAACGCCTTTGCAGGAACTAAAAGTTCTTTGAAGTGCCCAGACAATGCCACAGCATAGTTTTAGCCTTTTAAGAGACATCATTTGGCTAGCATTAAAACAAAATGCTGGTAATTGTGGCTACTTAAGATTTTTTTTTTTCCTATTTGAGCAGCTAAACGTTAAGAGAACTCCAGTTATGAATCGGAGGTAAAATTTTCAGTAACTTGGGAATGATGGGTGGAACCTGCAGTGCAGTACAGTCGTTGCTTTCTGAAAGTGGTTCATTTGTTCTTGACATTTGTCTTCCCTAGCGTATGGACGTTGGTGTGGAGGCTCGAGTGCAAGAATGCTTAAAGCGAGTTTCAGGCTTTGAAGAGCTAGGCTTCAGTCTTCCAAGTTGATTCTTTCAGCAGGCTGAAATGTATCCAACTTCAGGGAGCGGTTCCCGTTTAGTCCGTGATATCAGCTTGGGATTCTTCGTATAGCAGCGGGACAACTGCGTGGAAAATACAGTAGAGAACAAGTTCTGCATTACTGGGATTTTTCTTAAGCACTTACTTGGAACTGAGAACATCTATGTAAAAATCAGCATTAATTACTCATGCTGTAGTTTTATATACCAAGCAAAACTACTAGACCTGATGCAATGCTTGCTGAATACCTTGTGTATTTGGTAAGTGTAAAATTAATACCAGTTTGTCCTGTATAGGTTTATGTCTCATGGGCTACATCAGGATACATTGTGGGGAAACAGATATAATGATATAAAAAGATGAAATTAGAGTGACTTGTTTCAGGCCATTTGGTTTATTACATTTGACATGTTATCAGGTTTCTGCAAATTTAACTAGAAGCTTCCTCTTGGAAGCATGTCATGGCCTGTCTGTCTTAATGATTGTCTGCATTACATTATTATTCCTTCATTGTAGCTATGTGCTTTCTATCAGAAGGCAGCAGAGGCTCTGTTGCTGAGGAATAAAAAAATTCCTTCAGTTTTTATGGGAATAATAATCTAACTTTATATTATGCCCTTGAAAGTTTTTAGAGGTCATCTCAGTAAACCAGGCGTTGCTCTGAGATGCATAATCACCATCTCAAGCAACTTGCCATATTGGTTCTTGAAGTATAGATGCACTTTTTTGCGCTATTTCTGTCTGTTAGGTTATATTTTTGTCTGTTGAGCCGTATGCACATGTTTGAGCTCTCAAAGGAGTTTGAACAGTATACTGAGATTGTACAGTTCATTTAGGTAGATGCTAAATAACGTGCTAAGGTCAGGAGTTCTCATAAGTAGGTCAAAATCCTCTAAGATTTTGGAGTGTCACTGTTCTCTGGTAATTTTGCCTTGCCTTCTAAAAACGCAAGGTTCTAGCCCATATGATGATAGGTTGTGGTGGAAATACGAACTGTGTTCACACTGATTACCCCAGTGCTCAGCTGAGCCTGAAATGCCTGAAAGGTGTTCTCTTCTTTTTCAAGACCCTAAGGATTCAGCAGTCAGACCTCCATGTGTGTATATATACTATATCACAGAACATCTTTATTTGCCATTGACAGGTAACAAGGTGGCCAGTGTTGTGTCGTGCCGCAGGGAGATGCTGCCATGTCTTTTACTCTTCAAGCTTTTGATACAAGACGCTTACTGGGTTTATGGCACATTCCCTCCCCAGCTTTCTGTGGAGCCAGGTAGCAGAAGAGGCCGCACCCTTTCTTTCCTTTCTTGTCGTTGTCTTGGCTGCCGACGGCCACATTTTTTCCCTTATTGGTCATCCTGAACTGGGGCAATTGCTACAGCACCTGATGAAATGCTGAGAGATGCAGTAACTTTTTTGGAAAACTGCGTCAACTGCTGGGATGTTGAACATTCAACTTTACAAAAGAATCTCCCTGGCATCTTTTAATGATCATCCTGATGGTCTTTCAACATGAGAACCAAAACCCCTCTGTGAATAATAGCTGAATGGCAAAATCTGCCACATTTCTTATCTGGGAGACATTTATTGTGTCTTATGACTTAAATACGATACAAGAATCTCTTTGCAGTCCATTCAAAATAGTTATCCTTTCCAAGTGGTGCAGTTTTGTATCTGATATATGTCCAAACAAAGAACAGAGGTACACTGGATTTCTATTATTCAGGGGCTGAACAAGCTATTGTTTGGACTTCTCGGATCATAATATATTTTGTTTCCAGTACCGTATTTATGGAAAAAGCAGGTATCAATAGACCTTCACTTCCTCATTAGTAAGCTTACACAGGTGCATTGGAAAGCAAAGGGGCTGCTATGAGATGGTGAAAAAATAAACAACTGTGCAAGTTGTCAACGGGACAAGTGATCTCCCTGGAGCAGCTTTCTGTCAGCTCTGCGGCCAAAGACAGAGCTCAGGATGCCAAGAAGAACGTGTAGCGTCTGCGCTCTGACTTCAGAGTGAAGACAAGACAAGGTGCTGTTTTGAAAATGGCATTCTACTTGGGGTCAGAGGGGGAAGCACTTGTTCTTGAGAGCATGAAATGTAAGAGCGGGAAAAAAAGCTGTATCTTTTTCCTAACTGGCTTATTTTTTCAATACAAACCCATTGAAGAGTGCTGTAGTATAATTATTTGCATTTGCAAATAATGTTCTGAGAGCAGCTGAATTACTGAATAGGCTTCACCCTTACTGGTTTTAACTTTTTCCAGATCCACAGCTGGGCAGTAGGAATTTCCCTGCTGTGAAAGACTTGCAAGATAAATATAGAAGAGATTATTTACTATTTTTCCCTTAAAATGATTTTTCCTCTCCCTGCCCTATTCTTTTTTCTTGTTAGCAGTTTTTTATGAATGTATGTATTCCTTTATGAACTAATGCACTATACATGATAGTGTGCAAGTTCTACATGCTAAGCTTATTCAGCCACCGTGATTTCTATTCCATACTAGTATTGTAATCTCTTCATCTGCTGGAAAATGCTTGTTAGATTCAGTTTCTGGGTAACTAAGAAGTTAATTCTGCATGCTGAATTCAACTAACGTCAGTGGAGAGGAGTCAAGTGTTGGAACTGGAGCAAAGGGAGGATGTCATCTTGTTTTCTGATCTGTCTCCCCCTGACTTAGAAGCGTTGGGAAGGAGCTGCATAATGCCTAGTTAGTTAAACTCCTGATAACTAGACTTCAACTTTGGCAAAGATTTGGTGTACTGAAATGAATACAGAATTTTGGATCCTGCACTTAGTTTTGGAAAGTTGAGACTTGGTCATGCTCTACAGCTGGGTTTTACCTGGAGGATTGTGTTGATTAACTGTTATCTTTAAGGGGATGCTCGCTTTTTTTTAAATCTCTAAATGTTGGAAGGTTTGATTCGTAGGTGCTCAATAACAAATGTAACACTACTTTTCATTTCAACGAGTAGTGAAGGTCTCTGTTTTACAGCACTCGGTTGCTTGCCAGGACCAGTATTCTACCAAGTAATGGTGATACGTAGGTAAAGAAGCTGTCTGAGGACAGGCAACTTGTTTTTCCACAGTGTGAACAATTGATCTTCTTAAGAAATACTTTTGAGCCTGAGATGACCTCTAATCCAAGGTGATTCTGAGCACTTAGCTGTTTGAATGTGTCACACTCTCCTTTGGTGGTGTCTTCCTTTAGATAACTTCATTGTCATATTAGTGAAAAAAGACTGTAAAAGCAGAGGACCTGTATGCTTGTATTAAGATTTTTAGTGAGCAATGGGAGTTTTAGAACTGACAGAAGGATCTTATGTCTGTACCTTACCCTTCTCTATAAGTTTTTTTTCATCCTTGAGAAGTGGATGCACCACTTCAGGATTTCTTCTTTGTTAGTGTACATTAAAATTTAAATTTTATCTTCTGAAGTCTGTGTCTGAAATGCTTGTACTCACAAACACAAAACAGGATATCCCTGCCCATGGAGGGGGGGTTGGACTACACGATCTTTGAAAGCTCCTTCCAACCCAAATCATCTGTGATTCTACAATTCTGCAACAAGTCATAGTTTTACCTGTACTCTTCCTTTCCTTCCAGTTGCACTGCTGTAGGTAATACTTATTTTTTGTGCTGGGTTTAACACTGGTACAAAATGCATAGCTTGAAAATCAATCTAGATACATGGTCACTTTGCGACCATTATTTGCCTGTTAGATATTTGTTCCTTGGAAAATTCTACACCTGAAAACAACACCATAGCATTTCACATAAAATGGTACTGCTGTTGGCAGCTTCAGGGAACATGAAAGTCTGAATGGGCGTAATGAAGAAGTTACCCTTTGACTTTTGACCAGTCTTTAAAAAGAAGAATGAAAGGGTGTATGGCGAGTTTGCAATGCTTTTTCCTTTCTTGTGCTTCTCTGTAGGTATGCTAGAGGCTCATTTTCTTCATGATCAGTTTAAGCCATCGTGATCTGGCCTGTGTTACAGAACGCAAGGAAAAGCATTTTTATCGTAACCAAAGTAAGCATGGAGAAGTCATGACTATTTTGTTTTTGTTTTCTTGGCCTTTACGACTGCAAAACGGGAGTAATCTCAGAGTCTCTATGAAGACTTAAGTATTTCACTCTTGCTATTGATTTTTTTTTTTTGTACATAGAATTCTTTCCGATGCTGGTGCAATTAGCAGCTAAGCTAAATACATCCGAAGAGGGACTGCTCCATCAGAAATTGAAGCTAATGGACTGTAAAGGCACACAGGATAATTCAAGTGTCCAGAACTACGTTTGAACCTAGACTGCCACCAGAAGGAGCGGGAAGCCGGGTGTGTCGGCCAAGGGCTGAATGAGACACTGTGAATGCATATTAGCTGTTAGAAGGTGTTGCGTAGCTGTGCTTGAGAACAGCTTTCAGTTTAGTAGCTGGGAAGGAAACGGGGGTGGAAAGCATCTCTTGCTTCAGGCAGTTGGTGTTTAAGCAGCAGATTGTATAAGGCCCTTCTGGGGCTTGGTCTCTTTTGGTTTGTTGTTTTTTTTTCCTTTTCCCTGGGCATAAAAATAGAAGGAAGAAGCCACTTCAGATAGGCTAAGATCTACCAAAGTGACTTTGCCTTATTTAAGGAAGAGCCCAAAGTATAAATGCCAGGGAAGTGTCTGATATGGTTCTAAGCCTTTCCTTGGCTCATTTTCCAGACATCAAGTAAAACTTGATGTGTGAAGCATTGACTGTGAAGAGCAACAGGTTGACTGTCTTTTTTTTTAAAACCTGTTTCAGCCTTGCTGCAAAAATCTTTATTTTCTTTTACCACAAGCATGGCAGTCAAAAGGGCATTGTGTTTTTTCCAGTGAGATTGGATAGTTCTTATCAGCCAGACAAATTTCTTCCATTGTTTTTATGAACATATGTTGAGAAAACACTTTGTTCTCATGCAGGTTTTCGCTGTTTCTTTATCGTACCAGAAGAGATGAAAACATAGGTCTGACCACTTTTCAGGGCAACTTTTAAAGATATTCTTAGGGTTCAGATAATAATTGGTTGCGTTCCCCCATTTGCAAATCCTTTCATGTATGTCGGGGGGGTGTTGCTATTTTTTTAAAAAACCTTTGTAAATGGGCAGTTTTGGATGAGACTTTGTGTTAAGAAGTGAATAAGAATGGGAAAACTGAGTGTCCTCAAAATGGTCTGACAAATCAATTGGATACCAGTAGCTTTTTGGCGTTCCGTGCTTCCTTTATGTTTAAACAACATAGTACATAGTGGAGAGCTACCTTGATAACCCGTCCTGCAATCACATTGTAGTGCTTACCCAGCAGCATTACAAATTTTTACATACTTGGACCAGTAAACAGATGAGCTCAGTAAGTCAAGCAAGGATAATTCCTGGTATCTTTTAGAAATGGTAATTCAACTATTTTATGCTGTGCTTGCCTGCAATCGGTCGCCTCTCCAGCTAGGTAAGACCTTCTAGGAAGCAATGCTATGTCTTCTGCCCAGTGTGTTAACTGTTGGCGGGGAGTAAAAGCTGGAACGTAAGTAGTAACAGTCTTTGATGAAATGTAAATGCAGAATATTGTTGCCTCTGCTTTTCTCCGTCCGCATTCCAGTGCTATTTCTGCAACACGTAGAGGTTGAAGATGAGGCTGAGGTATACGACTTTGGCAGGGTTTCAAACACCACCAAAGATTTGGGGGTGTCCAAAGTCATCCCTTTAAGCTTGTGCCTACCCTTAAGAGTATTTGTATACTGCAGAAATGTCACTCTTCAGTCTTTAAATGCCACTTAAAGGTGCACATCCAATCCTCTGTCAGAGTCCTTCATGCGTTCTTCTCTCCAAGGATTATTGTTTCACTGGCTGTATTTCAAGAGTCAATGCAAAATCAATTGGAATTGAGGTTTGTGTCAGATGTAAGCGTAAACGGTAGAAGGGTTTCCATTGACACGTTTGACGGTGGACTAGGTCAGTGTCATCACGCTTTCTGCTGTAATGGATAGGGTAGGTTTTTTCTTCATAAAGTATCAGTGGCAGGTGGTTAATATTTGTTTTTAGAAGTTGTTGGCTTCCCTAGACTACTTTACAATGGCATGAAGTAATTAAAAAAAACTATGATACCGCTAAACTTTTCATCTACTGAAAGTGAGCTAGCTGAGGGAACAACATATTGCCCCCAAGGTATTCCTCAGGGTTAAGAATACAAAGCTTTTAATGAACTGTGGTATAGGCCATCTGTTTACTCCCTCACAAAACCTATTCTCCAGATTTATTTAGGTGTAGGGGGAAGGAGAGAAAGGGCTGATTGCATATATTTTGAAGTGCAATATTTATTAAATAAATTTACTTAAAATTATTAAATACTGCAAACCAGCTCTGTACTTCATACAACCACGTGTGGCCATAATGTCTATGGCTCAGAGGCCTGCATCGCTGCAGAGGTGGGAATGCAAAGGTAGAAGAAGTAATTTTAATTTCCTTTGTGTACTTGGAGCCTTTTAGCTAAAGAGACTGATGAAAGCTGGGCTGCCTCGTTGTCTGCTCTTGTTTTGCTCTGACTAATGTCAAAGCAATTTGTCTTATTAAGTTGTAGCCATGAGAACAAATTATGATCTACTGTAATGGTAATTATATGAAGTAAAAAGGTCATAAAAATGACAGGGAGGAAGTTATGTGTTGTAAATATCAAAGCGGTGCAATTAATATTTTTCCCAAAGATGTTTAATTAAAAAGAAATAAATGAAATGATGTGTGTGTATACATACATATAAATATGTATGTATGTGCATGTGCATGGCTATAGAGTGGATAAGCGTATGTTTAAGACCATAATGATGGTTTGATATTAGCAAATGTTAATGAATCTCTATAAATCCACAGAGGGGAGTCAGCTGATGTAGTTGAGTTATAAACTCAAAGCACTTGGATAAAATCCTGCACAGCAGCAGGTCATAGGTACTTTCTGCTACATTTTAGCTCTTTTCTTTAACACTTAAATGTAAACAGCCATTTTTTAGATGGAAACCGGGGACTTTCTAAATAGTTTGTTATAGAAGAGGTTTTTAAGCAAATGCAAATAGCGGAATTAAAAAAAAAAAAAAAATCCAAATGAGCAGTGCCTTGTATGAGCAAAATTTAGGTCAGTGGTTATGGAGTTGCTGAGAACTTACGGCTGTGCCTTCTGACAGGAGCAATCGCTGCTGAGGAACGTGAGGTGACGTAGTGCAGGAGAAGTTGCTGGGGTTCACATTCAGTAACTATTCCAGGAAAGCTGTTATTGATTTTTTCTTTTTTTTTTTTGAGGGGGGATTGAGCCATTGGTCTTCCAAAACTTGAAAATGGAGTGGCAGCTGGAAAACCTGAGTTTTGCTTTGTGTTTAAGAATTGGACAAATACTGAAATGAAAATTTGATGTAGGATCCTCTGTGAATAATGTTCAACCTTGGACACTTGTCCTGAAAAGTATGGGAAAGAGAATAACAGAAACCATCCAAGGAAGGGCCAGTACCATCCAGGAGAACATAGATCGTGTTTTTGGAGGAGGAGGAAGAAATGTTCCCATTTAGGCCAAGGTTAACATGAAGACTAGGTGATAGGTTCAGCTATATCCCCCTGTTAGGAGGGTTAGCTGGGAGCTACCGCTTCCTCCATATCTTCTCATAACTCTCAAACAGGACTTTGTCTGACTATTACGCCCTCTCATGTGGCCAAAAACTTAACAAAACACACTACTTGGTTGTCATTCCTCTTTCTATTTTTTCAACTGGTGTTTTTAAAATGGCTTTAGTGATAGTGATAGTCTTGAAAATGTAAATACACTGTTAATTGATGAACTGTTGCTTGCCTTATTCCTCCGACGGTCTGAAAGCTTGCGATGAAATAACCTTTGTCTGGGCATTCGGATCCTACGCCACGTTGGTCATCCATAAAAGCTGCATTTCAAGATCAGACCAGAGGGTCTGTGTTTTTCAGTGTTTTCTCCTCAGCGATAGCCACAGCCTGGTGCTTGGCGAAGAGTAAGAACAGGGCAAGCACGTCCGATATTTCCCAGCATAAGCTCCCAGCCTCCAGCTGTTTTTGGCCCAGGGGATTTCCTGAGCTGGATTTTGTCTGGCTGTATTTAATAACCCTCAGTATCTCTTCCACAAACTTGTCCCTCCTTGAGCTGATGTAAACCCTTTCCATCTTGCTTGACGAAGGGGAATTCCTGCCACCATCTATGTTCCAGCTGCTGGGGTGGGACACAGGGAGCCTGCTGTCCTAGAATATAGGATGTGTTCTTAAATTCAGGGTGGGGAAACACAAACTTTAAAAGGGAAAATAGTGATGTTAAAGAATATGAATAGTTATGCTACAGTTGAAGTATTGTGCTACATAGGGGTGTATGATCAAGAAGAAAACCAAAACACTGAAAAAAGAATACCCTGTACCAAAGACAGAAATCCTTGTTTAAATGACTAAGCACTTCAGTCCTTGCAGTAGCTGACTGTTTGTCTTGTCAGTTCTCTTGCTCTCATAACTGTGGCTTTATTTATGAAATATTAGCTTTCAAAAGGAAGCCATCAGGAAATGAATAAGTTTGTAGTCACAGCTCTGTTTAAAAACTGAAGGCAAAATAGCAAGCTCTTACTGAGGCACTCCAGCCATTTTGTGTGCTGGATGATGCAGGGGTCATGTGAAAAAGCATCTATTAATTCTGTAGCACAAGCAACTAATGTACTCTTATTTTTGGTATTACATGTTGTTCTTGTCTTTCATTGCAAACGTGGAAAAAATTTTTAAAGGTTTTTTTTGGTGTAGCTTCCTGATCTTAAGATAACTTCGTTAAAGTGTAGAAAATGCATCAAAAATGGGAGACAGAGCTTCATCCCATGGAGCCAAACTCATTCCCTTTTAGGTAGGTGCCTCGCAACATGTGGGGCTCAGCAATTGAGCGGAGCTTTCCTCCGTTGGCGCTAACGGCACAGCTGAGAGGGCTGGGACTCTTCTGCCCAGTCTGCGAGCCCACGGCCATGCGGGGATAAGACGGGGAACCGTGTGCCAACTCTGGTTGTAGGGGAACGTTTGGTACCATCTCTAAGTGTACATAACTTAATATTTTTGTTATCTGCCTTGTCCTGGTCCTCACGCTTTCTCTGTGTGTTCTTTCCCTTCCTTCTCTTCCTCTTCAGGCTATCACATGCAGGGTGGTCTGTCCTTTCCCTTGATGTGTAGCACAGGGCAGGAACTTTGAGAGAGAGCATCTTCCTTCGGCTCTCTTCTGCCGTGAGAAGCGCTTGCCAGCTGGGTACCCTGCTTGCAAGGGGCAACGCGCAGCCAGAGAACAAGCACAGCTCACGAGTCAGCAGGGATGGGAGGGGGCAGGTGATGTTGGAGGAATCTTGCAGGAAAATGGTTATTCACCTTTAAAGTTGTTTTTAAAGAAGCGGCAAAATGATAGCAAAGTGCTTGTTTCAAAGCGCGTCGAGAACTAGCGATGAAAAGCAGTGTGCGCAGGGAAGACGCTGCAACATTAAATGTAAGCTGCTTTTTTAGAGGCTTGTGCGTTGTTCAGTTTTGCGTGAATTTTCACGGGGGTGGCAGAAAGCTTATCCCTGACGTGGCAGCCAGATTTTTAAGTCTGTGCTCCAAAGCATGAATATTCTAGAGGTTTTCAGTAAAATGGTGGAAGAATTTTCTTACAATCTCTTCTGCAGACACGTTTTTTTTTTTTTTACATGGCCAGACTGTTAGCCTGAGAGACACTCCAAGCACTGAAAGTGTTTTAAGTTTGGTGTAGCGACTTACCCTTATACTATAAATTTAGATGATCTGCAAACATTGTTCTCTGCACTGCAGCATTAACATCCATTAGTGTAACGGATGTCTAGCCTAACAGATTTAGTCTAGTTTATCTAATTCCTAGACAGGAACTTTTAGGATGATGTTTTGCTGTTCTTCAAACGATTTCTGCTGTAATTGCAAGTGGGAGAAATTATGAAAAAGCTGACAGCTGAACTGATGGACTAACATTGTGGCAGTTTTAGAAGGAAGCAAGCCATGGTCCCTTAAGTCTCCGTGTGGCCTCTTAGGCTGCAACGTGTCCTCAGTAATGACGGTGCAAGTACAGTAATACCAATTCTATCTGTGCATGACATCAGATATTTTTTAGATCTCCGTGGCAGTGCTAGAGCAGCACTAGGAGCTGCTCAAACGCTGCTGTTCATACACGCTGTGGAGTCACGTCTCATCCAGCAAAACAACTGGGTGCTAGTGTTAGTTAGGAAAAAAACCTCTTGTTTAAAGAGTTTGGCAAACTAAAGTATTACCGAGAAATTAATATTATTAAAATAAATATAGCCAAAAGGTATCTGTATAACTGAATTTCAGGCATATATGGCAGTGTATTTCAAGGGCTGTAGATACAGTAAAATACTAGTTCATATATTTATATAAGTACCACGTTGACGTGAAAGTACACACTTGGCTAAAAAGAAGTTTTATTTACTTTCATGCTTTGTGAAAGGAAATAGTGCTTTGAGTATTAACGTTTTGATAGTTCTCTTGTGCCTGTTTCTGTAAAACTCATGCTGTCAGTCTTTGGGATATGCTCTCAAAGATGACTTGCTCTCTCAAACATACATGTCTGTGTTGCTTTGTCATGGATACAAAATGTGCTTGGAAATCAATGGTTTCCCAAGGTTTGGGGGCTGGTGGTTGGCGATTACGAAGCTCTTTTTTGGGTGTGTGACTGTGTTCATGGCACATAAGTCAGTTTTAACTTACTGAAGAGATAAGGACACAGAGAATAAGAAAAATCATGTTTAGGAGTTACTATTTTTTCTTTTTTAAGGAAATGTGTTTTGTACCTTTCTTATTCTTTCATTTTGTATTAATTAGTTTGTGCTATTTAATCTGCTTTATAGTTACCGACCACCAAAACCCAAAACGTATCTTACTCCTCATTTCCCCTATATTGGGCTCCTATATTAATGTAATTTTAGCATGTAACAAACGTAGATGGTGGCCAAACTGGGTCCAAGCCCATGCTTCGAGGGGAAGCCAACTTATTTATATGGGACTCCAGTGCAACTTTTCTCTGATAAAGGCTAGTGTTCTGGAATGAAGGTTAGATAGGAACGATAGTCCCCTGCCAGCCTGTCGCAGAGTTGGGTCATGTCATGCTGTCACTAAGCCAGACAGCAAGCCAGGGCAAGAAATAGCTTCTGAATAATTTTCTTTATCTGTTAACCAGTCAGGGAGCTGTAGCTGTGACAGTAGTGAAGCTGAGTTATTTAAAAACACTGATAATTAAGAGATTAGCAAGTGTTGGTTGCTATGCTGTGTAGCTTACCCTTTAATTATTTTTTTTAAAGGATGTCCAGCAGTTAATAGCTCCTTTCATGTTTTACATTTTAGCTGCTTTATTTTACTCAGTAATAGTAAGTTACTAATATTAAGCAAATCAGACTGTCTTGTTCAGAAAGAGTCTACTAAAAATTTTTTTACTTGCTGGTGAGAGGATCACTTTCCCATGGGTTTTTTTGTTTTTTCATCTCCTTAATATCAGCGGAAGAACTGTGCAGTTTGGAAGAGCTGTTTTCAGCTGTATGATGAGGAAAAGGTCTGAAACTGCAGATTTATTGCTAAGAAATATTATGAGAATAACTTGTCATATGTTCCTGATGCATATTGATTTGATTTTTTTTTAATGGGCATTTTAACTATATCTCATGAAGAGGGGGTGCGGGGTGGAAAAGGACAAAGTTAAGGTATAGAATTGTAGAATAATTTGTGTTGGAAGGAACTTTTAAAGGCCATCCAGTCCAACCCCCCTGCTATGAGCAGGGGCGTCTTCAACTGGATCAAGGTGCTCAGAGCCCTGTCCGACCTGACCTGGGATGTTTCCAAGGACGGGGCATCTACCACCTCTCTGGGCAACCTGGGTAAGGGTTTCACCACCCTCGTCAACAGTTTCTTCCTTAGTACTAGTCTGAACCTATCCTCTTACCTCTTGTCCTATCTCAACTGACCTTGCTAAAAAGTCTGTCCCCATCTTTTTTCTAAGCTCCCCTTAAGCCCTGTCAGGCTGCAATAAGGTCTCCCCGGAGCCTTCTCTTCTGCAGTCTGAACCCCCCCCCGCTCTCCCAGCCTGTCCTCCCAGCAGAGCTGTTCCAGCCCTCACAGCATTGCTGGGGCATCCTCTGGCCCCGCTCCAACAGGTCCATGTCTCTCCTGTGCCGAGGGCTCCAGAGCTGGATGCAGCCCTGCAGGGGGGTCTCCCCAGAGCGGGGCGGAGCGGCAGAATCCCCTCCCTGGCCCTGCTGGCCATGCGGCTTTGCGTGCAGCCCAGGCTACAGTTGGCCTTCTGGGCTGCGAGCGCACGTTGATGGCTCATGTCCAGCTTTTCATCCCCCAGCAGCCCCAAGTCCTTCTTGGCAGAGCTGCTCTCCATCCCTTCACCCCCCCAGCCTGTGCTGATACAGGGGGTTGCCCTGACCCAGATGCAGGGCCCTGCACTTGGCCTTGTTGAACCTCGTGAGGTTCGCACAGGTCCATTCCTCAAGCTTGTCCAGGTCCATCTGACTGGACTTCCATACCTGAGGCTTGTCAACTGTACTGCTCAGCTTGGTGTCATCTGCAAACTTGTGGAGGGTGCCCTTGATCCCACTATGTCGCTGATGAAGATATTACAGAGTACTGGTCCCAACCCCTGAGGGACACCACTCATCACAGATCTCCATGTGGACATTCAGGCATTGACCACTACCCTCTGGACGCAACCATCCAACCAATTCCTCATCCCCCCAACAGTTCACCTGTTAAATCCTATTTTAAAGGTTGATTGCACAATTGGGAAGCTAGATTCATTCAAAAAGAATGAATATATAGAATGGTTGTAGGACAAGAAGCTGAATATGTGTGCTTTGGACTAAATTCATGGTGTTATGCTGACTTAGAGCAGCTGCCTCCAACTTCCTGCCCTTATCAGAATATTGGTATGCTAGTAAATAAGTTTCAATCAGAAGATGGCAATGGGCTAAGAGAGATTTAAGTAGTGAGGATCTTGCAGCTGATGGATGTCTCTGAGGATGCCTCAAAAATGTGCTTTCACGTAGGTGAGTGCCTAGCAGTAAGCTTGGGTGGAAATTGCGAGGGAGGCAGGCGTGTGGCCCGTCTGCTGACGGAGTCCTCAGTCTGCCTCCCTGGATGGACGCGTGCGCGTGTCTGGGCGTGTGTTCTTGGCTTAGTGTTTGAGCAAGCCGAAACGATAGCTGCTTAGAGAGTTTTCTTTAATATTTTAGCGGAACTTGTGCACCTATGAATACCTAACTACAGCTTTTACATAAGTTCATTTTCCTTCCGATGCTCGTTCTGCATGGCTTATCATGGCACTTAAATGGTCAATGTATAAATGCTGTATCAATATTAAAATACTGGTCTAAAGACTGCTTTCAGGTACTAATGCACGTAAGATGTCAAATGAATAAATATCTGAGGATCTTCTCTTTGCCACTTCAATATCTTTTGCTAACATTGTGTTTAAGGGTGGTAGGCTTTTTAGGATGTTAGGTATTTTGACTATTTCTGTTTGCTTTGTGTGTTGTGGTTTTTTTAAATCTGATCTTTTACAGTGACAGAGAGGAAAAACGATGTGTCTAGCAAAGGGAATGCTTCAGGGATCCTTTTTGTGGTGGATGGGCGGTGACCAAAGTCTGCGAAGGTATTTACAGCTCGGTATTCTCACGGATCTCCACCTGGCAGTGCTGGGGTGCCGATACACTCGCAGACTGTTGGAGCCGTTGCCAGAAATGTTCATGTAGCACGTTATGATCACTGTACAGCCACGAAGGCGTTCTTCCTGCCCGCTTTGTATCAGTTTCCAGCCTTGGGTGACTGATTACAAGGACGTGGTTGCTGCTAACGGAGCCAGGGAGGATTTCACTTGTGCTTTGCTTCTCTGTTCGCCTCCGTTTGCTGTTGAGGGGGGAAGTTCAGCCCCCAGCTCTTTTTAATAGGGCTGCTTTCACGTGCCATCCTTGTCTTCGGTGGTAGTGGCTGGTTGGCGTGTACTAAGTGTGACATAGCACTTTGGGACATGGCTTAGTGGACATGGTGGTGTTGGGTTGATGGTTGGACTTGATGATATTACAGGTCTTTTTTAACCTCGATGATTCTATGATATGCTGGTTGGGTTTCAGCTCCCGCTGCCTGTAACACTAGTGTTTAAACCTAAATAATGGCTAGTAAGTGTGTTTCTGTGGCGACTAATTTTGTGTGGCTTGTTGGGGAGGACCGGGGCCATTTAAAACTCCGAGGGCTGGTGCTTGGGGCTCGGGTTGTGCTGCCCGGGGGGCACCACCCCCATTTCTGGTACGAAAAAATCTTTATTTCGAGAGGTGGAAACCAGAAAACCTATGTAGAGCTTCAAAATAATAGCGTCAAAGGTTTGCAAACTTGAGAAAAAGTGTTTTTGGTAACGCATGTGAAGATCAGTGTTTGAAAAAGGCTTATCTTGGTGTGTGCTGTAACATCTTGCCTCTTTGAAATGCTGCAAGTGAGATATTGCTAAAAATGATACCTCCCCCCCCGCCATTGTTTTATCTTGTATTGGTCTAGGTCAGAACTGGGGGGGGAGGGGAGGGGGAAATAAAAAAAATTTTAGTTGTCTTCAAATCGCCATCTCTTAAGGCAGTGTGGGGTGGCTCCGCTTGCTTCACGACCCTTTGGCCGAAAGAGGGAGGCCTTCCTCCCTTGCCGGTCGCCACATCCCCAGCTCTCAAGCTGCTGGTTTGCCAAGGCACCCACCTCCCTCCCTTCCTATTAGTATCATATTTATTATTAAGTTTCCTGCCTTGGGTTAAAGGCTGTAAATCAGGACATGTTTCTAATGAAAAAACAGAGTTGAAGATAATGCTTCCATGCTTGTGCAGACTCATGATGAAGCAGTGTGAAATGATGTTTTATGAGCTTCAGCTGAGCTGCATTTCTGTGGTTACCTGGTTAACAGTTAAGTGTTAAACCAAAGTATTTCTCATTTCGGAAAGAGTGAAATGAAGTTTCCTGTATGCTTTCCACTGGTACTCAAGAGATGACTTCTCAGAAATGAAGGGGAATGTTACTGTATAAAATGTAGTAACACGTTTCAATTCTAGTTTGAAGATAGGTGTTTAAAATTTGGCTCTTCAGCTGGAGGTATGCAGGCTTATAGTATTTTTTCCTCTATTGACAAACTGCACAAAAAAAAAGTTTTTGTTTTTTTCTGATTAGATGTAGGGAACCATGTAGGCAGCATATTGAAGTGGTTAAGAAAGTCTTGTATTTATCCCAGGTACCCAAGGAGAAAGGAACTTTTGTTACATCTACTTTTACCCAAAAGTGATGTAGCCGTAACAAATCATGCCTAAATCACGTTGCGTCTCCAGTGGAGATGTATGACCCGCGCATATGTGTGTGTGTTGTGGTGATAGCAAGTGTCTAATGATGAGTAAAACGTGTTCAGGTTTTGATTTGATGCTCTATTGCCACCTTCTGCTCATCCATCTTTCCACCGCACGCTTGTGATGCAGTAGTATGTAGCACTAGGGAACTTGCATTAGAGATGACACCCGATTATATGGTGTTATAAGGAAGCAGTGCCAAAAGGAAATGGCCGTTCCTCTTCTGAATTCCTGAACGCAAGTCCCTGTTTAAATAATACAAGGAAAACGTCTTCTGTAGGAAAATGGACAGCTTTCATCATTTTGAAAGCTAAGACGCAAGCTATTTCTGACATGCAGTAGCTCAGTCTGACTTTGATTATCTTAAAAGCTCACGAATCGCAAACTGAAGCAGGGAGTATTTGCATATTTTATTGTGAATCGCAAATTTTGAGGTGAATTTAAAGCTTTGAGCATTTTAATAGAGCATAGAAGCAATTGTAGAAGTAGTATTGACTGCTTAATGTGTATCGATTTGTTCTGAAGGCTTCTATTTGGTGCTCTCTGGAAAGCATATTTCTGAATGTTTATCCTGTCAGCATTTATGACTTATTATATGGTCCAAACACTGACTTCAGCTCCTTCTGCTCCATTTAGGAATTCTATTCAGGCAGAGGGAAACAGAAAATATCAGCTACCTTAGAATATTGGTAGTAAAAATCTGTCCTTTCTAAAATGCTGGAACAAAGGTGTGATTGAAATTATAGCTGAAAGGCATATTAATCCTCTAGTATAATTCAAGATAGAGAGGGAACTGAGGAAACTCGATGGTGTTTCTAACAGGTACTTTTAGCTAGGAGAGTTAGATAGGAAGAGAAACAGCCTTGAAACTTCAGACTTGGAGATCCCTAGGAGGAAGCAGGTGTAGCATTATATTCTTCTTCTTCCTCTCTTTTGGCATGACTGACTTAGAAGCTACACTGGTAACAAATTCTTTCTGCCTGAACCTGCTCAACACCTGCAGTTTGAGGATAAAGAATGTTGTCAGAGTTGTAGGAGAAATAAATCTGGGTAGCTAACAGTAAGTGTGCAATCGAGGATAGCGGGTCCTCGAGTGCATCATATTTTACCTGTATTTATAATTAGTGCAAAATAGTTTCTTCAAAGTGAGAGAGGTAAATGGGATGCATGAGTGTCTAAGCATGAAAGCTTCTGTGCAGAGCAGGAACTGGGCTAAGCATCGCATCTCACTTGCCTTGGCTTTTTATGTGGAGTAGGTGAGACTTTTGAACATGCTTACAGTGCAAGTTCCTTGCCCACACAGGACCGTGGGTGCTTTTGCCTGGACCTACGATCTTGTGGCCCACAGGGCTGTGTAACATGGGTAATGGCAGTTACTGATCTGCGGTACCCAGCCAGCGGTAGGTAGGTATTTAATTGTTTTAATTCGCTTGCTGCAGGCTATGGGAAGGGCATGGTTACTGGTCTGGTATAGATTATAACTTTGTATCTCCTAGTAACTTATTCTTCTCTTAAATTGATGCAAAGCAGTTTTAAATCTGTATAGTATGAATTTATTTTAATTTACAGACTTAATGAATTTATTTGAACTTACTAAGTTAAACTTAACCTGCTTAAAAATTGTCTGTACAAGTGCTGATAGGCATGGTCCTGGCTTCCGCTTCACTAGTGAAATGTGGATTCCGGTCCCACTGGAACTGGAATGAATGCCCTTGGATGTGTGGCGCTCAGAGTTATTTCCCACAGGTGAGTTGCTTTTGCACAGCTTCACAACACTTTTCTTCTGAAGTTGTTTTCTCAAGCAGACGCACCGAGGTACAGTTTAAAATCATGCTCATTGCTGCATACAGCTCACGGATGCTTTGCTCTTCAAAGGATCTTCTGATAGATGGGGCTTGCTGGGTATGTGTCACTTCCAGTGTAATGACTGGATCTCTTCAAAATTCAGATAAAGCCACAAAATATTTATTTCCCTGAAGGTGAATGTCAATGAGTAATACAATGTTGTATCTAAAAATGAGGAACATGTGCTTACTTTTGCAGTATAGATGGGATTTTGAGCTTTAAGGAATAGTTTAAGAACAAAAGGTGCTGTAGTATCAGTCTTAAGACAGATGCACCAGCTGTGTGGTTAAATGGACCGTTTATGTACATAGGTGCAGTTATTCATGATCTGACCTCTTGAGCGGCTGTGGAAGTCCAAGCCCCACTAGTGCCCAGCCGCTCTTATCGGAAGGGTGGCGTCTCAAAGAGGAAAAGGGCAGCACAGTTTCAGTGCCTCGGAGGTGGCAGAGGATGGTACTTGTTACAGTTAGATTTAGTAGCTGTTCCACAGAAACCAAAATGGTGGGATGACGGTAGTGCTTAGGCTGCTGAGCGTCTTGGCAATGGAATGAGAGCATCCTGGCTACATGGTAAATGTATTTTTTCCATTTTTGTGGATTTTTTCTCTTTCTTTCCTGTCTCTCTTCACTTAAGGAAAAGATTATTTGCTGAGGAGCGCATAAATAAGAAATATATGAATAATTGCAGTAATACAAAGAATATTTGTTGTAGTAAAAGTTATGCGATCAAACATCGGATTGTTGGGAATTGGTCTTCAACTTGTTTTTTATGAGGAGTTTGACTTTATATATTAGTTGTCAAAATATGACAGTAGCATTTTCTCAGGGGTTCCTGTTTTGGCTTCCATCGTTTGCCTGCTTGGGAAATTTAAGTTTTATATTTCTTGGGTTTCAACTTTTCTCGCGTTTGGTTTCATTTATAGTTCACTAGACAGCAACCTCCTAAGTACCTGGTCTTTACTGATAAATTTTACTTTGAGATGCTGTCCTTAACACCTCAGAATTGCAAATTAGACTGAGGTTGTTACAAAAGGTAGAATAACTAGCGAATCGCAAAGAGTAATTTCTGTTTCTGTCAGAACGTGGGTTTTAATCATAATCACATTGGCTTTTTTACTATTTTTGGTTTTTTTTAGTGTGCTATTAATAAATGTATTTAAAAATGGGCTTTCGCTTGCGGCTATTTTTCAGTATGCTGTTTCAGAGTGTAATGAAATCTTGACATTTAGTTTAGCTCTGACATTTTCTGTTAGACCAGATTAAACCTTTCTTCGTGAAGGTGCATTCGGTAGACCAGTAAACGGCAGTCAGGGGGTCACCTTTTGCCTCTGATGTAACGTCTGACTTTTAGGCAACAAAATAACTTAAGTATTGAACCTGGTCTCTATGTGGAGCTATGGGATGTGTCAAATGCTTTCATGGACTGAAAATCCAAAATGCCCTTTTACTTGGTGTTTTTAGTTGTAAAACTAAGTTAAACTCTATTAAATAGAAACAGTAATTTAATTATTATGTGTACATAATGTTCCCATCAAAGCTATGGAGAAAGTTCTTTATTATAGATCATGTTGTGTTATATTTGCGTCACACAATTCACTCAAAGAAGGCTTGTCCTATCGGAAAACATCCGCTGCTTGGAAGGTTGGTGGGAACTGGCTCTGGGCAAATCTAAAACTATAATAACCCAAATCTTGGATTGACAGCTCTTGGCATTGTAAACCCTTCCATTCTTGTGTCCTATATATCTGCACAATGGCTACTAATTTCCTTCCCAGGCTCCACATTTTTTTAGCCTAAGATTATAAGAAAGGTTTGAATTAGGAGGCCTCTGACTTAATTCTTTTTTTTAAAAGCCGTGTGTATGATGATGTTGACTGCTGCTGCAAGCGTACAACCGGTATTAAAAAAAAAAAAAATTCATAAGCATTTGAAAGGGAGTATATCTGAGCACATGAATTGCTGTGTGTGACCAGTGATTGTTTCTTGGCTTCTAGTGAAACAATCTCTATTTTTTTGACCAACATTTATTGTGTGTATATATTAATATGAATTCAAACACAGCAGCATCCTTTGTTCATCTGCATAGTTTCCTGGTTTTGCTTTACCTTCTTGCATGTAGCTAGTTTCTGTCTGGATGGGAAGTAACTTGAGTATTTTACCTCTTAAAACATCAGACCGGTGCCTGCTTGCCTTCAGTGCATTGAAAAGGAGAGTCTTCCTAATCGTTATCTGCTCAATGCTTTGTGGTGATTTCTGTGGGCATGTTGTCTTCTGTTGCACTCCTTCAAGCGCAATGTTCATGTCAAAGTGTGTTTCATCAAAGCTGTCTGAAAACTAGATGAGGTCTCCTGCCTTTGATTGTCTGCGTGGGCGTTTCTGTAGGTCATTTCTGAGTGATTCTGGATAAGTCCCTTATGATCATCTAGGCAGAAAAAAATGGGTGTTTCAAGTTACAGAAGATTTTTTTCACCTTCAGAAGAAAAAAACCCAATATTAAAATGAAATTCCACAAACTGTTTCTGCATTAAGTTTCTGTTTAGAAAGCGGAGGAGGTAGGGGAAGCATTGATGAGCTTTTGATGCTCTATTTTCTGGAAACCTGAGTGCAAGCTGACGCATAGAAAACTTGGATTTAACTTGTCCTACACATTGAGATGGCAAGTCATTTGTGTTGTATTTGCTGTACAGATAAGCGTAATGGGATTCTGCTGGCTTGGTCCCATAAGGAATGGAAGGAGTTAAGTGCATCTGATGAGGGTCTTTTCATTCCCTCTTCATCACAGAGAGGCTGGATCAGATGCATTTTTGTGCATAGAAAATCAAAAGGTCGGAGGAGGGCACGGTCTGTTTTTGCCAAAGAAGTGCCTGTGATCTGCAAAACAAGATGATTGCTTTTAGTGTGAACTGATGTAAGGAGTTGTGCTGTTCAGAAAGAGATGGCTGTTAAACGTCTTGGTGTTTAACACTGAGGTGTTGGCATCTAAAAGAACAGATGTGTTGTTGGGTGACACTTGCTGAGGCTTTTTGGGAAGGCAACAAAGAAAAAGGTAGATGAGCATAGGATTTGGCATGTTCAGGGGCTAGACTTCCCTGGAGCTCTAGATGGAGTGTCCTAACCCAGTTGTTTCTTAAATTCCCAGTGATAAAACTGAAGAAAGATGTCAAACTGCCTCCTAAGATAAAATTAATTGATGTTGATGCTGAGATAGATTTATTCTGCATAGACAGTCTGCTTTGTGCCCTGTGTGTACCTCTGCCTTCCCCTTGGTTTCCGTCTGGGCATCGTCTATCCCGGGCATGGCAGTGGCTGTAGTCACACGTGTTGCTTCCTACACCGACTTATACTGGGTGACGCTCCTTTCCTGCAGCTTCCCATGTAAGCATTGAAAAAGATTTTTGTTTTTTGTTTCTGGCTAATGATAACATTAGCTTTCAGTCTGTTCAACAGGAAAGAAAATGCCCCCCGGAATACCTGTCTGGGATAGTATCCTATTGCGTGAAACACTTGGGTTGAATCTAGGCCCTCCCGAAGAGAGGGATGGAGCTTTGATAGCAGCAACGCTTTGTACCGGTTGCAGAATGAAATATTTGCTTGGAGTTCTTGGATAAGCAAGTACTAAAACGGGGCAAACTTAGGCCATTTGCTCAGGTATTATTTTAGTGCACGTTGAGGTAATGTTTTCCTTCAATGGAAATTGCAGAGTATATTCTTGCTGCTGATAAACGATGCAAGAAATCTTGAAAGGATGTAGGAAGCTCTGCCAATGGATGGGGTTGAACTGCTGCTCGTTTCCTCTCATCTGTGCACTGGGTCGCTCATCAAGTCATCGCTGGGTCAGTAGGTAAATGGCTGTTGAAGCTTAGGCTATATCCTTGAACGTCCTTCGGTGGTTCTCTTTACAGAGCTATTCACAGGCGCGTGAAGGCACAGGCTCGCTTCAGTCCAGCCTTGTCGTATTTTGGCCAAGCAAGCTGTGACGAGTGGATAGCAATGTTAGAGCTGTGTGTGACTTACGAGCGTGGATCTAGGAAATGAACTAATCGAAAACATTAACGCTGGAAACGGAAGGCAGAAAAAGGATGGGAGTGGGGTGGGGAAGAGGGGGAGCAAGACAGCAGAAAAAGGAAGAAAAGAAAACAAGAGTCAGGGGAAGATAGATATATGTCAGTCCAGGACTTTCTATCGGACACATAGTGAAAGATGGATCAAGGTTTGTCCCGCTTACCAATGCGTCACACGAGGGAGTTGAAGAGGAAGATGGCGTAGGTCCCTGGGCTAGGTATATACCTTATCCTTAAATGGAAAAGGAACAGTCTAACTCTTGCTGCAGGATCATTGAAGACTTGCGGTGGTATCTAGATCTTCATTCGTTAGAAATTTTTTTGAAGCTTTATCGCTGTGATATTGCCTTGAGCGTGGGTCAGTGCATTCCAGTTAAGCCCATGTCTTCGTTGCAGTAATAACTGGTAAATTTCCAATCTACTATGCATCTTTGAGAGATGTGCGCTATGGGCGATAAATGAAAGAAGGTCAATGGGAAAGTGACCACAGCAAACACAGCTGCCATCTGCTGTTCGAGTGCAAACCTATTCCCTTGTGTTTTAGAACAAGCACTCACCCTTCCCTCGCACAGAAGGAAGAGAAAAGAAAATGGCTCCCTGTTTTCACAGATGTGACTCCTGGATTGATTGGCAGGGTTGAAAATTGTGTCTTATGCTCTTCTGGGCAGTTACACAGGGCCTCCTAATGGATCTCTGTGTAACGGTGCTGCGTATGAGTTCTCTTTTTTTTTTTTTAACAGTGTTCCAGTGGTCATTCCACATCTATACCTGTGAACTTGGTATATTTTCCAGAGATCCAGATAATACAGTTAAGGGCAAGTCTTAGCATCTGTTTGAAATAAGTCACTGTTTGCTGTTGTAGAGCTCTAGTGTCTTTTGAGCCGTGTGGGTGGGATTTTTCAGTACAGCCTTTGAGCCCTAGATGGTTTGCCATATTGTACTGCGGCTGTCAAAAGCGACCGTAACGAGTCTGCAGCTAAGTAAGGATCTGCTGACAGCAGGGGAAGCAAGGAGCTGCATAATTTCATTATCTTTTTTTTTTTTTTTCACTTGTAGAGACCAAATGCTTTATAACCTCCTGCCTTCATTGGTACTAATGCCTCTGGAATCTTTTTGTTATATTAAACCTCAGCCAGTTGAGGATACCCCTTTGAGGCTCTAGTAGCTCAGATCTGAGCCTGGCATAGAGCTATACATAATTTTGGGGGTCATAATCCCAACATATCTCTGCTTTTCAATTTCTGTTCAGTTCTGGTCTTTAATTGAAAAGGAAACATTTTATCCCTAATGGTATGACTGATGCTATTTCCAAACCAAGCACAGTTCTTTCTTAGCAGACTCAGCTTTTTGAATTAAAATGCTTCACTTCTCATTCCAGAAACTTAATTTTTAATGATTTTGGAGATGTTCCTTGCATTATAACTTCTGTTGTGTAAGCCGAGAATACTGTTTTCTGGGAAGTTGTTGGCTTTCCGTCCTGCTAACTCTCTGCACCATCACTCAGGTTATTGTTATTGTCCTTTATCACAAGGAATCTGGTGAGATGGTGGCTGTCAGTGTCCTATGGAGCCGTTCCTGCAAACAATATGGGGTCTGGTCCCACTTCATTTAGGTTAGCAGTAACATTTCTACAAACTTCAGCAGTGTCGTTGTGGGTTGGTTTTGTGTGGATTGTGGGGTTTTATTTTTTTGTCTTTTTTGTTTTGTTTTGTTTTTTCTTAAGCTTTTTCCACTACGTTTTGTGTAATCTAGCCAATTCTACAAGTGCAAATATGACATCTACACCAAGATCTACAAACAGGTATTTCAAATGCTTTACTTACCATTTCTTACCGTGGTGGGTGGTGAATGCGACATTGTTGTACTCAAGCTGCTGTTCTTACTGCCGGGCAACTGCTGTGTTGGAGTACAGTGGTGTCCTAGTGAGGTTAACTTGGTATCTGTACTTAAAGGGACCTTTTAGTTGCAGTCAACCTAGCTTCTAACAGCCTGCGTGTCTGAAGAGCAGACTAGGAGAGGGTTCTCCAGGGTTCTCCTAGCCGGCTTGATGTTGCGGCCATTGAATTTGCTGGTAGAGCTCCTGCTGACATTTAAAATGCAGGAGCAAATCCTTCCCCCCACCCTGATAAGCGGAGAGATTGGCTTTCGTGGGACTCCAGCCCCTTCCTCAACAGGCAGCTGTGGAGAGAGGTGAGAGCTGAGCCAAAGTGTGTCCTTCCAGCACCGAAAAACTCATCCTCTGGACTGGGCTTGGCCAGTGTAGCTACATGCTGTCCCTTGCTAAGGGTGAATACTTGAAGAGGCAGCGCAGCTCGCTGCTTTTAGATCATGGGTAAATAACGGGCTGTATGTAGGCGGTGTAGAAACAACTTTGTGGTAGGAAGTGGTGGCATCCAAGAACACGGAATCCTTCACTTGTTAGCAATTATGAATGGCCGGTATTGTTGGATATGAACGGAAACCTTTATATTTAACTGAAGATACCGGAGGCTTACAGAAATACAGAATGTTCTATGTATGTTAATTTGTAATTAAAATTCATTATTAATGAAACAGTCGTATTAACAAACCACATTTTTTTTTTTTAGAGATTATGTTGTTATACTTCTATGAATTTCTGAATGATCAGGAGCTTCCTTGCTTTGTTGTCTTTATGAAAGTAAATTTCCTCTAATAAAGACTTCCCCCCTTCTGGGTAACAAAAGATCTGCTTATTAGGGTTATTCAAGGGCAAGGTAGACTTAATTTGTCTCGGTTTCTGGTTGGGAGCAGGAGATGGCTTAGTAAATTTTCAAGAGGGACCCCGTGTAGGTATAAACCCTGACCCTTTATGATGCTGTCAGCCATTTAATAGAAGGATTAATTTATTCACAATTATTGTGCACTATTAAGGATTCTGACACATTTTACAAACATCATCTTGGTTTTGTTCTGTGCTGCCTGCCAGCTAGTATCTCCAGCAGGCAGGTAAGAAAAGAATGAGGAGATGAGTCTGTCTAGAATGAGGATATTAAGCAAAAATACAAAAGCTTTATGGTGTAGAATTGGTTTCGTCACAACAGTAATGCCAGTCTTTTTCTACTTCTACACACACACAAATCTAAAATGTAAGTCTTTTTTTCCCATTGCCGAAGTAACACAGCTAAGACTAAATTGCAAATTATGCATCAGCACCTCATTTTGTGTTCAGAGGCGTTTGACGGGTCAAGTTTTAGATGGGTAAGAGCTGCACACAACAGAGGAACAGAGGGCTGTCCTAAATCCAGATATTGCATTCTCTGTGGATGCATGTGGCATCTGAAGAGACATTTTTCCAAGGTGCTGGGATTTGCTGGTTCCACCTACTGTTTTGTTGGTCTGTACATAGATCTCGGAAAATCATTTGACGATGTGACCACAAGAATTATTTTCTTTTTTCTTAAATCATATTTTTGCAAGGTGTAAGCGCATCTCAAATATGAGAATGTTTCTGTTGTGTACAGGGTGTGCCAGGAAGAAAGAGATGCTTTTTTTTTTATGTGGCAGCTGAGCTGAAGTCCCTGCTGACGTTCTGGTTGACAGCATGCCATCCTAGAAACAGGCTATTAAGAAGATATCTTGTTTTCTTTATAGTCTAATATTTGAAGTCTTAATTGTCATATTCTCCTGACTTTCTAGTCCTGAGATAATGAAATTGAATCCTGACATTGGGTTTTTGGGAGTATGACCCTAAGATGCTAATGGAGTCACATACTGTAATTACTGGTTAGAAAATTATATGGAAAGTAGTCACTGACCAGAGAAGTCTGATGTATCGCTTGTTTTAAAGAGGGGTTATTTCTGCAATTTTTTTTTTTTTAATGAGGTTTAGATTTGTGTTTTTCAATCCCACTCAGTTTGAATGCAAGATGCCTGCTGTGGGCGGAGGTAATGCGAAAAGACAATGGCATCTGCGTTAGCTGCTAATTTTAACCTCTGGCGATGTCTTCTCTCAGGATGCAGTGTGCAGACAAGAAAAGCTTGTAGGCGAATAGGGAACAAATCATTTTCCCCAAGTAAACTAATTATATGCCAGCCAGAAATGATTCTGCCAAAATGACTGATCTTCCTTCAAAATCACTCCAGAACTGTTGTTTTTTTTTTTTTTTTTAGCTTCCAAAATGGAGTAGGAGTCTGGTAGGCAGTAGCCATGTTCATGTAAGCTGTGACTAAATCCAAATAAATCCGACAGGCCTGAGCCGTTAGTGGGTGTATGCTGTGTTAGACAGTGCCAAGGCCGCTCTGAACACATCTGATTGGAAGCTGGAGTTCTTTACTGCTAGAGATTCCGTGCTTCTTGGTACTCATTTCACATACAAAATTCCTAAGTCAAATTTACGTTTCGAGAAAGGTGGATAATACAGGCAATTGGTGCTAGGACTCACTGAAGTCTCTTGCCTCATTTTCTGGTTGCCCTGGTTATATAAGTGATTATAGCTGAGGAAGGCAGTTTTCAGTAACAATTGGCTCGATGAATTAGACATCTGTCTTGATTGCCGATTGTTAAAATTGCAGTCTGTTTGCAGACAAGCTTGTTTGGTATTTTTGATAATTCTGTGCAAAAATTCTTTTCTTGAAAATTGCTGTTGGTATTAAGATGTACTTTTGTGGTCCTGAGAGAATGCTGAGACCAAACGCTTCCTGTAAAACGTCCGTGATAATCAAATAGAAAACGTGGCAATACAGTTGGAGCAAAATCATACAGAAGTGACTGGGATGTTTGCGTATCATTTTTCTCATTACTGGTTCAGCTGTAACAGTGAGTGAAAATCGACACCATCTGATAGCTGTTCAGTAGACTGTGTAAAATGAGTCCGATGGGCTCCGGGGAGTTCCCGGCAGCCGTGTCCCCATCTCTGGGATTACCTCCATGGTTCATATTAATTGACAACCTCGTTGCAGCTAGCTGCGGAGACCACGCACTGCGGTACCGACTTCCTAGCTAGCCTGGACTTGGCAAAGCTATTGAAGAAGTGAACGGGCCATTCGGTTCTGTTCTGATCTTCCTGCTAAGGTTGCTGACTACTACTGTGTTTGTAATCGGATTTCTTATGACAATTACTTGTCTTGGAGTAATCAGAAAAGAGATCACCAGTTTGTCACAGAATGATGACTCTGTCTCTGCATTGCTGAAGGAGCTTTGATCTAGCTGTCCTGTCTGTGGGTAATCCTACAGACAGTTAGCAATTTATTGCGCTATTGTGTCTCTTAACTAAAAAATAAGTAAAAAAAAAAAAAAAAGTTTTCGCATATGATACATATGAGAGTTGATTCTGCCCAAAGGTATGCTAGGGAACATTTTATTTAACTTGCTTCATTCACAGTTTGGGTTGCCATAATAGACAATGTGATGTGTAGACTGGAAAGAAGCCAGGAGACCCATTTGCTAAAAAAGAGGTATCTTTCTAATTACAGGCTAGTAGGCAGAGCCTGGGGATAATGACATACCTTTTCTATTATGAATATTTTCATGAACTTTGCTTGTCTCAGGAGATTCCCTCACTACTATGCTAAATTGGGTCGTTTGTGTGTCTACAAAAGAAAAGGAGAAAAGATGGGTGTATGTTTCAGTATTACTGCAAAACTCTATCTTTTCACCAGTTAAGTGGTAAAAGGATTCTGCTCCAATTTATGGGTAAAATAGTTGCTGAAGATCAGGGCATTTTCTTGTTCTCTGCAGGTATGTATTTTAATGCTCTGTAAATAGGATCTGAGAAAGGCTGTTTGTTGCTTTGGTTGCTGTTCTAAAGTTTTCAGTAACTACACAGAACCAAAAAGTAAAATAAAACATTCTTCCTGGAGCCACTATTGTTGTGTCCATCCACCAGTTTATACATATCTAATGTGTCCGGCTTAGTATGATGGTTCTCATACTTGAGTTTTGATTTTTAGCTTCAAGCAGTTCCACGGTTGAGACATGCGTTTGAGCAGCGGGGTCTTCCTGCATGTTGGAAAACTAGTCCAAATGGAGATATTTACTTAAAATAAATGGTTATTGCAGTGCATATATCCAGGTAGCCTCCAAAGAAATTCACAATTTTATTTTTTTAATTCTGGGTAATGAAAATATCTGTAAAGCTGCATGGTTGCATGCATTCAATAAAAACCAAACAAAGAGGAAAAAAACCAACCAATGTAACCTTGCAATCCTACCCTCCGTGATCTCTGCTCGTCGTCATTCTGACTGCCCTGATTCCCAATGCTCATAAATATTCTACTACATCAGGGGCACAAAGAAATTCCCTTGTAGCGTTTCACATAAAGACCAAGTTTCTTATTAATTTTGCATAAATAATCTTTCTCCTGATGATAAAAACTACACGCAGTAACTCCTAAGTGTTGTAGTTTTGATTGGGTGTTGTCGGTTTCCTTACTTTGTAACAGGTTAACCACAATGGTTCCTCCATGTGCTCCTATATTATTAGCAGCAGTTCTCTTTTTACTTGTTTGTATTTTCACTTGCACCTGATCACGCAGGGATTGGTTAGAACTCAACCCAGAGTTTAAAAAAAAATAAAAATAAATGGGGTAGAGCCACAGCTGTAGCAAAGCACTTTCTAATCTTCATGTGCTGATGGAACAGATCCTCTAGATAAAGTATCTAAATAGCTGATATGCCCTTGCAGCTTGTGTTCTCTTGGCAGTTCCTGTGTTTCATGAAAAAAGTTTGTACCTGGTCTTGCAAGATGGCTTATGAAAAGTGTTTTGACAGCTTTCTGCTTTTTCACTCTTCATGTGGAGAACAATTATACCATTAGCATATGAATAAAATAAAGGGATTAAAACCGTGTTTCAGAGACCTACCCTGAACTGTTTATCACTTCAATGTTTGATAGAAGAATTGAAAGAATTTCCATTTGAACTCTGTGTGTTTTTATTTTCACCTGTGTTCTTCTGTATGATGTAATGCTGTCACTTCATGTTCTTTTAACTAATGCTTGCTTTGGTGTTTTTATATCATTGGATTTTCTATTCTTTTATCTTTTTGTCTCATTTCATCACCGTGTTGCAAATTACTGTACAAAAGAGGAGCTGTTCAATAGGAGTTCTAAACTATTCTTAGCTCTCTTGTTTTTGAGGAAGCAGCATTTATTTGAAACTTTGTAGTTGACTTGTAACTGCATGTAATACAGTTTTTATGTTTCCACTTGCAGAAACAACTAAAAGTATGTTTTGAAGTTCTATGTAGGTTATAAAGGCTGGTAAGATGCGTAAATGAAGTAACTCTGGGGTAATGCAATACGGTTGGCAGAAGGGAGGACCAGTGTAAAGCCAGTAGCCTAGAGGATTAGGTTTTTTAGCCAGTCATGTTCAATAGCCCTCACTCAAGTAGGCAATTCTGTTGAACTTTTTTTTTTTACGAGCAGTATGCAGTGTTAATAAGACGTGCCGCTTCAGAATCTGCACCTTACAGGGAAGAGAACTATTTATTGTTTCTAAAGAAAATGAAGAGAATGATTATTATTGTGAGTTTTGTGCTGCTTGTTTTCTTTGCTGTCCTTACTGCAAAAATCTTTTCCAGGCTGCTTCAACTTTCACTGTTGAAAGTAGTGAACCCTTTGGGGCAGGAAGCCCATCTTGATTCTCTAGCCTGTGATCAGGGCTGTTGTAAGGGGGCACGGGGAGCAGTTAAAGACCTTTCTTGGCGCTTTTGTTTGTATAGAAGACAAATTAGCAGAAATAATGATTTTGGGTGACTAATTCATTATGTATTGCTGTTTTCCAACAGCTGTGGTCAGCAGAGCTTATGCATATTTTAAATGTGGTGTATCGTGCTCATTCTTTAACAATTTCATCTCCCCCCTGCCCCCTTCAAAACCAAACAAAAAAAAAAAAAACCCAAAAACCCCACACCAACCAAACCAAAACAGCCAAGAACTCCAACCCAACCACCACCAACTCAACCCCAAGCAACCTGCATCAAGAGGCCCCTGTGGCTCCTGGCTGGCTGGGTCTGGTGTGGAGAGGCAGCAACGCCTGTCCAGCATCGACTCTGTTCTCATGGGTTGTTGACGGGGGGAAGACAGCTGGACTGGCAGGCGGCCGAGCGGCGGCTCTTGGCCCTGCTGCTGGAGCAGAAATATTTTCGAAAGATGAGAGTGCGGCATGGCAACTACTGCATCAGCCTTGCTGTTGTTTCACAGGGAATGATCTAAAGCGTAGCAGCTCTGTCCAGTAATGGCCATAACGAGCTGGGTCAGCTCATGGTCCTGTATCTAGGATGCCTGTTTACTGTAGCTGGAATGCTAAAATACTGCTGTGCAGTTAAAGGGATATTTGGGTGTTTGTAGCCATAATGCCTGAGAAACAAGCGAAGAAACTAGTGAAGAGTCCAATATTCCTTCGGATAATTAACGTAGAGGTTGAAAACATTCCCCAGGCGCCTGGGGATTTCTGCAGTTCTGGACTGCATCTCGATGAATGACTGAAGGATGTTTCCATCGATAGAGATGAGCGGTTACGTGCTGGTGTCCTACCTTTTGAAATGCACACAAGAACGTGCCACTCTGTCACTCATAACGGTAGTTATTATTAGTTTTTACGTTTATTTCTTAAGTTTTTTGTCTCTGCTGCAGTTTTGTGCCGCTGTTGCAGTAAGAGGATACTTGTGCTGGAATGAAATGAGCCCCTTTTCCATAGGTTTGCAGTAACACTGAGAGTCTATCTAGAGACCTAGTTGGAAACCTTTCTTGTGTTATTTAGCCTTTGTTTAGATAATCTGCTGAAAACAGGGAAATACTAGAAGAAATAAAAATTGCATGTGTTGTAATAGGTTAGTTGCTTGCTAGTCGGAAACTCATGTTGTCTTAAAGAGACTTTATAAATATTATATGAAGGTTTATTGAAAGTTAATATTGCAAGTTGGTTACAATATGTATTTTAAAGGTTGAATAATGGCTCTTTATTTTACAATTGAACTGATGATCCGTGAGACTTTAAATTGTTGATGTTGGTAGACTAATGCATTCAAGCGAACAAGTATGGTGGTGTTACAATTTAATGGGATTCTGTCTTGCGTTATAAATAGTCAAGTTGACAGGTGGTTGTTCCAGTCCATAATTGCAAAGGGAAGAGCCTGTGACCAGGGGTTAGACGAATATTGTGGTTTGCCAAGTTCAGTTTGTGGGTGTGAGGAAGGCAAAGGGGGGATTTGGTTGTACAAGTTCACACCTCATGAGAGCGAACCTTTGTCAACCAACTTTAGCTCTGTGGGTCTGTAAAATGAATATAGTTTTAATTTTTTGTTTTCTTAAAGGACTGGGAATCTCTGATGAACTTTGGCATTTTCTGTCACCAGTACAGGAGGCCAGATGCATTGTTTGTATAAAACAAACCAACAACCTTAGGCAACCTCCCTGGTTATTCTAATGCAGAGGAAAAAATTCTAGCCTTCTGTGATTCTGAATTGCCAAGAAGTGACCTAAAGCATGAGTTACAATGTAGGTGTCGTGGGGCTGAATTCCCTGTTCTGCCACTTTAGCAGAGCTGCTTTTTTTTTTTTTTTCAATTGGTATACACAATAAGTAAGTGTATGTATTGAAATGGAAATACAGAACAAACAATTGTACATATGGGAGAATCTACTTATAACATTATGACTTACCCTTCCAGCTATTAAAGCCTACCTCTTGAGCTTTTCAGATGCCTAAAGAACATAAATGGTATGATAGTTTTAAATACCCAATATCAGTAGAAATAATGCAGCTCTGTTAAGTAATCTCTGTCTGCCCTGGGAAAAATTCAATCGGTAGTAAGTGCTTAGCTTTGCTCAATTTAGCTAGATTTTAATGAGACGCGTCTTCCCCTTCTACACTTAGCTGTGCTGTGAGGTGAGTAGAAGAAAGAACATAGGAGGTCAGGGAGTTCTCCATTTGTTTTAATTTGGAACAGTAGCGGAGTCCAATATGTGAGAATTGACCCCAAGTTTGACAGCCAAGAGAAAAAGATATATTAAAAGCAACATGGGAACAGCTAGATTGAAGTATATCAACTCTTGACTACTCAGCAACATGCTGGTGCTTTATGTTGAACATTTTTTGAATGACTATATGACAACCTTGTATTGTGTGCTGCAGTGCCGCTGTAGAAGGCAGACATAAAACTGCTTTTTGGTATTCTGTCTTGATGCTTTTGTTAGATAAAATGAAGAATTTGTGAAGAAAGTTTAATAAATGCACCTTTCTATTAGACTTTTCAATCTTGCCATATCATAAAGCATCTCACTATGGCATTGGAGTCAGCTTTTTGAAGTTATTTAAGCTGCTAACTGCCATTCATTTCAACTGTCAATACAATATGTGCCTTGGCATGTATCCAATAAATGGAAAGACAAGGCTTTGAATTACAACCCAGTAGTTTCTAATGATTTCGTAGCTGAGTGCATCTACTCTTGAGTGATTTATAACAACGCATCACCTTAAGCATTAGGTCTGACATGCAGGGTAGACCAAATATTAAGATTGCTTATGAATAATACAGATATCTCTGAATTCAAATTGTGGCATATTGCTTGATTAACGTGGTTCAATACTGTTAGTATTAACTAAAATGACAGAAAAAGCATATTCTGTCACATCTCATCTCCTCATTTTTGGTTTTACAAGGCCATGTTCCAAAAAAATCCATTTGTCAGGAGTCATCTTACAGGAAACAATTTTCTTCTGTTTATTGAGAAAATGTACTTGAAGCCTACGGAGCCCTCTGCTACTTTCTGTCATCTCACCAAACAAGTTAGGGTCGGTCAGTCACTGCACAATGAAATGTGGAAAAGAAGCCTGATCTTGCTCATTAGCAGTCTTGCATCTATAAGCATTACTTCTAATAGATTTACGGGGCCATTTTTGTATTTCTGCGTAACGTTCCCAAAGCATCACTGAGGACAGAGATCTGTGTGTGTTAATTACGCAAAGCGTCTTGTACTGCCTGCTTCAACGCATCAATGAAAAAAACATTAAAAAAACCCCACAAAAGAAAGCAAGCTAATACAGTGCAAAGTCAGTATAGCTATCATTCCAATGGGACTGCAGATGGCTTAACCTGCTAATTTTTTTGTCGTAGCTGAGAGATTTGAGTCCAGGCTTTTAGACTTAAACGTGTTGAATAACTATCTTGGACACAGTACATCATCTTTCTGGTTGGAACAACAGCTGCTTTATAAGTTTTGCTCCTCAGGTATTTCAAAACCTGTGTAGAAGGTGGTAGAGTTCATCCCTCCTGTTCACTCTTAACATGTTTGGGCTGTGGAGACAGTGGTGGTACAGCTACCAGGAAGACTTAGATGATTTATCCCCCGCAGCAGCCTCTGTGTCCTTTTCTGCTTTCTTGATGACGCTGCTCGTGGGGTGCTTGGAAATGGGCAGACAGTGGCGTTGTTGTGTAGCGGTGTGGTACACCCAGTCTCAGCAGCCCCACTGTCGAGTAGAGTTTCCTCTGCTGACTGTGAACATCTGCTCTTCTCTCTGAGCGGGTATCAGGTCAGCGCCTGTGTCACCCTTTGGTTGGTTGGTTGCGGGAGAAAACGCTGTGTGTGTGAGGGAAGGGGAGGGCTGGAGGGAGCACGTGCGCTTTAGGGCCACCTCTACAGGAGCATGCAGACACCCTAAAACAGGACCATAGGGGGGTCTACCAGAAGGTTTCACATACCCTGTGGTACTTCCTTCTAGTTGACACCAAGCACATCGCCCTTTGCATGTGCGTTTTAGGTTGTCTTTCTGTCGTGTCTGGATGTGACACGAGACTTTTCTGGTTGCCGTAGCATTGAACGCAGGCTCAGAGGAGTCGTGACCCCTTGCTGGAGCTGGACCCCACAGTGGGCGGGCACTGGTATGTACCCCACAGTACTGGTGGAGAGGGAACGATGTTTATTTGTACAGGCACGTTTCGCTGCAGATAATAGTTCTCATATAGGCATAGTTACTATCATAAAATGCTTGATAGCATAGCTTATATTTTTACGGATCTGGCATGAATTTTACTAAAAAGTACGCAATTGTATTGGCATGAAGGAATTCAGGTTAGGAATGCTTACTGGATACATCAACTAGATGATGGATATTTAGGCTAAGTACTTGACAACAGTAATGATCAGTGGGAATTTTCTTATTTGATACCACCTGCCTCTATTAGCAGCCAGTAGTTAAGTGGTTTACAAAAAAAAAAGGCATAGCAGAAGGATTTAGTGCTTAGATGAAAAAAGCTGAAAGCTTCTAGTCGTATCTTTCTTGCTGTTCTTGTATTCCTTCGGATACCCTTACTGCTATTTATGCAATGGAAGAAATAGGAGACCCTAATAGCATAATGATTTCTTCCTTCACTGTGTACATATGTAACTGTTCCTGAAGATGGCATTATGCTTGCCTTTCTCACAGCAGAGAGTAGATCATGTCAGCTTTAAAAGGGACTTGTCCTGCTACTGGCTCTTTGTTGAGGTCCGTTTTGGAGACAGTCATACCATTTTCCAAATGCAATATTTTTTTCTACTGCCATCTCAATCTCATGAATCCCCTTTAAAAATAGGGATAAGAGAATTCTTGGAATTCTAAAGATGAGTGGTTTAATTACTAATGTTGTAGGAGCTAGGCCATGGTTGTTTGAAAGGAATGTCTGTGTTAAAAATTGCCATGTCAGCAACTAAAAAATGTGAGGGTATTGTGTAGTATTAATAACCTCCCTATAAATTGTAAGAAGCCATTCAAAGCATAGTAGTAGTTTCCTTAGGAGGTTATATAACAGTCTCTGAAACAAGATGAGTAGTGTTGGATAAATCACAAGTTTTTTTTCACATAGCCACAGCTTGAAGAGATAATCCAAACCAAATGTTTACAATAACAGAAAGTTGGGTTTAAGTGTTCTTAGTTACAGTTAGAAGCACAAATTGTTGTATGCCAATGAATAGATGGTTCTCCAGGCTTTCAGGAGGTTGGCTTCTATTATCTTCTTAGTTTCAGCGTAATGAGCAAGAGTGCCTTTCAAGCCCTGTGCAAAGCTATAACGCACCACTTTTCGCGACCAGGAGGAAGGTAGACATTTTCTGATAGGCTTCTGGAATTTCTTCTACCCTAGAGCTGTGGCGTATAGCTCATCTCTGTTACCAGCAGGCTGCACCAAACTGACTTCTGTTTAGAGGTACCTTGTGTTTGTTGTCTTGGCCCTACACGAGCATGATGTATGCTTGGAAAAGCTGAATCGCACAAAGCGGACTGGATGAAAGCGGAGGGGAGAACTTGCTTTCCTGCAGGCTTGTAGGAAGAGCAAAGCGCTGCTTGGCGGGGAGCAAGAGGGGAGGCTTGCTCCTCCTGTCAGTTAAGTTGTCCCACTTTTGGGCTTACGTCTTACCGTGATTTCTCTGATGTTCTGTGCCGTTGATTCTGGTGGTGAAGAGGAGGAGGGAGCAACTGGCTGAGGAGCTGCTACAGACAGTAGGTGCTAGCAGCTACCTCGGTCTTCGAGGGGAACGTAGGACAAAGACCACACATGCGCGTCCCTTAACGGTGTGTAATTTTTCTGTCCGTAGATGCCAAAAGAAAGTACCAGGGTTTGTGTCGTGAGCAGGAATTTAATTGAACATCCAGAGACTATGAAGATGTAGACAAAAAGTACAAAGCAAACAAAATGAGTATAAGTAATGTGAGCTTCTCTGTGCTTTCTGTGCAGAAAAGCCCCCTGCTTCCAACTTCAAAGAACTGTTGTTGTGAGTTACTGGACGTAGCTGGCTTGGAAGGGATGTAAAACACTTAAGAGCGGGACCAGGATGAAGGCTAATTCTAAGTGATGTTAGATAGTATGTAGTGGCGTTGTGTAAAAACTGTTGTTTACTATTTGGCCTGCTGCTTTGCAATTTGAAATATTGTCAAGCTACTTACTTTTTCCGATGCTGTACCTTTTTATTTTGTGTGGTGCTATTTTATTTGTTTGTCACTACAAGTAAGCCTGCTGTTGTTCTCTTTTTATTATCTGTGGCAATAACATCTCTGCAAAATTAACTTGGACTTGCATGGTTTCTGACAAGCCTTTGAATTTTGGTATTAACTATGCATTATTAATATTTGCAAGGCTTTTGTTCTGGATTTTTTTTTTAACATTAGCTTACTCATTTTACAGTGATGTTTATTGCTTCATTTTTTTCTTTATTGAGAGTTCTTCGGGTTGTGAACCTCTTCAGGTGAAGATAGAGGAAAAGAAAGGTATCTCTTTGTACTTGCAGAATAGTTATTTTCATATTTACAATTAATCTATCATTCCACAACAAATACTCAGTTCTGGGAAGCTTGAGCAAACTCAAGTCATAACTACTCTTAGTTTACGTAATTCTCTGGGTAAAGAAGTTTAAGTCTATGGTTTTTACTTTGCATCAGGTTGACGGGGAAATACATTGGGACTCATGATATTTGGCTGTTAATACATTCTGTGGAGTAGGGGGATTCCTGTGTATGGCTTCTAATGGATTTTCATGGTATTGTTTTTGCGATTGACTTCCTCTGTCTTAACAGGTTTTGTTTTCCATTGCATAGTGCCCAGAATGCTTCCCTCGGTCAGCAGAAAGCTCTGATGAACGAGCAGGTTTGGCTCCCAGCAGCTCTGGGTGAGCAGGTCACCAGCAGAGCACTGCTGTTGCTTTGGTAGAGGTCTTCATTTTATATGGAGCCACATCATGAATGTGGTGAGAGAACTCAGCTTTTATATGTAAATGTTTTCCAAGTACCACTTTATTGCTTTAGCCGTGACAAGTACATGCTGCTGGAGGCGTTGGTAGAAAGCCTGTCAGTCTCGTTGACTGAGTCACTCTCATGTCAGTCCCTAGAAAAGTGGCAGAATGAGCTTTACTGAAATTGAGGAATTAAGTGGTTGGAATTTGTGTGTTACTCAATCTGCATCTTAGCATCTGGATTTAGTATTAATAAAAATTATTAGCAGCTGGCACTCAGCTGTCATGTTATTGAGGAAAGAGCCATGGCAAAGCTTGTAGCATTTGGCAATGTAGCCAGATTGGACAATGCTTTGATATTTAGAAATTGGAATAAGGAATTAATTTTGACTAGTTAGTTACTTTGCCAGAATGAATATTTTTAGTGTCAACTAAGTATTTCGAACTAGGCTTATGTAGGTTTTTCCACTTCCTTTTACCAACTAGACCCTAGACTCTGTTGTGTGATTTTAATGAGGCTACTTGAGTTGAAAGGTGCTGCTCAACTGAGTTACAGGATCTTTCTTATAATCTACCATAATCTAAAGGTAAATCAATAACTGTTTATTACGGCATAGAGCCGTAAGGGCATCGGTGAATAACAAAACCAATAACACCGAAGACGCCCTTGTTTTACAGAAGGGGTCTTTCTGGCATGTAGTATGTATGCTGCTGCTTTCTGGGCGTCTTGGCTTTGGACTTGCAGGAGATTTCAAGTCAAATTAACTTGAGCTCATACAAGACTAGAACGACTGAAATGATGTTACTCGTATAGACGCTGAAGTAAAAGGCTTGCTTGAAGATTGTTTACCACTTCAACAGAGTAATTACAAGTACACTACATCCTTGACCTATTTCTGTGAAGCAAGGCAAATTTCGGTTATGCAGTACCTAATATGCTGGACAACTTTAATTGTCAAAGTTGTAGCTGAAAATTGTTAGGTAAAGTAAGAGCTGGGTATTGTTTTCAGGTTATTTACAAGTAACAAAAGATGCCATCCTCTGACAACTGACATGGCTAAGGGTCGGTTCAGTTTGAAACAAGGGGAGTGTGCCCTGGAGAATTCCTGCTTCCTTCTCAGGAGTTACTCTGTATTTCTGCGATAGCAAAATTTTGCCCTGTTTTTTAACAACACTTTCTTCCCTGCGATCCCTGCAGCCGCTCAGTGGAAAGAATACATCCAACATCAAAGGAATAACATTAATGTGGATCTCTGTCATCTTAAAAAAACACCAGGAGGTCCCCATTAGCATGTAGATGTCAATCAAAAGGAAATGAAAATTTACTGAAGAAATTTTTTGACCCAGCGTCAAAGCTCATGTGAACCAAAACTGAATATACTGTTTCACCCACGCAACTGTATTTTCAGCGAGCCTTTTCGAGGGGAAATTAGAGTGGGAACAGGAAACTGGGGGAAGGGAAAGTGGGGTCCTAAACGCTTCCTGAATAGCTTTTTTGTGTGCATACACGGTTACTGAAGAGCCAGAACTATAATACCTTAACTGCAACTGATACCTACAAGTAAACTATTTTCACCTTTATTGACTTACTGCATTGAATAATGGGAGTGAACGGGCCTCAGAAAGTCAACTGGTTTAAACTAGTGGAGATTTGGTAGAGCCCCTGGCTCAACAATTTGATATGAGTCTAGGAGCGAAAGAGGTTTGAAGTGCTGGGACAGCAGGTCCTGGGTCCTTGCTCACGCTCCTGGGGATGCAGCAGTCGGGCCTTTCCTGACCCCTATTGCTGCATCGGTTCTGTCAGTCGCTACTTCTGAAATAACCCTGCGACACGCTGGCATCCCTGCAGGGTGTCCCTGCGGGGCGTGAAGCTAAGTGAGGCACCGATGTTAAAATAATATCAAGATTCACTGGCTTTGTGACAGATTTTATTCTTTTTCTACTTCAGTTCCAAGTTGAACAGCAGGCAGTTTCCTAGACACAGTAATATTTTTATATGATTCATGTGACCACATAATTAGCTATATAATTTATTGTCTAATTTCCCTAAATATGGTCTTGCGCATAGTAACCAATTAAAATAATCAGAAACAGCCGTCTAATATGAAGAAACAACACATCCATCATGAGGTTTTAGTTGCCATTAGATTTTTAGGTTATCTGAGTTATAGCATGGTGACATTAATACTCCTACCATTGAATAGTCTCATGACAAAATATTTTATAGCACAGTGTTTATGTGGCTTTTGCTTGCCTGGTGGGATTTTCCATCTAAAGAAAACTAAAGGCAATCCGCTTTTGTTCCTTCAGTGCATTTTCTTAATAGTTGGGAGATGTAGAAAGATTGCTGAAGTGCTGAGTTGTTGTTTGAATATTTAGATATAGTTACAGTTTAATAAGAGTGGTGCTGGTATCCTGAGAATACTGTCTACATCGTCATTTCATAACTGCTCCCTTCAGGATTAGTCATTAAACTTCTTTTTCTGCTTTGTAAACATCTCTCTCTACTCCACCCGGATATTTTTATCGTCTGATTTTTTTTGTTCTTCCAACAAGTCCTCCCATTCTCTTGGCTTCACCCCTGCTCCTGCCGTGGCACTTGATGCTTGGGTACCAGCCTGCTCTTTCCTGTGCCGTGGCTGGTTCGTCCGCGGCAAGCACCTATCGCCACTGCAGACCAGTGGAACGCAGCCGGGAGCAGCTGGGGCTCGCGAGACTATTGTCCTTGTGCCCTGACTCGGCCGTTTGGGCGGAGGTGGTTCCCTGCAAGGCTCCCTCTTCGTGGGCTCCAGCCCTGGTTCATCTCACAAGCAGAGGAAGATGTGAAAATACAGGATCTTCTCCTCTGTTCTGGTGATTTAATCCATTTTACCTCATATCTGTGTTATCAAGGAGTTTTTAAATATCTATAAAATCTTGGCCTCTCTTAGATGTAGAAGCCCTTTTGGGATATGCCCTATATGATCTTTTTGTATTTGTTTATTTATGATGCGTTAGATTTCAAGGCTTAACAATCACTGAGAAACTGATACCTTGAAAAATTATAATGTACAGGAAAAAAAATTAAAAACCTGGGGAGACCTCGATCTCTTCCCTTCAGTTCTTTGTTCTCTGAGAAGTATGTTCTGAAAATAGAATGTTAATCAGGCACTGTGGGGCAGGGTTTTGGCTCGTTTTTTTTAAACTCAAGCCCTTGAGGTTAACATCACTATCCTGCATTTGTTCCCAAAGATCCTGTGAGTGGGTTATTTACTGTCTATTTACAAACAGAACTTCCAGAAAATAAATCTCAGGCCTCCTGTCCAGTTTAAAAATATTTTTTCAAAGTTATAAGTCTATGGAGAAATTTATATGAGCTCTATAGATTTTATTTTATGACAGCTTAAGGTTTACAGTCAGATGGGATAGACTTTAAAACCTGAATCTCTTTTTCATTACTAGTAGCAGATGGAGCTAAATTTGCAAATGAGTCTTCAAAGCCAAAAGCACAGAGCTCTGCAGGTTTGCAGGATCAAACTCTAAATGTCTTCCCAGATTTGGGAAAGATTTGCAGCTATTTTCATGCGCAAAGTGAAATTATGTATGTGCCTCTTCCGCCCATAGTTCACCATAGGTTCTCAAAGAGAGAAAGACATGCAACGGTAAAAGATTGCTGTAAGTTTCTGCTTGTGGCTGTTGGCTTCAGAGAGATGCAGGTAGTATGGCATGTGCGTTCTACCAGTGAAGAAAGGGGATTTGCATCTGTTTTAAAGCAGTCCAGCACATGAAGGAATCTACATGATTTTTTTGGGGTGAAATTTCACTTAGTGACCACATCTTAATTGTCTGTGTTTTTCCACATTTAATGCAACAAGTAGAATTTAAGACTAGAAGAAAGCACCGTGGAGCTGTCATCTGGCCTAGTATGTAACACAGGCCGCGGAGTGCAGTTGTGTGATGCTGACCGTGAGGCCAGCTGTTTGTAATTGAAGAGGCACGTGTCCTTTACATCATCTTCTCATCGCAGCATAAAGATAAACGCAATAGTTGGCTGTCCCTCTCGCGGTATTGTTTCAACCGCTAGTGACCTTTACTGTAAACATACTTGTAGCCTGATTTCCCCCCCCCCCCAGCAGTGATTATGTATGCTGTGCACGTATTCAGTGTTAAATTGCACAAGGAGCTGGGTTTGCTGAATAGTTATTCAAAAAATTGCCAAATAACCTTTAATAGGAACGGTATGCCCCGCTGGATTACGCATGAATTCCTGGCGGTTTGAGAATATTCCCTCGCTAATTTATGGAAGTGCTTCTTTTTTTTGCATGAATAAAATCTACGTTAAAGACCCTTCAGTGGTACAGCTGGTTTGGCCGCTGATAAACGGGCGCTCCTGTCAATGAAGCTCAAGGCAACGTCTGTCTTGGAAAACATGACTGCGTAAGTCCCATATAGCTGGTCGGGGGTTCCAGAAATCAAGTTTACTAGTTTGTTCATATGATGGGCAGTGCATATACTCCACTTCTTAAAATCTGTGAACCTGTTACAGTGACTTAAAAATAAGGAACTGTTGCTAAAATCTTTGTCTTTTATCAGTGAACAACAACAAATATAGATCAGAACTAACTTTTTTCTTTGAGAGGAGAATGTATGTCAAAATAACCATTCTAGAGTTGGTACAACCTTTTCACAGCCAAGTAACTTGTGCCATAGATGGATTTACTATTTTTAACATAGCGCTTCATTCAAGTTGGTAAAAAAACAAACACAAAACAAACCCCAAAACAATTAAAAATGTCTGAAATTATTTGGCCACCTGCTGGGGAGTGATTTGTGATTTTTAAAAACAAACAAATCCAACCCTCCCCTCCTGCCCAACAACCAAACAAAAAAAACCCCAAACCAAAACCAAACCTAACCAAAAAACTCAACAACAACAAAAAAACCCCTAATGGTAAAAGATTTCTACTGTGCTCTCCCTAGTGAGCTCGATATGACTGTAGCATAGCTTCCTGATATCCCTCCTTTGCCCGTTTCCTAGCAGTGTGCAATGTGTGCCGATTATACTTTATTTCTGGTGTTGTGCCATTTGTTTCCGTAATGTTATCTTTGCCATTTGCATATCAAAAACTTGCCAATATCTTAGTTTTGGGGAAAAAAAAAAGGAATAAATGGTGCTCTTTATTTTCCTTTGGAGACTCTTCAAGAATGAATCTATATGTTTTTGATTGGTGTGCATTTGCACGTCTCCTTAGAACCTTGAGAGGATCTTTTTCCTTTCGAGGTGTTTCACTTTGTTTTTTCTAATTTTTTTTTTTAATTTTGGTAATAGAACTAAGAAAATAAGGTGAAGGGGAGGTTGTATTTCTGCCTTCAGCTACTTCATAGCGAAGAGCCAGACTGTTCTCAGAGGCGCACAGTACTAAGACTAGGGCAAGCGGCACTGGGTATGAGTTGCAACATAGCAAATCCTGACTGTGTATAGGGAGAAAACTTTTCACCATGATATTGCTCAAGCACTGGAAACTTTGCTCGGAGAGGCTGTGGCTTCCCCGTCCTTGGAGATGTTCAGTATTTGGATGCTGTCCTGAGCAGCCTGGTCAAATGGGCCCTGTTCTGAGTGGCGGCGAGGTGAGCTCCCCAGGTGCCTTCCAACCGGACTTATTCTGCCACTCTGTGGTTCCTTTGACTTGGGGCCAAATTCCCTTTGCTTTCTCTTAGGTCAGAGGTTTAATTTTCCTTTACTTGAACTGAAGGAATAAATAGTTTTAGTGAATGTAGAATCTGGCTGGAGATTCAGTTATGTCAGATTTATACCAGTGAAAAGAGGCTGGAGTTTCTTTTGCTGAAACAGTTACCATGGTTCATTAATATTTAATGCTGTGTATGTACAATTTGCATCACTAACAACTTTATTTTCAACACAGTTTATTTCCACTGATCTCTCACAATTCAGATATTTGCAGATGTTTTGAAGTCGCTGTACACAAGCTGCAGTATCACTTGTGACGGATGAAAAGGAGGTAAATTTGTGAAATCCGTTACAGTTCTTACTGGAAGGATTGCTTTAGAGCTGCACGCGTGCAAATAGCCCTAGGAGTCGTATTAATGAGCTCCAAATGTGCTTGAGAAAATTCTCAGGAGCCTCACATGTGATTTTTCTGTGAGAGTTTCTACTTAAAATAACCCTTTGCACATTATATGCAAATATTGTCAGGAGCGAGGGGCTGCCGTCGGCTCCCCTGTGGAGTGGAGTAGCCTTCCTCTGCTCGCCACAGTGACCTGCTGAGGCAGACAAGTCAGGGAGGCTGGAGGTAACCTCACTAAGTGTCTGCAGTGGACAGATAAAAGGAAAGAACAGAGCCAGAAATGGAGTGAAAACCTGGAGACTGTGTGAGGCAGCCCCTGATTACTGTGGGATCTGAATGAAAAAAATACTCTATTCCATGGTATTGTGATACACAATATTGATATACGCAAAAGAGCAGATTTAGACTGTGTAATTCTGGATTTCCTACTGTTTGAGCTTATAGATTTGCAAACATAACATTCTTTCAGCACAGTTTCTTTCAGCGTGCCATAAGTAAGTTTGTTTAATGCACTGTATGCTGCTAAGGGAGAGCTTTTAACGCTTTCTCACCTTGAAAAATAGAGATTTATAAGGAGGTTATTGAAAGTAAAGAGGATAAATTGTATTGGGTAGATGGTGGCATTCTCATTTTTTCTTTAAATTGAAGTGGTTTTAATTAAAAGAAAAATTTGCCATGTTTGATACGGAGTCTTTAAAATGCCTCTTTTCACCTATTGGGAATGAAAATGACCTGAATAAATTATGCAAGGGCTTCCTAACATAATGGTTCTGGCTCAGCACCATCAAAGTGACATAACCATGAAAGGTTGTCAATTGACATTTCTTTTTTTTTTTTTTTTTAAAGACCAAAGAAGCTTTGTGGGTATAAATCGGGTACTGCAATATATGCAGACTTTGCTTTGATTCTAGGCTGAGAATATATTAAGCCCAACAGATAATACAATGTGGTATGTGGAATATCTTTTTTTTATTTCTGGATTGAATTGCAAATGCAATAAATTGGTAACTGACCTGAAGCACCAATATTTCTAGCATCTCCCTTTTGTTATCCGTACTTAATTTTGGAGCAGAAAACAATATGTGGTAGTTGTGCAGTGTATGGTCAGAGCACCTGCAGCCACAGAACTATGCTGCTTGTTCTTTGCTGTGGGAGGAGATCTGCAACCAGTGCTTGGAGGCAACTGCTGAGAAGAAATCTGTGTCAGCTGTGATTTTCCTTTTCTAGGCTAGAAAGACAAATAATCAGCTATATTTAGCATGCTTGAAAAAAAACTGTCTGAGTAAATACAACATAGTTGGGCGCTTTGCAGCGCCATGTCTTGCATCTTCCCAGGATCCCTCTGAACAGAAATATGCAGGAAATGAAAAAGTGAAGCGCTAGCTGATATTTTTCAAATGGTCTGCACATTATCTAAGCTTCTGGCACAATTCTGCTTAATTTCCACGTGATAAAACATAGCAAAGCTGAAATGTCAGGCCTAATCTCAATTTTTATTTATATCAAATCAAGCTAGCGTGATTCTGAAAAGCTGACGAACGTTTCCTTTGGTACATGTTGGTGTGGGGTCAAGATCAGGCTCTTTGCCAAGCTGTTGTTGTTCTCCTGCTACATATCATGCAAACTGCACATTTCGTGGTGTCCAGCTAGGGGTGCTTATTATTACAACAGGGAGCATGCGGAGGTATCTGTTTAGGAGGGGAGCCAGAAACTCATCAGGAGCTTGCTTGTCTAGAAACACCAAAGTACCTCATTTAGTGACAGTCTTTTATTCCGCATTTGTAGCGTGAATGTGTTTGAGACCCTGATCTCAGTTGAAGCTTGCAATTGCTCTAGCAATAGAAAAAACCATTAACATGACACTGAGAACACACTTTCTTGAAAATTGATGTATTTTGGCTTTGGGAAATAGATCCAAGAAGGCCTTCTAAATTATGTTTCTTTGTAGTTCAGTTCTTTTATTTCAGAATGTGCACTTAGGTGATATTTTCGGTTTGTTTGCTTGCATATTACAAACATCATGTCTACCTTTGAAGACACACCCTTGAAGGTTGTCTTCCATGTCATTTAAGCTTAATAATATTTGTTATGAGCAGATGCAGTGGTTTTTTTTTTTCTTTGCAGGTCTTGTAAATGATACGTTTAGTGAGTACCTATCCAGAACAGAGCAGTTGGTCCGTCAGGCTTTGTGGTGCAGCTGTCTGTCAGTCATGTCAAATTCTCTGTTCTTGACACTGTCTAGTACTTCTACTGGTTAGCCCATACAGGTTTTGTAGTGGGTAGCAGGTCCATATCTGGTTTTTAACGAGTAGCTACTCTATCCATTTCAATTCCTCCTCCACCTCTAGTATAAGTACTATTCTCTACTATTCCCATTTTCATTCCCAGGTGAAGTCCCTAAAGCATCACCTGAGTGAAGAGATGGGAAGCGCTTGTTTCAAAATTGAATCAGCATGAAAACTCAGATTTTATTTTGCGTCTCAGTACTGCTGTGTTTTTGTCACTGTTGCACTGAGTGAACAGTGGAGAGAAGCCTAGTTGTAAGTAGCACTGGCAGCACGCAGCCTCTGACAGGACTCGAAGGCGGTTGCCTATGTGTAGTTGGAGTAACATAGCCATATCTTCAGCTGGCTTCTGTATCAATAAGCATACTTCTTTCATAGTTCTGTGTGAGAGACACGATTGTTACTAGTGCTCATAGTCAACTGCTTTGTTGGTGTAGGGTATAAAACCCGAGGTGCAGTCTCGCAAGTCCTTGTTATTTCAGTGATGCAATTTTAGGTTGATGTTATCTAGCGCTAATTTAGCACAGAGGAATCATAGTGTGTAAAAGTGCGTGTAAAAATAAGAAGGTTGATTTTTATGGTCTTGGAACCTCACTGCTCTCCTGTTTGTGTCCTGAGGATTGGAAAACATGAGCTGAATGGGCCCAGCGTGATTTTTCTTTCTCTTGCTTTAAGGCTGTCAGCTAGAGCGAGGGAAGTCCTGGCAGCAAAGGTCCTGCTCCTTCGCCTTCACCAGTTAATTGGTCTACGCACCCATCATAGAACCCATGGAGAAGGGCGATGCTTCCCTCTACTGTTCTAGCTGTCCTGTGCAGTACTTTCCGGCAAGTGCTACAGGGGCTAGCGAGCCCAATCTAAGGATCATCCCATTGCTCACCAAAGCATTGCAATTTAGAGAATTAACGGTAAACGCTGGAAGACTTTCTCCAGCCCTTTACAAATAGTGCAGAACTGTAGGAGAAATACAGTCAAAGAGGAAGTTATGAAAAATTCGTGTTATATCCATATCAAGCTGGAGTTGGATTTCAGGATGGTAGTGACAACTGACCCTACAAAAAAAATAACAAATGTGTTGTGTCCGTCCACTGCCCCCACCTCCCGCCATGAACGGACATGTTTAATTGGTAATAAATGGTCTGCGATATCTTGTGAGATATTGTAGTTCACAGCGTTCACATAATGAATGTAAGAATTTGAGTTTCACGTGAACACCGTCTCTTTGAAGACACAAAGAGATTTAGGATCCCAGCTCGCCAGAGTATTTCTGGAGAAGCTCAAGGCTGAGGTAGCTTTTCCTGTGCAGTACCCAGAAGCCAAGCTTCCTTTCCGCGTCCTCCGGTTCGCAAATCGCGCTTTGTGCTGGTGTATCAGATGGCCCGCGTGGTGTTTGCAGAGAGGGTGCTTCATGAGCTCGTGTTACTCTGATGGTTTTTCTGGTGATGGCTGGGGTTTAGGAAACGAGGTTATGCAGCTGGGCTTCGGAGGCACCTGGGGAGTGCTGGGGATGGGGTTAGGAGCGGTTGCTAAGAGTATCCGACCGGCTGGGATCGCTATGGCAACGGTGTTGCCAGGATGAAAAACTTGCACTGCAATCAATCTGGATTCACAAGTGCTGTTGTCTACCTATGTTGTATTGGAAAGTGAATCTGAATTTTCTGACCCAAAGCAAATCCTTTATTAAATCCTTAAGGATCCGTATTCTCTATTTAGTAAATAATCTGGTACAGAGGTGAAAGGAAGCATCTGTGTCAAGTCAGAGAGAGCTTAAGGGGCCAGGTCAGAGGGAGACATTTATGGAGACAACGATGTCAATAATGAGATTGCTTTTATGCTGTTCATTGGTTTGATGTTGACATTTTCCATTCTGGCTGAGATGAAGGTAAGTCTCTCTTGGTTTTGAACCAAGGCTTGTTTCTAGCTCTGAATTTCTTCAGGTCCATCTTATTTTCAGTCTCCTTTACTAGTATAACATTGAGTGGTTTGGATTGGGATCCCTGGTGGGCATTATTTGATGAAAATAAGCACAGAAACTATAAGAAGTCCTGTTATTTCTACTTGAGTTTTATTCCTTGCCTCGGTTAACTGTTTTTAATGGAATTTAATTTCGCAGACAAAATATATTTCAGAATATCTAATGCTGTGTCTGCTAAAGGTCGGCTTGCTTTTTTGGGATCTGATGTTCTACTTTCTAGCCTAAGGTTAGTCATAGCTGATATTTATTAGTGAGTGTCCTTCAAAGTAAACAAGTACGTAACTCGCAAAGCATTTCACGTTTTGCGATCAATGCACTCTTCTATTTTATGCCAGTGACCACAAACTACTGACACTTCTGCAGCTCTCATAAACATATTGACGTTAAAGTGATCCTCAGATATCTTCAGTTCTGGGGATGAGTAGATATGGAGGAATTGAAAAGGTTTTTTCAGGTCAAGTCCATCTACAGAAGTTGGTTTGGCTTGTGATATACATCACGTGGGTAATAGGACATCTTATTTTAAAATAATAAGCACATTTATTTGCTTGGAGCTGTAATATTCAGCTATCCATGCATAGATGAAAGTCTGGTTTTGGCTTCCAGCAGCAGCTCTGCTCTGATCAGCATTGAAGACCATCGTTGCTTTGAAAAAAGACTCTTGGCTGGGTTAAAACTTAAAATTTGCATTACCTGAGATATTCTAGCATATTATCGTTTGTTGTTATGAATTGGCACAAAATTTAACAAAAGAAGGTAAGCAAAATAATTCACCTGTTCTGCTCTGATGAAAAAAATGCTAGCTTGATTCTGATTTGGATTCTTAATTATAAACATCACATAGATATTATAGGTAAAAGTATATAAATGCTATATAAAATACATGTTGTACATATAAACAATATAAATTTTAAAGCTGTTAAAATTTAGCCTGTTCTTTGCTGATAGTGTGCTATCTGAGTACTGGTAACATTTGCATTCAATCACCAACAATTGCAAAACCCAAAGTTTTTGTTTCAAGAGATTCTAAAACACCAAATGACGCCACAAAACGAAACACCTTTTTAATCAGAAAACCTCAATGACTGAGCAAACTCTCGAGCCACACCTACATATAACAGCATCTCTATTTCTGCCTCGCACAAAGCAGAAATTTTCTTTTTCCAAGTAACTTCTTTTCTAGAACTAACCTTTTCAAAGTATAGATTAGGAGTGCACCGATGGGAATCTTGTGTGCAAGTCTAGCCTTTGAGTCCTCAAGTTGTCTTGTTTACTGGTGCATATTCTCAAAACAGCGGATGCAGATTCATCTCTGATTTGGTGTTTTTGAACACTGCTTTTCCAACTGTGGTACTGGTTTTACCCACTGGAGATAGGCACCTTTCCAACCAAGACAGAATGCTCTGATCTGGTCGGTCAAGGTCTGGTCGGTCAAGTCTGTACGATGCCCGTGTTTTGACCTCAACGGCAGAAACGAGTGTACAAACCAATGAATTTCACCTCACACTGTGGTGCTACCTTTCTGTGCCAGCTCTCTATTTTTGTCTGTCGTCTTGTGTCAAGAACTGACACTTGTTAGTCTAAAGAAGTGGTTCAGGATTTATGGCAGGTAATATGGAAAGCTTTGTAGCAAATTACAGCTCAATATATTGCAGCCTTTGGTGAGGAATTGCTTGCAGGCAGTTTCAATGAACGTACAGGTCGAGACAGAGATTAACTGCAGGCTGACTGCTCACTGTAGCAAAGCCTTTCATGAAATTAGCTTATTTACAAGTGACTGATGCAAACTGTTGTCCAGGGTTGATGAGAGATTGTCATAATTCCCTATCAGGTTTCAGTACCTCAAGCCATAACTAAAGGCAAGGCATTTGGCCTGAAATTGAAAACTGTTTTTCTTGGTTCTCTGAAGGCTCGGTGTTTTGAAGTATAAAAAATAGCTTTTGGCACAAGTGGATTTTCTTAGCCTGTTGATGGGAAAAGTAGGTGAAGTAATGATTTTGCCTTGACTTAGTTCTGTCGTGGACGTTAAGCACACATAAGTGTTTTAGGAAAAAGAGCAGCATTCTGTTACTGAGGTGGTATTTTTTGATTGATGTGTATACTTACCACTCTAGGAATTAGACAGAGATAACAATATATCGTCTGAAAGAGAGCTGTGCCTTACCTGTAATGAGATTGCATGTGTTTCTTTTCTATTTCTGTCCTTGGGTATTTTTCTAATATAGACACATGCAATTATTTACTTTATCTACAAAAATCGGTTCAAAAGAATTGCTTTAGCCATGTTTCATTACCAGCTAGAGTAGTGAGTGTAATAGCAGAGAAGACCGACAAAAGGAAATGCACAAATTTTTCTTCTTTTCTATTTTTTGTTGATCTCTTCCGTTGCAGTGTCAACTGTGCTCAGGTGGTTACCAAAACTATCCAAAACTCATACGGCTGGCTTGTAATTTTTCAGAAGTTACTTTCAGCTTCTACAGCTTGGAGCAATCCTTTATGCTTATCCATAGCCTGAATTCCTATCCTTGTTTCTTTGTTACCTGCCCCAGTCCATTAGTTCAACAGAAAGGTGGATTTAACCCCTGGGAGGAGATTGCCCAAATCCTTGTGCCTTGCTGGAACAGCGGAGAAAGGTGTTGCTCCAAGTATTTGTAACTTAGTAGGCCTGGCTCTAGAAATAGTAAAACCAAGGTGGAAAGGCTCGGAGGAAAAATCACATATAGAGCCTTCACTTGAAAAATCAGTAGCACAACTTATTTGTTCGTAGCAAAACACAAGTATTTTCCCTAATTGGGAGCTTCTCTCAAAGTCTGCAATATAGGGTTTCCCTGCCTGAGGTTAAATGTGCACTCACGGTCTGAAGGCTGCACGGCTGTTGGGTTATGTGGGTTTCTCAAAGCTGATGTGCACGTGTGTGAAGTAAAAGGAAAAGAATCACAGGAGTATGTATGGAGATAGCTTTTGAAAAAATATTTATATTATTTAATTGTGGGGGATAAAAAAGACAGGGCTGGTGCAACTATCTATTTTCCCTTATTAATTCTGCCTATGTACCTCTGTTTCTATTCACAAATTATTTCTGTCTTCACATTCAAGGCACCCGTTGGACAAAAACTTGATGATGAAATTGTATTTTTACATACATGATGAAATGGTGGTGTTAAAAGATTTTTCTGGGCAATATATGAAGCTCGTTACGGGTTTTCCCTTGGAAGCCTTGGGTCTAATTAGGGGGCGGAAAAAAAAAGGTATGGTGACTTGTTCGGTGGAGAGATGCCTAGGTTCATTAAAACACTAATACTGTAGGAGCGGGGAGGGTTTCTGCTGTGTTTTTGTTGCTTCATTAGCCGAGTCATTATTAGAAGGTACCCTATTGATCAATTAATAAAGAGTGTAGATTGAGCACTCCCAGGAATTCTTCGTTAACAGTCATTTGACCAGCCCAGTAGAAAGCTTGTTTTCACTAAAGCCCTGAAATGGAAGAAGCAATGATGTAAGCCCTTAAAAGGCTAAAGAATAAAAGGGGATTTCTCCCCCCCACCTCCCCTTGCATGAAAAGAAGCTTTTGTTCGCGAAGGCAGAACTCGGAGTGTTGTACAGTGTCTGGGAGCAGGAACATGCCATTCTTGCCTCTTGGGCTTTGGATTTTGGTAGTTCTTGCTTGTGTGGCAAGGGCTCTATTTTCCTCACAAACTGCATGTGAAATTGCTGTGGATGTTTTAACAGGATTTGTGCATATGCTCTAAGGAAAGGGCATACGTCAAGGGCCCTGATGGGAGCGTGTGCATGGCCGTGTTGTAGGTGAGGCTGTGTGCAGGACCCCTTTCGGCCGCTGCCGAGAGCCTGCCTTGCACTGCCACCAGAACTGGTTTTAGTTCAACTTGTGCAAACAGTATATTTTTAAAATAAATAAAGGAAAAAAAAACCAAACCAAAATGAAAAAACAATGCAAAAAAACCACCCATGGTAAGTTGTTTTTTTTTTTTTCCCCCTCCCCTAGTGTAAAGGGTATTTTTCTGAGTGGGTTTGCTTTCAACTGCTGGATATCAGAGTAATGTTTGGTAGTAGCTGATCTACAGCAAAGATTTTCTAGAGAGGTTCTATATAAAACTCAAAGCTCTGCTTTCTTGTACATGCTGTTCAACATATATTCAAAGGTGGTTGTAATTTTTATCTTAAGGACTTATTAGACAAGTAAAGGCATACAAAGCGAGCATCCAGCAAGCCAGAAATGAGAAAACCAAAAGCATTAATGAAGTTGTTAAAAGAATTAAGAATAGGGCTCTCTGTGCTAGGCACTGTACGAATTTAGAACAACAGGCAGTCCTTTTCCTAAAGAGTTTACTGCCTAAATGGATGATTCACACGCAGGGCAACAGAAGGCCTAGAACAAACAAGCTGCAGGAGGGTTGGTAAACAGTCACAGCATGTTATTATTAAACATATATATATATATATATATTTGGGTTCAATTAACTAAAAGGGAAATTGCTAAGGGGAGACCCAAGAAGATAGAATTGAGGGGAAGAAGGGAGGAGTCTATGGGGGGGGGGGGAATAGGATGGAAAAAATTTCATGTGTGACAGGAGGAATTAGACAAAACTCAGAAGACCTTAAATGACAGACCTAGGGAGGAATTGCAGCAAACAGCAGGGTGATAGATTTCAGGAAAGAAATAGCAAGACAGTCTTCTGTGTTCTTGAGAGAAGATCGTGCCAGCTTCTGTATCCCTGCAGAAGCCCCTAGGGCTGCCTGTGTGGCCCCTTCTGCTGAATGAATTTGTTTGACTTGAGCTGCCCGCTCTTCTCTGGAGTCTGTGTTTTCAAAATTCATGGGGCTCACAAAAACATGGTAGGGGAGCAACACAGGTTCTAGATTTGCCCTTCTAAGTCTCTGCATATTCGTGTGAGCTGTAGGCACACCTAGCCCCCGCAGACCTCAGGTTTTCCCCTCTGCCCTCAGTGGACTGATGCCTGCGGAAAGGGTACTTTCTTTCAGGAGTTCTTATATCTGCTGAATTTCTGGATCTGTTTTTCCTAAAATGCTGATCTTGTGGTGAGCTTGACCTTCGCAGCTGTGGGCAGGGAGACATAGCCGGTATATGTTCTGAAGCACGCTATGGGTTGGAGAGAACAACAACAACAACAACAACAAACATCTCTTGAGGGAAGAAGCCCTGTTTACATTTGGAGCTGGATGTGAGAGAACTGACTTGTCAGTGTTTTCTGTGCATATGTGTTCCAGGGCTCTAATAATATCAGTAATGTCTCAGTCTTTGATGTGGTTAAACTACTGTGTATTAAGATGAGACAGAAATATGTAATGGTCATATTTTTAGCTGTATTTAAGAATCCTTCTCCTTAAGGTGTTCTTAATGAAAGGAATTGAAGCTTAATTTTCCTCTTTTATTGAACACTAGTCTTTGACTTTGCCGTTATCATGTAACTTAGAAAACACATACAACAGTATGAAAAATGCGGAGGCTGCCTTCATCTGGAATCCATTCAACAGACTACCCTCAGTCATAGGTATTAATAAAAGTTTTCACTAAGGCAATATTTAGTGTTGATATGCCCCCAAATGAACTTTATGTTTAAATACACATTTTATGAAGAGACTGCTTCCACTCCTTTATTTTAAGCCATATGTGACATTATTGGTTTTTGCCCATTAATGTACAACTGGAGTAATGCAGCAGTATCGGTTAAAACTCAAGCTGGTTTTGTGTTTTCAAAATCAAGTAAGTTAAATTCTAGATTGAGAAATCATGCTTACCATTTGCTTTTCACCGTTTTCCACCTTTATTTCATTCAGATATGTTATCTAGGTCTCAGGCCAATGACAGCAGTACAAACATTTGAATGATGCTTTCTGCATTTCTCAAATGTTATCAAAATACTGAGTGTGTTTCTAATATTGCAAATACTGCAGGGGAGGAATGAAAACTGCATTATCAAGTGAAAAATTAATGAAAGCTTATCTGCTGAAACAAAATCTGTGTGTTTGATATTAACCTTTCCAATTTCTTCTCTTCGTATTTCAAATAAAATTCTCTACCTCTATTTAGCATCAGGAAACAATTGTTGGTATTGGCATTTCAATGACGTTTGTCCACTCTCTTAGGAAGTGAATACCTCATTTGAAAACTGCTGAGGCTTATTAGCTGCGTAGGTGCTGGCACGGAATTGAAACTCCTTTTCTTGTACCAGATTTTGATTCTCATCCCATGTAGTAAAAACCAAATGTGTTTGTTGAAACAAAGAGTGCAAAACCTGTGTAAGCCAAGATTCACATCTGCTGTAGTAATTCATCCTGTAGAGAAACTAGTTCTGACTTACTGCTAGAAACAGAATCAAGAAACCTGAATCATCCAGTCAGTACAAAGATGTGTGGAGTGAGTCCTGCAACTGTGCGACGAGACCGGTGCTACCTGGATGCTTTTTTATGCTACCACGTGACTAAGGATCCTTTTCATCCATCTGTTGTACGGCAGTTTCCGTATTGTGTTGACTATTGTGCTTTAAAGTGTGTTTTAGACCCTTCGAACATGTGTTTCTGAAATTTGTAGTAAGTTCCAAAGTATGGCAAGGAGAAACACTGCTGAGTTTTCTTTTTCGGAAAAGCTTATCACAAAGGAAATGAAAACCTATGGTTGCCACTGTGCATTGATTTGCAAAATAAGTACAAACCAGACTGCTTCTCCTGTGCCTAACTGTTCCCGGCTGTTGTTTCACATACCAAATTTTATGAGTATTTTTACTGGCAGCAGGAAATATTTTTAAGTCTTTACAGGATAAGGCATCCATTTATCTTAAGTAAAACGTTTTGTTTATCTTTTCTGATTATTCTGCACGTGGAAATTTTGCATGTGTTTCCAAAATGAAAATTTGCAGTCGCAGTTAGAGAGTTAAAAATAACCATTTTCCTAACTGTTATATTAGCTCTGTTCAAATCGGATTGGGTTTCAAAATTGTCTTTGCTGTTGTAGCTGGTTTTCCAGGAAAGAAATGCTAAAGACATTTTATATGCCTCCTGTTCTCATTAAGATTCTGACTTCAGTGCTGAAGGAAAAGAAGCCCTTATTAATAAATCTGTCATAAAAATGCAACAACATGTATACTAATTGTATCTTGCTTATTGCAGTGGAAGTTAACTCTTTCATATTATAATCCAAACTTATTTGCTACCTGTTGGGCTGTACTTCAATTGTTCAAATGTTTCAGGCTTTTTCTCACTTACTGCATGTGTTTGCTGATCTGCAAGCAAGCATCGTATTTATAACCCATAGTTTGTAGACAAAATGTCTTTTTTCAGAGTTTGAGATTCACTCTAACATTTGGTTCAACTCCTTTATTTCATTATCTTCATTGTGTTTCATCAATTATGTATGAGGGTAGAACTCTGCCTTCTGGTTTTATTTGCTTCCTGGTTTTCTTTTTCGTCTGTTTTCTTTGCACCAGTAGAAGATTTCTTCTTGTGCTTGGACTGACACCAGAATCTTCCACTCTTTTTTCTCAAGGTCAGATGTATCAGAGGTTCCTGTGGCTGCAGCAGGGCTGTCCCTGTGCCAAAAGGCTCTTCAGGTGGCCTTGTTCCCTCCCAGGTTCTACTTGTTGTGAGTTTCCAAGCTGGACTTTTTACTGTGTTGTAACTCCACTGTCCGATATCACCAGAGCTGCAGCAAAATAGTTACTATCCCAAAGTCATGTTTAAAGACAAAGCAGCTAGTACTTCAACATACAGATGTTTTGGGTTTTTTCAATTGACCAAAATGTATGGACGATTTAACAAAATACTTGTGGTGAATAGTGTATATTCCCCAAAATGTTGTGGTTTGGTTTTTTTTTTTGTTTTGGTTTTGTGGTTTTTTTTTTTACTTGAAAGCTTTCTAGAAAAGCATTGGGTTTAGCAAATAGTTTTGGGGAGAGAGAAGAAAATTTGGGATATGATGCACAAAAACAGGGGAAGGAGGTCAACTTCCCTGCTGTTGAACTAATGTAGATTTCAGCAGAAGTTTAGCTCTTGCTTCTATGGGGAAAAGTACTCTTTCTGGATGAAGGGTTGAATTCCAGTATGGATTTTGGATTTAAACAACAAACCAAAGCTTTGTTTGGAAGAATGCCTTGATAGTATTTTTTTTCTCACAAGTCTGTTTTATTGCTGCTACTGTGGAGTGAAAAGGGTGTCTATCACACAACCAGTAATTTCTGAAAAGCTTTTTAAGCCAACTGTTTGAGAATCAACCCGGTTTTTGTGCTCTCCTCTATCTCCCACAGCAGGTGTCAGACTGTGAAGATTTTGGGCTTTCTTTATGGGCAAATTTATCCTGCATCTTGTTCACATCTGCAAGATGACCTTGGTCTTCTAGAGCTTTGTCAGGTTAACATTTCTCCAGCACTGTATTTGTAGTAATCTTTGTTTTTTTAACTGAACTGAGCTCCTGGTGCACAGCAGAGGAGTCCAACCTCCCTTTGGACCTTGTACCTATTTTACACAACAAGGAAGATATTTCTTCCGATTGCCAAAATGATCAGATATAGCAAGGTAGGTTTGCCACGGGATGTACGTCTCTGGTATATGTGTGGGCAGCAATCACACCAATGCAGCTTTTGGGGAGAGCATTTATTGAGGAAGAGGATGTGAAAATCGCCTCTGGTTGCTGTTAGTGGTGGCTCCGGACATGGCTGCCTCCCCAAAGCTGGCTGTCGGGGCCCCTCACTGCCCCACAGCCTTGGCCCCAGAGGAAAGAGCGCTGCGGAGACTGTCCCTGCTCCTCTGCCAGAAGTTTCCCTGTTGAGATGGGGAGTTAAAAATAAAAGCCTTGGTTTCTTTATATGATTTGGCTTAAGAAACCATAAACAGAAATATTATTCTAAGATAAATGTATTTTATCTTAGAATAACATTATCTTAGAATACAACACAGCATGTGAAGGAAAGACCTACTTTAAGGCAGAAGAATATACAGCATAGCTATTTTCCTTGAAATTTATTTTTTTGCTATCGCTAGCGTGATTCATCTTGTTACTCACTGTGGGAGTGTTAATTGCCACGTTCTAAGAGAAGTGCCATCTCCATAAGGTGAATCGGAGAGCAGGGCTGCTACATGCAGGGGACTAACAACTTTTTTAGGGCAAACGTCAGCTATAAAAGATGGTCTCTTCCAGCGTGTTTCAGAAATTGAGCTCTGTATTGAGAAGTACGTTCTGATGTTAAAACTGATGTTTACACTTGACTCATCATGGATTAGATTATTAAATATTATTTTCTTGAGAGTTATTATATATCTAGAGCATGTCCTGCCTACCTGGTGCAACTTAGAAAGCCTATGACAACATTTTTTGGATAGAAATGGCAGGGTTATAAAATTTAAAAAAAAATTTATTAAGTGTCTATCATCTCTGGGAATTAATAGCTTTTATTTCTTGCATATTTGATAATTTTGACCTAAAAGATTTATTGTTTGAAGATGATTAAATGAGGTGAAAAAACTATGCAGATCTGATCTTTTCATTGTTTTATGCTGTAAGTTGCAGGATAGGTAAGTTTATAGGCTGTTGTATTAAGGTTATTTTATAATTACACCACCCCAGCAGTGTTTTAAGACCAGCCCAGTACAGAAGAGAGCTTAAACATGATGACGTAATTCACTAAATTGAAACCTCGCTAAACATTGTGCTTAGTCAAGGACAGAGCTGTAAGAGGACTGTAGAGAACTTTATTTCTTCTGTGCAATTTGCCAGCACAACTTGGCAGCCTCTGGGACCTGTTGGGGCCTTTTTTGTTGACCGTAGCTGTGTGTCGGTTTGCTAAAACAGGAAAAAAGCCCACCATGGCCTGGGCCCGAGGACCTACTCATATCTGTGCACCAAATGTCTCACCTGAGTGCGAAGAGCGCATCTTAGAAGTCATATTTTTTCCTAATGTTGTGAAAGTGTTTTTTCTTAAAATTTTGTTTGAAAAAGTACAATACCTGGGGGTAAAAAAAGGTAGTACTTGTGATTTTTAAATGTGTATTTCATTGAGTACATATTGGTACAGTTCCAAAGAGAATATTTTTGAACAAGATGAATATTCAGTAGAATAATGTCAGGTAGACGTGCTGGAGTGTTTTTTTTTTTACAGTAAGGGAAGAATAAATTCTTTGTTAAATGTTACCCCAGTTTTTGTTGCTAAATATATAGACATGCAATTTTTCTCCGCACGTTGGAGGAAGCATTTTTTTCACTCAAGGCAAGAAACTGTCCCAGATATTTGACTAAAACACTTCGAAATGGAACATTGCGGCAGGAAAAAATGGGGTGCAGGAAGATGCCAGTATAGTCAGGCATAGAATGAGAAGCTTTTTAGGGGAGAGCTGTCATTCAAGGTGTTGGTATCTTGTGATATGGTGATTTCATCGGATAAGAAAGCATCGGGAGTTTCTCCTGCAGCCGTTAGCAGTTGGGATTGCGGCTTGGGGTGGGACTCACGCGATGAGTGCTCAGATGCTTTCGGTCCCGTTGACCACAGAGGCTTACGCAGTATTACCTTTGTTCTTGGACCTACGGAAACAGGACGGTGGAATAGCGTCAAGGGATCCATCACGTAATAGTAATAAGAATCACTGAAAATAAGATCTCATCAAGAGCAGTGAAATCTTATAAAAGATCGACTGAGTTAGCAGAACGTCTCCACTGCTGTGCAGAGCTCAGTACTGTAAGCGGCTGCCATGTTGGTCTGAATCGCTCCCTTGGCTTGTGGGTGGACTCGGACTGCTGTTGTGTCCTGGGCTAATGGTTCTCTCTCGAGTTCGCAAAATCAGTTTATAACAGGATGCGTTTAGTGGTATCCCTGTGACAACCTGGTGTTTCCTGGGGCTGGTATATGGAGCTGAGCAATTGGATACAGTATCTTCGGAGCCAGCTGGTAAGCTCCTAGGGTGTCAGGGATCTGCGCTAGTAATGATCAACAGAAGCCAAAGGAGCTGGCATCAGTGTTGGGATTAAGTCAGAAGAGCTCACATTTTCTCATCTTGCCTGTGAAATACATGTTTTCAGTTAGTTAACCTTTTCCTTCAGCAATACTTATTGCTAGCTCTTTCCTGTTTTGAACAAGTTTCTAACCATGGGTTTGATACCATCAGGTAAAAGCTATGTACTTAAGATAGGGGATCATGGAAAATAGCAGCTGTTGTCAAATCAGAATGTCTCTTTCTCTGATCCTGTATTATATTTGAGTCCTTACTCATTATTTATATATATGTACTTCAAAACTATGCTGAAAGGAGTTGACTGTGAGTGCAGAGTTATAAAACACTTTTGGAACCTTTTGTGTGGCCCAGTCATGTGTATACATCATGGAACCGTCTTCAATTACACATGCCCATAATACATTTTCCACTAACTCCCGCTGAATTCAGCGCACAGAACATAGTCGTTCGATTTGTGGCCCTAGGCCTTATTTACAATATGGTGCTCAAACCCCGCTTAGAAGACGGAGTTGTTATTCCCTTGGGGGCTCATCTATAGTGCGCATCAAAGTAATAGCCACAGCGTTGAAAAATAATTAATTATTGTTTCCTACGTTTCATTTAAGTGGAGAGACACAATTATTCCTATTCAATAGGTGGGATGCTGAGAGAGAGAGAGAAATGGTGTTCAAAAGTGTTTGAGTCTTTTTGGGTGCTTAGTTCAGGAAAACGGGGCTTTTTTTGGGTGCGGGGAGTAAGTGTATTCCATCTCACTGATCCCAGTTATAAATTGTCCACTTGACTTTGAGTATACCCGAGAGTTTTTAACCCTCTGAACAAAAAATATCACAAGATCTCTGAGAAGCTTCCAGAAAATGAGAAACTTTCCTGTTAACAGCTTGTTTTTAAGACCTGCCTTGTATTAAGTGCAGTGTCAGGGACAGCTGTAGCAGCATGAATCGAGTTACCTGATGTGAAGTCCAGTTGCCCGAGTCGTGAACCCACCATCCTGTTCCTAGTCCTGTAGTGCCCTGGACCATTACTCTAAAAAGTAATGCCAATTACTGCCAATTACTGTAAAAAGCCCCTGCAAATCAGGGTAACGGATGCCCTCTCTGTATCTCTTGTTGATCCCTTGGTGTAGCCACCTAGCCCTGACCGAGCCAGGTGGTTCTAGTGGAGTAACAGCCATGTGAGGGTGTGACCAGGCTATAAAATGCATTGATACAGGTAGAACTAAGGTTACACCAGTACCACTGCTGTTTACTTTTCCTTCTGGAACAGTAGGCAACCACCTGCTGCTGCTTTGTAACAGCAGCAGTAGCTTCACGCTCTGCATGCGAGCGGCTATGTGATTTCTCTAAAGGGTTTCAAAATATTTGCTGATTGTAGACCTTGACCTTCCCCTCCCCACAGCCAGTTTTGGAGGTTGCTGGACTTTCGACAGAAGAATCGGCATCCTATTTTCCCTTTTTCAACCTCGCAGTGTAATGTGTCTGCTGCTTTTGTGCCACTGGTGCTGTTCCCAGATCTAGTCCTGGTTCTGCTCTGCCGGTGTTGGCAATGCTCTTTCGTGCATTTTTGATCCAAACCATGTGGATGTAAAATCTTAATAGCTGAAGTCTTTCAGATGAACATTTCAAGTTCATGTTGAAATAATCAGCATTAAAAACCCCATTAAATCCAAGAGGTGGAAGTTTGATTAGAATATTTCGCAAGAAAATTAAAACAGTGTCTTGCAAGAGAAGGCTGTATATAACAACCATAACTATCAGCTATAACTACTTCATTATTCATATATATTAATTCAATTATATAACTATAATAATTTCAATCTTAGAGGCTCATTTGGCAAGACAAAAAAAAATCTTTTCATTTTATTGTTTTCTGCTGAAAATATGACACGTTTCTCTTGCAGTTTGTGCATATTAAATGATACAAGGTATGCTGATGTATAGAACCTTACATTTTTTTATAGAACCTACATTCTAGTTTACAAACTAGAATAAGCATTTTTTCTAGTTTGCCTTTATATTACAACTGATTTCAGAGTTAATCTTTGCTTTTGCAGATGAACACAAAAACTCAAACTCTTATACTCCAAAACAAAACATAAACTAACAGTTACCCAAAGAATAAAAATTCAAGGCATAAGAGAAGAATGCTTCTAGCTAGAAAGTATCCATGGTAAGTGTCTGGTTACTATAGCAATCGCCACGGAGCATGTGACCGGCATGATAATTGCAAGGTACTTAAGAGCCTTTTCTCTTGCGTAAGTTTGATGTCTTCTAAACAGAGGTGTTATGTGAGGTCACATACGCTCAATTGTAACTACCAGATGGATGGATAATGCAAACGATCAATTTGCAGCTCCCACTGGGCAGAAAATGGAGCGTTCAGTTCATAGATTTTAATTTGTTTGATCTACAGCATGCTATAAGTGTAGAGAGGAATTTCTTCTCCCTAGTCTAACATTTTTTAAATCTGCGTTTTGACTATCTTTGCTGCTTATGTGTTTTGTGGAGCGCTTCGAACTATGCAGATAATCATGCCTCTGCAAAACGTGGATGATGCTTATAATGCAGATAATGTTAGAAATATTGTATAATCCCAGAAAATGAGGTGTTAATACGGAAGGACAAAGTAAGTTAGTGTTTCATTGAAATAACCAATTGTTTTTAAGTTAATTCTTTCTTCAGACAATTACTTTGTTTAGTGAGTTTGGTGCCTTGACTTTAATAACGCACTCTGTCTGGAAAAAATAAAAAGCTACTCTCAAGTTTGCAAACTGCATTACTTTTTAGTGGGTATTTGTATAGGTAGTCTCAGATTTATGCCAGCATGTAGCACTGCTTTATGTGTTTAAAGGCTGTTGAGAATCTCATTTAAAAAGTCTTAACTGTTGGCCAGTTCCTTGCCCATTCCATGGAATGACACTGTTCTAGAGGATAGAAGCAACAAGGAATAGAGCCAAGTGACTTGGGGGGGGGGGGGGGGAAATATATATATAAAAAAATGCATATGCAAGTTGTTGATAGTATCAAACTCTGATGTGAAATTTTCACTATTTGGAAATACTTACCTTTGAAAGAAGGACCTTTCCTGTAATACACTTTTTCAGGATTGGTGTGTGTCATCAGCTATGGTATATTTGATGGTACGAGGGTACCGCTTATTGTTGCTTTACACCAAGAACGCACAGACAGGTATCGTCTTTGTTCCGAGATTGCTGCCAACAACAGATACTCATCTGGGGAAATGAGTCACCCAAGTGTATTTGCCACAGACATATTTGCTGTCTTTCAGCTGTGTGGAAACCAGCAATGACAGGCGTTCGTGCTGTGTCGGTGTCGGGAGGCTCAAGGCTACAAAGCGAGGGACTGGAATCTCAGATCGTGTGGGGAGAGGGGTGTGGGTCACACCGCTGTCCACGGCCGGGGTGCTGAAGTCTGAAGCAAGGAGTGAGCTGGGACTTTGTATTTCTTTTATTTTTATTGGTTTTCCTTTTCAAACATGATTTGTTAAAAGAATGGAAGTACCCATCGGGTGTATTTCTTGGGAGACAGCTTTGTATTCCTTGGCTGTTTAGGGAGATTCATTACCAGGTCAATCATAGCGATGTAACATATATCCAGATTAAATGAAACATGGCATTGTTGCATGTTTTAAATGCAAACCGTGTAACATTCCAGTATTTCGTAAACACAACATAATAGGCTATTTCTAATGTAAAACTATGATACATGGTGGGAGGAGTGGATGGAGGAATGTGCTTATCAGGACATATGGTCAGAATTAGTAAAAACAAACATTGACCCACCCCTTCAGTCACTGTGCTTCCCCCCCCCCCTCCCCCCCCCCCTTGAGGTGTGTTTGCGAGTTAGTTTGGGCTAGAACCTCAACTTTTCCTGTTGTAAAGACTGTTTGTGTCTTCCTCTTCCTTGGTCCCACCCTCAACTGGGCAAAACAAAAAAGTAAGACTGTGTCTAGCCTTTTCCTTGAGGTAGCAAATGTCTGGAATGACAGGTCCTGCTCGGATCCCTTAGTGGAGCCATCTGGATTCTCAGCAGGTTGGGCACCTGCCTGTACTGCACCTCAGGCTTCTGTTTCAAGTCCTATTTTCATTGACTATTGCTGCGTGTCCCCAGTCAGACGCGGGTAGCCAAGGGTTGGTGGCCGTACGGTTGCATGCTCAGTATCTGTCAGCAGTGGTCACTGACGAGTGGTTCAACCATTGGTCTTCCGTTGTGGTTCTTTTTTTATGCTGACAATTGGAAGATATGCCAGGGAAAACAAAATGAAATTGCTATGATTTGACCAGTTAGATCTTTTCGTTGTTTCACTCCCTCTCTCTGTGTCAAGAAATGAATCCTTTCATACCAAGGAGCACTGGGATGCTTCACTCGAGAGAATTGAGGGAAGGAATTAGGTTGTATCCACTTTGCATTAAACAAAATAATAAACGTTTTCTGTGGTCTCAGAGTCAAGTTTTGTGTTTTAAAGCCCTGCATGCTCCTTGCATAAGGATGATAATTGTATTAGTGGGAGATATTTTTGTTTTTAAATGGTAACAGTTGGCTAGTCTGGATGAAGTCAACAATGAACCTCCCCTTGTCTTTGTCAGAGCTGGGATTTCACTCAGAATTCTTACCCAGAGCAAACGATAAGGGGAAGACAAAATAAATTAATGTTTCTGCCAAGTTAAAAAGGAATAAGTTGATTATCTGTTGAGCAGTATAAAAATATTTTCCTTGGCCTCTTTGATTTTTTTTTTTTTTGCCTGCCTATTTTTTTCTCTGCTACTGATTCTGTTTGTGCTGTATGCATTGAGGAGGGAACAAATAGGAAGCAGTTACAAAAGAGCAGGTAAAAATGCTCATTTCTGTGATATGTGTTATTTAACTTCCTTTCATCATCATAAAAATAATTTCTTCAGACTTTTTGGTATAATTGAATAAATGCGTACTTTAACTCTTTGCTATTACAGTTTAGTTTAAGGGTTTCAGTGGTAAACCATAGATAGCTCTTTCATCCACCTCTGCTTCATTCTATTGTTCGTCTCTTATCAGGGTGGGACAGATGGAAGCTTAGGGTTCAGCTCAAGGTAACCAGCAGAAACTCGAGTACTGGCAAGTTGATAAAATCCCAGATGATCATCTGTGGCACACTGATCAATAGATACAGGGCGCTTGCCACACGTGATTTTTAGAGATTTTTTTTTTTTTCTTAACATAATGCTAAACATAGAAACAACTGACAAAATATAGATGTCACCATTTTAAGAATGACAATACGTGTAATTCCTGAACTGGAACACCTGGGTAGTTTAATGCCTTTAACAACTACTAAGAGCAGTGTGCTCTTCAAACTGCTGTGGAATCGAGGCTCTGGATTTGTAGCATCAGAGAACAGTTGAGGTGAGGAGGGGTCTCTGGAGATGGTCTCGTCCAATCTGTGTCTCAGATTGGGGTCAGCTGGGGCAGGTTGCTCAGGGCTGTGACTGGTCAAGTTTACAGTATTTCTAAGGATTGAGAATTCATAGTGTAAGTAATCTGTTCCTTTACATTTCAAAAGGTTTTTTTTTTTTTTTCTCTTGTGTTTAAATGGAATTTCTTGTATTTCAGTTTGTGCCCATTGTTACTGGGCGCCCCTGAGAAGAGCCAAGCTCAGTCATCTTTATTCTCTCCCATCAGGTGTTTGTACACATTGATAAGATCCCCCTGAGCCTTCAGTTTCCAAAGTGTGGGAACATGGAAGAGTTCTGACTTACAATGATTTTCTAATTTTTTTTTTTAAAGTATAGGTAGCACAGGTACAGAATATGAAGTAAGGTCAATGTGTAGAAAGAAGTCCTACTTTAACTCTAAGGTAAGTTTCTAATTTTCCTTGTTTGTTGTAATGGTGGGATTTTAGACATCTTAAATTGAATGGATCTGCTGCTGTTGAATTTGGTGGGAATAGAGCTGGCCTTGTAGAATTAGTTAATTTTAATTGTGGAAGTAACCAGGAATGCTATCATAAGGAATTGCTTTAGAAAAAGAAAAAGATAATTTTCTACTAGGAAAGCGTGACTTCTGTGATGGAAAAGGGGAAGCTAATGGCCACCTGACAGCATAAACATGCCTGAGAGAGTTATAAGCCTGACAGCTTACAGAGCAGCAGTGATCCAACTGCAGCGTCACAGAGCTCGGTGCAGGCTAGTGTCATCTGCCAACGCTTGTAAAGGGGATATTCTTCTTCAGCTTTGGTTTACGTGCCTACGTGAATGCGTTTGGGAGTGAGGGTCCTAGGTCTGGAAAACACCCAAGCAAAACTCAGTAAGGAAGCACTTCCGACTGGCTACACTTATCATATTGAAGGGATTCGTTTAACACTGCTGCCATTCCATTACTGCTAATGTAGCAAGAAGCTCCTGGCACTGCTCGCGGACAGGCTGGCCAGCGCTTTGCGGAAGAACTTTCAGGGAGTTGCTTCGCTTCTGGTGTGTAGTTTCTCTTCAGCTCCATGAAGTAAGTGCAAGCCAGGGTAGAATTCCCTTTATCAAAGCTGTATGAAGGGAGGTAATTGTGCCTCGTTAACCTGAAAGGTTGTTCACTGAACCGTGATTCAGATGTTGGGTGGATTATAAGGCACTTCAGCTAAACACCTGGGCTCCGGCATAATGAATACGGGCCTCGAAACAACATAACCGACAGGATATATCCGTGGGAAGTTTCCACACACTCATCTACCTGATCATCTAAGCCCTCATTCGTGGGAACTGCCTGATCATAACTTTCTAGCCATTGCTCTTACGCTAGGTCCTGTGGATTGATAAATATGGGTTGGAGGTATGATAACCCTTTTATAAACTGCTGAGGGGTGATCATGTAGGTGACTGCAGCCCTCTGTTTCAAGTGAGTTAAAAATGACTTCCTGTGGAATTCCTTGTGTTAGAAGTTTGGTTACGTGTACGTATTTTTGCAGCTAATAAATGTTGCTTTGTGAAGGAAATGCGATCCACATACTATAATATTTTTTTCTAACTGCTTTAAATGAGGAAGAATGCCTTCAGCAGCCTTGAACATTTAGGACTTCCTAGGCTGTTTAGACATTTCTTTGAGACAGCTCGTATGGTCATTGGACCTAGTGTCAGTTCACACCAGCAGTGATTCTCTGGTTGGTTAGGTTAGGCTGGTTGGGTTTCGTGCTGGATTTCTGGGATTGTGGGAAATTAAGAGTACTGACGTGTTGTTACTGAACAAGAGCATTTGTTTGCTTTGACTCTGCCCAAAACTGCGTTGCTGCAGGTGAATGCCCAGTATTTGGCGACGTGAGCGAAGGGCAGCTAAGGTTAATGGGGTTGTCATCCTTCAGTAAATTTGTACGTGTGAGTTTGTGCTGGTTTTGTAGCTCTCATCAATAAGCATTTGAAATATTTGTCCCACTAGCCTGTCCCAGTGCTTTGTGGGCGCCATTGCACCATACGCTCGATTTCACAGGGAGTGGTGTGGCCGGGCGACTCTTGTGTGCTGATGGAAAAAAAGAAAAGACTAGGTGGGAAATGTGCAGCTTCACGATGGACAATTCCAGGCTGGTTTCTTAAGGTGAGGGATCCTGCTTGGTTTGCAGTCTAGCATTGAGCAGGTCACCACTGCTTAACTCCCTCTCTGTTTTTCACCCTGGCATGGGCTTATGTGAGGATGGAGCACAAAGAACTAGATAACTTGGATAATGAAATTGAAAATCCTCAGACTGTGTCTTCCTCTCTCACTTCCTCCTCACATTTTATAGCCTGCATTTAGGACTGGCTGCCTCCCAGGGCTACTGGCCTTCTGCTACTCACGGTGACTCCCAGGGACGACTTCCCTTTCGCAAGGCATCAAGCCTACAATCATAAAGGTCTCTCAGGAGAATCTGCTCCTTTTCCTTGCTGTCATAGAATTCTCCTGCAATCCTGTTTCCTTATTCTTTTCCAGCTTGAAGACCAAAAGAAATACAGAATTAAAAATTTAGTAGCAAGTCCTATCTCTTCTAGGGACAGAGGGAGAAGCGATGGATTTGGTGGAGAGTGAGATGCTGTGTTCTTCATCCCATTTACGTCACCGCGTTGTCACCTCTTAGTTTTCAGAACTATCATGTGTGGTTTAAGTTTTCTTCATATTTATATTCAGAAATATAAGTGGGGTTTTTAGTATTTAATTTTGCAAGAAACTTTATTGTAAGAAGAAAAACCACAATACGTCATCGCCATGTACTTCAACAATTTGTCTTAACCCAAGGGTCACTTGATAGTGGCAATAAACAAATATCAGACAAAGACACTAAAAGGCTTAGTTTTGTATGGAAAAAAAAGGGCTGGGGAGGGGGATGAATTTGTGAAAACTTTGACCAAAACGCAGAAGGGGAGGTGACCTCTTTCTTTCAAAACAGCATTGGCTTGTAGAGCCAGCTTGTTTGTAAATTAAGAGAATAACCACATCTTCACAGGCTTCACAAATGATTTCCATGAATGTCTGACACTGATAACAAATGACTGTTGTATGTCTTCCCCAAAATACTCGCTGTGACTGTGATTGCAGCTCTAATTACGGCATAACAGATGCAGTGTTGTATAGCACCCGCCGCCTTCAAGATTTGTAGCTCCCTTTACTTTTACATGAGTTATTTCTCTTTTTAGTGTAGAATTTACTACTGCTAGCAGTAACAAAGAGGTCACTCTTAAAGTAAAAAAAAAAAAAAAGAAATTCAGATTGTTACACTGCTCACATTGTTTTTGTGCTGCAGATGTTGGTTGTGTTAGCAGCCAGCACGATTGTGGGAGAGTGTATTCATGCCTCGTTGGGTCCTTTGCACTTTCTCCAACCTCTCCTCTGCTAAGTAAGCAGTTCAAGTGACTTTTTTCTTTTGTTCCTCAGCCTTTGCTACTGTTTGAGAAGAAGGGCAAGTTACTTGGCTGTTTTGTTCAGTTGTAAGTGGAACAGTATTTTCTTTTCTTTTTATCATACTCACCAGAAGAAGAATGCATTTGCAATTCTCACGTGCATTTACATGTGAATGTTGCTGTGTTATCCTTTCAAAACAGGGAGGAGGTGATTTATTTTAATACTAGAAACTATCGCCTTATGCTGTGCCAATCATGCTGCTGCTGTCTGTTTTAATACCGCCAGTGAATCTTTTCTTCAACGTTACAGTTGAGGCCAAATGTGTTTTGGGATGGGGGGGGGGGTGTGCGTCTGAGCAGCACCTCGGGCCGCAGGGACGTTGGGGTGCCCGGGAAGGGCTGGGTATTCCTTCCCTGACCATGGCCAGGCGGGGAGAAGCACTGGTGCCTTCTCGGGCGCTGTTCCGTCCTTTCTGAGGAAGGAGGGCACAACCCGTTCGTGGCAGAAATACTTTCTGCCCCGAGTCTCTTTTCTCCATGCATCTATTCATTTTTTTTGGTTCCTCTTATTAAGTTTAGCAAATTACAAACCTCTGCTCAACAAGTGTGCAGGGCCAGGGCAAGCCTAACACGCAATACTCATTTTCTGGCAGGTGAAATAGAAGCGTGCAGTTTGCCTTTTTCAACAAGGCTTTATTATGTGGTATTTGTTTTGTTTTTTTCTTTTTTCTCTTCGAGAGCTCATTTTGAGTGCGGAGAGAACAACTGGTGCCACACTGGCCCAGGTTGCCGAGAGAGGTGGTAGATGCCCCATCCCTGGTTCAAGGTCAGGTTGGGTACAGCAACCTGATGCGGTGGAAGATGACTCTGCTTATGGCGGGGGCTTGGACTGCAAGAGCTGTGGAAGGGAGCTTTCAACTGGCCCGTCCTGGGATTCTAAGGAGAGGGTGGACGAAGGAAAAAAAGAAAAAAAAAAAAAAACCACCCACACAAAAACCCCAAACGAAAACAACAAGAAATAGTTAAGGATTGAGTGTTCAGTGCCATCATTCCGTGATTCCAGCACCCCCCCTGCCGCCGGAGCGGGGCCCGGGAGCGGCCGGGCTGATCCCCCGCCGCTCTCCGAGAGGCTCCGCGCCGCCGCCCCGCCCCGGTAACGGCGCTGCGCCCGCCCCCGGCCGCCCCCACCCCCTGCGGCCGGTACCACCCTGGGCCGGGGCTGGAGGGGCTGCTCCATGGCAGGGCTGAGGCGCCGGTGCGGCCGCTCGTCAGGATGAACGAGGAGGTAGCCCAGAAGAGCGACGGCGGGGAGAGGTGCAACGGTGGCCAGCAGAGGAGGAAGAGACCCAGAAAGGTGCGGCCGGGGCCGCGGGCGAGCCGAGCTGAGCTGGGTTTTGATGGCTGGTGGGGGCGGCTGGCTCAGTAGCCAAGCTGCTGGCTAGTCCACGAGCCGAGGGGGTGCTCCCGGTCTGGCCGTGGAAAATTCGCTGCAGCTGAACGGCGTGGCGAAGCAGAGCTTTGGTGGGTTTTTGGTTTTGTGTATGGCTTTTTTTTGTTTGTGGGTGGGTTTTTTGGTGTGTGTGTTTTAATTTTTTTTTTTCTTTTTAAATTAATTTCTGTAAGCAGCCGGCTGTCTTGGGGAGATGAAGTTGGTTGCGTTAGGCAGGGGGTTTCCCTGGACTCCCCGTGAGAGAGGGGGCAGTTTGTTTTGACAGAAGAGATGCAAAATCTGCCCGTCGTGGCATTGACTTGTGTGCTTTTGCCTTTTTTTTTTTTTTCTTTCAAGCGACACAGACACAGGTTTATAAACCTTCCGTTTACTTTGCCAGCGATGTTTCTTAGGAGATCGGGTTATAAAAAATCGTAGAGATACATGCTGCCGGCTTTTGTACTGTCTGTGGTCATTCAGTGATACTAATGAAAAATAATTGGGTAAAAATGTGAATTATCCAGCCACACCCAGTTTCCGGGGCACTTTCTCTGTGTGTCCAGTCTGTCTTTGATAAATGGTTGATTTGCAAGGTGTAGCGTGCCCACTGCTTCAACCCCTGCTTCAGGTAATTTCTTTTTAATGGCTTTAATTGCAAGCAACTATTTATTTCTGTTTGGTTTTTCCCTCTCCTTTAAGAGGAAAGATGTCGGTGGTTCTGCATAATTATGAGACAAACTGGTTTACAGTTACCCCCCCCCAAGTCTTAATTGGTATAATGTGAGTGACCCCACTGAAATGCGTGGGACCGCTTGCAGGATGAGCAATTACTCCAATGTGAGGAAGAATTTAATCCATACAAAGTATATTCAGTGATGGCTTCTTCAGTCCCTCGTTTTGCATAGAATTTGCATGTTAACCAACATTGTATCTGAGCAAGGCAAATTGCTACAAATGGAACTAATATATAGAGCTGTAAAGAGACACCTATTCAGGGACTTCTGCGAAGGTTTTCACCTGGTGAAGAAAAGCTGTTTTGCAATAGGTGACACTGTTGGGCCCCATTTTATCACGGAGGGAAGATTCTGTACGTGTAACCATAAGGGTGTGAGATAATCCAGTCGAAGCAAGAAATTGAACAAAAACATCCTCACCCCACCCCGTTGTGCTTGGAATATCGCCTGGATCTCCACACAGCGGGGGATTTTATATAGCACGTTGGCCTTGTATTTAAGCACAACCGAGCAGCAGAGGGAATATTTGCTTCGTCTCATCTCTGAATTTGAAAGGTTTATTTGTGTGGGTATGTAAATCCATATGAGGAAGCAAAAATCAAATGATCAGGTACATGCCCAGTGCTTTCATTTGACTCTTGGATAACCTGGGAGCAATATCATTCTAGGGGAGAGGTTTTGAAGGTCTAAGAAATCAAAGTGGATGTTTCCATCTCTCTTTTTAATCCATGCAGACGTGGTTTCATGTTTTGCTATTGTTTTCTGAGTAAAGGGGCCCAGAGCCTTTCAAGGTTGAAACACAAGTATATGCCACTGCTGCCAAACGAATGCTTAGAAAGCATTTCTTACATGAGGAGTCTCCATATTCAGAGTCTTCCAACAGCTGATGCAGCTTCACTTTTCAAAGATCTAATAAATGTTTGGGAATTTTTTGAAGTTATCTTTTACAACTAGAAAACGTTAATTGGCCATTTCCAGCTGACAAATGTAAACCAAAAAATTGTTAATTGGTTGATTTGGATGTAATAGATGTCGGTGCCTCAGGTCTGGTATCAGATTAGGTTTCCTGAAGCTTTACCCTTAGCGGCTTCCTGAAGAGATACAGCTCCAGGCTTTAATATTCCTTTTTCAGTTAGAACAATAGTTTTCTTAAAGATAGAGGGTTTTTTTTGATGAGAGACAGACACCCTGGAACAGCTGAGAGTACAAGAATTCCAGTTCGAATTCCTCTGCATTTTGCCTAGGTAGGCGCAATTTCTTTCAGGAACAGAGATGGAAGTGCCATGTGCAAGAGCTCCAAAATAAAAAGTAATGGTAGCCTGTTTTCCAGGTCCCGAACTACTTTTGCTGAAGGAAGCTGCATTGCACCAGCCAACGTGCCCTCTATCTGTTCTGTGGAAGTTGATCCCTTTTGTGTGGATAATTAAATATTAATTGAGCCAGATGAGTTTCATCTATGTATTGGGAGAGACAGAGTGAAATGCATCTCGGGTACAGCATTCAGCTGGATCTTCTATATTCCTGGAGGGTGCCCTAGCTAGGGAAGCGATAGACTGTTTTCTCTAATTTTCAGCAGAACCCCAGGTTTTTTTGTGTGCACGCGCGTTAAAATGAAAAAGCTTCATCCCCCTAGTACAGGATGGGAAAAACTGAATTTTTTTTGTAAAATGGAAAAAAATGACTACCCACCCCACCCAAAACCAGGTTTAATCCTTGTGGCGATGTTTGTGGCTTTGTGCATTCTGGCGAGTCTGTGAGCTGCTTCAATAGTTTTGCAAATCCAGCGGTAGGGTTGCATCCAGTTTGGCTGTGGTGCTCTGCCTCCACATGATAACTGGGATATGGTGGAATTTGTATTCCCGAGGAAAAAATCGTGTTAAATTTCTGTCTTGGTCCAGTTCTAGTGTCCGAGGGCATAGGATGGTTCTGCTGGAGGCAGAAGGGAACAGAACGGCCTCGTTCTGCTGCTGGTGTAACTGCATGGAAACCCGGTGAGAGCAGCACTTGGTGTGCATTGGTCCTCTCGTCTTGGTAGCTGATGTACCACTTGTGTTGAAGGAGTAGCGTAGCAAGTGAATATGAATTCATAATACATTAGTTCTTTGAGGCCTCCTTCTGTATTTTGCTCAAGCGTATTGTGAAGTGTCCAAGTACCAAATTCCTATAATTCCTCGCAAGGATGTTGTTTTCATTACAGAGAGCTTCAGATGAAAAACGACTGCTATTGATCATCACGTAGAAAATGAAGCCTATTCCTATATCTAGTATTAAAAGTACCGATGGCAGATGAGGTTCCAGAAACCACAGGTTCTTAATCCAGTGATCATAAAGCACACGCTGTTGATGGCTTGATGCGCAAATAATCCCTTTTAGCTTATTGCAGAATTCCCATCTTGTCACTTGTATCGCTCATTCTTGAAGAGAAGTTAAAAGTTTTGGAGTCAGGCTTATACTATAAAAGCCTTGGAGGAAGTTGTAATGCTGATTTAAAGGAAAATAAATGAGGCTTCTTTGCCCTAACCTAAGCATCATCTCCTATTTTAGATGTACCTATGAAAAAAATTAAATTGGATGCACTAGTAAGGTACTTCCAGTGGAAGTTGTATATTTGCTAACAGAATCATTACGGTGTATGAGCTAATGCTGTTAATTACTTTTGATTACTTAAAGCTAGTCACTCCATGCATAAAGTAATTGAGACCCATTTTGTAATACAAGCACCGTGTTGGACACTGATGTTCAAAACAAGAATGTACAGAAAGCGTGCAGAGGGGGAGCGCTGGAAGAGAGAGCCTGACTTAGGCAAAAACTAGGAGAGCCTGGCTTTAGTGTACTAAAGCAAAAGGCTATCTGAGGGGAAAAGGAGATGAGGCTCTTCAGCCTTCTAATAGGTTTAATCATGGAAAGAGTCAAAAGAAACTTGATTAATTATGAATCAGATGTGATTTCTCTAATGTATCACTGGATACAACTGGAGGAGGTCCCTCTTGCACGCATGTTCCTGTGTTTTCACCTGTGTCATTTACGGTGCTGTAATAATATTACACAACAGTTTAATTGATGGTACATGTGGCCATTTAAGTCTTCTAAAAATGTTTGTTTACCTGGTTCTTTCACTCTTCTAGCTACCAAATTTACTGGAAAATTGAATGCCGACAGAAGAAAAATTTGAACCAGTGTCCACCTCTCCCTAAAAATCTGTATGGGGGCTTGTATGACAGCAGTTCCAATCTGCTGGATAGTGTTTCCTATAAATTGCCTTCATTTCACACTTGCAAAGTCCCATTTAACCTTCTCTAGTTGCTGCTATTTCCCTCACTACGCCATTATTACTGGTGACAAACAAATAGCTGTGGCAACGCTGCTCTTTGCTGTACTGTTTGATCTGACCGAGATGAAACCAGAGTATGTCTCCTCTTCCAAGAGAGATCACATGCGCTAGCTTTAGAAGAAAGAAGGTTTTCCTTCAGACAGTACACAGTAAACTGAACAGGCAGAAAGAGCTAATGAGGAAAACCACAGCCGTTTCTTTCATTCAGGACTGATATCTAAAATGCTTTATCACAAAGCAAAAGTGGTAGTTATAAGTTAACCCAATTTGTTGGTGTTCGATATTGTTGATTTTACTGGTAACGTAGCTTGTGTAAGTCTGGAAGGTTTTATTCTTCTTTCAGCTGAACCAGCTTTAGAGAACTGGAACTGCCTTGCTTTCAGTTGAGTTAATCCAATTTACATGCAAGTAAGCAAGGAGACCAATGGCTCTAGGATATGCCCTGGAAAGAAGAGAATAGATGGAGAAAAAGACAAACTTATTTTTAGGTCATGGAGGTGAGAGACAGGTGTCTGAAGAGACTGTTAAGGATCAAACCAGACGTATTCCCAAATGTCTGCGCTACGTTTCAACGTGGTTTGCACTGTCACAAATCTGATGCAACTCCACTGATACTCCTTCATTACTGAGATTAGGTTTTGCTTGTTCCCTTTGCCTTTTCTTCCTATCATAAGGCTTCCAGCACATGTTGTGCCAGATATAAAACTAACATCAGAGCTACAAATGCTTTGATGTATTTTTTTTTCCTTCTCTCCTCTGTTCCCTCTAGCTTTAGTTGCTATGTGTCATGGTAACAAAACAAAAATGATACGTATTTATCCCACTGTGAGGTAAAGCACCTTACCTCTATGTTGCTAGTTGCCACCGAGCAACCATCGCTTTGACGATTGCATCAGCACAATGCGCTGTGCTTCTCTCACGGCAGCCCCGTGGTGGTTGACACTCTGGAGAAATAATTTCCATTTACTTACAGCAATGAGGAAAAATCATGACAGGCAATATAGCTGAACATCTGGACTACAGCTTTTTGTGTTGTGGTCGTTTTTCTAGCATTGTAAAATGTGTGAGACAGCGTACGTGATGCTGGCCGCACGGCTGAGCCTGGCTTTCCCATATCTTTATGTTCTAGTGTAGCAGGATCACTTCGGGCATTATTGTACTCTGTTGTATTGATGGAATAAGCAACGAACGAGTCTTAGAACTGACACAACTACTTACGAGGTTATACTTCTTCATTGTGGGCTTTAAAGTTAATATATATTGCTTTTAAAAATGTTGTATTTTTAATACGGTAATACGAATCTACGAAGGGATGGAGTTACTTTAGTGTATTAGCAGATTTGTGCAAGTGCTTTGTGTCACAGATGAAATACCGTGAGGATAACAAGGAGGAAATCATTTGGATAAGAGTGGTAAATTTTATACAGAACCGTGTGACGTGTTGAGCTTGCATCTGCCTGCCGCGCGTCCTGGGCTCCCGATTCACAGTCTTAGGATTCACAGTCCTTGCTTATTTTCACCAATGTTTGGCAAACATCAGTTGAGTCAGAGAAGCCAGTCCCTTTTTCCCCAGGCAGCTTCCCTTTCTGCTTGCAGGATGCCTGGGGCTGTCGAGTATTGCGCGTATTATATCGCATTTGCGCATCTCGCAACCTTATCACGCGTTCCTGCAGGCCAAGAGTGACAGAGGCCGAGCTGGGCTTTCAGGCAGCAGCCTAAAGCTGTCTGGGGACACCGGGGTCCATGCTGGAGGCAGCCACGTGCTCTCTTTCTGCCTCCCCTCCTGCTGGTTATGCTGTGGTGTGCGTATGACAGAAAAGCATCTGGGTTAAGGCTTTTGGCAACAAGAGAAGTCGGTAAGATGGCCTGATACTCACAAATATATCTGTAGCGAGCTTGCTGTTTGGTTTTCTGCAGATTTGTTTGATCTTGTTTTGCTTTTTAAAAATCTTACCTACTGTGCCAATGCTGGACCATTTCTCTCTTCAGGCAGTCTCTATTCTGCAAGATGTGTACATGAGGCCTGGCTGTTCACAGAATCATAGAACAGCTTGGTTTGGAAGGGACCTTTTAAAGTTCTAGTCCAACGCCCCTGCCCTGAGCTGGGGCATCTTCAACTGGATCAGGCTGCTCAGAGCCCCATCCAAGCTGACCTGGCATGTTCCCAGGGATGGGGCATCTACTACCTCTCTGGACAACCTGGGCCAGGGTTTCACCACCCTCATTATGAACAATTTCTTCCTTGTACCTAGTCTAAATCTGCCCTCTTTTAGTTTAAAAGCATTACCCTTTGTCCTATCAGAACAGGCCCTGCCAAAAAGTCTGTCCCCATCTTTCCTGTAGCCCCCTTCAAGCCCTGGCAGCTGCAGGAAGGTCTCCCCGGAGCCTTCTCTGCTCTGGGCTGAACCCCCCCCCAGCTCTCCCAGCCTGTCCTCCCAGCAGAGCTGTTCCAGCCCTCGGAGCACTTTTGTGGCCTCCTCTGGCCCCGCTCCAACAGGTCCAAGAGGTTCATCTGGCTCGAGCAGCAGTCTGGGGGTGTATCGGCAACCTCTTGTGGTCTCTACATCTCTTACCTGCCTCTCCTCGCCAGAGATGCCATGTTTTGCGCAGCTCCGTGTCCCTGCCTCTGCTGGGCATGCGGTGTTGGTGCTTTAGGTGGCGTTTCTGGCTGGGAAAGTTCTTCCACTCTGCAGATCGGGAGACTGACATATGCATCACGTAGATATTTAGGCTAGACGCTGGGAGCCCCACGGCTCTGAAATGCAGGGAACAGAGGGAGGCCAAGAAAATAAGATGGCTGGGGGCTTTTGCATCCTCATTTATTTGCAGGAGTTAATTATTTCAAAATCTTTCCTAGCTGATTAAGTGGCTTGCTTTTGTCTTGGTGACAGAAAATGCTGAGCTGAAGGTTTCAACTTAGCATTACTATTCCTATGTTGTGGAGGAATAGTTCAGTATTTCCGTACTTAATTTTCAATAGAAATTTGCTGTACTTTTACTCATTCAGTGTGAAGCTAGTCATTTTGTATTTTCTCATTTGTTTCCGCTTGATTTCATTGTACTGTGGCACCAAATACAGGAGGGGAGAAAAATTTTAAAAAAGTAGATAGAGATGGCCCAGTGTTCAAGCTTCCCTCAAAGTAGTTTCTAAAATCGCATGAGAGAGGCAGTAAATTGCTTCAGGTCACTTTTTTGGTGAACAATTCATAGTTGAAAATGCATGTAATTAATTTTCAGATTCGTCTTTCTCTCTTAAGTGTGATTTTGAAGGATGGAGATGTCGTATTACGTCTTTGCCTTTGAAACCAAAAGGCAGCGTATCTTTAGAGGCATTGCAAGTCAAATGTGTGGGCATCGATCAGTCTTTGCCAAGCCTCCTTGAAATAAAAATCTTCCTTGAGCACCCAGCAATTTGGGGAGTAAAGGTAGGTGCCTACCTATATTATCTCCCCTTTTCTGTGGCTGCATCCAGCTAGCCTGCAGTTGGGTTACATGCAGGTAAACCATTTGTAACCTACTTGTATTTTCTCTCAGTTGAGCTCACACACACAAAAATCTAGTGCGTGAATGAAGAGTTTTCTGGAGAATAGGATCGGCTCCGAAGGACACGATAGAGGAAATGGCAGTAATTGCAGTTTGAAATGATTTTCTAGGTTAAACAGTGTATAGGTTTCTGCTACAGGCTAAGTATTTCAGAAGCGATCGGTTCCTTTTACTTGTTTCAGCCGGTCTTGGATAGCATGCGTTTATATTATGCTGTAGTGCTGGGTCTGAGCAAACAGAGGGTAGGGATTTCAACTGGCACCAGGAATGCACAGATTCCTGCAACAACTGAGCTTCATCATCGGTTAAAGCTGCTAATTGTTCCACTACTAATCTGTCTTTATCAGGCAGTGTTTGAAGTGTGTGTTGACATAGTTGAGGCAGGCAGTGAAGAACACTGGTGATAGTTCTGAAATACTTAAAAAGGAGTGTGAACTGATGGGGTTTATACACAATTTATACTCTTCCATAGAAGATACGACTGTGAACCTTGTTTGCCTCTTACTGTGTTAAAAATTGTGCCGCTTTCCTGTGACCAAAAGACTCTGGTAGTCCCTCTTTTTTTAACGTTGTAAATATCTAATACATCTGGCAGCTTTCAATACCAGAGAGCAGATGTCAATGTATAAATGTCAAGAAACAGTGGCAGTTATTCATCGTGCAAACCATTAGAAACCTGATGTGACCATTCTGGTAGATATGTTGCTATGATCCAATCAAAAAAAGTGAATGAATAGGCATAAACATCGGGAGAAGCAGGCTATGGGTTGTGTATGTATGTATGTGGGTATGTGTCGTTACGCCGTATCGCAGCCTGTTTGTGCGTGTTTTTCTCCCGATGCGTGGCAGCTGAACACAGTGGGCCATAGTCTCTGCTGGACGTCAGCGTGGGTTTGTTAAAGCCAGCGCGGGCTCCGCCAGCTTGCATCAGCTGAGGATCTGGCCTCTCGTTGCCATGTACCTATGCAACAGAGCAGAGCGGGGTGGATATCAGGAAACAGAAGCGCTGGAATGGGCACAGATTTTCCGATCAAGCTATGAATCATGCTCATTAGCTTTGAAACGCTGAAGAAAGATGCTTTATGAGCTGGCATTTCCATTTGCACTTTAACTGCTTTACTCACGCTGAAGAAGGAGCGATGACTACAGCAGTCGCAAAAACAAGTGAAAGAGAGAGATGGGAAATCCATTTTGTGCCTTGTCTAAAGGTCGCTGCCCTGCCAAAGACTTACTGCTCCGGTTAGAGATCACGGCCTCCCATTCAGCCACTGGAACTACTGGCTTTGTGTTATTTTGTGTGAAACGCAAGTTAAGTGGATTAAGTGTAGAGTTGAGTTACACGTTTCCTTTGGTGCACCTCAAAGCTGGGGAGGAAGGGCGTGAGCATCCTCCCCCCGTACCTTGTGCTCCCCGCCTGAAAGGCAAGCGCAGCCTTTGTTGTTACATTTATTTTTAATTAACCGCTTGCGATGGTGCGGAAGGTGTTTTCGAAAGAAGCCCTGGCACTCGCAGAGCTTGCAGTCACCGTGGCTGTGTTTGGAGGTATAAGCGTGTGGGGGCTTATGGTTAATTACATTTGATGCTGTGTGTGTGTAGCCGCCTCTCTTCTCCCCCGGTCATAAGCATAACTGCTTTTTTTCACAGCAACATCACCAACAGAAGCAGCAGGCGATGGCTTTCAATTGTGAAACAGCTGCCGTGAACTCATTATGCACTAATGTATACTTCAAGATGCAAGATTGTTCCTTTGCAGTGTAAGCTTAGGAGTGTGGCCCATTAGAAATATAGTTGACAGCAATTAGGGTAGTGACGTAGAACACGCTTTTCCTAGAAATCACTGTTACAAACCAGTTGCTATATCTGAACAGAAATAATATAGTCTGGCTCATACTTAAACAAGAGTTACATGAATGGTATCCCAATTTTTTTAGTGAATGAGCAAAAAAATCCTGATGGAAATCTTTACTGCACAATGTAGCTTCATCCAAACGGAAACCAGATACATGTAACTAAAAAACCAATCACTAAAGGAAAGTGGTACATAAAATAAATAAAAGATACCTTTTCTCTCAATGTAATCAAAGTGGCAAAGATACGGTTACAAACCGGTCGCATGTGAGTTAGTGAAGCTTTATGCGTCGGGTATTGATGCTGGAGACCAGAGTTAATGGATCATTCATGTGGGTAAGTGACGTTTGGACTGGGACTTTTGCTTGTTTTCTCCCATCCGTCCTCTTGGGAGGATTAATGTGATGATGAAATTTTAATCGTTATTTTTTCCTGAAGGAGGGAACAAACGGTTAACCTTTTGTTGAAACTTTCGGAGAAAATAAATGTAGTTGATCTCTCCAAAATAGAAGCCCTCGTTAATACAGAGGGACACCGAACGCTTTGGTTTGGGATGCTTTCCAGTCTCCAAAGTCCATAATGCAGCTGTGGCATTTGCAATCTTGTTTACAAATAAGTTCTGAAACCAATGGGACTACAGGTTTGTGCTTCCGTCTTCCCAGCCTGAGGCTACAGTTTGACAAGTGGCGTAAGATGACGCTGCCCCGGTTGAATCGGGCATGGCTTGTCCTTCCTGAGAACCAGAGGAAGAAGTGATGTGGGTTTGAGCTCTCCTCATCCCTTCTGTAGAGGAGACAGGATGGGAAGGGATGGAAATGAGCACCTGGGTGGGGAGAGAAGGTGGAGCTGTTTCTTGTGTGAGAGTTTCAGTGATTGACTAGATCATAGGAGAGAAAATTCTGGATCTTTTTCACAATTATGTACTTCTAAAAAAAACTTTATTGCATGCAGTAGGAAAAGCACATAATTATTTACTGCATTTTTCTGTCTAAAATGTGATTTGTAGCAGTGCAAATGAAGTAAGAGTGTGATTGACATTACTGTAACGCATGGCTCAACCAAGTGAGATCGGGCTGCCATTCTAATATTGGTGATATTAATATGTGGTTGTTTTCTCAAATAGCGTTTTTCATCATTGCAGCTAATGTGCTTTGTAAAGTAAAACCGGTATTACCGCCTCGTGCTGCAGTCAGTTGCTTTGCAGAGGCTTGCGCAGGGCGGCCTCAGGCGCAAGGCTGAGAACCCACTGATCCTCAGTTCAAGGGCCTTCATTCCCCACACTCCCTCTTTTTCAAACCCTGCCTCTTCTCTTTACTCTCTGTGCCTTGTGTTTTTCACCTGAGGACCTTCTGAGCCCAAAGTCTTTTCTCAGAGATAACACCAAGCATTCGGGGACTCGTTCTGATTGATTTTTAACATGAATATCTTGAGATGTGCCCTGGAAAGCATTCGGACAAAACCCACGACTCGGTTTTAGAGCCTGAGTCAGAGCTTGGTGAAGTTAATGGAAGGATTTCCATTGACTTCAGTAATTTTACTGCCTTCAGTAATTTTGACTGCCTTTTAATGGCTTTGAGATGCAGCCTATCAGGAATGAGTTGAATATTTCCTTGTTTATCCTTGACGTTTATGGCATGTAGCTACATTAATAGCTGAGTTACGGCTAATTTTCAATACACTTAGAGCTTGGATTGATAAATTCTGGGGCCAAGCCTTTAACCCTTCTCTGGAAAAATTTTCCGTGTTACTTAGTAAAATTATCTGGATGGTTTTATTGTAGTAGTAATGACGACCATTAGTATATTTTGATGTTTGTGGAAAACATATAACACCATCAGTCCATTTCCCAGCTTGTGCCATAAAATTCAACAAACAGATACCTGTAGAAAGGTACAGATACTCATCTTACTGAAGCCTGTCAATGTACCATTAAAATCGAAAAGCAATGCTCAGCTATGACCTACGCACGCCGCAGCAGTAAGGATTGAATAAGTCCATCGTGTATCGCTTCAAAGTGGTGAAATGTATGGGTGGATTCTTTATTCTAGGTGGCATTAAAACAATTTCTTCTGGAGAGAGCTGATTATTTTCACTGATTTTTAAGAACAACCCATCAAATAGCAACTTTCGCTTCCAAACTGCCTATCATCAGGTTTGAGTTTCACTTCATGCCTTTGTCAAAGACCCGGGGATGTATTTCCCCTGCTTTAGCCCATAGTGAAGCGTACCTCGGTGTTCTGTCACATGTGGGACTGAAGCGTCTTGCTCCTTTTTAAAGACATTATTAAATTTGTGAGATACAGCTGTCACAGAATTTTACTGAAAGTTGCCAGAGCTCTGGTTAATGGTTTGTAAGAAGAAAGCTGGAATTGGACTCCAACAAGCACATTGATTAGCTGAGCCATTATTTTGCTGGAAGTTCAGTTCTTTTGTTGCCTTGGTGTAGTATTGTCGTCTTAATTATTGGCATTGCGGTCAATAGGTGAACAATTAATTTTTCCAGCAGTAAGGAAAGTCTGTATAAATTTGTAACGAACACTAAGATAAAGATTAGCATGATGTGGTAACTTTAAAAACAGCATGAATGAAATAAGAGTGGAAACATGCAGGGATGTGGCGGTAAACACTAGAAACAACTGGGACAAGAAAATAAAGGTTCAAAACCCCCTTGTTACTCTATTGGTAATGCAGCAAAATGGAAAAATGTACTATTGAAGTCCAGGCCAGAAGGATTGTGCTATGAAAGCCCACTGCAAAGATCACTTGGCCTCAAAAGACCCTACATCCATCGACCAGAGGATGGCACAAGAGCTGCTGCAAATCCTACCTGCTGTTCCTTTTCCTGTTAGCCTGCCAAGAAGAGACAGCTACACTTCTAGACACAAAAAACCCCAACAACACCCCCCCCAAACCAAAACCAAACCCAAAACCGAAACCCAAAAAACCCACAGACAACAAGCAGCAATGCTTTGACTTAGATTTATGGGAGCTAAAGTAAGCAAGATTCTTACCACCCTGTGACAACTGTTCGACATGTAATGAGTCTAAAAGATCTCACCAAAGCTTGTTCACTGTCACTGGTAAAGAACAACTCCAGAAGGGGTGAGAAATCAGCAGCTGCCCTCCCTTGTCCTCTGTGTTGCAGGTGATGCTCTCCAGAGTTCTCTGCAGGCCCACCTTGGCACTTGTGAAGATGCGAGTGTAAGACTGCAAGTGAATGTGATTTACTCATTCTTATATACAGAATGAGTATAAGTGCAAAAATCAACTTAAAGGTCTTTAAAATAAATATCAGGTTCCCACTTTGTAACCCGCAGAGTTCTGTTTTCAGTGTTTCCTACAAGCATCCCAGCATTGTTGGAAATATGGATGAATTTCTGGAAAATCGGGCTGCGTGATTGTTTCTGAAATACGAACTGAGGTACCTGTTTATAGTGCCTGAATTTGAAAATTCTAATGCTGCCCTGTTAGGTCAGACGAAGCCCCGGTCCTCAGAAAGGCTTAGTGTGACTGCTTTGCGGAGTTTGTTTCCCACAGTCAGAAGGTGACCTCAGCAAAACTGTTACGCCGTTCTGCATTGCTGCAAGCCTTCATCACAGTTTTTGCTGTACAGATATTGCAGTCCTAAGGGTGATCTGAAATGTAATGCCCCAAGAACAACGGGGGGGGGCACATTAATAGCGAGAATCTTTTGCAACAGCTTCATTTATGACAGATTTCATTTTAAGAAAGACACTGAGCTTCTCGCATTGCAAGAGTAACATCAAGGGATATGGATGATGTTATTGGGTGCTTGTGCTAAAGGAGAATAGGACTGAACTCTTTTTTTTTTTTCGTAGCTCTGACCTGTTTTCCTGTGATTGGTATCCAGAATTTCGGTCTCGCATTGCCTGCCGTTGAGTAGTGGGAAGGGCCAATGCCGTGTGAAGGCGGTTGTTAGTACTTAGATGAGCGTGGAGGTTTCGAGTTCTAGAGCTGCGCCGGGGGCTGCATTTGCAGAGTGAGGTTCTGATGCGGAAGAATTGGAAAGAAAATTCCAGGTGTGGAAAACCCTTACAAATAATGGCAGGGATTATTTGGGGGCAGTGGTACCCAGTGTAAGGAACGAAAAACTCTCCTAGGTAAATGAATTAGTGTACCGGTAACTTACAAATGAGTAAATTCTTATTCTGGAGAGGATGCCACCGTTTATGAATTTTGCTTGTATGCCAAAACTCACTCTGCAGTCTTTGTTTTTAGAGCACCAGAGAGAGTAAATGTTTCAGTGTGTTTCAAAAAAATTCTCAAGATCTTAGCAGGAAATGTCAAAGTACGTTCCCTTCCCTCTTTCAAATTTCTTTTTAGAAAGTATTGTTTCATTTTTGGTCTCATGAATGCAATTATAAATATTTGTTCTGTTACTCATAGGTATTGCTGAACAAAATTTTAATATTCCATTTTAATTAAATTTTGTCTTGCAAAACATTTCAGAACAGAGGTGAAAGAAACGTATTTTCTTTACGTTGATCTCGTTCAGCATCTGTTAAAAGTTGACAAAAATCTTGAGGTTTGGCCGCAAAGTAGGTTCAAATGATTGCTGCAGACCTTTGTCCACTCCAGCCATGCAACGTGTCACTCCACGTACTACTCAGTGAATTTTTTTCTTGGGTTGTTAAATGCCTTCAGTGTATCTGTCTGCTCAAATAAAGAAATATTTCTTCAGCAGTTCTAAATAAAGAAGTGTTTCAGTAGTCTCTGGGAATTTATGAACTGCAGAGGTTTCACGATCGGATTGCCGGCACGTAATATAATTTCAGTGAAATAAAACGGAGACCCACAGAAGAAAAAATTATGGAAATAATTTTAGGGAAATAACTTGAAAACCAAAAAGAAATAACTCTTGGAAGAGAATTCATTTTGTTTCTAAATAATGTGGTGTTTTTGTCAGCAACTCTCTGTTCTTTAGATGTCATTTGGAAAAAAAGATTTATCGGCCTCTTTCCTTCATCTCTTCTCCTGATATTTTTAAAGAATATGCCTAAAATCTTTGTCTCGTTTGACTAGGCTGCTAGCCCAGTATTTAGTTCAGAATTTATTCAAGCTTTTGTCCATGTGCCAGTTGCCCTGTTACCCCCGTGTGGGTGCCGGGCTCCTGAGAGCAGGTGGTAGTGGTCTGGGCATTGGCAACCGCACGGCCAAGACTAACGAGCAGCAGCTCCACCACCCGTCAGTGGCTTCTCCGCTCATCTTTTCAGTCCTTAGTAGGAGGTTCCCTTGCCCCGCCTCTTCCCCAGCCTTTTCGAAGATGACCTTTATAAATGTGAGATCTCTGCCAATTTCCACGTTTTTGATGCCGTGTGGTGTGCGTTTCTAGACAGATCGTGGAGTCTTATGTCATTCCTGGTAAGCACTCTGGTTGTGAAGGGTTCAGCATTCATTCTAAGCAGCAGAGACGTAACATTTAGACGCTACCCGTAATTGTTCTTTAGTGATCTCGATGTATACAGAAACAACATTAAAACTATTAGCAGTATTAAGTCATTTGGTTTGTATAATGGATGTGTCTCTGGCAATGCTGTAATGTTAAAGATTTCCTCTTAAAACAAGATGTAGGTACTTTCCATTTTGCAATAGTTACAATAACGGGGGAAGTGCCAAGGAGACAGAACAGTGTGACTTCTTTTTTCTTCTGTTTTTCTTTCTTTCTTTTTTTCTTACTTAGTTTCACTCAGTCTCTAAAATGGGGGATTGATCTAATAGGATGCTGAGTGCTTGCTTTCCCACTGAGAATACTAAGTCGTGGATTGGTTTTCAGACATATTTTGGGGTAAGAGCTTAATTGCCCATGTCCCTCTTGGCATGTATCTCAATTTTTCATAGAAAGCTATGAGCTTCCAGCAGGGAACAAAAGAGCTCTTGGGTTTCGGGGACATGAGCAAATAGGGTATTGAAAACGTATGTGTGGTTTCTCTCACCTTTTCAAGGCTTCAGAGTTAACCTTTCATGCAGGACAAATTGCAGAGCGCTCACAGCTGGTAGGGCAGTGCCTGTAGCTACAAATATTGTGAAGAAGTGTCTTTTATTATCCTGAACAGCTAGTGCAGAACGGACAGAAGAATGCTGCAGACTGTCACAGGTAAGACCACCTCTCATTCACTGCCGTGCTGTTACAGGGATAGCCTTTGAGTAATTTTACATCTGTAATGTTCTGGCTAATTATCAGAATTTATGTTCTGTTGCGATTATATATGAACCCCCCCCCTCCCCCCCGCCTCATTTTGTTGGATTTGCTATTGTTTGAGTAGAAGTCAATAGAAATAGAACTTCTTTGATTGGGACGTTCCCAATCAGCTCTGTCTATAACCCCTTTGACTATATATACAGGTAAAACACTAGGACATCTGTGCTTCCATGTTTAGTCTTAACTTTTTTTGCTGAGTCTGGGTAGAACAGCCTTGCCATCTTGGCAGTAAGGACTTGGCTGAAGCAGAGATGCTCGTGAGTTGCATTTGAAGGGAATCTGACAGATAAGGCTGAACCAGATGATTGATGACTTCCTCAGAGTTTGATTTTTGGAAGTAATTTCATTTTGACACTGGAAATAGGAACTCGCTGTTGGAATCTGCAGGGCTGAGAAGGGTGGAACGCGGGAAGAATGACTAGTGCTCAAGAGATGTTATAGAAAAGGGAGGAAAGGTACTAGTGCAAAATATCAGATCATGCAGTTGTGGCCTAATGAAATTTTCTGTTACAGCCTTGCATCTTGATGTTTTTGAAGTCAAAGGTGAGAAGGACCTTAGTGTGATATAGCTGGTGGCAGGATAAAGACGAGCCACATATTTGGTGTAGGCATAAAAAGGCAAGTCTATGATAATATGGTCTTTACAGTAGATGGTGAATGTCAGTAGTGTTGTACAAAACACTGCTGTCATCTCACCTGCAACAATATGCAAAGCTTTATAACCCAGACTTTACAGAGATGATGCCAAATTGGAACAGGGTGGAGAAGGCCATTGAGGATGCTTGGCGAAAGGAGCCTATTTAGTAAGAGATTAAAATGTTGGCACAGACAGTAAATGGATATAAAATTTGTGATTAAGTTTAAGCCTGAAGTTACACTGCTTGTAGCCATCTGAGTAATGAGCTTTTGGAGGAACTCTGGGCCAAGAGAGTAGGGGCAAGTAAGTTCGCTATTTTAGCATGGACTTAAATAAACATATGGCTAGGAGTGGATGATGTGTTGCTTTTGCAACATCAGGAGGCTGGACCTGAGGACCAAAGACACCCTGTGCATGTGAAGTCAGAGATCTTCTGGGAACAAATAGATTGGAGCAGATCTCCCTAATTCATTGATGTTTGTTGAGTCTGGGTAGCATCAAAAGGAAATGTTTTTATAGGTCGACCACTTGAGATAAAGGCCTTAATCCATGCCATAATCCAATACAGTTGACATCTTCCTGCCCTACCTTTGCTGATATTTTTGCTTGACAGGATATACTTTCCAGTCTGTTTTGTTTTGTTTTGCTTTCCTCAGAAATCCTTTCGCAAGAGATTTGGGTTTTTTTTTTTTTTTTTTTACTTCGAGGGTCAAAGTTGCCTGTACTTTATCCCCTGTTTGGCTGTTTTTTACATTGAGATATACTAGTAGCATTTGAAACACATTCCTACTGCACTGGTTGTTTTCTAGGCCCAACCACTCCCTAACACTTAGTCCTGCTTCTCTCTGCAAAAAGCCTGCTCAGATGTACTTTAACAGAGTACTTGCATTTCTGTCACAGATCTGCAAAATCCAGTCTTCACAGGCCTAAAAAGTGAAGTTCCAATCACCATAGTTCTGGAAAGTCTGTCGTCTTAAGTTTTTTAGAAATTATATAGGCTCTCACTTTTTCTATTGAGTGCTTTGCTGTGGATTTTGCTATGCAGGAGGGAAAAACTGGAGTGAATAGAAAAAAATCAAGTGAAGCTGGCTTCATTTGTGTAGAGTCCTAAAACCACGTACCTCTTGCGTGACACTCTCGGCTGTTGTGATGCTGGTGGCCATTGCTTTGTTCTCCATGCCTGCCAAGGCCAGGCCGGCTCCAGAAAATCTCCTCAGAAAAGAGGGATCGTATCATCTGTATTGATCCAAGTGCATGTTTTCCTGCATTTGGCCTTATGTTTCGAGTGGTTGTTTGGACAGTATTCAGAATAATACCGCTTGCTGGTTTTCAAAGTCCCTTTCTCCTTCTGTTGAGAAGAGGTGGCTGTGTCTGGGGCAGGTCTAGAGTTTCAGGTCCTCCATGATGAGCGATATCATTTCAATAGTGCTCGATTAAATCAGGCGGTGGTTTTGATGTGGTGATTTGCCAAACAGGGCAAATAGCATTAAAAAAGAGGAAGGCTATAAAACAGCATGATCTTTTATATCTTTTGGTATTTAATGAGTCAATGGTTTGAAATGTGTCTAATTCTCTCTCGGGGTCACTAGTTTTCTGTATTTCTGTACTGCAGCTAGGAAGATGTTATTGTTCAGAGTAGGTTAGGCATGACTTTTCAGCTTCTTACCATCTATTCTCTATTTGCATTTATGTATTAATTTGAAACCCTATATATATATATTTAACTCTCATGGTTTACATTAAAAAAAAAAAAGTAATTAATATTTAAAAGCCCTAGGAGGCTTTTCAGAAGGGTTTGTATAAGTTTAGCTACAGTTATTTAACTATTCCCTGGTAGCTCACTCGGTACACGTTTGTGTATGTCACCTTGGAAATGTGTTGTTGAAGATGCTGAGAATATTAAGTAAGGGTAACCTGTTAATCACGCCAAGTCTGAAGGAGATTGTGTCCCTGAGACTTTTCTTAAATCCCAGGCCGCAAACTTCTCATTCCCTTTGGTAAAATGGTATTTAAGTGATTTTGCTATGCTGTTTTAGCATGAGTAATGGTGTTTTTAAAGTGTATCTCGGGAGATAAACTCTATTATTTGATAATAGGTTTCATAGTGAGCTATGAACATGCTGCTTCTGGTTGTTATTTGCAGACAAGAAGCAGAAGGATTGATTTTTGGATAGCTGTAACGGAAGTTAGAAATAAGGGAGACCAAGAACTCTTGAGAAATAACTAACAGCTTTCCTAAAAAATACGTATTTAGTGGGGACGGCGGGGGTGCGTGTGGTGTTTTCCTGTAGGTGATTTAGTTCAGGAGATTCCTGCAGCTCACCTACTTTGGGGTCTTGTGCCCCTTAACACCATTGTTGTAAAATATGTGCGGTGTACTTCCGCATAAATGTCCAAACCATGTATCAAGCCTTCCAAAGGGTGCCAAAAAGGAAGCAGTGTCTTCATTACCAAGGTGAAGAAGTCAGTGACAGAGCCTGGGGTCATGGCTTAGCAAAATGTTGAGTTTTAGTCTTAGCTTGAAAACTCATCAGGGGTACAAGTAACTGGAAGCAGCTTTGGAAGTGGAATTCGAACGATCTCAGTCTGATCAACCTCATTCAATTAATCCCAACGGTGGTGGTCTTCAAAACTGTATGCTTTTCGCAGGGGAAGAGACTTCCAGGAGTGTCATAAAGCCAGAATCATGCCCACACGTATGACTATTTCCTAAACCCCGTGACCGGCAAACAGAGAATGAATCTCCGCTTGGAATGGACGGCCCGGGAAATTTCATTGCTTTCTGCTTGTGCCTGGTTATGGTAGCTGTGATGAGCACGATCAGTTCTATTCACAGCCTCAGAGAATAGCTCCTAGATTTAGGGTGAAAAAGCCTTTTCCCACACAGTGTCAAAAGGTACTGCCATCAGTAGCTCTCTGATGAAGCCTCAAGGTGCTTATTTGCTCTTAGAACTTACTTTGGGAATAGCGGCATACGATGACGTTGTATTTGGTCTCATTTTGCATTCCCTGGACACTGGAAGATACATTTGCTTTGCTACCCTGTGACAACTCCTGAGGTGTGGGCTGTTGTAGAAGAGAAAACATATTATTTTTGCTCGTAAGCAAAAAGATGCGCATTTTATTGCTTCTGGGAAAAAAGGATGAAGTTTAGGGTGATAAATATTCAAGTTAAGGCTTTATGATTACTAATTACTAGGAAGAGCAGTTAAATAAATCTCAGTGACAGGTATGAAAAACTTACACAGCGCGTGGCATGACTGTTCTTTGTCAAGAAAGACTGTTGCTGAGCTCAGTAAGAATTTTGCGTAAATAAAAAAAAAGTAAAGGATCAAGTCTGAAATCTAAGTATGAGCATATTAATGCAAATTTGAAATCCAGTTTAGACATCTTTGTAAAACAACAAATCATGTTCCGTGAACTTTAGACCATTGCTGTACAGCAAAATTGGCTTCCTTCTCCAAACGTGTTTTCAAATATGGTGTCCTCACAAACCTAAGTTACTAGCAGACTTTGGAAGCATGCTAGAGAAATATAGGGGGAAATAGTGCAAATGGAGCATCCAAAAGGGAGCAGTTCACAATATTTCTGTTACAGAAATTAGTAAATAATTCACTAATAGAAAATAATTAGTTCTACTAAGAAGAGTTACTGTGCAAAGGTAGACATTCAGAGCAAGTTCTGTCACAACCAGGGCTCGAAACAACACTCCTCGAAGTCAAGCCTCCACTTAATGAATTACAAGTTTCTTTTGCTTCCCCCATAGTACCCGGCTGCATGTGGTTGTTATCGCCACGTGATGTAAAGGTTTGTAGTTCTGTAAAGATTGGCTGGTTTGGATGAGTGGCGACCATGTGGGTTCAACCCATTTGCGTGCATGTATTTCACAGAGGTGCGTGGGTGTGGTTTTTATCTTAAATTTTAACTTGGGAGCATAGTGATTATGGTGGAATATTGCTTGCTATAGGCAAAAACTTTTATTGCTGTGAACAAGGCGTTGTTTTCTACACATGACAAATAAAAGCATGAAATGCAGAAGGGAAAAACCAGCAGAAAGAGCTGCTATGTGGTCAGAATGGGCATTGGTGAGCTCTAAAATTCAAAACCATCTTGGCAATGTAGGAAAACACGACATGGGAAAGTGTAACTCCAAGGGAAAAAAACATTAACTTTCAAAGAGGTAGTTAAGACAAATAGAGAACACTCACTAAGAGGAACTGGTTTGAGTGAGAGCTGGAGAACACTTCTGAGAAGAGCAGCGATTTCAAAGGCTGTGGTCTCATAGAAAATTCACGTCTGAGTAGGAAGGATTTATAATTATGAACAAGAAAGGTAAATGGTCTTTTATGGTGGTCTGAATGGAAGTCCCAGTCCTGATACAGAAGGGTGTTCAGTTCTTCTACAGCTTTATATACTTCTGCCGGTGTAGTTGTTAAGATTATTTTGTCTCTGTGAAGTCTATGTGGATCCATGTCAATGTCAGCACCTCTGAACATGAAGTCTAGACAGCCCTAATTTTTGAAGGGGTGGAAAATAATTTGTCAAGAAGTGCAGTGGAGAGGAGATTATAAGAGTGTGTACTAGTGTAAGCTACTTCGTACTGGATTTAGCATCTGACACCTTTCTCCAGTGTGTATAGCACGTGAGATGCACCAAGATGCTGTGTGCATTGGCAGTGGGATGGAAATAGGGCTGAGGAATAAATCCAGATACTGCACCTTAGTTTGTATCTTAGGTCTCCATTTCTCCTTCCCTTAATAACACACCATTGTAATGTTAATATTAAAGGTATAACTTTGTAGCGGAAGATTTTTGTGTATCTTCAGTCTTACCTGCAAGTTCTTAAATCCACACTTTGCTTTCACTGCGGTGATGTCCAGGGGGGATGTTCCCATCTGCTCCCACTGGGGAGCACGGTTACTGGTAGGTCCTAGGGATGTCGGACATCAGTCCCAGCCTCGGTGCTCTGGCACCATTGAGCACTGCTTAAAACATCCTTCATGTTATTATGAAAGCATGTGCTTCTATTTTTTCAGATACTATCTTTAAAAAGATATAATAGTGATAGTAGGTTACTGCCCAAACACTACCAATTACAGCTAGAAGGTAATGATCACCTTGTGGTTCTGAGCAGTAAATATTTTGGCAAAATATTAATGGAAAATCAAATAATTTTGTTTTTTTTAGAAATGACAATGAAAGAGCCCTTAAAAGAAGCTGTTTTCCTATGACTTGCTATGCGCAGTGTCTAACATCGTTGCGTATCAAATCCACTGTGAATTTACAGCCTGGCAGGCAATCTAGCTTGCAAATGAATTTAATTACTGGCAGCAGACTACTGTTTGGACAGATCTGATTGAACTCGGTTGGAGCTGAAGATGCTCACCTTCAGTGCAGGCAGCTGGACTCGGTTGGAGCTGAAGATGCTCACCTTCAGTGCAGGCAGCTGGCACGTGCCCTGGCCGGGAGGAGCTCTGCCGTGCTGAGGCAGAAGCGCGTGTGGGGAGGGCTTGTTTCTTCCTTGTTTTGTTTGTACTCCTTAACGTGAACATTGGCAAAACGTCAAAGATACAGCGCTCTTGCCCGCGCCGGGCGCAGATTCCTGCCCGCAGATTCTGCCGTCGCTTTCCCGCATCGCTGTGAGCTGCTTTGTGGGAAATGCTGTGTCTGTGGGGCTACTGCCTACTGCCTGTGGGTAGCCGGCTGAGGCATTCTGGCTTTTAAAGAAGCGTGTCTCTGCTGCAACTTTTACATGAACGTGAATAATACCAACTACATGGCCTACTGAAGAAATTAGAAAGCATTTTAATAGCATGAACAGTGTTCTCCACTCGGTTGGCAAGAAACAATTTTGTATAATTTGACTGAAGTGTTATTTAAACCTCATTTTTCAGATTAGGAAGACCCACTGTATCACTAGGCTTTTTACAACAGTAACCTATTGCAGACTAATGAACCTCTGCAGCTGGCTTTGTTACACCCTCTGCGTGCCAACAAAGGAACCAGAATATCTTAACAAAATGATTGTTGATTTTTATGCTGAAGGACAAAAGCCGCTTCAGATGGTACCAAAATTCACCTGAATTTCACAGAATACAATAGTTGATGTAGGAGAGACACCAGTCCCTGTTTGCAATCCATGTAACACAGAACTGTTAATGTTCTGACTGGAAATAACGGAGGGAAAAAAAAAAGAAATGTTAAAATTAATTTCATCCTTTTTCTTATCTATGATAATTTCTGTGTTGTATGTTAATTTTCTTGAAACAAGCGTCCAAATCAAAGGCAAATCATCGTAACGAAGATGTACGGTGGAATTACCATATCTGCAGCAGGCTTAGGATTTTTTCCTCTGATTATTTTCAGAGGAAGGCTTTTAATGTAAAACCAGGCAATGCTTTTGAAGAGACAAATGGAGTAAAAAAATATGTATGTTCTGTATTTGTGTTTGAAATATCAACTAATAAAATTAATAGATGACTGCATAAACATCACCAATTAGGGCAGAATAATATATGAAATGTGTATCAGGGGAAGGGTGTCAGTCTAGAGCCATATTTCTGTATCATCTCTACTGGCAGAAAACCAGAACAACTCCCCTGAGATCGGTAGAATTATTGATTGATGTATGCTTGCTTTAAAGAAACTTTTTTGTCTAATTTTGCCCACTTCTGATTTTTGAGGTGTAAACCAGCATCAGAGAAGTAGCTGTGACAGACCTGTAGAAGGTCTCGAGAAATCGCCTTATGGACTCAAGTTTTTGGCAGTATGATGAATAGCTTAAGGCAGAGCTGATTCCATCCCCTCCTCTTCTACCTGGTGGAGCTCCCCACCTGTGTTCTGCCTTCCAAGCTGATGAATTTGTGCAGGCTCGTAGTTTTTACTGAGGCTCTCCCCGTGGTTTCTGACACAGAGCCTGTTCAGCCTTGAATTCGGGCTCATAAATTACAGGGGGGATCCCTGTCCAGGATTACAAAACCATATTCCAAGTAAGCGTATGGTACAATACATGTTTTCTGAGTATTAATGTCCATTGCTGCTGCCGTTGAGTAATTCCAACTGCTTTGAAATAGCTTCCTTCAACAGCGGCACAATTTGAAGGCTGCTGTTTTTGCCCAGAAAAATCCTCTGTTGTAGGTCTTCACGTTCATTAAGAAGTCCTCAAGGTGTGCACCGGTCGCATCTCTGGTGGATTTACTGATCCTATCCCTATCATTTTGTTTACACTATTCTGAAATGCAGGTTGGACACTAATTCCTGGGAACAAGATCTAGTTTTTGTGAAACTTTCCTTTTGAAATATCGTTAACCTAGCAGGTTTCTTCTAAATTGCATAGCTTTACTGAGCAGGCTAATCCACTCAAGAAGCATGGTTATTTTTGCTGTTCTGTATTAAAGTGGTATTTTGGACTTTGGTGTTACTAGATAAACAGGACTTTCTGTAGCTTATACAGGGTTATTACCTTTCAAATGATTTGCAGGGATGGTATAGCCCCGTGTTTTTTCATATGCAAGAAAAAGCTTTGACTTACTCCCTGAAGGTTCAGAATTTCTGTACGTAAGAGCCGCGTACACCGTCGATGAAAGGTTTTTTCCATGCAGTATCTCGTCTTCAGCATTCATGAGTCAGAGGCGCATAGCAAAGAACGGTTTTCTCCATTCTACTAGGAAACAGCCTTGTATTTATAATTTTATCTCCATCGATTCCAGACCAGTTTGCTTATGAAGGTCTGTTTGAAAGGCCTTATTAAAATAAAAACACACACACAAAAGTAATTTATTTGGTACGATTTGTTCTTACCAAATTCATGTTGGCTGCTCCCTATGATCATTATTCCCTTTCTGTCAGGGTTACTCTGTTGTTATTGAAGTCCTCTGGGTAATTTTGTGAAGGTTATCCAATTTTTCCTGCGATGCAGTCAGCAGGAAGCCATTTGCGAGCTCCAGTTCTGCTGAGCCACGCGGGTGTCATTAAGCCAGCTTTACAGCTGCCTGGGAGGCCAAGTGGACAGTAAGATAGAGCAGGTCTTGCGGAAGTGTGACAAGCACCATGTGCTTGAGATTTCGAAGGGCAAAATGCTTCATAGGTAGGTCAACAGAGCCTTACTCAAAATCCTTACAATTTGACCCTATTAAGTGGTTTTTAATATTTTTCTGTGTATCAAAATTTTGGCTGACCGGTCAGGAACTCTTTCGTCTTTGCTCTTGTCTGAACTTGGTGTGCAAGCCTATTCTTTGTGTTCCAGTAGTCACGTTACTTAAAAATTGCGATAGCGATGGTTGCAGTTCATCCGCTCTTCTGTCTCGCCTGGAGGAGGTCCCTGCGCGGCATTTCTCTGAGCAGTCTCAAACGGCTTCGAATGCTCCTGTCTAGTTCCGTGTGTCACCTTTCCCCAGGACTAAATACAGGTATGTAGGCACCTGAATGATATTGTAGGAGGGCGTTGTGCGTAGGAACCGGAGAGCTGACGCGGATAACTTCTGAATTCAGGCGCAATGCTGGTTCTGGGAAGTATTTTTGGTAATTCTAGGAGTTTGGTACAAATCACTGATATATCCTGGTCAGGTGACCAAATTTACAGTTTTCAAGTTTTGTTAAAGCAAAACTCAACCTTTGCTGTTTTTTGTTGCTTTCAAATTCTAACTGTTTTCCACAGCTTTATTAGCTATCTGACTGCTTCTGGTATTTATACTATCTGGATATAAGAAAAATATGGAAAAACAGAGGGAATAAACATTAGTTACAGCTGCTGGTACTGAGCCCACACAGTTACCAATATAAAGAGACTTTGTCCCTAAGCCTATTGTCACTCCGTCACCAGTTCCAGTCTCTTGCGATCTTGCCACATCAGTCACACTGCAGGGAATTACAGTAATCAACCCGGTCTTTCCAAGAAAACTATTCAGCCTCTTAGAACAGCTTGACCAAGTTTTGGATCAGTGGCGTTGCTACCCTTGGATGGAAGAAAATTATGGCGGTGGTCTATCTCCGTTTGTTCCCTAACCGACCAAATGTGTGTGACAGAGGAATGAAATGATACAGAAAGAAACTGTCCTAATTACCACATTCCTTCTACTTTAGGACCACTTCAAAGGACACGTCCTCATCAAGCTCTAATCGGCTCGATGCCTTTGACTTCCCCAACAGATCCATGTCAGGTGATAACGGAAGGCTGGCCTTTGGTGAACGCCTGGTGCCATGTAGTTTGACAATAAAGCAAAAATATGTAGTGCCAGTTACAGTAACTCAGACTGTAACGTTTAAAAAGGCATTCCTACTTCGTAGCTACCAGAAGCTATCTTCACCTTTGAATAATTTACCCGCTAATTTTAGAAAGGTTGCGAACTTCTTCATTTCTTAACGTGCTTTTAGTGGGGGAAAAAGAAAGAAGGGAAAATGGTTTAGTAGTCATAACGTTGATCTTACACCTCTCAGCATACGCGCTCCTATATCTACCACAGTCAGTGCCCGTGCAGCATGGGATGTGGGTTTTTACTTCATGTGTGATATAAGAAATTTAGACTGTATATGAAAGTATGGCAGGTTATCCACGACTGTTGCTATTTCATCTCCGATGTGCATCCTTCCTAGGGGAGTGGTTCAGGCATCAAAGTGAAGTCTGTTGTCACATGTTGTGTTTTACGTTTGTTCAATTTTAAGTAGTGGTTCAAAGATGCTCGTTTCTGAAATAAAATTAAATCCTTTAATGTACATTTAGCCTTCATCTGAAAGCTGGCTCAGCACAGCGTGGTTCATCAGAGGTTGGCAAAGAGCACAGCAGTGTTCTGCACTTTTGCCCTTTTGAGATGTGATCTAGTCCAGTGTCGTGATGTAATTGGGATTTTTCAGACAAGCACGTGGGCAGCCGGCTATGGATGAAAACTGAAGGGCTCCAAGAAGCTGTTTGTCAGTAGGTGACACTTTTCCCCCTTGGTAATAATGCATGTCGCTCCACGACGTTGTTCGTGCGAGCGGTGGAGAGATGAACAAAACAATTCTGGCCACTTGATGTAATCCCGAGTTTTACAGCTCTCTTGCAAGAGCAGGAGGTGGCTGGCTGGGGGCCAAACAGTTAATCCCTCTCTGTTGATCTGATGTCCCCTCCGTTGCAGTAGTTTCAACTACTTTTACTTTTTGCTGCTCCGCACTGCTGCCGCTTTCTGCGTTCTTGCTTGAGCTATTCAACGCCGAACCAGAGTGTACTTGGAGATGTACTGCAGGGAAGAGTCTTGCCTTGGTGAAGAAGGGAGGGGATGCCTTTGTAGTAGGCAGCTGTAAACACATTAACCTGCAGAAATACAAACTGGAGGCCAAATGCAAAACGTTTTCTTGTAAAATGATGCTGAAATAGAGATCCACATTAATAGTGACAGTCAGGTATTTGGAATGGTGTATATATATAAAAAACTTCTTAATTGCGTGATATGTCTTCGGGACATGGTTTAGTGGGCATGGTGGTGTTGGGTTGATGGTTGGACTTGATGATCTTAAAGGTGTTTTCCAACCTTAATGATTCTGTGTGATTCTGTGATAAATACAAAAAATAGCTATGTTTTGCATCTTGCATCTCAGGATGTCTTGGCATGTTGATTAGTTTCTCTTGCACTTGGCCACATGGATTGAAAACAGACAGATTTTCATTTATCCATTCAGGTGGGGGTGCCAGCAGTGAAGCACTGAGCAACTGACTCTTTTGCTGTGCTAGATAAGCTTAAATATCTTGGTAATTAGTAATGTTACACTGACTTTGTAAATTGTTCTCCACGAATGTAATTTGGCCAAACTCCTGCATACTCAGCTTCGTTAAAATGAGCAGGAAATCTGCTCCTACCAAGCAATCTTTCGTGCGCACCGCAATGTGCAAAGAAACCTGCAATTGCTTTGCCCCGTGTGTGTTGCCTCCCCAAAAAGGACCCCCCTGCTCCAACCCAGAAATAGCTATATTTCTGTGGCAGATGGTTTTGTTCCTTATTCTGGTATCTGTTTCGTAGCCCGTTCTGTTGAGCGGTTTCTCCACTTGGCGCTTGTCCCAAACTGCAGGACGTTGTGACGGGGAATAAGGCAGCGCTGAGGGCTGCTTTTAGAAACTGCTGTTTGCAGAAGGCGAGTACGTCTGGTTGCCTGTGCCCTGCCTTGTTTCCTAAAATACATCCAGGCAGAGCAGCAGAGCTCGAGATTTACTGTGTGATAGAATGTATACCATCGCTGGCTTCTTGCAAACACGGGGGAAATAAATACCATGATATATGCATTTTGGATTATTTTTCAAAGTCATTAGACCTGAAACATCATTGTCCACGGTGCATGCTCCTGGCATGGTAATTCTGTGGGTAAGTATGGGAACAGTGTTTAGGCTTATTTATGGAGATACCCTGGGGCAAATCAAGGTAAAACAACAAAACGATACCAAAAGAGATCACTTGAAGCATATTAAGCAACCTGCAGATAAATAGACTCGCAGGTTGTGTGGCTGTTCATGCTCTTCTCTGAGGAGCTCTGGATAGTTCTGCTGATTACATAGGTTTTGCTTTGTGTTTTTTTTTTTTTTCCATCCCTGGGTTCCTCATTAATTTTGAGCCCTGACTGGCAATGATTGCTGCTGTTGAAAACAATAGTTTCCTCTGCAGAAATGTTTCAGCAGGGTTGGAAGATAGTTTTTGTGCCCTTCTCTCTCATTCCCTTGCTTTTTTTTTTTTTGCTTATTTTTCTGCATATCTACAAGCAAGGCCAAACTTTCAGTGGAAAAGAAACATTTTTGCAATCAATGCTAAGATGCTTCATTAAGGGTGTTGTATTGACAAGCCGTTTTCCACCTGAGAAAGTTTCAATAGGAATTTTTTATAACTACAGAGAGGTATTTTAAACATGGAGACACTGAAAGTTATCTAAAACTTTCTGAATTTAGATATGTGAGTTTCTGTGTGAAGTAATTTGATGATCTGATTCAGAAAGTGTGCAGATACCTGTCCCAAGCACTAACACTTCACTTCTGCCCAGACACCAAAAGCCTCATAGCACGGATTGCCTTTCTGTCTTTGTAGAAGCATCAGGCTTGAGACAGGCTTGCAGAGCAGGATGGGAAGCCAATTATTTCAGGCTCAGTACCGGGAAGTGCCTATTTCTGTCTGTGTTTGCATCTAGAGTTGTCAGTTTGTAGGGCTGCTAGTGCCTTTAATGAGCAGCGAAAACTCAGATTAAAAATACTAATTTGCTGTAGCCTTCATCTCATACAGTCTTGGTGGTGGGAAAACTGTGACTACTGAGTTGAGAAGTGACCCCGGTAAAACGGATTGTAGTCGAGGGTAGATTGAGCACGTCTAGTGTCGCAATTATTTCATGCCCACTCAAAACTCCTTTTGTTTTCAAGCTCTCCGGTTGCAGTCCAAGAGACCTCCCAAACACACAGTCCCTATTCAGCTGTGCCTGTGGCCGCTTGCAGCCGGTGTCGTGTTCTGAGTCGGTTTCGGAGAAGCACAGAGAGTGTGCCCCGCAGAGTTTGGGATTTCGGCTGAAGTTCCCAGTGAGGACGTGTACGTTTCCGGAAGAGTTGTCTGTCTGCTAATTTATGTGCTTGCAAAATACAGATTTGCTAAGAGACAGCTAATGTCTTGCTGACATATGATAATGGTGAAGATTACTGGAAAAAGCCCCATTATTTTAACACCGAAGAAGCACTTTTGTAGTAGTGAGAACAGTAGTAGCCCTGGAGTTGCTCCACTTTCTCTGCAGAGCAACTTCTCTGCACCAAGCTTGTCCCAGCTCCCACCATCTAGCTTCCCACTGCTGGCCTTCAGAGAGGGTATCTACCCGTGCAGCAGGGATAAACTGAGAAAAGCCTCCACAGAAAAAAAATCAAACCAGCACAATAGCTTGCTTAGTGCCAAGAATTTAGCCACCCTTGTTATTGGGGAATTAGTATGGTTAATTTTTGCTAAATGTAACAAATGATTTGAGCACAATTCAGAGTAAAAGTTGGAGCAAGATCTAAAGGTATCCGATTGCAAGAGCTCTCCCTTTGCACAGAGTAAGGTATTTGTGTAGGAGTTTCTAGAGCTGCTGGCTACTGAGGGAAAAGAGCCTCAGACCCGGTAGTGAATTTTGTCCCTAGATATGGAAGATGATTTTGAGCATCCCATAGTCTCTTCTCCACTGCCATGGAATTCATGGCTCGGTATCCTGATGCTGGCTATTACAAACTAATCCCGTAAATTAGGTTTTTTTATGCATTAACCCAAGTGCTTTGGTTGTCTGCACCTGTTGTTACAGATACAATACAAAATTCACGTGGGCTACTTTTATACTTATGGAGACTATAAGAGATGTCTGGAACAATTTTTTTTTTTTAAAGGGGTTTAAGGCTCTGGGTGGTTCTTTCGAAAAGCATAAGGTAAGAAGAATGCATGTACCCTGAAGATGCATGCATTTAATTTTTAATTCTAATTATTGTTCTCAAAATTGTATGTGTGTGCGTGAGAATATTTTTTTTTTTTAAATCATTGACTTAAAGATGAAACTAAAATACAGTCACAACACAGAAATGCATAGAAATCCTGGGGAAACAGAGCATTGACGCTGTTGCTAGAGCCTAATTAGCTGTCAAAATGCTGGGCCATGTAGTCTATTGCAGCTAGGAAAAATTGTTGCTATGGTAAAAATGATTAATTTAATTTGCAAAAGTATTTTAAGTCTTGCTCTTTTTGTACTGAAGAATTAAGCCACAAGACGCTAACACTGAGGTCACCGAAGTGCATGTAGGTATACTTGCATTAATGTTTAAGCTAAGTAGGCTTAGGTGATGTGTACGTGTGTTGTGAAATGTTTACCATAAACCAACTATTTTGGGCAGATTCTTTATAGCAGGTGAGCGATATGGCTGTGGGCTGCTGGCACTTGACCGAGGTGCTTTGGGATTAGCTCGAATTCGTCTGCATGAGCTCCTGTGTCATTAATGACTGTGAAATAGAGCTATCTTCTCACTTCTTGCTGCTTATACTGAGCTGTCTGTCTTCTACGTGCTCACCTGGTATACAGAACGATGTTCACCGAGACTTTCCCACACAGGTTGGTTGTGTTCTTATGTGAAGTCGCACAATACCGTTGCTTAAGCAGAAACATTTAGTTCTGCATTTGGATAACCCTCCCCTTCATCTGGGATGGCTGAGAAGAATCCTTGAGAAATTCCGTGGTAGAAATAACAGTTTATTATAAACTCATCTGCAGCAGTAAGTTTGCATTGTTGTGAATTCTTTTGCTCATGCTTAGCACTACAACAGCCCTTCTAAAGGAAAACTCAGGAAGTTTTTTCCTTGGTAAAACATCAGCTTCTTATTTTTCCTTTACAAACACAATTCCTGTTAGCATCAGTGAAAATTATGGGGAGATTCTCCAAAGCCTTCTAAGTCAATGGAAGCCTTTCTTTGACTTAGTCGGATTTTAATTTGTAAGCATGTAAAAGGGATAAGAAATCCCTAATTATAATTTACTAATGCATTTTAAGGATCTTGTTACAGCAGACTTCTGTAGAAATATAGTTTAATAGAGCTGGTAAATCTGCAAGAACTCATTTCTTTCTGGGTTGAGTGCTGGGTCAATTAGAAGTAAGCTGGCTTATCTGTTGTACTTCACGACAGCTCTGTACCCCACCTGTCTTGTTCTTGAGACTCTTTCAAGATGGCACTCTTTGTTGGATCTTCATCCATCAGAACTTTTGCAGGATTGGCTGTTTCTGTCTTCTGTTGGGTCCATGACGTGAAGGTAGCAAGCTCCCTGCCATGAACAGATGTCTACAGGGAACGAATGGAACAGCTTACGCCCGACAGGACATTCTTTAGAGGTTTTTGTGTTGCTCCACTGCTTTTTTTTACTCTGGTCAGTGATTATTCACCAGAGGCTTCTAACAAGAATGGTAACGTTTTGAAAGGCATGAGGATGTTGCTGTGCTTTCATGATCCTTAATGTAACAGCTTGGAAGGTACCGGTGAGAAATGATAGCTACCTTTTTGTGTAAAAACGGAGGGGTTCATTTAGCAGATTGCTAGCATGCATTTAATTATTAATTACTCATAGAATAGTCCTCATTAATATTCTTTGGCATAATATGTTAATTAGATTTATTTTCACAGAATCATGGGAAATTGAGGTTGCAAGGGACCTCTGGAGATCATCTAGTTGACTCTGCTCAAAGCAGAGCACAGTCCAAAGAAAAGGTTAAGTTTTTATTTTATATAATTTGTGTGCGTTATGTTAGTATGAGGACATAGAGGCTATTTACTCTAGCTCTCCAAGAGTCTCCACCTGTGTCTTCAGTAACCTCTGCATAACATCTGAGTTGTTGGCTATATACTCTTCAGCTTGAAAGGCACCAAAGGGAGCAAAGCTGCCACAGCAATCCTCTGGAGGTGGTCAGTGCCTCCTTAACTGCCTCCTGTTTTGGGGACCACTCACCAGATCTCACCTGCGTAAGGAATCACCATGTCCTATTCTTTCACCCTGGAGTCTCTTTCTAAGCGTGTGTAGGTGTCTGGTGAATTATGCAGCTTATTTGATATAAATGGATAATTGATGCTCTTACAACAGTTCCTTCCCAAATTCTCCACCATTATTGTTACTTATATTTTTAGCACTACTGTGCTTTTATGTTTCTAGCAGATCTACTGTTGTCCCATGAACACTGTTGTGTAATTCTTCCTGTCCCTGGATTCAACTTTGCTTACATGTTCAAAAGGGAGTCCCTTTGATCAAGCTTTTTTATGACATTCAGTGCATCGCTTGACGTCACGTATTACCGTTCCAGTTGAGATGACATGTCTAGGAAAACACATAATCAGATATTATAGTAGACCAGATGGCTGCTATCTACAGCTTTTATACTCTGGAAAAAATACAACATCACTAGAAGCAGAAAGAGGTCACAGAGTTGCAGGGCACACTGTCAAGTGTCAATCAATGCAAGTCCTGTCAAGAAGGCTAGCAAAGAGCTAATGAACCCAAGATTTCATCCGTGGCAACAGCCTACATCATGAGAGTTGCCACTGTGAGGCTTATACTAGCCCCATTGGCCCTGCAGGAAGCTCGTTGCATCATAGCTCTGAACAGGACAGGCTGGTGAAAAAAGCATTGCGGTTATTCCCTCAATTCAAGAAAGGTGTCTTAGGAAGATAGCGTCATTTTAATTAATTCGTACAACAGCGAAAGCTGGAGCCAAAAATAACACGTTTTAATCTCATTTGTGGTCAAACTAGTGAAGAGGTTTGCCAAAACATTCCTAGAACGTGGGTAAAAGGGTAGAAAGTTGTCATAAGGGAATGCTATCTACCTGCTGTTTAAAAGTGGTCAGTTACTGTGTTTATAAAAGATGAAAATTTTGGAAAACAATTGCCAAAGAAAGCTTAACATTTTAAATATAGATAACTTACTATATCACTTATTCCATGCCCGGAAGTATTTTTTTAACATAGAAATGACTGTGTTCTTGATAGAGCAGTTTTGCGTGGACTATGTTAGAATGAATCTAAGGATTATATGGGAAATGGTCGGGATGTGGGATGCTTGAGCAAAAATTATGGCAGCAAAGTATTTACACTTCTAAATTTGATCAAATAATGTGATTTACCTTTTGAAGCTTTGCAGGTTATTGGTCAATAGGGAACTAAACCTCTCTAATAATGTTTCAGGTGATGTGTCGACTCGGGGGTCACGCTGCTCTATCGTTTACTCTGGTTTCATACCTACAAGGTTATTTTTTCGTCCAAGAGGGTTAAAAGTGTCTTGAAAGCCTTGGTTCTTCCAACAAAAGATGAATTTTGCAACAAATCTTCTGGCCACAGAATACATGGGACCCCAATTATGATACATGTCTTCCAGATAATTGGACTGGTTTCTTTTTTGCTTTATTCCCGTTCCATATCCCACTCTTCTCAAGCTGCTTTGCGTCTTAGTTTTGGTCATCTTTTTTTCTGTCTTTTTTTTTTTTTTTTTTAGAAAGACTTTACTGACAGCTTCCTGTGATGGAGTTGTATCCCTTCTTGTGGCTTTGTCATCTAACATGAGGCTTGGACTGTCATTGTTGCTTATGAGAATCTAAAATGTTAATTCAGGACTCGCATTTAGGCCATTATGGTTTTGGGACAGTAGCGACAACATTTGAATTTTGAGTAGTGCCTAACTTTGGGACAGTAGCGACAACATTTGAATTTTGAGTAGTGCCTAACAAACTGCTAATCTGCAAAAAATAATTAATATTTTTTAAACAATTCCTTGCACATCGACCTTGCTTGGTGGAGCTTAGTCATAACCAATTTTATATTTGGTTCCTACGTATGAATTTCTTTGCTATCCTCCACACGCCCAAATGAAGTGGAATAGAGCAGTTGAAAATATTATGAAGTTAAAATAGTTCTGTGTCGTTATTCAGTTCCAATGAAACAATTTGTGTTATAATATTATAACAGTTACATGGAAATTCAGACTATTTATGAGAAAGTAGGGAAAGGGAGAGAAGAAATGTAGGTAGTTTATTATACTGTATATATGTTATAGTAAGTGCTGGAGTCTTGTGGATGGCGTTGGACAGGGGGGAACAACCCTTTTTCTTTCCTCTCCTTGCTGGAGAGTAGGGCAAGAAAAGAGGGTGGTGGGAAATGGAGGTTTGTGCAAAAAAAAAAAAAAATCTGGGTGGTGGTAGGTGCACGGAACTTCAGTTTCCATTTTTATCGTTGTGCATTAGTAGAATAACATGTCTGCTGTCAGGTACCTGTTTCTTGCTTTTGTAGACACATTCATCTGCTGAAGTTGTCAGAAGTCTTGGCAAAACCACAGAGAATGTATCGTTCTACATGGAGTGCTTGCTGCCGAGTGCTCCGGTTTTCTGTAAAATACCAAGTGCTGCCTGGAGGTGGATCCACCAAAAGCTCGGTGGGGGGCGTGGGATGGGGACACCCTGGGGGGAATGGGGCTGGAAGAAGAGGCACAGGGAGATACTGCTGTGTGGCAAGGGTAAGGTGTTGAAGAAGAGGTGAGATGAGGCTGGCTGCCAAAAGGCATAAAGAGATGTCAACAGATGACCCCTTAGTCCAGGAGCTTGTTTGAAAGGCAGGCAACAAACTGGATATGTACAGTGCTCACTGACGGGTGGTTTCTGCTTGTGAGTTCAGAAATACTCGGAGGCCCAGAGGAGCTTCAAGAGATTTGTTTGCTGCCAACCATAGGAATAAGGAGAGACCTGAACTTGGGAGACTTAAGTAGGATTATGTCCCACATCTAATGCTGGGAATGTTAAATTTTCCCTCCGTTTGAATCAAGAAGATCCCTTCCTATGGAGATAACGCGCTGTTCATTAGGGGATGTTATCTTCATCAGCGTGTGCGCTCTGTACATGTATCGCAATGAGTAATGGATTATCAGAGGAATCGAAAACGTTTTCACCTCTAATTGGACCCCGCTGCCTGCACGTGCGAGGTTAGAGCCCTGCGCAATTCGTGGAAAATATAAGCTCTTGCCATACAGATTTGTTACACCCTTTCTGCAAGTTGTTTTTTTTTTTTTTAAACTATCTTATCAAAGGCGCAGTCTGTATTTCAACAGGGCCTGCGTGCAATCTGCGTACATGTACCAGCGGTAACGCTGCTAGTGCTGGCTGGAGTTAGGGTAGCCTGACGCTTCGCGTTTCGGCTGTGATAGCGTTTCTAAGCGTTCAGACATTCCCTAGAGCAAGGCTGAGGATAATTACGCGTAAAGATTAAGAAGTGCCAGAAATAAGCTATGTGTGTTCTGAGATGCAGGTTTCTGATGATAGAGTTGTGCGCTCTTTTCCCGTAATACCTTGGACTTTTTCAGGGCATGGGCTGGACCTGAGTTAAGCGTGAATTGGAGTTGAATAATCTGGGTAGGGCAGCATTCTTGCTTGGGTTGTGTTAGAAATGGGATGTTTCTGCGGAGACGTGGGTTCATGGGGAAGAGGGGAGAGCCAGCCGTTTAGGAAATTGAGTGCTGCCCTGGAGATGTGCGTTCTGACTTTCTTCTTCTCAGAGGTTCTGCGTGATGCTGCTCACATCAGAAAACTTGGGTTTTCAAGGACTGCCGGCAGTTACGTGTTCCCTCCTTTTAATCTGACAGCTTGACTTGTGATTCGTGGTCTACCTGTAGAAATACTGGGCACCCATCATAGCACATGAAGCCATTAAAATGTAGCTTTTGAATTACAAATGCTACGTATAACATGTATGTCCTGAAAAATAAGATTCAAAGTATTTCTGGTTAGTGCAGCCAAAATTAGAGGATAGATGTGCCCTTGTAAATGGAAGATTAAGTGCCTTTCGTTTCACAAAGCTATTATTGAAAATAAATGCACTAGTACTTATTACAGATATAAATATACGAAAGAAAACTACAGAAAGGCCTATGAGGAAATTAAGTATTTCGTCTTCAGAAATTATGTTTATCGTGCAGAATAAAAGTCCTTCTGCCACCCGTTGAGGATCAAGGAGAAAATAAGTGCTCAAGGCTCCATTTCTGAAGTGCATGTTGCCTGGGCCTTACTGGAAGAGGCAGAGGTCTCATGAATATGTAGTATGTGATCCCTAATTATGTGCGCGCACATAAGGGGGCTGAGTAAAAATTATGGACTTAATTAGGAATTTTTTAGGTTTTAAGTGCTTGTCTTGGCAACCTAAATGATCTTACACTACATACCATCTCACACACATTGGGTTAGAGGACAGATGCTAAAAATGTCAATTTGAGCTTTGTAACACATTCTCTACAAAACCTGGTGGCCTGGCTTTCAGACTTACGTTCACGCCTAAATTAGTCCAGATAGACGGAATATGCAGCGGAAGAAATTGTTGTTAACAACAAGGTCCTCTAGCCATGCCCTTCACAACAAAAAGGCGCACATGGAATTTGCATCTGCTGTTCATCAGGATTTTTGTCGTGCAGTTGCTGAAAGGCTCCCAAGAGAGAGCAGCAAAGAGCAACTCTAGGAGTCTTCTCAAGGAGACTCATCGCTCTCACTTCTTGCCGTGAACACCCAGTGTTCAGCTCCCAGAGCTCTGGGCTTATTGTCCCATTTGAGCCTGTAATGATGCAGAGATCCCATGAGAAAAACGACTGTAGGCATGCCCCTTCATGCTGCTTAAAATCAATAGGATTTTGCATCGTTTCCCATCCGATACCCTTTTTTTCCCACAGCCCTCTCACTCTTCTCCTAGGCTACCATCTGCATCTTCCCCAACGCGTCTCCCCGTTGTTGTATTCCTATTGTGGTGCTAGGTTAAGTACATATTATGCTGTTTAAGATGTAGGAGGTGAGAGCGTACGTAGAACACGTCCAACAGAAACATGTTTGGCAGAGTTCCTGCTTTTCCCAGCATCGGAGCAGGTTAAAACAGCAACAGTAAATGGATTGGGGAAAAGAAACTAAAGGGCAAAATACCAATAATCAAATTTCTTGCACTCTCCTGTACAAAACGACAGCTGAAGTGATTGTTCCTGCACACATGTGCAGTTTGATGCGTGGTTAATTCGGAAATAGTCCCCTTATAGATGACTATGCAGCAGCAGCTAAGCTAAGCTCATACGAAGCAGAAGACAGCAGGAGTCTTCTCAGAGGTTATCGCAGGTTCTTCTCTATCCTTGCTGGGCACCGTTTTCTCTCCGACTCGGGGCGACGATTAGGTTGTGGAAAACGCCGTTCTCCGAGGCACCCGTGTTGATGGCCACAAAGAAAATACTTTGCATTTGAAAGTGGAATTTTTGTCCTTCCTGCGTGTTAGAAGAGAGCATTAAATCCCAAATGCATTTCTGCGGGTGGTAGGCGAGAAACCCAGTGCTGTTCTCGCTCATGTGGAAACTCCAGATGAGTTTAATGTCCCTGTAAATATTATGTGCGGAGTTACACCGTAAGTTGTGTGATGTAACCTCCTTAACGTGCCAGCATCAAACCACGACGCGGCAGCAAATTTGGAGAAATGAGGAATGTACCACGGTGCAGAAAAGCAGGAGGCACTCTGCTTTCTTCTGGGGGTACAGAGGGTCGTGACAGCGGAGTGGTTAATCTTAAATGCAGTGTAAGATCATATGTGTCAAAGTCATACGGCCTATTCATGTTCGTAAGCATCTGTTACACTAAAATTAACCTTAGGTTAGTTTAAGGGATGGCTGTGACGAGCAGTACGCTGAGGCTTGTGCTGTATTTATGCTTGTTGCAGTGTAAAAAGGAGGTCGGGGCATTGCCCACAGGATTTCCTTAATCTACGTGTTTAAAATACCTTGGGTGTCGTAGTCAAGTCATCTCCTTAGTTTTATGGCAGGCTTTCTGCAAGGAGGAACTCTGAGAGGTTTGTTGTTTAGTTTTCTTTTTCTTGCTTGCTTTGAAGGGGGGAGAATGAGAGCGGAGAGCCTTTGCTGGGAGCACCAGTTCAAGTTGTGCTAGGGCAGGTTTAGATTGGATATTTGGAAAAATTTCTTTACCGAGAGGGTGATCAAACACTGGAACAGGCTGCCCAGGGAGGTGGTGGAGTCACCGTCACTGGAAGTGTTCAAAAAACAAGTGGACGTGGGGACATGGTTTACTGGGCATGGTGGTGTTGGGTTGACAGTTGGACTTGATGATCTTAAAGGTCTTTTCCAACCTTAATGATTCTGTGAGGGTTATGGCTGGAGAATCACGGGGTTTCAGCAGTTGTGGCCATTGCTGCAGGCAAGCAGAATTGCTGCTTCACTGCCCTGGACCAGCCAATCTGGAGGAGATTTTCCCCAAGAGAAGTTTAAAATTGGTGAAGAAGTATTTTACTTGTATTTCAAGCAGTAGAACCCAGTTGTCCGGTGTTTGTTCTGTTCAGAGCCCAGAACTCTTTGTTCTTCTCAAGTGTATTAAGCTATTAAACTGTATGAACTGTAGCAAAGCCTGTTGATAGAGTTGAAGCCAGGCTGAAATGTTGGTGTCCAGAGGTAATCTGGCTGTTTTCCGTTAGACCATCCCAGCATGGAGGTTTGAAGCTGGGGACAGCTGGGGCAGGAATACCACCATGCGGTGCTCAGCTGGAGCTGGCGACTCCAATGACCATCACTGGCAACAGACTCTACTTGGGGAAAAATAATTTTGTTTTATTGCCAACTAAAATAGAGTTGGGTAGTGGGAAACAAAGAGAGAAGCATTAAAGCAAACCTTTCTTCCCCCTTGCCAGGCTCAACTTCACTCCTGATGACTCTGCCCTCCTGGAACGGTGCAGGGTGACAGTCAGTACGTAGCGGTTCCTCTCTGCCACTCCTCCTCTCTCTTACTTAAAAATACATGTAACATACTGTTAGATAGATCCGGTAAGACTGTAAGATCGTTTCAAAATCTAAACTTCCATATCCTAAGACATGGACCTAGTATTCACACGTAAAATGCAACAGCTAGTACAGCGTTGCTATGTGTAGTGCTGTTCTATGCTGGGTTGTAATACCCCCCTGCAGCTCCTCTGTAGTTTTAGTAATAATTCTACAAAATTACTTCTATGCAGGGATGATGCAAATGACAAATCTCTCAGTTTTTTGGGGTGTAAACTTCTGGGGGGAGAAACAGGGGACATCCGGGATATGCTTCTGCAATTCTAGTTATCGTAAAAACTCGATATACCCAAGTAAACCATTCCTTCTCAAAAAAATCTTACCTCTTGAGGGTGTGCAAGCTCTATTTTAGCTGTGGAAAGACAGAGGTGAAGCTTGCTTTTTCAGGACCCAGGACCAACAACCACTTGGAAACTATCGTTTTAGCTCGGGGACAAGTGCAGATCTGAGACCAGAATTTTGCTTAGCTAGTGAAGTTCATAGGCCCCTTGTACCTGCTCGAGATCGAGATGCTTTCTTCTGCCAGTGTGGGCCTTTTTGGCTTGATGTGAATGCAACGCACTGAAGGGGGACTTGAATATCGTGAGCTAAACAGAAGAACGTGCAATGCTCTGAAATGCCTGAGAATGGAATTGCCCTTCTTTAAGTTCACAGTAGTGCTTTTCTCTGAACCCAGACTTTTTTAACCTCCCTGGATTAAAAAGTGTTTAGAATCTTCAGATCTTGTAGGATCTGAACCTACTAGGATTAGAGAAACATAGCACAGTACTACAGCATAGGCTGTACTTGAGTGCTTACTGTTGTCTTGAATATTGTTCACTGTTAGCCAAACACAAATCTCAGCCTCAGCTGATGAATTAAAGACAGATTTTTATTAAGAAAGCCCTTTGCTATGCATCCTTGTATCCTCAAAGAAACAGGATGATAACTAAAGAAGTGGAAGGGACTGGTATATCCTCTTTGTTCGCTGTTTGCAGTTATGGGGAGGTGAATCCTAGAGGTTTTATTGTTCTGCAAATATTTCCTTTGGTCCAGAAGAGCTGATGTCTCAGGATATCCCTGCGTTGTGCCGTGACGGACAATGCAGTGACCTTCAAGCCAGCTTGTCTACAGACAAGGTAAGCACGTCAGCACGAGGCTACAAATTAACCCAGCTAAAAGACGGGGCAGAACGTGCTGATGTGCCTTTCCTGCTTTTATGCCCGACCAGCATGCTCTGCCGTGTAGGCTGACTCAGTACTTTGGTGTGCTCCGTTGCACGGTGTCGAGTGCCCATTGAAAGACTGGTGGTTAAGGCTCTACTTGGAAATTTTTGATTCAGAGAGGTTTCTGAAGCCCCAAGTGAATATATTAGTGCCTGACGAGTCTGTTCGTTCTTTTTCGGAGCTGTTCTACTTTACATAAATAATAGTGTTTTAATTGGGCCATTCATTCATTGAGGTGATAGGATGCCTGGGATTTGGAATCTAGGTTTCTCACGTCCCCGGTGATGTGCTAAATGCTACTAGCTAGTGCCTGTCTTCATGATCTCTCACTGGAAAGTCCAGCTTCTGCTTTTTCCATACAAGCCAGTTAACTCCTGCTTTGAAACTCATCCTCTCTAATGGTTAGTGTCATCAGAAGAACTTTCAGGTCTTCATGAAAGGTGTTGCCGGTCTGGCAGCTCTGCGGCCGGGAAGGATAGCTTCTGTTCAGCACTCTCCTCCCAGGTGCTCCAGGAGCGCTAACGTGGCGGAGCGGAATTAAAATGCTGCCTGTAATCCAGTGCTGTATGTTGTGGAGCTACAAGCTTGCTTTGCTCTTCGCAAGAGCTTAAGGGTGATAAATCGAGGTGTGAGAGAAAACCTGGGATGAAGTATGTATTTTGTCTAGACCGAGACGCAGTTCTTCTTGTCCCCCTTTTTAACAGGAAGTCTCTATTTGCTGCCTTTATCCCTTTCCAGCGTAGGGCACAGCCATGTGAATAAATTGTCTGCTCTTCTGCCACGTACGTACAAAGTGACATGGCCAGCTCAAATTTGAACCAGTCTGGCAGCTGAGGGTCAGTTTTGCTTACGTTTTTGCAGAAGTATTTTTGGTCCGTTCCAACCACAGTTCACTATCAACTTCGATCAGACAGATGTCTGGTTTTTCAAAGAAGATTCTCTGTATGCTGTTGGGAGCATCTCATTCTACACATAACAAACTTCCAGGGCTCTGAGCAAAAGCCATCCCGGTTTTGATTTTCAGAGTAGGGTTTGAGGAAATGGATAAATTACCGTACTCTTTATTAATCACTTTTAATGCTACTGTCTTGGTGAAATGTAAAATTGCTACGTACATAGTGATAGTCAAAGGGTATCGTTTGACGAACTCAGCTGAGTTACAGAAAGGCTTCCAGTTATATCAGGCATGTCAAATTACAGTATACTTTTGCAAGGATGCGTTTTTTGGTAATGATCTCTGCAATGCATTTTCAAATCTCCATAATAGCAAGACGTTGTCTGAGGAGGTGGTTCAGACAGCTCCTTTTTTGTAAGGTATTTATTCCCAAGAAATCACAAAGTGTTTTTGAGAAGTTACACCTTTTAGAAAGAGCCCGCTCTAAAATGATGATGATTAATCTAGACGGAGTGCTGCCTTTATTCTAGTTATGAATTGGGACCCATTCTTGTTAGTCATCTGAGAAGACAAGCTCTTCATCCTCATCTTCCATGGGAATTAATGGGAATTGAAGGCACTTCAGGAACAAATTCATGGTAATGTATGCCTTTCTGGGTGTCAGACGTGTCTCTTGATTCTGGGGAATGCTTTGTTTTACCTAACTGAAGGTGTACTGGTTTAGATAAGCTCTTTCACTTGGTGGGACAGATTTCACAGTGGAAGAAAAAGCTGTGCATCAAATATACCTTCCTGGGTTTAGCTTGAGACATATAGTTGCCTCTGCAAATTAGCTTCAGATCTTCAGATCCTTCAAGAAGGACAACAGAAAAGGCTAGTGTTTTGAAAGGGAGATCTACATTCTGTTTTTAAGTCATAGAAGGAAAACAAGCTACATCCCCTGTGACTTCTGAGGAATGTATGTCTTTAGCTGACTCAAAAATAACTGTTTTAAAATTGATATTATTTAGAAAAGATGTCTTTAATAGGTTATGAAATGCTTTTAAAAGGTCAACTGGCAGGTACTTACTGAAGAATGTGAACTATGAATCCAAGACCAGCAGAAGCTCATGAGGCCGGGCCCTTCAGCAGAGGGTTATATCCTGGTCAGAGGCCTATGTCTTGTCACTGGGTTTGATTTTTAGACCTTGCTTTCTGTTTTTTATCTGTCACAAAGAGAAAATGGTTCTTCATTTCTGCTACCGCAGGGGCGTTTGGATCTTCTCGGGTGCTTTCTGTAGAAATTCCCCAGTAGTCCGTATCTTTGGGCCACTAAGGATTTCATGGTGTATGTGATACAGGGAGCATCTTACTCTGTCTTATCCTGACCTAGCCTATCCTAACTGCTAGTAGGGCAGTGGAATGGAGGCAGAATCTGTACAGTAGGACCTTTCTCTCATGGAGTTAGTCCTTTACCTTCCTTTGTAATCAGTGCATTTCATCTTATTTTCAGCAGGATGCTTCCTTAGGGGAATTTACAAGTTCATTTATTAAACCCTATCCATCCATCCTGGGCAAATTGTTTCAGAGCTGTTCAGAAAGTTACATGGGAAAATATGTCTATGGATAAAGATTACTATTGATATACTGAATAGACTAAATACTGACATGAACCCGGATGCTTACTGCACCATTTGCACCTAGAGCAACTGCGTTTTTTAGCCATCCCAAAACTTTGTGCTTGGGCTGCTGTAATGCTGAAGTAATGGTCTTGAAATGTGAATCTATTGCTGCATTAGCATTACTTGACCAGGAGAGGGGGATCATTTACCATTCATTTCCTCAAGCACCCGTGGTAGGAAACACCACACTGAATGTTTTGCGTTTGACTCCATGTTTTCAACAGAAATAAGCGTATGCCATAGTAATGAGATCTGGCTTTCTTGAATTTCGAAACTTGACGTTTCAGGTGTCTTAGACCTAGGATTTCAGTTCAAATTTATTATTTGTTTTCAAGATCTAGCATTCACCACTGATGAAAATATTCTATTAGAAATGTGAAGGTTCCTTGTGGTCCCTATGGCCTTTGCTGCCCTTGCAGCATCTGAACAGAGGATTTCAGAGGTGAGCAGAAGCTCAGCATCACTGGCTCGGAGCAGCGTGGTGTGCCATCCACACTACTGATCGCCAGGGCCCGGGTCAGATATGAAATGGTACAGTTGGGCAGTAGTTCTCAACACACGCAGATACGCACGCGTGAACGAGACAATACAGCATCTCCCAGTGGTCCCCGACTCTCTTGTCTTTACGTTCCTGATGCTTTCCTACACGCCTTTTTGGTCCTCACACCCTGGGGTGGGAAGACCGTGGGCAGCCTTGGTGGTGGCCGGCCGCTCTCCATGGTGCTGCTGTCGCCCTGCTGTGCCATGTGCCGTGTCCCCCCAAAAGCACGGCTACATCTCTACCGAGCACTGCTGAAGGTGCCCAGGAAAGAGCTTTGGGGGAGCAGAAAGCTCTTGTCCTTTGGATTCCCTCTGTAGTAAATCCCTCTCATCCTTTTTCCGTCCTTGCCAAATAAACGTGTGCTAAAGATAGTCCATAGAATTCAGGATGCCATAGGTAATAATGCTGTTCTATATATTGGTTTGGGACCCCTGAAGTTATTTGGGTGGGGGGAGAGACACCAAAAGTAAAGGAGTCTCAAACATTTTTCCTTTGTGAGGAAAAGGTGAAAAACATCTAGCTTAGAAGAAAGGTTTAGTATGTTAATATGTTTAATATGGTGGTTCATTTGGGGAGGGTCTAAAAATAGTCTTTGGCATCTCTTTGAGAATCCTTAATACAAAATTGTATCCTGTGTTTTTATAAACAAGTATCAGATAGATCTGCTCTTACTATAAGCAGTTGGAAAACATGCTTGAAAGACATCTCAAATGATACACTTCTTTGCCGTAAGTATTCGATGAAGCAATGCATTATCTCACTTTTCTTTATGGTTTGATCATTTCAAACAAGCAAAAGGGAAAGGAAATAGCATTATTGGCTTTAGAGCAGGTAGACTAGTCTTCTGTAGGTTGTTACTTAAGACATGTTATTGCTGATATATTTTAGAAGTTACGTAGTTAGAATCTTTCCTATGATTGGTTATGTGTAGTCACTTCATTTTTGACATCCACTATTGTGACCTAAACATTCAGGCTCCGAGCCCAATTACGGGTGGGTAGGTGAAATCTAAGTATATTGTTAGTCCTGATGGTATGTCAGTGATAGAAATGCTGTTTTAAGTAGCGTATATATAGTAGACAAAATATGAAGATGCATAACTACGTCATACTACTTCTTCTTCCGTACTTGGCAAACTGAAACAAACTGTGAAAGACAACTTTTTATTTTGTGGGTCATCTTTAATTTTGGAAGGCTCATTTTGTGGGTCAGACTGCTACATATGCTAACAGGTATACAAAGTAATATTTGTAGGAGTAGCACTCAAGCCTTGGTTTTGATAATTGTGGACATATAAACTTGTAATTCAAGGCACATAGGGCCCATTCAAATGTGCATCCACATGACCTGGTCCAACACTAAAGTGCAGACACGCTTCTACACGTAACAGCAAGAACGCTCAAGCAGAGCTGATTATACGCAGCATCTAGGTTGCAACTGAAAAGATTTGAAGTGGATGAGATCTGGGTCACGTTGGCTTATAGGCTTCTGACGCGGTGGCAGCCAAGTCGGTTTTCCTGTCATATGCTGTTGTTGCAGGGGCATAACTGTTTTTTGTGTCATTTGTGAAGTTAGTTATGTTTACATCCCCCTGAAGCACTTAGCTTTGAGATAACAGGATTCTGTTTCCATGTCAACAAATGTTGCCGTTAAATTGGTTATACTACATACAACACTGTAGTCCAGCCACAACACTGTAACAGGATAATTTCAGAATTTAATAAACTATTACATCAGATGAGTAGCGGGGTTAGAATAAAGAGCCCTCCTTTAGGCTCTTCAGATGGCTCAATGGAAAGATTCCCCTGGCTTCTGGGAAAACAAGTAATAGGACTTTGTAGCCGCAAGCGGTGGGATTGATCTGTCAGGGACACAAGTGAAATATATGCAAGTACATTTCAGCGTATAACTTGCTTTCTGTGACTTTTTCTCAGATAATTACCCTTGAGCATGAAATGTGCCCTGTCTCTCGGAGCTGAAGTAATTCAGCAGTATCTAGCTATAAAGCAAATGCTCAGAAAAAAGGTGGGGGGGAAAAAAGCCTTCTGAGAACGGGCCAGATCATTATATGGGAGAGCATTCAAACACTTATTTTTATGATAAAAATCAAAACCTTTAAAGTCTTAGCCATTCTGTTCAGCTTTCTTGTCTTCTAGCTAGAGAGGCTACATCTGGTCACAGGGAGGAGGCAGGTATCCTCCTGTATCCCAGGACTAGAGAAGGAGCATTCCCTCAGGGTGTTGGACCACTTGTCCGCAGCACTAGACGGTAGCTGGGGAGCAGGCAGGATGAATGCAGACCCCAACGAGCTGCTCTGCTCCTGGCTATATTGGCTGTGGGAAGCCTCTTCTGCGTTGTCAGCACAACAGAGACCAGATTGGCAAGTTCCACCTGTAAAAGATGGGGCCCTAAATGGGCGAGTGGCTGAGCCCCTTTGCAGCAGACGTAAGCGCAGTGACTAGGGAGTGTGAGGAGGGAACCTGAGGAACAGACTGCGCGCTTTGGGAATCGGGCTTGGCAGATCAGCAGCACCTTCAGGATGATCCCTTGTGTCCTCCTTTGCATTAACAGCAGCTTCTGTCCCCGCAAGGTCAAAAACAAACGTGATAATCAAAGACCGAAGAAGGTAGAGCAGGAAGGAAGATGAGAAGGCACATTGCAGTGTTGAATTAAATGGTTGTGGTCCTGATCCAAAGGCCATTTTGATCAATAAAATATCTACTGTTGCCCATGGTGAGCTATTGGGTGAGGCCCTGTTTGACTTAGTTAAAATAAAATGTGACATCAATATTTTCGATCAATATGAGAACTAAAGTTAGCGGAGCGATATTTAGAATTAATGCAACTTAGCTGGCATCAGAAGACTGAAAAATGGGCACTCTTGCCAGAAATGTCTATCTGTAGTTTTTTGAGGATTCTAATGAAAAAGATACACTTCTTCAATCGTCAACTTTGGTGTAGCTGGAATGTCTTGACCTCATATTTGGGATATTCATTTAAACCGGAGGCATCAGTCTCTGAAAGGCTTTTCTAAATCCTATTCTCCACGTTCAGAAAGTTGGTGGTGTGTGCAAAGCGTTGCTTTGTCATGGCACAGCTTGGACGGTAATAAAGGATGATGGCAAGGACTTTTACAATTTGAGAACAGCAGTTATTTTATCTTGCCTCCTTTGCTGGTCTGTAAGCTCTTGCCTGTGGCAATGGTACTTTGAATGTGTAGTTAAGCTGCAGAACTCTGCCTTAGCACATCACAGATGCTGGAAATTCAGAAAGGTTTGGAGAGAGACTGAACAAGTTCATGGAAAACAGCCTGTGAGGATGACTACATAAATTGAAATGTCTAGCATAGATGTCCATCAGCTGAAAAGACCGGAAGCTGGGGGAGTGCTTGAAAATATCATACATGTTGGCCCTCTTCTACCCTTTGCTAAGTATCTGATTTTTGGCAGCTATTGGAGACAGAAGACTTTGTTCTCATCCCACAGTGATTTCTCTTACATTCTTAGGAGCAAACTTGTAACCATACTATCTCAGTTTCTTCATCTGTAATATATGAAAAATTAATTTTATGAGAGTAGATGAATACTTTCAGTATGTCTGCCAAGATAAAAGTAGCTAAGCGATATTTTTTTTTTTCTGGTGCAATTATTAATTACATTTGAAGTTTGTCGGTGTTGAACTGAATGCCTTCAAGACTCGAACCCGTTGTGCAAGGGAGGGTATAGTATTGCAAATATTACTATGTCATCTGTAGTATGTTTTTGGTACTGACCACTAAACGTGTCAGTGCTGTGAATTATACTCAAGTGGTACAAGAGAAATGAAGGGAAAGACATTAAGACTGGTCTGATTTATGTCTATTAACATATGTGCCATAACTTGCCCTTTTTAATTTCTTGTTCTGTATTGAGTCTTTTCAATTAATAAAATAGATGTAACCAAGGTACGGAAAAAACCCAGAACATAGTTTTATATATCATCTTTTCAGTACCAGTTCAGTGACGCTAATTGCCAGCCTAGAGCTTTCTGGAACACATTGTCTTCACATATTTGGTAACATGAGAGTTAGAGAGTGTAGAGCCTTTTTCATAACCTTAATATTTTTATTTATTTACTATTTTTATTTAACCTTAATATGAAACCTGTACAGTATGGTCTAGAGCACAAGTCTTCTGAGGAGCGGCTGAGGGAACTGGGGTTGTTTAGTCTGGAGAACAGGAGGCTGAGGGGAGACCTTCTCGCTCTCTACAACTACCTGAAAGGGGGTTGTGGTGAGGTGGATGTTGGTCTCTTCTCCCAAGTAACTAGTGACAGGACAAGAGGAAATGGCCTCAAGCTGTGCCAGGGCAGGTTTAGACTGGATATTAGGAAAAATTTCTTTACTGAGAGAGTGATCAAACATTGGCACAGGCTGCCCAGGGAGGTGGTGGAGTCACCATCGCTGGAAGTTATAAAAAAAACGTGTGGACGTGGCACTTGGTTTAGCGGGCATGGTGGTGTTGGGGTGATGGTCGGACTTAATGATCTTTTTCCAACCTCAATGATGCTGTTTTATGTGATTGCTAAATTAGTTGCAGGGTTATTCTATCTTTAGAATTAGGACAATTGCTACTGAGTGTGAGAAATAAATAAGAGTGTGAATTAAACAGTGAGTGAGACAAGAGGCAATTTATAAATGTAGCATGTAATTCCATAGTTATCTGTGTTCTTTTACTTTCCACAAGAATTATTTTGCCTTTTTTCCTAGGAATATGTAATTCTGTAGGTACTGAAATGGCTGAATATGCTAATATGCACAATCCATCTGAATAATTTTAAGCAGGTGAATTCAGTACGTTGTTATGCTGCTCTGGTACTCCAAATATTTTTGTGCCTATTAAAAATATTCTGTCATCTCCAATTGCATCCCTCAAGAGGAGGTGTGCAGAGAAGAGTTTCCTGTCCAGAGGGGCAAGGATGCCTACCTCTGATCTTGACCCTGGCTGGAATAACAACAGAGAGGGTAGGTGGACAGCCATGCTTGTGGGTAGAGGCGAGCTAATTGTGCAAGTCAGTGCTCTAGGCCACTAATGGCTGTGCATGCCCATCTCCAAGCCTGGTCTAACACGTCCTGCCTTTCAGCAAGGAGGAGAAGTTTAAATCACTGCTCAACTTGTAATGGCAGAGGTGGTGGTGGTTGTGTGGTTGCCAAATAACACATAGATGTATTTGAATCATCACTTAATTCCCCTACAGAATTGCAGTCTTCCTTGCCCTGAAGGGTCTTCCACAATGCTAGACAAGAAGTTGAGTTACCCGGCTTTCATCCCTACCAAACTATTGCCTGGGATAGCCCTTTCCCATTTTTAGCTGTTTGAAACCAATTTTGATTTCCAGTCTATTTCCTGAATGTGCTAGCAGCTTAGAACTGGAAAGAACAGTCTCCCTTCTGGCTGGAGGCATGAAAGGCTTTTCCCACTCTGTCACTGCCGCCTCTTTTTTTTTTTTTTTTTGGTAACACTGGGAAATGGTGAGAACAGATTTGAGTCGCGGTTTTTTGGCATTATTTCTAGGCTTGGTTTTAACTATGTTTTTGTACTGCCCACGTGATTGATGTGGAGAGAACCTCATCTGTATGAGATGGACCCCTCTTAGTGGATATGCTTCCAGGAAGGATAATCACTTGTTTACATCCCCTCTTCTTGTACTCAGTTACGGCTGATTTTCATCCGGTAGGTTCCTGTGGACAGAAAATGCTGATTTGCTCAGCAAATAGTGTGTCTCTACCTGAAAGCTGGCAGATAAGGCCAAGAGCCGATCGTAGTTGTGGCTAATAAAGCGGTGCAGAAGCTGCTTGTCTCAGCTGGTGGGTCAGGTTAAAACAGCAGAACCTGGAGACTGAAATGAGGAGATCAGGTCAGGAAATGAATGATTTATGCCAGTTTGTAAACCAGGCAGATAGGAGCTGTAGCCGTAATGAGGCACCCACGTAACTGTGGAGCTCATGGCGAGGTTGGTCGCTCAGAGCCTGTTCACAAATCGCACAGGACACTGTACAGTTTGAAGTCTTACAAGCTTTTTTATCCCAAATGGGAGTTTGTTGGATCTCAGGAGTTGCGTATCTCTACATTCAGGGCTAACGATGACAAATGCTTCTCAGAGAATACCCACCCTTTTTCTGGTACTGTGTTCTTTTTATGATATTGTGCATCTGCCCACTCTCCCACTCCCCTCCTACATACCGTTTGTGGCAGTATCGCTGTATATTCTGTTTTTCTTATGTAGCAGCTTCACAGTACATTTTCTGTGTTTAGGGGGGAATTGCTCACAGTCTCCATTTTTACTGAACAGATCTTGAAAATTTAATCTTCAGGCTGATGTCTGCAGCAGTATTTCATTTTGTTCAACGCTGTATATGCAGGGCAATGACTAGCCATTTTCTAATTTTGCTAGGAAAATCTTTCCATCTTAAAACAGAACGCTTCTTTCCTGCAGGTCCATTAGCTGTGTCAAGTATTAAGTAATACATACTTCATGTTCTTCTCCCCAGATCGGGTACGTTCTTTCCAAAATAATATATTGAAAGTTACTTCTTTTTTTTCGCCACATGATGATGAAATATTTTTATGTCTCTTTGAGGTTAGGGGGAAAATGTTTATGGGGCCTAATGGTAAACTCATAGAACTGATCTGAAGTTCTTCTTTGCCACTGATCTTCTGAAGAATACTTGCTGTTTCATTTTGTCTTACTTGGCACCAGTTGTTCCATTCAAGCATCTGATTTTTTTCTCTCGTGTAGCATGGGCTCCAAGGTACATCAAGTCCGTTATTAACTTTTAGGTGATATTTCTGAAAGAATAATTATTTGCGACCGAGCTGATGAGCCTGCACATATCAATCATCAAAAGAGGACAAACTGTGTAATAACCGTGACTCCTGTAAACCCTCCTGTGTAGCAAACCCTATTGCGTGCACTGTATATCAGGATTTAAGCATTTAGTGGCTTAAGGAAACCTTGAACTGTGATTTAGGGACATCGTAAGACCAGGGTTTTTCAGTGTGGTGGCCTGCGATTTGGTCTTACTTTTAAATTTCCTGCTTAAGATGCTGCAAAAAGGTCGGGAAGGTGAATGCTTCCCCACCGTATTGGGAGGGCAGAGTTCTAGGTTGCCCGCTGTTCACTTCTGGTTTACAAGTGACACTACCTGTGAGGTTCATATGATGTTAAGAAGGCAAGGCAAGCTAAGCTACGGTCCTATTAAAGAATCCAGTTTTCTCCTTTATTTTATCCCTTTGGCTGCCTCCACCTGTCTGGCTTTGCTGGTGGCTGGTGCCACAACTACAGCTTGCGTTCCAGCCATCCGTTTTGCGTAGCCTGGTTTCTCACAAATGGCAATAACTGGGAGAAGACCAGCCCGTCTGTACAGAGGAGCTGGACAAAAGGCTGGCTGGCGCTCCGTACCCTGCTTCTCCTGAGGTCTTCTTCCACTAGAAGAATACATTGTTGATTGAATGTGCAAGATGGCTGGCACAAACACAAAATAGATGCCTGTTCCGAAGATGCCTTTAGAGTGCTTCCTAGTTTCCGTATGCAAGCGCTTTGTGAAAACGTGGCCTTCGAAATTTGTGAAACTCGGAAGGTGAAACCCTTTGTAGAGGGTTGTGTTGTAAACCCTTGTGTTGTAAAAACACAAGCCATCCATAATGATTAGTTCCATGGTAATAATAAACGGCCTTGGTCTATGTGAACTGAGAAGAACCCAGCTCTGTGGGTACAGCAGGAACGTGAGGTCGGGGTTAGGCCTGGTGTGTGCGCTAGCGTCACACGGAGAGCTGCCAGGACCTCTGCTGCTGGTGTGGTGCTGCTGCGTGACCGTGAGATTCGCGGTGCGTGGGTTTAGTGGCCCTTCAGCCAGAGTCGGTCTGAAGTCAAGGGATGTCTTGCATAGGGAAACCCGGCTATGAGAACCGTTCCTTTGATTTGGGGGTGTTTAGTGCTGCCGTCTGTGAGCTCCCGTATCCCTGGCTTCTCTGGGGGTGGCTTGGCCAAGGACGCAAAAACATCTCTGCCGCATCGGAGCGTCGCAATCCTCCTGTCCCTCGGGCCCCGCCTGGAAGAGCCGGATCCGTGGTGTTGGAGGGAGTTGAAATGTGCTCAGCTGTCTGCCAGGGATGAACGCAAGGGCTGCTCTTACCTACGCGCATCCCATTTCCATGAAGAAATGCCTGACGCTGACAGCGATAACGGTTACCCGGGGAGGCGGGAGCAGAGCTTTGATACGCTGCTTTTAGCGGGGGGATAAGAGATGAGGCAATGACAGACCCATCTGTCTCTGATATTAAGCTATAAATTCATGTCCCAAACCCAAATAATGCTGGGGGGAGGGGAGAAGGGGGAGACTAATTAACCACATGTTGTCTGTGTCAGGCCACGTGTATAATCATTCTCCGTCTTCCAAGACAGGGCTTCGTAAGTTGTCTTAGGAAGCGCCTGGAAGCAGCTTCTGGTGCTGAATAATAACGAGCAGCGTGCTCGCCGGTATTATTTTTACCTCCGTGGAGTTGAGGCGAGCGGGGCAGGCTGAGCCCGGATTACGCTGCGTGCTTCCCCCTCCTCGCCGCGTTCGGTTCGCTGCTTAACGCGGCTCTCCTGATGCGGCCTCACGTGGCTGCATAAAGGCACAATGAGGAACTTGAATATCGCAAGCCGCTCCCGGGCGGCTCTCCGTGCCGCCCGCAGGTGAGCAGGCTGCGGCCGCTCTCTCTGAGCCCGGCAGCTTTTGCTCCCGGCTTCCTCTCGACTGACTCGGCAGTAAGGGAAGAGCGTGGAGGAGGAGAGCAGGAAAAGCGTATGCTGGGCTCCAGCGCAGACGGTCGCAGCAGCAGCAAGGCAGTAAGTCAGACTGCACCATTTTCTTCTCACCCCGCATAAAGGCGATGAGAGAAGCCGAAGGGAGCTGCCCCCTCCCCCAGCGGTGGTGATGCTGAAGCGGAACCTTCCTCCCAGTCAGAAGACGCAGCCGATCCGGAGGAATCCCAAAAGACTTTTCCAATTTGGTGATGTGTTTAAGGGCCGATTTTTCTTACTCTTTTTTTATTTTTTGCTTTTCCACTCCCCAGCTAAGCCTGAAGCTTGTCGTCCCTTGTAGTCGCAGCCAAGCTGAAGCCGTTTCAGCCTGCTAAGCAGATATTTGCCGGCTGCTCTCCGGCTGCCTGCGTGCGGCTGCGAGCGCTTTCGCGCTTGGCTTGCGTGGACGTGGCTCTCGTGCTTTTGAGTTATGGGTGCTGCAGAGGCTGGAGCAGAGCTGTGACCTTTCCTGGGGTGCCGGAGGAGGAAGAGTGGATTACGCCGTGAAGTTCTGGCGTGCAGCCAGCACCCTTGCGGAAAAAATAAATCACCTGGAGAGCCGCGTGTGGTGGAAACGGCTTCCTTGGAGCTGGTGTTCGCCTCTCCAAAATGGCTCATGCAGCCGCTTCCATTAAAAAAGTTCGAGAGTCTGAACTCGAAGAGAGGGAGAGAAACCTTGAGAAGGAAAGGAAAAGGCAGCGGAAAATCTCTAGGGCAGATCGGAAACGCAAGGTATGAGGGGAAAAACAGCCCCCTTCTCCCTTCCCCCCCGCATACCCTTCCTCTCTCTGTGCAGCACTTCACAGGTGTTCGCTGCCATGTCTGACGCTCTCCCTTTCATTTTCCTGACCTTTCATATCGCATTTCCCTCTTGCATCCCTTCCCATCCTCTCTGAGCCCTGCTGTGGACTTAGCCCAGCTGTGGTGAGATTAAAGCGCTACTGGTCGTGGCAGTCCGCAGCTACACAGGGACCATGCAAATAAAGATGGCCATTGGCACACGGGTATCGCCTCCTTCCCCTCATCCCCCAAAAGGGCGAGGGATGCACGTCGTCGTTCATGAGCCGGCTGTTTCAAGCCTCCAGCTAATCTGAAGAAGTTGTCGGGGAAGGAGGCGGCGGCTGTCTTTGCGCTTTGCAGCATGAAGGTGCATTTCTGTACCTCCTGGCAGCGTTTTTCTCCTATTTCCTATTTTTAGTTCCAGTTCCCACATCGCCAGCAATGCTAAATGCCGCATGTAAGACGCGTCTTGTGGTGCTAGGCGTGTCGGCCGGGTCGTTATGCAGTTAGGTGTCAGTGGTTGCTCCTGGGCTAGCAGCCGTGATTCAGTCTCTTCACACTGCAGGTGTATTTTTCTAGCCTGGGCCTGAAACACAAGGCTGCAATCTCTCGGGTTTCTTGTGTGTGGTGCCGGTGGCAGTCTTTGAGCCTGTTAAAGGCATATCTGTCTAGATGTTTTGGATTTTGGGGAGGTTTCTCCTAATTTATAATTAACTACTGTTTTCCTTCAGTGTTGGAAATGAGGAATGACAGCTCCCGCTGCCTTGCAGGGGAAAAAAAAAAAAAAAAAAGAAAAAAATAATCAATAGAGAGGACTGATTTGCCAGATCGCTCTATAGTTTCCAAGGACACAAATAATATACAGTAGTGGAGAAAATATTAAAAAGCCTGAAGCTTCTGTTAAGGTTAGCTTTAGGACTATATTACATTGGGAGTGCCTGTGTTAATGCCTCCTCATTGCCATTTCTTTTCTGTCATCTCCAGAATCTAGATTGTGGTGTGCGTTAACTCATTCACTGACACCATGTTTTGATCCATTCCTTATAAATTTCTTCTGGAAGGGATGATACCACAAGACATATGATGTCCTCCCCCTTTTTTTTTTTCTTTTCTGCTGCACTGCATGTAAACACAGATCTCTCTGTAAAAAGAAAAAGAGCAGAATCCAGCAATGTAACGTTTGAATTTACAGATCCTTTTGGCAAATCTCTAGGATTCAGAAGCCATCTGCTCCCTTGGCTATAACTGAGAAATCTTGAATTCGTTGTACGTTCAATCTGATGGATTTTCGTATTCTGAACTGGATGACTTAAATAAAATTACCGAGGCTGTTTGATACCTTTGGGAGCTTTGGCTATGATCTCCCTGACTTTTAAAAGGCTCGCTGTGCAGAGTTCATTAAGTTGCATTAGAATTCCCTTTATCAAAACAAGAATGTCATTCCTCATGTATGCAGTGCCTGGGTGCTGGGGCAGAGCTGCTTGGGGCAGATTGTGATTACTAACTTAATCCCCTAAATGGGACACTGCAGCATAAGGTAGTTTTTGTGATTACGTTTTTGCTTGTGGAATTCTCTGCAAAATGGCCTTTTCAAAAAAATTTATTTCATGTGTGGATGTCCTTGCTGGAGGGTTTTTTTTTTTTCATGTTTGCCCAGCAGCCCCTCTCAGTTACTTCATCCTAGTGTGCGTCGTTTTTCCTGATTTTCACATTTCCTATTTCATCAATACATTTGATGGAGAACGCAGTTTTCATACTTGATTAATTCTATCCAGCTTTAATTACTGCCCCTTCTGCTGCCTCTTTCCCAGAGTGCTGTGTCTCCCTGACTGCAACCAGACAGGCTCCGGCTGCGTTCCTGTTAGTAATAACGTATGGTGATGCAGGCTGCTAACCACATTTTCAGACCTAAGAAACACTGGCAGTCTTTACTTAGAAAATAGGGAGAATACTTTAACATTATTTGCTTTTCTTTCTTCTTAATATTCAGCAATGGCCCTCGCTCCTGTCTGCCTTGTACTGCGGCTGTACCTTGCTGTTATGTAAACAAGGGCTTGGCTGCACCCTAAACTTGCCTTCGGATGGTACGGGTGTGGGTTAGGCTGGGCGTCTTCCGTCTTGCTCCTTCTGCAAGACACCTACAGCAGCACAAGTATGACTTTGGTTATGTTTGCATGGTTACATGCTCGTGTCGTGCAGAATGCATAGCGTAGAGCCCATTAGATTTATGAATATGTATATACACGCACACTCATATACACAATATACACAAAATATATAATACACAAGCTATATATTTGTATACACGCACAATCATATACACAAAATACATAATACACATGATGTGTATTTGTTCATAAATTTAAGTGAGAGATACATATCTGTGAGGTATGTATATTTGTATACAAGTCATTTAAATTGCTGAAGAAAAGAAAGTTGTTCTACTGCGAACTGTGACTGTCTCCTAGTAGGTGCAGAGCCCTCTTGGTTGTTGTTGGCTTCCTTGGAAAATGGAGGCTGTGAACAAACTGTATGTGCAGGCCCATGAGAGGTAAAATGTAAATGAATATTCTTTGATTTCTTTCCGCACTTAAACTCTTTCTACGTGTGGGGAGTATGGTCCCAGCTTTGTGATTTTTTTAGAAGCTATTGCATTGCGGTGGACGGATTTTCAGTACAACAGAGATCCGTTTTGTTTGTAGGAACGACAGCGGGAGGGGGAATATGCTAATGTAAGGTGTTGCGCACTGTCTTTTGGAAACCTCATTTGGATATAGGCCCTACACCGATACCCGCTGTATGTGTGAAGCACTGATTTGGCCTTGGGATGGAAACTTCGTCTCTGCCCCTGGAACATCCTGATAATGCAAAAGAGGATAATGAAGCGCCTTGACTTCAGCTCTCCCACTCTGCCGGCATGTTGGGCATCTATCAGTACTGTCCTCTGCATCTCCTGGCGTCCAGGGGTGCTGCGGGGTGTGGGATCTTTGTGGCTTTGCTTCTTCTCTTGGGTATTTTGCTTAATGATGTTTCACAGCGTGATCATCGTCTGTCTGGAGAGGAGCATTACAAACCATGGCTGTAGCTTCTGTGCTTCTTGGGTAGGACCAGAATGTTCTTAAATGTCATCATGTCTGCTGCTTGACATCGCTCTGGACAATAACCACTCCCTGGCCATTAGCAGAGCTGGGAACAGGGCCAGCATCGGCAGCGCTCTTGCTCGGATGATGTCTTTGCAGTCCTTAGACATCCGTAGTTCCTTAAAGATTAACAGAATTATTCCACACCTAAAAATCAGAAAAAAAGGGGTTTGCAGGCTGAAGGCCAATTTAAAGACCCTCTCCTGTGTTCTTTCTGATGTTGATTTCTAAAAGCAGTTGACAAGAGTCAGCTCTGCTCATCTGGCGTTCAAGTGGGGTATTTTCGCTTCTATTGCAGGCAGTCTTTTCTTGCAATGTTGAAAAACATGTACTGATGCAAATACATGCATGTAAGCAAAAAAGCTGCAAGGGTCTGAATAGTTGCGTATTAAAAGCCAGGTACTAACAGAGGAGGTGAGCACCTTAAGATACGTAGATTTTATTGACATGTAGGCGTGACTGCATGACCATTATACCTAAATTCAGGACACGTAAGGCTCAGCTCTGCTTGCCTCTCGGTGTCTTTTGAGATAGCTGAATATGGTTCATCTTTTGCAGAATGAGGACAGAGAAACGGTGTGATTACGCCATGGTCACTCACTGAGTCAGCAGCAAAGCTAGAATTACAGCCTTGGAATCCGGCTTCCTAGCCCCTGGCAGTATCTAACACAGACTTGCTTTTCCCTGCCTAAAATACTTTTCAGGGCAGAGCTTCCTGTCTTTGCATGTGACAAGTGTTTAAAAGCTTTTTAGAAAACCCACAAAAAATAAAAACCCAAAGCAAAAAAGGTGTTATCAAAAACTGATTTTGCTGCCAAATAAAACTGATTTTTTTGAACATACAAATCTAGTAAGCTGATGCCAGTTACCCTTTTACCATCAGTGATGAGGACAGAGTTTGACCGCTGGGCTTTACTGGCAGTAAGTGGGTATTTATTTAGTATTTAAATATACAGTTTAAAAAAAGTTTTAAAAACTTTTTTAAAGGCCAGCCTCATGAGTTCAGCATCCTTTAGCATAAAACGTCCCACGGTATCTGGAATATTCACCATCGCTCGCCAAAAGAAACAGTTGCATCTCAGCAGATTTTGTCCTTCACTTGACACCCTAAGCACTGTCAAAGCTCACACAGAGCTGGTGCTGCTGCTAGGCAATATCTGCAGAAAGACAAGGATGAAGGAAGAAACAAAGAGCTGCTGCTGTCAGAATTCAGGTGTGTACGGGGAAGAGTCAACGTTCAGTAAATTGCTTCCATCGCGTCACCGCAGAAGGCGGGGACGGAGTTTTCTTGTTTTCTTTCAACAGCAGGCCTTTTTTCATGTTACCAGCTCCTTTTTCCCCAACTGAATATCGGAAAGAAATCTCATGTCACAAAATTCATGCAGAAAATGTCACGTTTGTCTTGGAACTGGGTGGAAAAGCCCATTCGAACTTGAAGCATACCTTCAACAGGGGAAGTGGGTATTTGTCATCTGGTACGTGGACTCTGCTCTGAGGCTGGCAGCCACGAAGTTCATCCCTTTGGAAAAGGCCAAAGCTTCAGCGAGGAAGGGGGAACACGGAGGAATTAATGAGTGCTTGGGCGTGCTACAAAAAGGTATCCCAAGGAGAAAGTCATGTGGAGGTATAGTTGTTCACTCTTGGTCACTCCTGCTTTGGTTCATGGATGCCAAGCAGTATCTTCCCGGTGTCAATAGGCAGCAGGATCAGTATAGACTTTGTATTGGGCTAAGGAAGAGAAGGAAAGAGTCTCTCACTGTTCAACCTCTGTATACTTAAAGTTTTCAAGGCTTATGGGAGCTTTAACCTATTTTAACCTACTGGTTCTTTTTCTTTAGCACTGAATGTGTCTTATGCGTTCTGTATTCTATTTGTTGCCTTGGCAAACATCTTTGTGATTCACTAAAATTTCTAGAGGTTTCAAATGCCACTTCAGCCATGAAAAAAAATGTCTTTTTGGTGTTTTGTAACTGAGTGTTTGCGTCGGTGGTGCCTATTCCTGATGCCCTTTGAGCATTTACCTTCTCTATCTCAAACTTGTTTTTTCATTACGTAGGTATTTCTTGGCATGAAAATAATACCCCGCTGTTTGCTTCCTTGTGAAATGGAGCTTCTTTTGATGACATTGCATTTCATAATAGATTGGTATTTGCTGCTTCGGTTTCTAGCTGTCCTATCTGAGGGGGGATATGCATGTGACTGCGACACTGCTGAAGCTTGCAAACGCTCGGCTGTACCGGCACTCTCACGGCATTTAACATGCATGTCCTGCTCAGTCCATCTTTCTCAGGCGAGTTAGCTACCAAGTTGACTGTGGGTTTAACCTAAATGAGGAAAACCAAGTGGGGCTCTAACATGTTGGCCGATTAAGCTCTGTTCACCTTTCTGCAGATAACAGAATGTTACTGTAGTGCCAAGTGTCATTATCTCTACTCTTCTTTGAGACTTTTGTGCTTCATGCCATAATTAAACTGTGAACAAATACACAATATTCTGAAATAAAGCAAGCCAGGGGTTGTAGTAAAGACTGAGGATCTCAGCTTCCCTTACTTCTGATGGGAAAGGAGTAACGTTCGCTACAAGTTTACATTTGCTCTCCTTTCTATTGGTTTGTTGTCTAAGCATACCGTGATTTATATGTGGCTTTTAAATTTAATTTTCCTTGATAAATTTTGAAAAGCGGCATTTATTTGTTCTTAATAAATCACACGCAGACAATATTTCAAAACACAGATTGTTTACCTAAGAGTGTTTTTGGTATCTTGGGTAAATATGCCTCTCGACAGCTTTAAATTGAATGTATCCACACTTGGAATACTGGAGAAAACATTGTCTCAGTAGACAGGATTGTGGGGTAGGTTAGTAGATAGGTATCGTGAAATAAAGATAATGGTGATACTCGCTTCTTAGCGTATTTAGCGAAGAGGAGTGTGCTTGGGCTTGGGTCTAGGGCTCATACAGCACACATGTTGCACCCGCTGGTACTTGTCCCTTCTCGCTAATCGGCATGACGGGCACAGGAGTGGTCTGAATCTTAGACCCTCTCTCACTCCCTGCTACGTGTGCAGGGAGGCATGGGGTGAATGAAGGAAGTCAAGCTATATTATAATCCTTTCACAAAGGTTGTAATAGTTTTCCCTGTTATTTCCCCCATGAGAAGACGGGGCAGGAGGAGTACTTGGGTGGGGGACATCTGACTTGGCGGGGCCTCCAGAGCTGCCCCTCAGGTGGCAGCTTGCGCGCCGCTCCTTGCCGGTAGCTGGGGCTACCGTTCTCATTTAGCCGTGAGAAGATGGAGCGATGTGTATGTGTATCTCTGCTTCTTTCTCCCGCCTTCCTTCCCCCAATGGAGATAAGCAGTCAGGCTTACAGCTCCCTTGTGTTAGATACTGTACGCAGGAGGAGGAAGGCGTCTTCCTGGCATGCTCAGTCCTTTTGCATTGGAAAGCTTGCTTGATGCCACCTAATTTAATGGCGGACACTTTGGATTTTATGGCTGGATTGACTTATAACGTGATTGTTTCCATAAAGTTACAAAACTGTCCAAAAAGCCCAGGTTTTCTTCTCTCAATCCATCTATTTTGGTAAAAAGAACTTTTGCTGAACTTTAAAAAGAGCAACCAAGAGAGAAAAGAAATGCCAGCACCTGCCTGTGGTGACTCCCCCTATCCTGGTCTCTACAAATTTACCAAGCATGAATCCAACGTAGCAGGAACTGCGAGTGATTAAGAAAATTAAGAGATCATTTACACATTGAAGGAAATTATCCCCGATAAACTTTTGTGGCTTTTTGTTTGGTTTTGTTTGCCTTCTCATAAAATGTCTCATTAGGTCCTTTGAATCGGTGACGTTTTCTGCACTGGAGGAGTTACTACGTTATGTTTGGGCAGTTCTGTGCTAAGCAATGAAAAACAGTGTTTGAAAGGAAATTTTACAAATGGAGGTCAAGAGCTAAAAAAGTAATGTAGATATCAGATGTTAAACTATGCGATGTCAAGCTTTTAGGAACCTGGCTCCTGCAATTTAGTCCCTCAGGCTTTTCTACTGAGCTCCTGGGGAGAGTTTGGCACCTGAAGTAATAGTGGCATATGAGCACTGAGAGATCATACTTCAGTGGCGAGGTTTGGAGCCATGCCCTGGGGTATATATTTGCCAACATATAGCGCATCTGGAGCGTGGAAATAGTGAGTATGTCCGTAAGCACTGTAGTAGGATTATTGCCATTCAGGTAACAGTTCTTCCCCTGAGGTGGTGCCCTCTCCAGCAAAGACTCACAGTCCAACTGGAGCACGTTTCCGCGGATCGGGAACGTGGGAAGCGTCATGAGCTGCATCTGTCCGGTGATAGAAGTTGTTATTCAACAATTTTTCATTGCTTCAGAATGTAAACAAATGTGGTGTTACGAATATGTGTTTCTTGGTCAAGTGTCTACTTGAATTTCTTCCTGTTCAGTCAACGTAGTGAAGATGGAAAGAAGCGTTCAGTGTACAGTTTGGGATGCTGTCTGAGATTTAACTTCTGGGTGATGAGTTCAAATGAGTTGTCCTAAAACTACTTTAGTGCTAATGCCTTCTAAGTGAGTTATTGTGTAAATTGAAGATTAATGAGGTGACTGGCAGTCATCCCTTCAAGTCCTGGTCATATTCAAATTAGAAAATACAAATTTAGGAAGTGGTCTTTGTTAGTCATACAGTGTCATGCTAGAGATATTGTGAAGAATAGGACTAAACAAAAGATGGATCTGCTATCAGTAATTAAGGTTTTTGTTGACCAATGTAACAGAAAACTTTCCCCTTTAAATATTTTTTCCATACTCATTTCCAGTCAGGATATAGAATATGTTCCAAAGTAAAGACCTGAACTCATCTTTATTTAGAAAAAGCTCCTTGATGTCAGAGAGTTGTCAGTTGTAGGTCAATGATACCAGTCCTGTAGCATTTTTCAGGTGTGATGAAAAACCTTTGTTCATCCTGTAGGTTCTATTCTTGTCCTAACAAAATGGTGCCTAAGTTCCTGAAGCTACTTTTAATTTTTAAAAAAATATTTTGCTTTTTTGTGAGCTTGTCATCAACTTTATCCAAACTTAGTGTTTTTCTTTCTCCGTCAGAATTTTAGCAATATCCTACCACTGATAGTAAAACAGATTTCCGTACATTATTGACTTGACTCTATATGCTGACAAAGTATATTTTGTGTTGCTTTTTGAGAAAGTAGGGGTTACTTGAAGTTTTTTCAAAAATAATTCCTGTTCTCTGCATTGATCCCAAGCAACTCCTGTTGTGGAGTCATCGAGGCACTGGCTAGTTTTGTTTGAATGTCTGACTGGAAGCTTCTTCTAAAGAGAATACATGGTTTGCAAGAACTGTTTTCCTATACTTAACCGTATAAAATCAACATTTCCCCCCCCCCTCCCCCCGAACATGGAGTTGCCCAGGTGTAAGTAGTAGGTATTCCACACTGTTACACAATTATATACAGTATTAGGGCATATAATATGAATTACTGAAATCTGACAAACGTAATTAAGTGAATTTCAGATGGTTCACAGAGCTGACACTGGACAAGGTGCTAACATGTTGGCACTGTTCAAGGGTTCTCTCTTGGTAATTATTTATCGAAGTTCCATATATGTAAATAGATTTAGTGTTTTGCTGATAGTTTTTCAGGGCTTACTTCAAAACCACGTTAACGCTCATTCCTGTACTAAGACCTTGCCCATACAGATCAATACAGATTAATTGCTAGCTGCCCTTTTACCAGTAACTGAAAACAAAGGCTGCAATTAAAAAAAAAGTCCGTATTTACCAACTATTTGTTGATGCCAATGAATAACTTAGCATGTTGACCTCTTCAAAAGATAGCGTGCTTAGATCTTTGGAAAAGAGACAATTTTAGGGAACTGAGCCTAAGTAGGTTTCAGAGTAGATATTTGGGATCCCTTCTATTTAAGGTCAGCTTCTCATCCTCTAGCAAAATTCCCACCGTAGCTGGTGGGGATTGTGTTGTGTGTGGACTCTGTTCCCTTTCTGATGAAGGGAGAGTGAGAAAGAACAGAAAGAGAAAGGGGAAGAGAAGTAACACTGGATCTAAAAAGTTATCTTGTCTACATGTGCACTGAAAAAGTCCGTTGAGACTAATTTTCTACAAAACAAATGGTTGGATCAGGTCATGAAAAACTTGCAGTGTCTCATATTTAGAAAATACTAATGTGACCTGATGAAGGATGTGCATTTATTTCCACCCTGTAATTTGGATGTGCATTCTCTTTTACTTCTAGATGTAAAATAAAGCCATTGTTGAGAACCAGCATTCACCTGAGATGGATGTAGCTCTTATTTCCCCAGGCTGGTGGAAAATGATTTCAACCCACAGACCCATAATAACAAATTTTTCTAGGCTGTTTTAGGTTAAATAATTTAAGCTAATTTTAAATTATTTACTCTTTCTGGCCTATGCTATGTCAGGATGATCTAACAAAGACATGTCACTGCTCAAACCTAGTGAAGCTGACAACGCGACAGGAGACTTGAACAGATAAAAGCTAGTTAGGCCATGATTTAGTCGGAAGCGGCTGGATCTTGTTGAGCCTTCTTATTCCCCTGCTTCATTTTTTTTTTTTAAAGGCACCAAAGCAGCAGAGAGGAAGGAAATTACCTGCACCATGTTGATAATACTGTCACGACTGTAGCAGTAAGAGGCAGTAAGTAAGGTTTACCAAACAAGAGGACTTCAGGCCCCAATTAGTTAACGGAGAATAATTACGCTCAGCAAGTACTTTTCGTTTTTGCTGATGAATGTGTTACTGGACATCTGAGTTGCCTGGAGGAAAGGAATTGCTGCTGTTGGCCAAGTTTCCAGGCCAGGTAGACTCAATTCCACTTAACTAAGTCAGGCAACAGTGTAAGTAATCTCTGTTTTAGCCTCTGCACAGGGTCTCCACAGATTCGATGACTCTGTTTAGTCATTATTATCTTATTGAAATAACGATGTTGATCTGTCTCATTATAAAACTTAAATTCTTGCACCAAATGAAAAAAACCCCAAAACTTTATGTAACAGCAAAAGGAAAAAAAAACCAAAAACAACCCAACCAGTCATTTTCCAAATGGTGGCTATTTCTTTTTATGTTGTTGATGGGAAAAATTATGTATGGATAGATACATTTCGGAAGCATTTTGATAGAGCAACATGACTTTGCAGGAGGGATTCAGCAGAATGTAAAACGCTGTTGTGAGCCTTAAATTGACATGCCAAGCTGCTGCGTGCAAAGCAGGCTTGGCTTTAATGATTATGGAATCATTTTGCAAAATGGCATTTGCTGAAGACAAAAAAGTCAATTGGATTTTTAAAAAAAAAAGTTATTTTGGCTGGTCAGTGGCAATAGCAGCAAAATTTTTCTGAAGAAATGCACGAGGACTCCCTAGCAACTAGATCAAGTATGTGCTATATTCGAAATACTGCTGCTGTGTTTTCTGTGAAGAAGCCAGCCTTCACCCCCTGACACTGCACCCACGCTCTCTGTGCTGCTCAGCCTAATTGCGTTTGGCAAACGGCAATTTGAGCGAATGACCGCTGCGTCAGGGTTATTTTTAGGATGACAAAAAAATTCCTGAAGTCGGGGTTTATTTCCTTTTCTTGACTATCATCAGGCCAGCGCAAAGCCTGCAGCGTTGTCTGAAAGGTAGATGAACCACTCAGTCGCTTCTTCGGTGATTATTTACTAGCGTCTCTTTCCTCAGATACAGGCACTAGCAGTACGTACTTTAACAGAGCTGTTTCTCTGAAGTAGTGGATGGTATTAGCCTGGTGAACGATGAGGCCTTGAAAAAGGTTTCCCAAACAAATGAAATGAGAAATAATTAATAGCTGTGCACAGCACTGGCTCCGTTGCGGAGCTCTGCATTGCAGCACGAGTTCGCCCAGGCTGAAGTACGTACGTTCTTGGCCACCTTCCCCCTGTGGCTAAGGAAGCCTAGCCCTTAACCCATTTGTTTTAGTGGATTTAGAAACTTTAACCCCTAACCCTAAATACTGCTCTCTGCGCCTGCGGTGTGCCATTGCCGAGGAAAACGCGGTTACGGAAGGAGCGCAGGCAGGATACAGTTATTTGCAGAGGTTAAGGTGCCAGTACAACTGATGCAGGGATCTAGGTTGCTGCGTAGCTTAGAGTTAGACTGAGGATTTGTCCCTGCAGCATTGGTTTTTAACCATTGGTACGGTGTTCTGATGGAAACCTCAGTGCATGTTCGCTTTTAGCAGCTCTTGGTAACTTCATTAAAATGGAGGAACAAAAGGGAATTATCTAAGGGCAGCTTAGGAGCAACCAAGGTATTAGACAGAAACTTTAAGGTTGGAAAAGACCTTTAAGATCATTAAGTCCGACCATCAACCCAACACCACCCTGCCCACTAAACCGTGTCCTCAAGTGCCACGTCCACATGTTTTTTGAACACCTCCAGGGATGGTGACTCCACCACCTCCCTGGGCAGCCTCTTCCAATGCTTGACCACTCTCTCAGTAAAGAAATTTTTCCTAATATCCAATCTAAAACTCCCCTGGCACAATGTGAGGCCATTTCTTCTCGTCCTATTGCTGGTTACTTGGGAGAAGAGACCAACACCCACCTCACCACAACCCTCTTTCACGTAGTTGTAGAGAGCGATAAGGTCTCCCCTCAGCCTCCTCTTCTCCAGACTGAACACCCCCAGTTCCCTCAGCCGCTCCTCAGAAGACTTGTGCTCCAGCCCCCTCACCAGCTTCGTTGACCTTCTCTGGACATGCTCCAATACCTCAATGTCCTTCTTGTAGTGAGGGGCCCAACACAAGATTTGAGGTGCGGCCTCACCAGTGCTTCAGCTTATGAATATGGAGGTAGTAGAAAAGGCTAATTAGCACCAGTTTTATGTTTACCTCAGTTTACCCATTTTGTAAGTCATATAGGTGGATTTAGCAGTGCATATTCCTTTACTTTGAGCAATAAACCATCATTATTTTGTAGTCTCTACATAGCTGTGGTAACAATCATTGGTCCAGAAGCCTGAAATGCAGAAAGCGGTGTTTGATCCTTTTTTAACGTAGCTGGTCAAACCGACTTTAATATGCAGAGTTAGTGGTACGAAAACGGAATGCTCGAGAGGAACCAGCCTCCTTCTGGAAAAGGTGTTTGAGATGGGCAAGGATAATTTAGAGACAGGGAACTGTAATTAAAGGTTACAAAACAACTCTTGCTTTTATAACAATGTAGAGTATAATCTCAACTCATTGAAATTCCTGAAAGATTTTTTCCAAAAGATTTCAAACGGGAGATAATTCACCTCATATTACGTAACTATCTTAGTGCTTTATGTTTTCCGATGCAATTTGTGAACGTTTGTTCAATTTCTGTAATATAGCTCTGTGGTGGAAACAGAGCTTATTTATAGCGGAGAGTAATGTTAAGCAAATACACCTTGAGGACCAAAATGTTCTTCAGCTAAGTCTCATGTTCTATGACCTGTCCTGTTCAAATCACCACGTTGTGGGCATGAGGGAGAGCTTTGGTGTTCTGAAACTATTTTTAAATCTAATAACATTCTAAAGATAGTGATTAAAATAATTAGAGAAGCAGAAAGAACTCGAAAAACACAAATGGGATTGGAGAGAAGTTTGCAAAGGCCGAGGGCTAAAATGAAGGCATTCTTTCGCAACACCAAGAACTCGAGATGTTCGTGTGCTACCAATGTATTGCTTTTTGGAGAAGAGCATGCTTGCTTCACCCTTGCAAAGGAGCTAGTGCACTTCTAACCCATTTGAATATAAATTCTAAATATTCTTCTCTGGTTTTACTTTTGAAAGTAATTTCCGGTAGTCGAGGTCCTTCAAATTGGTAGTCCTTTAAGTTTGCTTAGATAACTCTATTAAGCAGTTCAGGAAAGGCTATCTGAAATATGCTTTGCTGCCTATTTTATCTTACAGTTTCCTATTACTTCGTAATAGCATATACGCAACTAAGAGCAAGGCAGTCCCTGTAATGGCAAGATGCTTGTTCCAGTTGTATATGAGCTCCTCTGACAGTCATACATTATACGGAGGGGTAAATCGGATATACATTTCAGTTCTTTTTTTCTGTGTGCTGAGATCATTTAAAGTGTATTAACGGCTTCTTAAACTGTTATGTTGTCTCTTGTATTTTTTAATTTCTTGAGATTATTAATACAGAAGCTTGCTGGTACTTAAACCCTCCCCAGGGTTTTGCTGGGGTGGGAGACCTCTGTTGGTAGTGAGAAATAGGATCAGAGAGTCAACAAAAATGTTCACTTCCTAAATACTGCTTTAGGGTATCTGTAGCTTTACCCAAGGTATTTGTGCAAGTGTTAAAAACGGATACGTCTTCGCTGTGCAAAGATAATGCGGCGTCAGGTGGTGGTCACTGGTTCAGCAGGAAGAAGGGTCAACGTTTTGCTATGTGTAGATAGTTTTTGTTTGAGACACGTGCAGAATTTTCTGTGGAAACCGTCTTGCAGTGGACACACAGGAGAGTTATTTGAATATAGAGAAAATATTGTAATTAATTTTTTAAAAATACTTTTAGTCCTTTTTTAATACAGGTGAATATTCCAAGGAGCTGTGGAATTGTTGGACGTGTCTGGCTGAGGAATATTGGAAGAGCATCAGAACAGTTTCAAAAAAGCAATTAAGAAATTGCACAAGCTTCTGTCCCGATAGCATCATGTTGGGAATTATCTAAGTGCAGCTTAGGAGCAACCAAGGTATTACACAGAAACATTAAGGTTGGAAAAGAGCTTTAAGATCATCAAGTCCAACCATCGACCCAACACCACCATGCCCACTAACCTATGTCCTGAAGTGCCACGTCCACACGTTTTTTGAACACTTCCAGTGATACATAGCTTGGGGTGTTGTTTAGTCCTTACGCGAACACAGTTTCTGCTATGTAGAGCGAAAGCTTGATTTTGCAGAGGTTTGGAAAAAGTTACTAAGCGTTCATCATTATGAAAGGTGAAATTTGGTCCTCATGCTTCAAAGCAATTGCGTAGTCCAGCAAAACTGGAGCCATGGCCATTGTCTTTTCAGAATCGGGGAGAAGGGAGTTTTGGTTTTCGATTTGCAATATTTTCACTGCAAGTCTAAGAACAAGAGCTGGACAAGCTGGAGACAAGCTTGAGAAGTGGGTCTGTGAACCTCATGAGGTTCAACAAGGCTAAGTGCAGGGCCCTGCCCCTGGGTCAGGGCAACCCCTGGTATCAGCACAGGCTGGGGGGTGAAGGGATGGAGAGCAGCTCTGCCGAGAAGGACTCAGGGGTGCTGGGGGATGAAAAGCTGGACATGAGCCGGCAATGTGTGCTCACAGCCCAGAAGGCCAACTGTAGCCTGGGCCGCACCCAAAGCCGCGTGGCCAGCACGGTGAGGGAGGGGGTTCTGCCCCGCTCTGGGGAGACCCCCCTGTAGGGCTGCGTCCAGCTCCGGAGCCCTCGGCACAGGAGAGACACGGACCTGCTGGAGCGGGGCCAGAGGAGGCCCCAGCGATGCTCCGAGGGCTGGAACAGCTCTGCTGGGAGGACAGGCTGGGAGAGCTGGGGGGGCTCAGCCTGGAGCAGAGAGGCTCCGGGGAGACCTTCCTGCAGCTGCCAGGGCTTAAGGGGCTTAGAAGAAAGATGGGGCCAGACTTTTTGGCAGGGCCTGTAGAGATAGGAGAAAGGGTAATGCTTTTAAAGTAAAAGAGGGCAGATTCAGACTAGATCTAAGGAAGAAATTTTTGACAATGGGGGTGGTGAAACCCCGGCCCAGGTTGCCCAGAGAGGTGGTAGGTGCCCCATCCCTGGAAACATGCCAGGTCAGGTTGGACGGGGCTCTGAGCACCCTGATCCAGTTGAACATGTCCCTGCTCATGGTGGGGGGTTGGACTAGATGACTTTTACCAATCCCTTCCAACCCAAACCATTCTAAGAAAGAAGCACCCCTCAAATACTTAAGAATGGACTATTCGGAGGCAAGCTAACATACTTGCATTTTAAAATTATTTTTATACCTTTGCTTTCTTGCTCTTTCTCCTATTCTTCCGCATAAAATATTGCGCATTAGAAAATTGAAGGTTTTCCTTATACTGTGCTAAAACTGGCGTGTTCTTCCTTGTGATGAATACGCAACTTCATTTTGTACTGTATAGCTTATGGAGGGAGCTTAAGAAAAAGGGCCAAAATTACCTGATTTAAAATGTGCTTTTAGAAATAGTACCTGTAATGTAAGGGGGGGGGGGGTGTAGGGGTGGGGAGAAAAGGAAAATTGCGCGTTGGAAACATTACACGCAGAGAGAAATGTTGATGGTCTCACTGCTTCCAGGAGGACTGAGGATGCTTGACCATTGATGGACGAGGCTGGGGGTTGTAGAGAAGCCGGTTAACAGAACAGCCACGTGCTGTTCCTTCTCTGATTTTTGTCCTTGATGGTCCTTTAGTGCAAGAGGGAGTTGGAGCGGTGACTGAGAGGACCGCCTGGCCGGGGATAAACTGATCCTATGGCAATCCGAAGGCAAAGATCGCGTTTGACTTCAGTGGGTGCTGGAGCAGGCGTGTAGAGAATGGATAAGAATAGCCAAATATTCATTTAATCAGACAGCTGCTTCCCATGTATGTGGTGTTGCTCTCCTCCCATAAGTGAGTCATCTTTGCAGTAATAAAACAAGAAATTAATTTGTCCCTTTGAATGCAGTAGGACTATTCAGAACTCTCACATAGGATCAGAGGTCTTTCACATAATATTCATTTTGCCTGGGAAATGTTAGCCTCCTCAAGTATTTTATTACACAAAATTACTTTGGCTTAGGATATCATTGCATAATATATGTGCTTTTACTTATCTGCGAGGGGTTTTTTGGGGCTATTGTTTATCCTGCCATATAAATTCCTTTTTCCTGTTATTTTTACTCATTTTGAACGTAAAATACAAATTCAAGTGGGAGTTGCAGTCTGTCTGATGAAAGCCTGGGATTTGAGGCTTTGTCAGTGATCTCCGTCGTGACCTCAGGCTGAGGTCTGAACCTGGCTGAACTTTGCCTTCAGTGCATGTAAAATGGAAATAATTGTGCTTATTCTACTTTGCAATACAATTCATAATATGAAGGCAAGTGTTATGATTACCTTTGAACGTTTATAAATATTTACTGTTATCAACTTCTATGAGACGTTCTGCTTAGGAAAACAGCCGCTTTAGCAGAAACCTGGCAAAATTCATAGAAATACTCGTATCTACTGTTTCCCTTTATCAGTGTTGATATAAATTATTATAATACTGATTTGTAGTCATTTATATCTCATCTACAGCACATGTTTCGCTTTTGCTCTGGAAGATTATCTGGATTGAGTTCCTGAAGGTATAAGTCTCATAGGAAAGAATGAATTTAGTGCAGTATTCCAGAAAATAGAAAGTCGCTTCAAGTGAGATGGGAATCTCGGTTCCTCTTCTCTGTTGGTGTGTTTATTTGTGTATTGTACTCTCAGGTAGCCAGGTACATCATAAAGCACAATACCCACTTATTTTTTTAGCCTGTATAGTACAGGCTAAGGACCAGTTTAGCAATGTTGTTTCTGCTGATAAGCACTTAAATAAATGAGTCCATAGGACTTCCCTGCTCAGGCTGGTCGCATGAAGAAGTGCGGCCCTCTGAAAGGAGGGGTAACAGGAGTCAAGTCTGAAGGAACTGGAACCTATTTGTGGCCCTGCCTCTTAAAAACTGCGCTTAGCTAATTGCAAACACGTTCATTTTCTGTTGCGTGTAACTAAAATTTTCTGTGTCTCTGTCCCATTTGTTGTTATAAAGATGCTGTCAGAGAGAAAAGCTGGAAATGTGGGGTTGAGAGAAAGCGTTGGAGAGGGGTTGATTACTGGAGGCTTGTGACCTATTTTCCATCTTGTAGTTGCCTCTGGGCTAAATTTTGGTGCTCGGCCATGAAGTCCAAGTAAAGGAGTTGAAATAGCGGCAGAATAGGGCTGGAGAGAAGTAGTACCGATGCGAAAAGACTCTCCAAAATGGAAGAGTGCTGGATGTCGTGAGGGACGTAACTTGCCATTGCCTCCTTCGGGTTGTGCAGCCCACCCTGCCTCCATCCGCTGGCACACTGGAGTCGTGGGACGTGGTCGGGGCGGGTGGGGGACTGCTCATGGCTAAGGATTTCCCAAAATCTTGGGGACGCTGTAAGATAGAGAGGATAATTCAGTAACGTAATTTATTTGCTAAATGATTAAATGTTACAGTAATAACGTAACACAGAATTTAAACTGCTACTAGCACTTTCTTTGCCATAAGAAATTTTAATTTTGAAAGAAAAATACAGGCTTTGCGAAAGGTGGTTTTGTAAATTGTTTTGTTTCTTGCTGGCACTGTGGTTTTTTGGTATGGTGGTTTTTTTTTTTTGTTCGTTTTAGCTGACATTAGAGTTTACAAGCACGTAATTTTGGTTCTGTCTTATTTGATGAAACTTTTGTCGCTCCGTGAGGGTGCTTTTTGTGTGCATCCCATCTACTAGGTGCTACCAAACTGCAGAGTACTTGTTAAGTTCCTCTTCTTTGTTAGTTCAGAATTTTGTGGTGTTGGCTTTTAGCAGGGGTTTTTTTGGGTGAAAGACGTCCTGAATCCGTGCTTACCTGAGTTGGCTAATGCCTTAGCTACAAAACTAATATTTATTTGATTGTCTCATGTGTTTACTTTTCATAAGAATGCAAAGGTGTTCCTAAAACCTTGGATGTTTTGCCTCGTGTTTAACAGTCACGGTATGTGCACCATTAATGTTATGCATGTCACAGCGTCACTAATGACGAATGATAACTGAAGAAAGCTTTATAGAATACTTAGGACTTCTCTGGAAATAAACTTCTTGGTTTTGTCATTGTGCCCCTTCGTCTCTTTAACGTATAGACGCTACTGTTTTTAATAGTCTTGAGAGACTACAGTATGCAAAAATTGACCTTTGTCTCATGTCAATTGTACATAATCAGTCTTACTCTCACAATTTTTAATTTATACATAATTCAGAATTACCACATAATTCTTTTGATGAAGACTTGGTTACAGATTATGTGCTGCTTAGTATGTCCTTTGGTGTTTCTATTAATTGCCTGGAGGTCAGTTGTTTGGTTTTTTTTTTTTTTTTCTGGGTGGTACATCTAACTGGCTGATAAACTATGTGAAGATGTCTTCTCAATAACAAGATCTCAAATGGAAGTTTATTCAGTTACATAGCATACTTATTTGTTTCACATGCTATGCTATTCTGTCCCTCGTTTGGATGATGTATGTAAGGCACAAATTGTCGCTTGCATACCGAAACCAGAATTCTTGATTGTACTCTGTTAAAACACTTTTGATTGTAGAGAATTGCTTTTGGAAGATTGTCATCTTTTATTTATCATTTATTATAAACTACTTCAGTGTGGGGAAAGAAAAAATATTAGGAGTAATATAAAGTGAAGTTTTCAAATACTGTTTGTTGACATGCGATGAGTAGAGCATATGAATTTTCATTTCATGACTCTCTCTTTCTTCAAAGGTTGCAAACATAAACCCTTTAGAGTTTGCTCTAAAGAGGATGTCTTTTCATCTGCCCAGAAGCCTTATCAACTTGTTAAAGGCAGAGACTTGGAGTCAGTAATGCTGGATGCGGTTTCGTTTCTTCAAGCGAGTGGTGCGGTTAGCTGAGCACATATAGCATAAACTGTAATATTACAGAATAGAGAAATGACACTGTTTTGTGGTCGTAGTTCAACTAAATGTAAGTCCATTTTGCACAGACAGGTTGTTTTCGACATGGATACAGATATATTCAATGTGTGTGTGTATACGTGTGTGCATGTGTATACGTGTCGGTGCGCATTGACGCATACTGTTTTAGCATGTGAATTGGAGGGGATTAGGTGTAGTGTTCTCTCAGTGTCACTAGATACTCTTTTTTGATTCTACTTTAACCACAAAGAGCAATTTACTGAAACAAATGGCTTAATATTCAATAATTCAATATTATGCAGATTAATAGAAACACTTGTTATACCAGATGTATTTAATAGGCCCTGAGATAATAGGCAGGCACTGGGTGGAAAATAAAAAAAGTAACTGAGAACTACATGTATGCGCTTAAGAACCCATGTAATTATGTACATGAGCAACCACTAATTATTTTGGGAGAATAAAAGCTAGGATCAGGGGTCTAATGCTAACCAAAAATGTATCATTCTTTGAGGATTCCCTGAGAATATCCTTTTTTTTTGTTGTTGTTTAATTAGCAAATATAGAAATGGGAAAAAATGTTGCATATACATTGCATCTGATGCTCTTTCTTTTTTTATACTTAAGTTGGTAGGTGACACTGAAACATGTGTTTCTGTATCCTGTTCTCAATTTCTTGGAGCATTTCTTAGGTGTTGAAGGCTTGAGTATACTTTCTGTTACCAGAATGTATGCCCAGACAGTAGCTGCCTTAGAGACAAGAGGGTAATTCTCTACTCGGTAATTGCAAGCGGTATTTAGAAAGAATAGTTATACACAGACACAATTTCAGAATGTATTTAATACTGAAATAAATCATGCTTGGGGTTTTTTTCAGCATTTTATAAGTAAACTGGTTTCCCTAGTTCCACAAAAGGTCTGATAAGACCGTATAACTTTGAATTACCATTTTGCATATATTAGACTAGAAGTAGGTTTCATCATCCTGCTTAGGACAGAGCTTCAGGGAAGATCAGTTAGTTACAGACCATTTTTCTCTTTGAAGTTGCAGTGCAAAAATATTCAAAGCTTGTAATATGGTAACTTTTTAAGGGAAAAACCCCCTATGTTAAAACAGTGTTTTCAGGATAAAGCAATGTTTAATACGAAGAAATTTATCAGAACCTGTGCTGCTTTGTGGTCCAGAGATAAGATTCTGTGCTATTTAATATACATGCAGCGTTTCTTAAAATATTTCCACTCTTTCTCTTCCTTGCATGTTAGATTAGCTTATTAACAGAACACTACATCTGAGAGTGAAGCGGTTACCCTTGTCTCTGGTTCATATTGCTGGTTTGCTCTGTTCTATTATAATTGATTAACCTCTTGCTTCCCATTACCAGCATTGCCGATACCACTGCTGCATGAAAGAAACAGAGGGACAAGTGAGTTCTAGGCAGGAAAACATTTGGACTTCAATAAATGTTGGACATTAGCCTGAATAAAGTCTGGTTTAGTGAATGTCACTGAATGGCTAGATCTTTTTGAAAGGAAGAATGATGCATTTTGCATTGTTACCTTTCATTGCTCATTGAATTAATTGATTCTTTTAAACTACAGTAAAACAAAAGATGCACCATGTGTATATTGTACACATACATATATATAGAGACATACTATCTTTTATGTGTTATATATGAAACATAGATTCTCCTGACAAAGTGATTTTACATGAACATATGGAAGTTTTGTCTTGGAAAGTTGTATAAAATTTGTAAGAAACGAAACCGAAGCGAGAACTGCAGAAGCACGCAGGAGAAGGGTCAGTGCCCTGTTTCTCGTAACGCAGTGCTTTCGGGGGGAGGCAACGGGGCGATCTGTAGTGCGCCTGTTTCTCTTCCTTCTGTATTTCAATAACACGGATTTAAGAGACTGAGATTTTCTCAGAGTCAGCAGTGATCTCCTGCTGATGTGTTCAAGAGGGAAGATAGGATGATTATCTTAGAGAAAAGGATTGAGGCCTTACCTGCATATTCCAAATTCTGAATGAGATAGCTTCACGAAATCCTACAAGATGGCTTAAGGCAGAATTACTATCCCGTCCGTGTTAAGGAACAAAAATCAAAGCTACTCAAGGGCCAGATGTTTCATTTAGTTTAAGACCGAACTGCTGAAGACAAGTAGGTACCAATTAGAGCTTACTGCCACAGAGGGATATTAAAAACATGAAGTTTTAAAAAGTTTACTTTTGCTAAGAAAAGAAAAAATAAAAGCTGTTTTGGGCACAGGAAGTCGTAATATACTTGATAGTTATGTTGGCATGAGTGGGTCTGGATGGCCTTCATAACCTCTTACCCTGAGATTCATCTTTTTGGTGCAGCAAAAGCTTTGCTGCATCAGTGCTCTTAGATTACTCCTTCTCATAAGATCCCACAGTGTTAATCAAAGTAAAGCTGGTATCACTAAATCGACCTAAACGCTCCTCTGTGTTGGCCAAGTGTACTGCGAATGCATCTGAGGCTGTGGCTTCCCATCGTTTCCTGCAATACCACGTTTGTGCTGGATAGCATATGCGTGCGGGTTCTTTAATGTAGTGAAGAGCTTTATCTTTGTAACACAATTACTGTTCTCTATATATCAGCAAATACAAATAATTGCTACGCATTAAAAGTACTTCTTCCTTCGTTCTGCAAAACAGGGGTGGCCAAGATACAAGTCCACCAGAACAACGCGGTTCTGCATTTGAGTTGGAATCGAGCAGGTCTTAATTTTATAATTTGTGGTCATGTTTAGACTCCAGCCGAAGAACTGCCCATACAGTCCTGCAGGTTTTCTTGCCCTGACTTGAGAAAATGATGGTCAGCAAATTAAATAGATTAAGACCAGCTGATAGAATTCTATTCAGTATTTCTTCCACTGGTTTGACCCAGACTTTTCAAGTCAACCACAAATTTTGCTAGTTGTGTGATTAGTCAATGGACCTTGTAATAGTTCCTGTGTGTTTTTCCGTGTTTGATGTTAACACAAATGTTGCATTTTTAATGAGTGTTTCTCTTTGGAAAGTAGAAGATTGAAGCAGGGCTGAGAAAGAAAAGAAATACCGACCGTATAGCTTTTATGTGAGAAATATTTATGTGATACGTCAACTGCTGTGCCTGTGAGGGGTTCTCAGTTCAATAGACCATGAAAATTAGTTTTGTGTTTTTTATCTTCCTGTGTCATACCTCTCATCTAAAAGCTCCCATAATTTTACAGATACTGAGAAAGCGTTATAGTAACTCTGCAAAATACTCTTAACTTATTGACAGACCAAGCCAAAACGAGACGAGAGCGAGCCCGGGCCGTGCCGCAGGTGCCCAGTCTGAGTCCGGTGGAGAACCCCAGGGTCATGCCCTAATAGACACACTCTCTCTGTGTGTGATATGCTCTGCATTTTTCAAACAGGAAAATAGATTGTTACATGCTAATAAAAACGCAACTTTGTTAGCAACTTTTGCGTATCGATCATTTGATAATATGTAGAAGGGAAATGAACTTTTTGTCTAATTGCCTCAGAATTCACGAGAGATGTTTTCCTGTGCTGTGAACAGGTATGAAAACACAAAATAAAGCAGTATTTTTCAAATTACAGGAAAGAAAAATACTAATGGTTTAGTTAGTACCGTGTTTCTACAGATAACTTCATATTTAAACACTATAGGTAGTGGAATAAAAAACTTACTTTTTGCGCTTGCTTACACTCTAACCATTATCTGAAGGGTCTGTCAGGCAGTGTGCTGTATGTTTGAATTGGAGTTGTCCACACTTCGATTTTTTTTTTTCTTTTGCCTCTAAACATTTTTTTGTTCTATGTGTTTAATCTATGGAATGCTGGAGGCTGAGGTGGCTTGTGTCTGGAGGAAGGTCCCTGTAAATTCACCGGGGAGCCATAAATGTTTCAGAATAACAGGTTGTATAGCTTTTTTAAAAAATTGCATACATTATATAGCACTTTGTTTTAAACTTTGCTGTCTGTGAAACAGTTTTTTCCCAATTCTGTCACATTTGTGCCCCTTCAGTACCACAGGTTCTGTAGCTGCGGTGGTTAAAAACCAGGTTATCTGCCTGCTCATTCTCAGAGGGATGCAAAGACGTATGCATGGTGCTACTTGGATGAAGAGCTCTTTGTCGCTGTCCGGAGAGGATCGTTATGCTTAATGTGTTGAATGATTCGCCAGCTAAAACATAGCAAAATGATTTGTCCTCTTCAAAATGGCTTAGAATAGATTTTTGCAATGGATTGGACTCAAATTATTTAAGCTAAAAAGGATTTGCTGCGAGGTCCTTCGTAGTAGACAACTGCCTCTTTTTATAAAGGCTGCTTGAGTTTCAGGAATTATTTGTTGTGGCCTGTGTGACCAACATACAGTAAATACCAAAAAAAGAAAAGACTGAATTTTTGGGAAATAATGATCACATCAGTGTTATTATTGTAAAACATAAATCATCAGAGTTGATAATCTGCATGAGCTCAAGATCTGACCCAAAATAATTGCCAGAAACAAGTGAGCCATGTTGTACTTGACCTTCCCATAGAAGAATCCCTAAGAGTGAAAGATTTTGCATTTAGGAAACATTTCAAAGTTCAGGAAATCTCCTAGAAATATATAGCTCCCAGTAGAGCCTCTTTTCTCTCTCTCTCTCTCTTTTTTTTTTTTTAATTAAATTACTATGTTTAACTATAAAAAAAAGGAATAGAAAATACCTCTCTAGGGAAAGATTTCACAATAATAAATTCATGTCACTAACGATATATAGGTTGTGATTTGTCTTGATACTTGGAACTCTGTCTCTCTTTTTTTTTTTGTTTTCCCATTTTGTCTTTTATTTTGCAGCAATCAATGCTTTTACAGTACCTCCTGGTTTGTTGTTTTAGCTACTCTGCTATATTAGGGCGTAATTGAAACTTCTACTGACAAACTAAGCTTTAACAGTAATGGCAAAAAAAAAGGATAAAGAAGCAGCCGTCATGGCAGCAAAGCAGTTCTGCTTTTGTTGCTGCATGCCTGGGTGTGTGTGACTGTCCCTACTCCTGCTTCATCTTACAAGACACCAGCTTTGCCGTTCCTGGGCTGATGAACGACTTTCCATAATACGGAGTCTCCATCCGGAGATTAGATTACAGCTTTGATTTCACTGCTTCTCGCTTAGTCTTTGAGGTCTTAGTCGAGGTTTTGCAAGTGGCAGCAGACGGGTGGTTTTGCATTGCGCTGTTTTTCTTGATGACCAGTAGTAGGAAAGTCGAAGTATTTCGCGATGACTCCATTTACTACAAGAATCTTCAGAAAAATGAAAACAGAAACTGGTGACAGAAGGAATACTGTGTAATTAGGCGAGTAAGTTCTTGTTGGTGATGACATTACGATTGCTATATGCTTCTTTTTATTCTTGGTGGCATTATGAAGCACAATGGATGCATAAGCATGATGAAAGTGCAATGTTACTCGTGCAAAAAAATTTCTTTTGGTATTGTGGCTTGAACTTTAATCTGGTGGATGGGAAGGCTTCTTATTTTTTCACTTAGTGTTTTATATGGTCTCAGGTAATACTGTCTATGTTTATCTTTGGTGTTTGGTTTCCCTTTTTAACTTACAGGACTTTCCAAGTGTCTTACATCCATATGTCATCCTTTGACTAGGTTCAATATTTTCAGATATGGCAAACTGCAAATAAACCAGACCGTAACAAGAATCACAAATGCATGCTAGTGTTTGCTGGCCGAAGGAGGTGGTAGTTGTTTTGTCAGAAGTTGTCTCATGCTAATATTTAAACCAAGCCAGGTACATATCTGAGAAAAACACTTATAAAATGGCTGATGCCGTTCAGAACAGTCATTATGTATCATGCTAGATCCTGCTTCTGTCGAAAGGAAATGTGGGGACGTTCTGGTCAACTTCAAAAATGAGTATCTTTACTCAACTGTATTTAATTCCATCCGTAGCTGTGTATCTTCTAAATGTCACGATTAGGAAAACTGTTTAAAGAAGTCTAAAACGTAACAAAATAAGGCTTCTGCAAATGCACTTAATGCCTGATTGCATGAAATCCGAAGGTAAGTTTTGCTATGCTTAATGGAAAAGATCTTGCAAGATGCAATTCCCAGAAGTCTGCTGAGGGCTTTGTCTGTTGGTTGTTGTACTGCCTTTTGCGTTGCCGAAGAGCTGATAATCGTAACTGCTGTGAGCTTAGAAAAGTTCAAGTGACGAAACCAGAACATTTCACAAACCCTACAGCATCCCAAACCCTATAACATGAAATAAAGGCAGCTGATAGTAGTCTTCATATGGCTCTATATTTTTTGCAGAGACCATAATACTGCTAGCGGCCTTCACCAAGGATTTTGAGCTTGCTGGTCTGCATTTTTTGGGGGAATTCTGATTGCTTTGCATTAGTTGGGTACAAAAATGCAAAAGTTTCCAGGGAAAAAATTCCCTAGAGGGATGGAATCGTTAGTAATAGCTAGTGAAGGTGTTGTTATGAGCCACCACATCGCGTAAGAATGATGACAAGAGAAAGAGGGGTGGTCTGAAATTGTGCAAAGAATAATATTATGACAACTTTCAACAAATTAACTAGGGCAGTCCCTTGTTTGCTCTAAATAGTACCGCAGTTCAATTTGTTCCCCCTTTTATTGGTGTCAGACAGAATTCAGTGTGCGAAAACTCAAACTCGGAAGTTCATTGGCCAAGAGCAGAGGGAGCTGGACGTGTGGGTAACTAGGATTTCTCTTGGGAAGGCAAGGGAGCGGGAGGAATGGGCGTTCTGAAGGAAGCACGTGACCAGAATATTTCTCTTAAAAAAACGAAAATCCTGACACAGTCAACGCTGCCACTTTACAAGGCTAACTTTGGCAAAAACCTGCCAAGATGAACGAACCGGTTTGCGCTTCTCACAAGTACCGTGGTAAACTTAAACACTCAAAGGGAGAAACAGCGTGATTCTCCCCCTCCCTCCCCGCTCCAAAAAAGCTGTGAGGGTCATATACGTGTTTAAAGCGCGAGTGCAAGGCGTAGACTGGAGCAGAAAGGGGGGTTTCTGGACTCCTGAGTTCTTCCCATGTTTCTCCTATGGCATCAGCATTTTGGGGGACAAGAGGGGTGCCGTCTCAGTCAGCTGCTTGCTATCCTAGCATCAACGCTTAAGTGTAGCATGCAAGATACTCTGCTCCCTTTCTTGTCAGGCACTTGAAAGTGTTTCTGGAGGTCTCCTAGTTAAGGGAGTAATTGCGGTTTGGAGCTAGTGTTGCAAGGAGGTCTGTTGCTCTGCTGAGGGGTAAGGGGTATATTAAAGCCTGGGAAAACAAGTGGATTCAGTGATTTACCTACAGGAGGTTCTTGAAGAATTCTGCTCCCCTGTGAAGAGACGCAAGGTCGTGGGCTTCGGAGCAGTTCTGGCAGTGTAACACAGAGCGGGCGCTGACTTTTCTGTACGGAGAGGAGGACTAAGACGCTTTGATATGAGTTTCATGCTTGATAATAAACCATGCCTTTGTGTTTTGGTTCCTTCACTGCTGCCTGATGGGATGGATTTGCAGCCCAAACAGCAGCAGCAGCAGCAAAAAAGAAGATGGGAACTTAGAAAGATACGGCAACATGTTCCTCCACAAAGGCTTTGAATCGTACATCGTAAGATGTATACTTTGTTAGCATATGATGTCCTAACTACGTTTGGCAAAACACGAACGTGTTTGCTTTCTGAGTAATTTGCCCTAATGACTTTGAACCGTTTTGACAAACAACAGTAATATTGTTAAAAGGCTCTGGCAGAAAGCTTATCTGTTGGTCTCCATCGGATGTCTGCAGAGATTGTTGCTTTCTGCGAGCATTATTTCAAAGGAATGCATCCTACTCAGTTCTTGCCACCCTTTCCTCTTGAGCTGATGCCTTGTTTCACTCTTCTATGTTTTCTAGTACGTTTATTTCTCGTTAAGAATCCTTGGATAGAGCATTCTATTTAGTTCCAGTTTGTTTCGGAACCTTGGTTATATGAACTTCGGTCGAGTCAAGCATTTGGTGGCATTCCTTCTTGCATCCTTTTTTTTTTTATTATAACTACATGAAGAAGTTACAGCAATGTACACACCCCTTACTGTCAGAGGGTAATGCCTTGGAAGAGTTGAAGAAAATTGGTGCCAGCTAATTATGGGAAGGCTAGCCTTGTGTGGAAGTTTCTGGAGTATCATTGGTGTCGATTAAAGGCAGTGCCTGCTTTCAGCGTTGTGGGAACCAAATGTCAAATGCAGCTGAAATGGTTGGGACTATGGTCATTCTCGGTACGGTCAGTGTGCGTCTGAACCTGCCCACAGCTAAGAAGTAATGTGTGTGCGTATTATATTTTACTATTATAATGTATAACTTTAACACGAGCTGAAGCCCTTACTTGTTCACTAGTCATTTGATAGTTGAAGTTCAGGCTGTCTGAATGTAAGACTAAACATGCCATGTCTTGTATTTGCCAATTGCTGGCAGAAATATTGTTGTCGGGGACATTTTGTAGTTTGGGTTTCATTCTGTTCCGTACAAGTATGTAATCACATAACAAAAAGCAACAATCAATTTAAGCATTCCGTGCACGCGCCTATCCAGCGTGTATTCATACTCGCTACACATCACAGCGCCTGAGGCTTTTCAAAAGGCGCTGAATGGTCCCGTCCTGGAACATTCAACAGTGAAGGAGAAATTATAGAGCCTTTTTAAATCTACCTCTTGGTAATTAACACAGAAGAGAAGCCTATATGGATCAATAGCCCTTAAAAGGGGGCAGGGGAGAGCTTGTTCTCTCCGATTATAACGGCCACTGCCGTGAAGGGTGACTGGGTAGAAATCGATAGGATGCTCCGGACAGCTGGTTCCTGATGTGTGCTGCAGTGCTAGCAACAGTTTGAAACCCCAAAGAGAGAACCGTTGGCGAGATGTTACAGTTCTTTGAGGATCGCTCTGTTTCTGAGGAATTTTGAGCTTAATTTTTCAAATACCCGCCCAGCCCCACTGACGGGTTGTGTGTGCATTGCAATACATACGTTCTACGGGACTCGGTTACCTACAGACAGGCAGTCTGTCACTGCTACCGCCCTTACCTCCAGCTGTTCCTGAAACATTTGAAAACTGCTAATAATTTCTCAGCTAACTTTGTGGGGTTTTTAGTTTTGGTTTGTTTTACTTTAATCCTGCAGTGGGCCCCTTCTGGGATAATGGATGGATTCCAAAACGCAATCCTCAAGGTGATTTTTTTTTTTTTTTTTAAATCCTGTGGGGTACAATCATGATAACTAAGTCAAACTTAGAGGGTATGTGCTTATTCTCAATTTGGATGGGGTTTTTGTTTGTTTGCTTTTGTTTTAGTTATTTTTTTTAATCATTACTATTCCAGCTCAAAACAAAACCAAACCAAAACCAAAGAACCCAACCCTAAAACAAAACAACAATAAAAACCCAAAACAAGATCAGACATGACATAGACAAGAGCTGAAGTGATTTAGCATCAGAGATGGTTGGTTTTGGATACATTTGGGCTCCTCTAAAATCAAACCTGGGGAATATATCAATTCAAAAGCAAGCTCATCGCAGTTGTTACCTCGGCGAACACGCAATACCATGTGAATCACAGGAATGAAACGGTCACGAAATCCGTACTGATGCGTTTTGTCTTGTTTTGTAAATACCAAATAGGTGCAACTCGGATTAATCATCCGTTTGAGCTAGAAACTCGGAGGGCATTAGCAACATGCTGAAATTTAGCGCTTTAGGTAAACACAGCCGGAGCAGGAGGGGAGGGGAAAAAAAAAATCGAACCCTTCCAAGGCATGCCACGGGGTAATTCAATAACCCTCCCGCGCAGAGGCATTCCCCTCGGCGGGACTTTGCGCGCTGGGCAGGCGGGCTGCGTGCCGGGACGCGGCTCCCCCCGCCCCAAGGCCATTGACATGCATAGCTGGCCTGGTAGGTGTAAAAATAGATTGGCAGCGCCTGAATTGGAAATGGTCACCGGCTGCTGCTGCCCGCAGTTGCCGGGGTTTCGGATTCGCCGTGCCACGGGACGGCTCGGGGAAGGCAGCCCGGGGAGCGGAGCGCAGGCGGGACCCTCCTCCCGGGCTGCCGGCTGTCCTTCGGGAGCGCTGGGCACCCTCTGCGGCGCACGGGCGGTCCCACCTGTAGGAGTGTTAGCAGCGGGACTGGTATGGGCAATGCACCGATTTGCCAGTCTTGTCATTCAGATAAGGGCTTAAGAACACAAGGGAACATACAGGATCTGGATAAAACCTCTGACTATTATGGATACAACAGCGAAGAAAGTAAAGATCCTGAAGCCCTGGTAAGTCTTGGCTGAAGAAAATGTGAGTCGAAGGGGAGAATCAAGGTCAGGGTTGTGCAATTTAGATTTAAAAGAACCTCTTTGTTCAGCCTATATCTTACTTGATAGCTTGCAGTATTAAGAGAGCTGCTAAATGTGTCCGTGGTCAAACTTTGCTTTCGCTCTTGTGACTGTAATTAAAAAGCAGCTGTCGCTAAGCTGTGCAGTCACTTAGATGTGTTGTCAGCTACCAAAAGGTTGAGGTATAGGGAGGGAGAACACCGTTGATGAAACAAATCCTTCAAATGAATGGACGAAATCAATTACCCTAGTTTACATAACTGCTGTAAGTAATCCTGCATCCATCATTCTCAAAACTTCAGCTCAGTAACTTTTATTTTAAGCTGGTGTCTGTCCAGTACATGATATTTTTTTCTGTGTTCGCAGTAGAGACAGAGCCCCACAGATCTTTATGCGGCAAGCGGGAGCAGGCACAAGCCGGGGGGTCACGCTGGTGACTGCTGGACTAGAGAGTTAGGCATGTAGGAAGTGATTCTAAGAGCAATGTCAGCATTTGCTCTTCAAACCAGAAGAAAATCTTTGAGATGAATACTTGTATAATGTCTATGGTAAATGAAGTGCCTCTTTTTCCTCTCCCCCTCCCACCTTTTTTTTTTTTTTTTTCCTTTCTCTGCTTGGGAAATCTGTTATTAAATGGTTATTTCGTTCAAAATTGGCCAGGAAAGGAGGTAATGTCAAAGCTTCTGGCAGAACAGGAAGGTCAGAAACCCTTCAATGTCAACGTATCCAAATACTATGTTCTCCCATATCGATCTAAAATAAAATTCTTCTCGGGTCAGGATTGTGCTTTGCACGTGCATGAATTTCTGCAATGCATTGTAGGAAATGGAGTCAAGATGAGTTACAGTGTTCATAAGAGAAGCGACCGGAGGCACGCCCAGCACGAGCTCGCAAGAGATTCTGCTTTGCCCTAGAAGATAATTTTGATGCTGTCTTGGTTTTACTGGTAGGAAATTTTTTTGGCTGAAACTTTCTGACCAGTTCTGTCACTTATTTCATGGCAACACAGCTGGAGCAGTTCTTCAGAAATAAAACTTGAGTGAAAACATGAAATTAAACTATTTCTTTGAGCTTTCAGCCAATTTTTTTCTCCCACCAAGCAGTTTTTAGTTAAATTAACAAACGAGCTCCAGATGTCCCTGTACATTGGAGGGGGGTTGGATTATATGACCTTTAAAGGTCCCTTCCAACCCAAAAGGTTCTATGATTTCTGATGGGAAATGTGAAGTCAGGGAGTGGGACGATGCAAGCCCAGGACTTCCCGGGGCAGCGGAGGGGCGGCCAGGCCTGCTTCTGTTGCTGAACACGTGCATTTCAACAGGCGTTACAGTATTTCCCTTAAGGCTGGTGGCCTGAAGCTGTTTGCGGGCATATGGAGGTTCCCTGCAACGCAAACAAGCGAACTCTGAAACGGTTCTCTCTCAACGTATGGTCTCCGAGCTGCCCTTCTGCATAAGGTCAGGTCTTTGAGGAGGCAGGAGCGAGCCAAATTGAGCAGCGTGTGATCTTTGAGGTTTAATGGATGCTTTTCAGTCAGCCTTCAGAGCTCTTCGTAGCAGGCAGAGGTCAGGCACTTTGGTAAGATCTTCAATAGATTTAATCATAAGATCTTGGCTTTACTGACAGAGTTGCTTTAGAATATCCATCTTGATTCAGATGTTACAGTGCTTGGAGGATTGCAAAAGAAAATTGCTGTCTTTTCCTAAGAAGGCTTACAGTCTCTCGCTACATTTATTATTATGATTCCTTACAAAAAGGTTTTAAAAAAAAAACCTTCAAAAAGATGCCTGTAAATTAGAAATGTCAGTGAAGTTTTGTCCTGAAGGGAGAAATTGTATGTTGTTTTTTTCCCCCAAAAAGAAAACAGTATCCAGCACAATATTTCGTTAGCTATGCTTTTCCTATGCTTTTATGCAGCTTTAGCCATGCCTGCTGTCTTGGTTTATGAAAAAGAGTGCCACATCAAGCTGAAGATGATGACTCCGTGAGTCTCGTACCAGAGAAAAGGTTCAGAATAATTCAGTTGGTATTCAGCCAACTCAAATGGCAAAATTGCTTTGCATAATAGAATATTTTTCTAAATTGAAACCAAATACAATCAGCTGCTTCAGGCCTATCTTGCTGAAGAAATTTGGAATGTGTTGGTTTTTGACTATCCTGAATTGTCTATATGATGCTAAATAACTTTGTCAGAACGGGGAGTCCAATTTTGATACTGAGTTCATATTTGAAATAGCATTTAAAAAAACCAACACAACCAAACTATTTCATAATCATATATTATAGATTTAACTACTTTTTTCCTGATGTGCAGAAACAAAGGCATCTTATGTGACAAAACGCTGGCATTTGTCATATTCACTGTACGCTGGCCTCCCTCTTTACTTGGATATTTAGTTACCTTGATATTTGCTCTTGAAAGTATGTGGTCCAGTCTTGCTTCACGGTGCTGGAAATGCGGCTGGATGCATTGCATTTCAGATTACCTCGGACAGACTGCGCTCTGAGTTTCAGGACAGGGTGGTTCTAAACTCCTACTGCATCATTCAGAGGAGGAGTTTTCTCTCCCGGCTCGGAGCCGCGGGCTTGGCAATGTGGACTTTCGCGTCATGGTACGAGACGGTGGGAGCGTCGATACAGGGAGCTGAGCGAGACGCCGTGATGCTGAGAAGTGATAAGCAATTTGCAAAAACTTGGGGAATATCTGCTTTGGCGGAGTGTTGGACTCGGGGTCCAGCCAGCGCCTTTCATCCCCATTGCTACAGGAAACGTGAGTGAGTGCCGGGGATCGAAACCAGAAAGTTTTAAAGACTTAAGTAGGCCAGGGCCATGCATGACAGTCTTCAAAAAAGGGAGCTTACAGACAGTGCAAAAGACACAGAATTCATAGCTCTTTGGCTGCAGTTCAGACACTTACCTTAAAGTGGGATAAACTGCTTTTAGGAAATATCCCTTTTTGTTCTTCTTATTGCTCGATGCCATAGGGAGCCTATGTGGTCTGCTTGAGTTAGAGGTGTAACTTTTATATAGGTGAAGGTAGATGAAAGTGATTCCCCCCTGCTGCCCAGAGCTGAATTGTTTGAAATTTAGGCCCAGGTTTACAGGACTTCTGTTTTATAGGTAATTTTCAGCTGGGAATTAAGGGGAAGCAATACGTGCTTAATAATTAATGGGGCTCTGAGCAACCTGATCTAGTGGAAGATGTCGCTGCTTGTTGCAGGGGGTTGGACTAGGTGACCTTAAAAGGTCCCTTTCAACCCAAAGATTTTATGATCATGATGAATATACAAACAGCAGGTGTCACAGTTAACAGAGAGAAGGGTTTTGCATGGTATAGATATGCTTCAAGTGTAACTTCCCAGTTGACTGGGCATAAATTGACGTGAAGAGAGAAAAGGAGATTATCTGTGCTGGGTATGATGCTATGATGCATGAATCCTAAAAAAAAAACCCAAACCCAACCTCTTTAATGAAACCTGGTTTCTTTCCACAATGAGCAAATTTAAAAATTCTTCATTTACTACCGGTATCGGTTTTACTTTTCTGTACAAGTAAGGTCTTTGCGATGACTCTTGCTGGCAGAACTGGCGTTGAATTAGAAACTGCTGTGTTGCAGTAACACCCGTTGTGTTTGTGTCTGTTTTAGTCCATCTGAAAGGAACATGAAATAATTTTTTTCAGTTACTGCTAGCAGTAAGTTGGAATCAGTGGGCAATCGGTTAATGGTATTTAGGTAAGTAAAGCTGTTTGATTCTTTAGCATTCATGGTGTTAGCACACTTCTTTTATTAGAATGTCCCTTTGATGATAAGACAAGGGATGGAAGGGGATGAAAAATGAATGAGTGATAGAATTATCTGTCAACAGTCTGTCATAAACTTGACTTACGGGCTAGGTTTTTGTTAAGGCTGGTTATTGTTTTGCTAGATATGCTTGGAATGGCATCCTGGTTCTTTCTAGAGGTGTTCTAGCATTATTACCTCTCTATTTAGCAACGTCGTTAGTAATGGAAACTTGCCATGGAAACCATTTAAATGCCTGCCCAGTTCTAAAGTTGTTACACCTCACGATCACAATATATAGTGTCCAGATGATCCTAACTATTTTTCCTTCTTTTAATATTACTCAATTTGTGTAGTGGAGATCTTGGTTCCATATCGGTATTTAAGAGACTTCAGTAAATGAGCGTGTCACGTAGGAGAACTAAAACTGATCCTGTGGTTCATTTGAACATATCCTGAATCCTTGGTGTTTCAGGAAATGACTAAAGGATACTTTCACTCGAATTCCAGCCCAGGAAACTTTCCCATTAAACAATAGGATTATCCATTTCTGTTTTTAGAGCAGTTTAAAAGCTTTAGTAAAAGACATGAAGCTTTTTCTCATCTTTAGGATTACTCAGACTGTGATAAAAACTTTCATTTTTTAAACCCAAATCCTTTGGGTTTTGGTTTGTTGGGTTTTTTGAGTGGTAGTTTGTTGTGGATTTTTTTAATTTTTTTATTCCTTTTAAAAAAATCCAGGCTATGTTTTCCAGGTGCTTTTGAGATTCTATTTTTTAGATTCACACTGATGAGTACAGTTCAGACCTGCACACATTGTTTCTAAGCTGGGACTTATACCAAAATGTTTGGTTTTGAGAACATGAATAGCCCGGTGGGACATCAGAGTTTACACGTGCCTGAAGTTCAGCAAGTACTGCAGTGCTGTTCTGAATTAGAACCCTACTACTTATGTTTATATTTTAAAGTCAGTATGGATTAAAACAACTTCTGTCATTTCAAATGCAGTATTTGGAAGGGGCATGCAGCTGGGCAAAAGACTTTTTATTGTATTCTTTTTCATAGAAAAGTATGCAGTTTTGCCTCAGTTCTCACAAATCCTTCATTGACATAGTGAAAGTCAACTGGCAACAAGTCCAGTATGTCAAATTAATGAACGTAGTGGGAGGACTCCTACAGAAATATCATAAAGGGTTTATAGAAGACATTTGCTTCCTGGCTCAACTAAGGGTTGATTTTACACTAGTTTTCGCTGCTGCTGCTGCTGCTGTTGAATTTGCTAATATTGGCCCAAACTCAGGAACACAGTTAAGCATGTATTTAAATCCATCCTTTAGCAGATAACCTAAACCTGTTTCATTTGAGATCAATTGGATCTAAAGATGTGGTAAAAATTAAGTATATGCTGAAGTGTTTTGCCAAACGTAGCACTTGATCTTATTTATTCTTCTCCTGGTTAAAAAACAAAGCAAAACTGATTAAACATCTGTAGATGCCAGTGGAAAGAAAAGAGTGGCTGGATGACTGATATCCTGCAAGCTCTGGAATTTCAAGGGGGAGCTGGCAGAAGTCTCGAAGATGTCGAAGTATAACCACCAGCATAAAATGAAAGTCATCCCTTACGAATAATTGGGAATTTTCCCATCGATATCAGCAGTTAGAATAGTTGAAGCCTGGCTTTTCCATTAGTAAAAGTCAGAAGTGTCCATAAGCATCTAATAACTTTCTGTTGTGTCTGTCTGGAGCCATCTTGTAGCAAGAACTGGTATTAAGATAAAGCTCTTGGTTAGGCATAGTTTTCTCCTCCTTCCATTACTCAAAAATATATGTAAGTTTGGAGCAGTGTAACAGCAATAAGAAACTTTTCAAATATCAAATGCAGCTTTCTGAGAACAGTCTTTGTAGTAAGATATGACACTACTACAAAACTGTCACATGCAAATATTAAAATTACTGGAAGAGTCTTTCAACTCAAGAGTTACTAAAAATGTGTTGGAATTATAATACATTTGTTACTTTACAACGTGCCTAAATCATAATGCATTCCTCAAGCTAGTTTTATTGTCTTAGCTGCTTTTTTGAGATGGCTCTTTCTGTCTCCAGTCATACCAATGAAATTCATTTCTCATGGATGCTCTCAGTCTTGAATATTGTTACACGTTGTATCTCCTTTGGGTTGCAGCCTCTTTGGCTAATGTAAGAAAGCTTTTACCGGTATGTATGATAAACGCAAGGAACATTAGTCTTCCCACTTCGGCACGGTATAACTATGGGTCCTACACATCCCTTAGAAGATCTAATGAGAGAATATTTATTCTGAGGAACACAGGACATACTGAAGGGATCACTTCTGAATCCAGTCAACTCTCTCACAGGTTTCTGTGTCAGGCAATCATTTTCTGTGTTTTCATATGTGCAAACTAGTTTTGGTTTGAAATTGCTGAATGTTCTAATCCTGGGTCATATGCAGTCTATAGCACAAAAGCTTTTTCTTTTCATGTAGCTGTTTCACTGTATTGTTACTACACAGTACTTTTTGCTGTAAATAGCAATAGTCTTCATTCCAAGGTGTGGGCTCACATCCATACTGCATGCAATATTATGGTGATGGCACCTCCAGCCACAGTTCCAGCTCAATGCTGGTAAAAGTGGTGCCAACTTCTGAGTCTCCTTCATGACATTCTATGATTAATTGGCCTAAATACTCAAAGAGCATTAAATTATTCAGGCACATAATAGGCACTTAAAAGAATTCTTACTTTTTCTGATTTAAAACCATCATCATCAACTTAGAGAGACAGCAGGGCTACATTCACTTCCCTACTCCTGCTGCCACACCATTGCTGATACAGGCCAGGACGCTGTTGGCCACTTTGGCCACCTGGGCACACTGCTGGCTCATGTTCAGCCAGCTGTCGACCAGCACCTCCAGGTCCTTTTCTGCCGGGCAGCTCTCCAGCCAATCTGTAGCGTTGCATGGGGTTGTTGTGGCCAAAATGCAGGACCCAGCACTTGGCCTTAATAAATCTCATACAGTTGACCTCCGACCATCGATCCAGCCTGGCCAGATCCCTCTGCAGAGCCCTCCTGCCCTCCAGCAGATCAACACTCCCACCCAACTTGGTGTTATCTACAAACTTACTGAGGGAGCACTCAATTCCCTCATCCAGGTCATCAATAAAGACATTGAACAAGACCGGCCCCAGAACCGAGCCCTGGGGAACACCGCTTGTGACCGGCCGCCAGCCGGATTTGACATCGTTCACCATGACTCTCTGGGCTCGGTCATCCAGCCAGTTCCTCACCCAGTGAAGACTAAACCTGTCTGAGCCATGAGCCGCCAGTTTCTCCAGGAGAATGCTGTGGGAGACGCTGTCAAAGGCTTTACTAAAGTCCAGGCAGACAACGTCCACTGCCTTTCCCTCATCCACTGGGTGGGTCACCTGGTCATAGAAGCAGATCAGGTTGGTCAAGCAGGACCTGCCTTTCATGAACCCATGCTGGCTGGGCCTGATCCTTTGGCTGTTCTGCAGATGCCCTGTGAGCACTCTCAAAACCAACCGCTCCATAATCTTCCCTGGAACAGAGGTCAGGCTGACAGGCCTGTAGTTCCCAGGATCCTCCTTCCGGCCTTTCTTGTAGACGGGCGTCACATTGGCAAGCCTCCTGCCCTCCTGTATTTCTTTTCTTGCAGAAGATGAATGTTATTTTATTAAAGGCTGGGAATATATGTTTCCATTATAGCTTTTATTATCTCATTTAACTCATTTATCTGCGTTACATTACTGATCCTGTGTCACTGCAAGTGCAAGATTTAGCTCATGTTCTGGCATGCGTTTAAGAACTGCAGGCTGAGACTCTGCTGTGTTAGTTTAATTTAAAAAATTTTAAAAAAAGAAGTCCTTTGCCTTCCAGCAGTCCTAGCTGTATCTTAGGCTTGCAGTTCACAATATCACCATTGTTCTGTTGTGATGCCCTTTGGAGATCAGCAGCACTTTCAGCTCAATAAAAAATTCAGGGTACAAATGATAAAATGCAAGCTGCTGAAAAACTAGCCGGCGAGGTGTGCAGAAACTGTTCCGTGAGGAAGAAGCATTCCTTCTGAAGTCCCATCTTTTACATTTGAAGTTTGATGTGGAAAAAGCTACCGTAGCTTTTTCCACACACACAAAAAAAATCGTATGTGACCAAAAAAATTCATATGTGACAAATGAATTGGGTAACGGTAACACCTCGTCTGTGCCGCTTGTAGAGTTGCACCCAATTAATCGATGGCTCGTTTGAACCCATGGTTTCTGAAATCTGAGAATAACCAAGCTGACTGGTACAAAATTTAGTGGTTATCTCAAGGGTAAGAGCATAAATTGACACTCTAGAAAGTATGGCGTAATAAAAACTTAATGGAATGTGTTTACGTATTCAAAAAACGTGTAGATGTGGCGCTTCAGGACATGGTTCAGTGGGCATGGTGATGTTGGGTTGATGGTTGGACTTATGATCTTGAAGATCTTTTCCAACCTCAATGATTCTGTGTTTACCTATCTGTCATTTCCACCTGCGTCTTTTAAGTACTGAAAAACATCAAGAAGCCATGAAAACCTGAGTTTAGATTATGCAACTTTCCTTCTGCGGTGAGCTGAATTCTCGACTCCAGGTATTACGTGAATATATTTAACAGGATGAGTCACCAGGCAATTAAGAGCTTTTTTAATGAAGAAGAGTTAACAAGCCATCAGCATTTTACTAAATATAGAAACAGCTGTTGGACAAACGCTGCCTCACAACTCTGAAGTTTGTAAAAGGCACTAGCACTGTCAGATGACTTGGAAGACTGCCGCATTGACAAATTCCATTTTAATGCTGATTCCATGTGCAATAATAATACAGGATTCAATATAACATGAAGGTTTTTATAACTGCTTATGATTTGAGTTTTTTGATTTATATAAAGCATACAAGCTAATAGCAGGTTTTGCTCACCTCCTGATCTGGGCCAGCCTCTTCAAAACTTTAAGCTAAATAAATTTTCTCCATAAAAATCAAAGCAGTATGTCCCAGAGTCGATGCCCGAAATGTAAGTCTAAAAGGGTTATTAGTATTCAGATACACACTTTAATACACACACAAACCAAACCCATTAAGTTAAGGTATAAAACAGCTATTTGGTTATTATATAGAAGTTTTGAACTCTGGTTTTGCTGTCATTCGATTAATAAGCTGTATTTAGCAGATGAGGATTGTTTGGTAGGCGTTACTGCCAGGCTCTGATCTCCCACAGAGACATTTCTGATTATGGACAGACTGGGGTCGTTCACCTTATTTGGAGGGTGGGTGAAAGCCAAGCTGCAGGAATAATTTTACTATAGACATGATGTCAAACGAGTATTTGGCTTTCATAATAACATTATCCAAAGCAGCCATCTTTTGAAAACGGAAGCCTCCTACTCCCCCAATCTTTCCTTCTTAAGCCTGAGTCTGGTTTCCAGCAGCACACTTGAATAAGTGGAGAAATTCCCGTGGATTTGGTACAGCTTATAATTTCAACACTCTGCATCACGATTTATTTTTGCACGCCTCTGTAACGTGCCTTTGAGAAACAGGCGCGTGCTCTGTGCGATAAGTGATGTGGTGCGCTATGAGGCAGGAAAGGCAACCGGAGCGAGGACAGAGGAACCAGAGGGAAGGTTTCAGACCATTTGAATAAAATACTAATTTCCATATCTGATTTAATTATTGACATTCCCTGACCTATACGTTTCAAATTCAGGTAAAATTCTGGCGTTGTAATTAGCAAGAAGGAAGCTCGATCCACAGCCTCTTAGTCATTTTTTTTTAAAAAATCATATGTTCACTCGATCGTTTATTATATTTGCCTATGCAATGCCTGGCAGCTAGGTACTGTTAAAGAACGCATGTGCATTCTGCTGTGAGTGTGCTTAGGGTTACAGCGATTTTTTTCACATTGAAGTTTGTTTATAGTGCTCTGAAAATTCTCATTTCTGGCTGAAATTATTTATCCACAGTTAAAAGTTAAAGATGAAAAATTAAGTTAAAAGACATGAGCTTTTTAGAAGGTTCGGTAACACCAAATATTCCTCACAAATCGATAGCATGTGTTACGGTTGCCTTGCAAACAGAGTTTTTAAACAACAGTAGTTATTGAAGACTTGTAGTATTCTCACTGCGTATGTATTGGAAGTTGTTTGGGGTTTTTTTTATGGTGACCCTTGTCCTTCTCTTTGATCAATATTATGTATCTGTAGAACTGCAAGTAACTAGTCCAGATTCAATCATGATTTTAGTGAAAAGAAAAAATCTTTATGGAGCAATCAAATGTTACTGTTAACTACTGCTAGTGGTGCGTTTTTCATCGAGCAGTTCAGATGTCTCAGAGCAGTCCATTAGAAAAAGCTTGTGAAGTCCACAGATTGTGAGTTTGTCCCATACTATAAAATATCGGCGACGTATTCTTCAGTCCTTCATACCATATCCTAGTAGCATGTTAAGAACATGTTAAGTAGATTCCCCAGCCTTAGTGGCCACATGTAAACAAAGTAATCCTTAATTCTGACTGACCTGACCGCAGGGTGGCATGTAGAGATGCCAGCTGAGACTTTGCAAATTAACATGTCAACGTTGGAGTTTCCCAGATGGCGAGCCTCTCGTGTTCACGTTGTTGCCGGTAGCTGCTTAAGGCAGCTTGTAAACCTTTATTTTCCTTAGTGGTAGAGTGCTTGCTTTTGAGCAAGATCTGCATACATGAGTAAAACTCCTAAAAAAAAAAAAAAATCTCAGGGGTTGTGTGCGTAGGAAGAGCTGACGTGATAAGTATCATATGGTGCAAAGGACTCCGGCTCCGTGTTTTTATTTTCTTTCTTGTAAAGAAAATATCTTCAAATGACAGTTTGTTGACAGTCTGTCTTCACTAGTCGACAAACTAGTGGAGACCAGTATGCCAGCTTCTGTGCCACTGACAGGTGTCATCAATTCAACTAAAAGTCTACATGTATGGAAAAAAAGAATATTTAATGAGATTACTGAATCAATTGGAAAAGCTCACAGATATAAAAATCATAGTTTTCTAGCATGGTAAGACTACAGAAAACCACTGCTGTTGACTACTGAGACAATTTTGTCGAAACGGATTTGAATTCGTTATGTGCTACAGTAAATTGCTGAGACAGTAGTACTGCCAAAAATACTTTTTAAAGAATTTGAAAGAGATAAGAACATCATGCAAGTCTGTGAGAAACTATTTTGAAATAGGAGAGGCCAGACTATGAAGAGATGGGTACAACTATATTCATCTAATATGAAATCAGTACATGTTACAGTGAGAAAATTAATAAAAAAAACCAAGATCATGTAGGCTAGGATTTTCAAATAAAATATATAAAGCATCAAGATCTCATTGTGTTTCACAGGATTTTAGCAGTTTTCTTCCTCTTCTATTCACAGTCAAGCACTGTTATTTCAGAGTGAGAACATACACAGCAAGAGACGCTTCTGAAATAAATGACTGTACAGAGAGTTAATCGTGAAGTGTTAATTCATTATAACTCTTCACGTAGACAAGAAGTTCCTATTCTGCATTATGATCCATATTCAGGTGTACGTAATGTGTCTTGAAGTGGTGTGAATCGCGGTAATTTAATTTTGAGATAACAAAAGTCTGAATCGAGGAAATGAGAACCTGTTTTGAAAACACTGCTTGCATCCAGAAACAAATGGAATATAGTCAAGTGGTCTTGGCTATGCTCTGAGCTTCCAGCAGTAATTGAGACTTTAACATTTTTAGCTTTTCATGTTACTCTGCATGAAAGAAAAGCAAGCGATGGTTGTTTCATCCCTAATAAAACAAGTTGTAGATGTTCATTTGTTGCGTCATTCTCGCTTAACCGTTTGAAAGTGTAAGGCGATTGCAGTTTTGGCACGGTAAATTATTGTAGAAGTAGTCAAGTGGGGAAAAAGAAGGTAAAATGTCTGTCTCATCGAGGGCAAAAATGCTTTTCCCTTTAATTTCAAGAGTGCTCCTATTTACCCCTCATGCTCAATTATTTGTTCTGAGTTAACGTTTTTACCAAGACCGTTGATTTTTCAAGGACAGTTAAAAATAAAAACATAATCTTGGTTTTTTACGTGCACCTACGCATCACAGGAGACACGGCAGCGCTAGTAGCTATCCTTCGATCTTAGAAGGGGTCTCTTTCAAGTACCTGTTGGAATCTGCTCCTGTGTTAAGCCTCATCCAAATGCTTGCCTGACGGAAGCCAGAAAACTATGGAAGGGTTCTGTCAACGTGGATTCCTGCACTACCTTCCCCTTCACCCCTGCTGCGCGTTTAGAAAGACGGTCTGTTTTCTTAACGGTAAAAGATGTGGAAAATGTGCTGAACTTGGCTGAAAGGAATTTAGAAGGAAATATTTTTGTCTTGTCCGGTAGCGCAGTTGTAGGAAGAATCACTCTGATGACATCCATCTGCTGCAGATGAAAGCAGGTTGGGATCGGGGATTGCGAAGGGGGTTAGTACAGCCTGGTGAGTAGGGTGACTGAAACAAAGGCACGGGAACGGATTGGGTGAAGGAAATAATTTTCTTGGTCGATGGGTGTTAGTAAGCTGAAAGCGGGAGGCTCTTTGGATATTTTCGTGATGTGAAAGGATGTTTTTTCACTCGGTGGTTCTGACGGGGAGGGGAAATTAGGTGAGAAACACGCTAAATGGGGGGTGTTTCGATGGGACACCAAGTACTGCTCCTATGGCTTGCGTGCCCTCCTGGGCGTCTCTAATCACATCCCCACAGAACAGGCGTTCACAGTTATCTACCTTCTTCTTGAAACTCGCTCCTCCTCTATTTTTTTTTTTTATTTTAAGTATGAAAGTTGTTACTGTCTCTGCGCATGTTCCCAAACGCTTATTCTGTTTAATCATTACTTCTGTTCCACGACTTTGTTTTTTTCTCCCGGTACCTGCAATTGCATTAGTAGCCAATTTACCTGTGTGTAGGTTCACGTGTGGGTGAACATCAAAATATGTGCTGGTTTCAAGTAGCCAATGTAATTTCATGTCATAATCGTAGATAAAGGCAAGAGGCCTGACGCATTTCACGCTCCGTTGCTTAACAGCACCTCGCACAACCTAGCTGAAAAATGAAAACATGATTTTTTTTTTTTTTTTTTTTTTAACCCTATAAATAAAGGTTAATGGGGCTTTAAATGTGAACGTGTGAATGCAGGCAGTTTAGGAGTCAGCGTGTTTACAACGTTATTCTGGATTTAGAGACTCGGGCTTGAGTACTTGATCCGCTTTGTTCTATGGTTAGCTACACTTGCAGTGCTGCTCGGTTTTGTGGGACTTCGATTTTTCTTTAGCGTGCCCCACTTCTGTGTCACAGGTGATAAAATATAGCCATAGGGCTTTTTTTTGCTCTTGGATATTGTTTTTTCTCCACTGTGTACCTCTGTGTTAAGGGAACGTGTGTGCATGAATATGCATTGTAGTTGTGTAGCTTTTTATGTCAAGTAAAAATCCACAGTCAGTGTATGTTTTCTTAAGTAGCATAGCCAATAATAGGAGTGGTCAGTAATTCTGCAGAGTTTTGAGTATGTGTGTAAATATATATATATTTATACATATAAAAACACCCAGAAAACGACAGTAGCAAGTTGATGCATATTTTTGTTTCTTGTTACTAATATAATTTTCAATGACTTCTGATTTTTTTTTTCCTTTGGTTCTTGCCAAATTTTGAACTCCAGCCATTATTGCATTATTTTGTTCACTCTGACAGGTCTGCAGTTCTTTTGTGCTGGTATTGCCTTCTTTAAGTATGTGTATGCTAATTAATGCAGATCTAATGCAAAGTCAGTTTTCTTCACAGTTTTATTCTGCAGCATAAAATGTGGAAACCTTTCAGTGGCGATGCAGTTGTGCTCTGTTTTAAGCAGGAGCTAACTAGACATTTTTTTTTTCTTCTTACCTTTTACAGTCTGACAGCAATGCAAGCTTTCTCCGAGCTGCCAGAGCTGGCAATCTGGACAAAGTAGTGGAATACCTGAAAAGTGGAATAGACATCAACACATGTAATCAGGTAAGATATTTGAAGGGCAGAAGTTTGCAAGAGCAAGTTGCAAGAAACCCCCCTCAAAACCTGGTTTCTTCAGGCTAGATTACTTCGTACAGGTGTTTTGATTCACCTCAAGCTATGTGTTCAGTCTTGTTCTTCAGTGGTATCTTTCTACAGGAAGCTGATAACGTCTATAAAATTGTGCTGCTTTTAGTAAAGCTTTGCGTAAGCTGTTTGGGCTCCTCTTTCTTGCCAGTGTCCCGCAGGTATGGGTGTATGTTAGTGAAGTACCTATAATCAAAACTGAAGCTATGCTTTGGTAGTCTAATGCTAATGGACCTGCTATCGTGAAGTTCCAGTTCTAATTGAAGCAGTGAGCAGTAAAAGTAGTTGTATTCTTCAAAATACTCAAGTTATGCAAAAAAACCCCAAACAAACCTCTAACTAAGGAAGTTATTATGTAGTGTTCTTTGGATACAGGTAAATCATAAAATCATAGAATCTTTGGGTTGGAAGGGACCTTTAAGGTCACCTAGTCCAACCCCCCGCCATGAGCAGGGACATCTCCAGCTAGAGCAGGTTGCCCAGAGCCCCGTCCATCCTGATCTGGGATGTTTCCAGGGATGCGGCGTCTACCACCTCTCTGGGCAACCTGGGCCCAGGGTTTCACCACCCTCATTGTCAAAAATTTCTTCCTTAGATCTTTGAAATCTACCCTCTTTTAGTTTAAAACCATTACACCTTGTCCTGTCGCTACAGGCCCTGCTAAAAAGTCTCTCCCCATTTTTCCTGTAGCCCCCTCTCAGCCCTGGCAGCTGCAGGAAGGTCTCCCCGGAGCCTTCTCTACTCCAGGCTGAGCCCTCCCAGCTCTCCCAGCCTGTCCTCCCAGCAGAGCTGTTCCAGCCCTCGGAGCGTTGCTGGGGCCTCCTCTGGCCCTGCTCCAGCAGGTCCGTGTCTCTCCCGTGCTGAGGGCTCCAGAGCTATGATAAAATACACCTGGATATCAAGTTGAAGGTTTTCAGTAATTCCGGTTGGTTTCTTTGTGGAAAGCTACAGTTGAGATGTCCTGAGGTGTCTGTGTTGAGCAAGACCCACCTCACTCCAGGTCTGCTTGGTTTTGTATTGCTGTGACAGGTTGACTCTGTCTGACAGGAACCTCGTGAAGCTGAGGGCCACCCGTTACCCAGTTTTCTTTCGCATCCTGGGATTCTCTCATCCTTTTATTTGTCTGGGGAAGCGGGAATGTGCCAAAACTCGTATTTTTTTTCTCTGTTAGTTATTGCTGTTTACATATTTTATCCACTTATTAATTGTAATGAAGCATGCCCATGTAATGGGTATTTCCCATTTTCATGAAAGATACGCCTTTCTCCAGAGAACACGCGTTGCAAATAGGGGTTGAGGAGCGACGGGATGGCAGTGAGATGACTGCAATTAATAAATTCCGCAGCATGCCAGCTGTCAGGTTTTGTTGGGGGTTTTTGTTGTTTTGTTTTTTGTTTGTTTCTTTAAAAAGCTATTTTGAAGGCCTCTTTTCTGGCACTTTGTCATGGTTTAGCCCCAGCTGACAACTAAGCCCCACGCAGCCGCTCGCTCACTCCCCCCCGGTGGGACGGGGGAGAGAATTGGAAGAGTAAAAGTGAGGAAATTAATGGTTTGAGATAAAGACGGTTTAATAAGTAAGGCAAAAACCGCGCACGCAAGCAGAGCAGAACAAGGAATTCATTCCCCACTCCCCATGGGCAGGCAGGGGTTCAGCCATCTCCAGGGAAGCAGGGCTCCAGCATGCGTAATGGTTTCTTGGGAAGACAGACGCCATCACTCCGAACGTCCCTCCACCCCTTCCTTCTTCGTCCCAGCTTTATGTACTGGGCATGACGTCGTATGGTAGGGAATATCTCTTTGGCCAGTCTGGGTCAGCTGTCCTGGCTGTGTCCCCCCAGCTCCCCGTGCATCCCCAGCCTGCTTCCTAGCAGCCCAGCACGAGAAGCTGGACTGTCCTTAAGTACTTAGCAACAACCCAAAACATCAACACATTATCAACAGTTTCTCATCCCAGATCCAAAACGTAGCCTCACGCAACCTTCTGTGAAGTTAACTCTACCCTTCATAGGTGTAGGCATTAGTTTAAAAGAAAGTTCCAAATTTCTTGCCACAAACATTTGTTTAAAGGACAGTGTGGACTGGCATCCTTCGCAGAGCCAAGGAAGAAGTTGAAAGCCATATATGAAAAATGGTATCCTTAGCTCACATGCAAAGATGTTGCTTGGAAGTTTTCAAGTGAGTTGTTTTTAAATGAGTAACAGCAGCGAAGCTGATAGAGACTATGTTTTTCAGGCAACAGTTTGCAAAGATGCACGCAGCAGGTTTTGAGTGGATTTCAAAAATGAATTGCAAAAGCATTTTTTCAGTCACCTAAAAGAAGATTCTTGTAAACATAATTTTTTTCGCTTTCAGTGTATTATGCTTAAGCCCTGCAACATGGGGATGCTTTTAGCGTCTGGTGTTTCTATCATATGTAGAGCAAGAGCAGGACGCTCTCATTCATATGATAGCAATAGCAATAATTAAAAAAAAAAAAACCAAACAACAAAACAGGTCTAAATTTGTTAAAATTCCTTTAAATATAGTTAAAAGTTTATCATAGTCCTATTTGCAATATGTTGATACATGTTTCTCCATAAAAAGGAATGTAGTTTGTATTTTTGGTTTTATACTTAATTTTCAGGGCTTGTTATTGCTTGGCTTGCTCCTTAAATTAATGTGAATGTTGAGGGAATGGGATAGCAGTTGAGTAATTCATACCAGGGAGAGCAGATATTAGCAAAATAAATAGGTAAATTTGCACATTATCTGTGGATTTTTTTAAAATGCCTTTTTTCAGATTATTCAGTTAATATTTTAGTAAACAAATTTTAGAACTAAAATATTATTTGCTTGTTGTACACTGCAGTCTTAAAATTAGGTTTTCCAATTTTTTCTGTTTTGTGGTGAAAAGTGTTATCAAAGTATCACTAAGTAACCTAAAGACAGAAGAATGATGGAAAGGATGTCCTTTCCTGAAGAAAGATAGTTTTGTGAATCTAATCTTCCTCCCGCCATTCACATAGCTTTTACATTTTGATTTAATAAAAAATATTCCCTTTTTGGCATAGTATGTTTCAAGTACAAGATGTTTGGAGCAGCTCTGTCGTTTGGGATATGTGTAGGGATGGAATATATTAGTCCAGATAGTGGAAAAATTTGAAGTAAAAAGTATTATTTTAGGGTTTGTGTGGAGAAAACACCTGTATTGTCTTGTCTCTTCTGATCACTATTCAGATTAAGATCAGGTATAATCAAGATTTTTCTCTACTTTGTCCTGAGACACAGTTGTGGTTCCAAATGGAAATGGTATCCAGGAGCTGAGCTGCTAGTTGCTATGTACATACCTATTACAAATAAAATGTTTAGGAAATAAAGCCGTATTTATCTTTGGAATTAGTAAGAATATTATATTACGACTCTCTTAAGCTATGACAGATAATAAATTGCTCTCCAGGATGGCTAGAAGGAAAAAGGCTGTTGAAACAGCATCTCCAATATATTTTTTTTTTTTTAACAACTAAGGTGAAAGTACACGTTTTCTAAGTCAACCGTCAAACTGAAAGCTTGAGTTGTCGCCTGTTCTGATATGAACGTGGGCTTCAGAAGCCGTGGATTTCTTTGGTAGCAAAGAAATGCTGTGAAACCATGGGTTTTCTTTGGTGGCAAGAGCAATAATCCCACATGACATTTTAAGTCTTCCTTTTTCTGAAAGGATTTGGGCAGTGCGCTCTGGAATAGTACCGTGCCAGCGGCGCTCGTGGCAAATTCCTCAGTCTCTGGAATTTGGGTTGCAATTCCTGTATCTCTGAACCCTCAGTGAAGAAATGAACCTTTTGTTTTCTTCTTCGGTATCGGGAAGCCACTTGTATGAAAATTATTAGTAAATTGCTTCAGAAACCTCTAAGGGGATTACTTTGAAGGGGCAGAAAGAGTTGCAATGAATTTTTCAAAGGCAGTATTTATATATTTTCTGCCATTGGCTTACTCATGGTATACCCTAAACCTATTTATTATAAGAAAGAGCTTTGTCCTGTTATAACCGTCTCTTTTGCATTTCTGGCGCATCTTTGACTTCAGTGGTTCAGGTCTAATGAAGACTTTCTTGGTTTGTTGGTCACCCGAATGCCCGAATCCTATCTTGGCCTTCATAAAATTTCAGAAGGAATTTTTTGCAGCTGCGTAGTTAGTGCACGACCTCACATATCTTCAGTAGGTTCTCAAACGCTTCTCGGCTTCGAAGCTCAAAGGAAGCAGGAGGAGGTTTAGCATTTTGCAGTGCCAGTCTCCTCCCTTAGGAGCAGTTGCTGGACCCGTAGGGGTAATAGTTTCACCGAGAGCAAGATCAAATCCAATCCGAAATGTGCACTCGCACAGTAGAAAGAGCTCCGGGCAGTCTGGGCATTGTAGAAATATTATATGCTACTTTTTCACACTGAACGCAGGATGGTCAGCCAGTTGATTTTCCTTAGCCGTCCCACACGAGGCACCTGATTCCCTGTGACCTGAGGTGCGGAAGTCTGAGGTTTCCCTTGCTATTTTTGGGAGATATCAGCCGGTAAAGTAAATGTTCAGTGGGTGGTATTTTTAGCTGACTAGCTAACTTGTGTCCAAGCAGATTAAAATCTTGTAGCTCACGTGCGTTAGCAACGCAATTCTGATTACCCTCAGATGGTTAGGGAGTAGCCATGGGTTTTTTACTTTGTTTCAGAAAACTGTAAATTTAAATATGTTTTTATAACTGGTCAATCTTATCTATAACATAAATTGTCTTACATACTGTTACTACAAGTAAACAGTAAACAACTACAACTTAAAATTTCTGCTTAAAATACTACCTCCCCTTTCAGGAACGTTATTACTGCTGTAAAAATACACTGTTAAAGTTTCACCGTTGATATGACTCTGAAGTGGTAGAATGCTTTAGCTTGGCTGTATTGTAAGTCTGTCATATAAATCCAATTACTTTTGCTTCATAGCCTAGGGACCTACATTTGCAACGCTTATTTAAGTGACTAGTGCCATCACATTTAATAAGACTGTAACCGTGACTTAAAATAAATATGCAAGTAAGTGTCTGCATCAGTTGTGAAAAATGTCTTGATGTTTTTTGTGAAATCAATGGCGTTTCTTTGAAGGGCGACTTGAAAGCGCAGGCTGTGTGGTGTCCCACTTTCACCTAACTCTTAGCCATTAATTAAAATTAACTCATTTTAATCAAAATGACCGCTAACTGGACAGTGGCTGTGAATTTTGAAAGTAAAATCGCATAAAGGTTCTTTATGAACTATTAAAAATCAGCAAATCATTCAATAGACAAGTCACACAAGCTTTGTTTTGTAACTCATGCATCATGAGATGGACTAAAATTTCAGTGTGCCATCTAAACAGAAGCTTCAAAAACTATTCGCCTTCATAGACTACAGCGTCGGGTTCAGCTTGTTGGCAGCACCCGTTATTCTGTTGGACTCCAACAGCGGAAGAGCTGGAAAGGGGAAGAGTTCCTGGTAAAAAGATGCAGGTATTCGGGCAAGGTTTGGGAGCAGAGGAGAAGACCGCGAACGCGCTTCCCCTGACGTGGGCAGCACGTTGACTGCGCTGTCTTCGGCAAGGGTTCTGTGAATAACAGCTACTAAGGAAAGGTGTCCTTGGTGTGGCATCCCTGGCTCTGCTCCCGTATCCCCGCACCTGACGATTATAAGAAAGACGCCTGTGCTTCGGCTGCATTCGGGGACGTAACGAGTGCGGCTGCGCTTTTAAACGACTCGCCATCCCAGTTTCACCCCTGAGTCCTGGCTCCCTAAACCTAACCCACACTGGATGGGTATTAGTTGGCTCTCAGGCTCCTTCTGGCGTAAAGCAGCGGGTTTTCTCCACGATGAGACCTGGGAGCAGCTCAGGGGATGCTCGGTGCAGGGAAAGCCTGTGCTGGGGGTGCTGCTGCTTCTTACAGCCCCCAGTATATCTGAGCGACCCTTGATCCCATAAGCCTTGTCTCGGGCTGTGAGCCACATTGTGCGCGATGTGCTGGTGCCATTGTGCTAAAAAAACCCCAACCAAACCAAAAACCACTATATAAAAAAATCCCTCTTCTTCAATAGCCTGTGGTACAGAATTCATGTTATTTCAGGAACTTTGACCCAGAGAAAGCAAACTCGCACACGTTGCATCTTTGGGACAAGGTGCACCACGTGGGAGCAGGAGAAGACTGCAGGTGAGATGGGGTGCCCAGGCTGCCGTGGGGAGCAGACTTGGGGCAGACAGCAGGTAAGCTGTGCCCTGTCACGCTGCCTGGGGGCCAGGGCACAGGTGCGCAGGGAGACAGCCTGGCGTAGGAATTTGGGGTGTGAGGGATAGATTTTCAAAGTTCCTTGGTTATTCTCAAGATCTCCCAAGTCCTTAATTCCATGGAAAATCAGCTACATGCTCAATTTTAAAACCTAATTAATTTGATTTAAGTAGGCAGCTAAGTGCTAGTCTGAAGAAGGCTGTTTTCCTGAACTGGAGCTTTGTACTATCCAAATTTTATCTATACCACCAAGAAAACCTCTATAAAATTCCTTGTTCCTTTTCTGATACTTCTGTGCTGATATTCACACGGGAAAAATGTCAAAACTAATTAAAACCCCCACAATTGTGGCCGCTTTATTTTTAAAAAAAGACTATATGGGAGAAAGAGAAATGAAATAAACGCAAGTATTTTGGGACGTTACCTCCTGTGCTGAAGAAAAGCTGCAGATGATTAAAGGTAGGCAAGTGTCAAAGGGAAGTTAGGATACAAAAGCGAGCCCTTCTGTTGTCTGTGCTGAGGAATTTAATGATGAGCAGGATAAGAGCTGTGGCTTTCCATGTGCTGCTTATTGAAAACATATAGGAAGAGTCTTATCTTACTGTCTAGAAGAAAGTTTCCGTTAAAAGACCCAATGTCAAGAAAAAATGTGCTGAGTTATACGGGACACAAGCTGGTGAAGTTCAAGTTCCCCAGTTAGGAGAGAGTGATTCTAGGCTCAAGTTCTTACATTCAGATAGACCCAGCAAATATTATGTCTTGATTATAAGCACAAAAAGGATCACCTCCAGGACAGAGTACAGTTAATATGATAATTACTTGGAAACAACACAAGGTTTTTTTCCCCAGTGTTCACATTCTCTTGCTTGCTCTGAGAAGAACATGACTAGGAATGCTGCAGATTTATCTTCTGTGGAAAGTGCTTCCCATCTGCAGCTGGCTGGCAAAGCTCCTCTTGTGCTGTAGAGGTGAAATCAGAGCCAGATGAATGCAAACATCAGAATTTCTCTGATTTTTTTCAGATTTCTTAGTGGCTTGAAATAGATGAACGGTTCCCGGGTGATAGATGGCAACACCGCCAACTTTCAGAATCTATGGGTTTGTACTCCGGTTAAGATCAAAGCTGGACTTATACCTGTGCTTATTAGGGTAAAAAAAAAAAAAAAAAGTGGTTGACTAATGTGCAAAACAGAAAAATCCCATATTAACATGATCTAATTAAGTAATATCTCCTGACATCTGAGTTAACTCAGGAGTTTTCTAGACTGTAGGAAGAGTTGTGAGCTCTCAACGAACAGTACAAAATAAAAATGCTATGAAAAAAATTCAGACCTATGAATAAAATTAATTTCTAATTTTGATTGTCTCAGCCCTGCTAGCCAGGAAAAACTTCTCTCCGTGCGCTGGCTGGTCTGTTTCCCTGAAGACATTGATTACTCCATGGGAGTTCACAAGTACAAGGAGTGAACGGAGACGGGCATCCTACACGGTTAGGACTATAGCGAGCCCCATGTCTTAGCCTTCGCTGTCCGTTGAGCACACGCAGGCGCTCAGCTTCTTGCAAACTCCCATTCCGGTGCCATATAAAACTGCACACAAAGCTTTTTGATGACGAAGACCCTCAGCGTCTATTGATTGAGCATCACTGGCGTAGCGTACGTTTCATTCGGAGTGGGAGCAGACTCCTGTCCTAGAGGTTAGGGAATAGTGAATAAGCCATGCCAGCTCCGAGTTACTCCTCCTCCTCCAAGGGATTTGAATGGGGTATCTACGTGGCTGTGTTCCAGTTGTCTAAGGGGGAAAAGCTAAGACACTTTGTGCAAAACACAGGGGGTGTATTTTATTTTTGAGTGAAATATCTGAATGCTTTTTCAAAAATGAAGCCTTCTATATGCAGGGGGTTTTTTCCTCACTGTAATGCTATTTTTAGGCTAATCCCGACGCAGAAAACAGTACATAACGTTAAGAATAAGCTTTTCTGAACAGAGATAACACAAGAAGATGCTTTCTTCAGCTATAGCGTTTGTTTCTCAGATCCTAAATTTTCACAGAAATTTGTCTTTATAGATAATCAAAGTATTTCCCCAATGTAACGGTTTCCAAAATCTGACGGAACTTAATGTTTCTGTATGTAGTGAATACAGGGACTAGTTAAAGTTATTAAAATAGTTATATAGTTAATAATTAGTTATTACTTAATTACTCTTTGTTGATTGCTACCTCCAGTTCATATCGAGTTGAATTATTATGGAGTTGCTTCCTTTAATCTGAATTCAAGCACCATCATCTATTCTGAAAATCGTAAATAACTTCTATTTATTTATTTCTGGAGAGAGTTATAAATGTCAGTGGACAAAAATCCCCTGTTTTAAAAACAGTCCCTTTAAAAAAAAAACCTAATTACTGGTATTTTATATGATCAAAACCTGATAGCCATTGGAAATTTCTGTTTCCTTTAAAGTTATTTTCCTTATGTTACTAATGTAGTTATTTTAGGACGTGGTTGCTATTTCTAGTTAATGTAGCAAGAGAAAACAGCTTGCTTCTGAATCGGTGTTCAGAATGTTGACTAGCAAAATGAGCTTTAATTTTACAGTATGCATTTGTGCAGCCAGTGGTTCTAGTAGAAGTTAGACCCAAAAATCTGACAAGCCTAAAGGTTCATTAGCTGTCTGCCATGTTTTGAAACAGAATTGATAATCCAAAAAGCAACATAAAGTCAAGTTTCTTCATCTTGTCTTGAGGGGCTTGTCAACTTTCATGGTGATAGAGTTTTACTTTCTTGGAAGGAAAGAATTATGATGGATTTTGGCATTTGTTTTAAGAAGTCTTCTGTATTCACAAAGAATGTATGTGAAGTCCGGTACCTTGAACAGAACAGGATTCAAACACCAGGTAGTTTTGGGGGCCGCCAACTCCAAGGCTCTTTAGAACATATTTTTGTTTGGCTTTTGCTTTCCTTCTATTGGCTTCTTTATAATTTGCTTGGTGTCCTTATTGCTTCAGTTACAGTGAGACAGCGCACCAGCTATTAATTAAACTCCCTCACTTAGTCCAAACAGAAAGCAGCTAACACTCCTAGTAGTGCTAAGTATAGACTGAAGTAGCGCTGTAGTTATAATGAGGTCGACAGTATCACATGTTGATGTCACTCAGTAGGTTAATTCATTTTCATTAATTCATAGGCTATAAAGCACCATAAAGGGAAGAGTCTTCATAATCTGAAATTATGTTTCTTTTTTCAGCCGTCCACTTGATTACTTTGTGTTAGTTTGGGGAAAAACTTCAACAACCTTTGGACTTGAGAAGGCCATGCCCAACTCTCTAATGTGCCCTTTCCCAAATCCTTCTTGAAAAGAGGTTGACCATGTGCACTTTTTATTTCCCCGAGAGGGTTATTTTACTTTCCCAAGAGATTTTCTTATTCTCCCCAAGGAGAGAATTTGCACCAACCTTAGACTGACGTCTATTAAAGAGACGGAGAGAAGTATTTGGCTTCAACAAAGACTATGATACTGCTTTTTAGTCTCAGCCTCTACTGGCGAGGGCGGATGCCTTCTGCACTCTGGCAAAACACATAAAGGAGTTAGCATGACCATGCAGAGTTAGTCACAACAGCTTTTTAATTTTCATTGTGTTTGTAACTTACGCTTTGCTATCGACCTGCTAGTGTGTGTATATATATATATAAGCTGTGAACACGGCATCAGTGGAAGGAACTTGGTAAAAGCACATTGCATTTCGTGCTTCAAAAGAATGTCGAAACGTTAAAAAGAAGATTTTTTTTTTTTCTTTTTTTTGTTGACTTTCGTGATGTTTTTTCTGTAAGTTGCTTAAATCCCATTCTAACCTTGTGTGGCAAAGGTAAGAGTAATTAGAAATTCAAATGTTGGCAAAACTTCCAGGAAAGTGTTACATCCCCGCTTCCATCAGAGTCGATGGGATTTATAAGGGGTCAGACTCTTAGTGTAAAGGAAAGAAGGGCATTAATTTTGTTGATATACGTTCTTGCTTCCTAATATTCTTAAAGATACTAAGTACTTAATGAATACCTTCAAATGGACATAAACTTCAGGGAAGTAAGAATCATTATATTTAATAAAGGTTGTTTTCTTTAGAAAGCCGAGACTGTTAGTATACTGAAGTAACACAAGCAAATGTTCACATGTATAAATTTTTTTTTCCTCACTTCTTTCAAAGACTTTCTTTTTCCCATCTATACATTTTTTTAATGTTCTTTATACTTCTCACTAAGTCTCACCAGCCGAAGGTGAGCAAAGCTTTCTAGGACGACCGGGTTATTGCCTGTACCTGTCACAGCTGACCTTAGAGGGGAGGACGTAAAAGCTCGCACTGTGCCCATATTGCAGCTTTGGTATGTAGTTTGTCAGTGAAGCTGCAGTAAAGCTAGACAGCTGCTGGGGCTGTATTTTGTCTTTTTCCTAAGTCAATACCGCTGTAGAAGAAGCGATCCTGGCCTTGCCCCGGCTCGGTGGCCATGCTTCCATGCCGTGCTCTCTCCTCCGCGGGCAGATGTGTGTGTGCAGCCTCGTGCCGAACGACTGAAGGACCTGATCTGCGAAAAGGTGGCTGGGGATAGAAACAAGCAGAGGAGAGGAGAAGCAGAAGCACTGCTGGTAGCAGTGCTGGCTTTGCTGATTTGAGATGTCCTTTGGACTAGGGGTTGATCTGATGCTCTGCCAAGAAGCTTTCTTTCCGTGGGGTCAGTTTGCTTTGGCATAACATGGTTAGGCAGGAATAGTATAAGCCAATATTGCTGTTGGACCTAACAGTGATCCGAGTGATGTGCCAGAAGGAGTAAATAGCACAGCAGGATTGATGCTGAACAGGGCAGCAGCTGAAGCACTTCCATTCCATGAGGATCACTCCATGAGGCGACTGAATTCAACGTCGGAAGCGGTACGGACTTCCTTGCGTGATGTTCAGATGATAGCAGTGAGACTTTGTTTCCTGTCTTACGGGTGAAAAAGTGACTGGTTTTCGATCGGCTTAGAAAAGGTTGGTGATTTCTATGACGCAAGGAATTTGTGGGCTTTTCTGGTGTGGTGAAGACACGCAGGGTGACGCTGCAGTAAATGCTGTGAGCAGTAGTGGTGTGTGTGCACGTCTGGAGCGCTCTACAGGATACGAGGTGTTGACGCCTCAAGCTCGGTGGTAGAGGAGGAAAAGAACTGAGGGAATTGGGCTCTGCAGGGAAATGCTTGAAGAAGCCAGCTTGGAAGGCTTATACTATGTTCTTTTGTGAGAGAATTACAAGTGGGGCTCTAAAAGAACGGTAGTTTTAGCGTATGTATTCTTTGAGGGGAGGAGCAGTCCTTGTGCTCTACAGTTTTGCTTAGCAGACAACTAATGGAATCTCCCCCCCGTTTCCCCATCCCAGCTTTTTGGTAGGCATGGGAGAGAAAAAGGGAAGTGTCAGGAACATTTGTTGTTCTAAAATACAAGAATCCAGTTGACAGGAACAGAGGAGTTACATTGATTACATCTGAGCTTCTGTCATCACAAGTAGCAGGGATCAGCTGTGTGGGTTGGGAAATAATTACAGCACGGGTTCTGACTATGGAGGAACAAAGCTTGCTTTAAGGAATTACGGAATTTGAACGTGTGCAGTAGGAATCGTATTTAGAAAGCAGCTGTAGTTTCTTTCCGTAGCCTTTTTACTGAACCTCACGTATTTATTTTGCTTATGTTTTAATGAATAAAAGAAGTCATATGATGCCAAGAAACTCACATACTCCATGCGACCATGTTAGCTTGCAGCTGCTTGATGTGGTATCGCTAGATATGTGTCTTAGAGGTACGAATACAGATATTTTAAGAGATTGCTGCTGATTAAGCACTGGGACAAGCCTTGTTTTCTCCATACTTTGCACACGGTAAATGAAAAAAGAAGCTTGTCTTCAACTTTCTGCACTCAGAGGCGTGTGTGTGCGCACGGTTGGTGTGGGCCGTGCAATACTGCAGTTTCTGTGCTGTCGGTGGACTTCAGTCCGCTCCCAAAGAGTGAAAAAGGTCAGTAACACATCGTAGGAATACAACAGCTGTGTACAACTGTAAGGAGTCAAAGTTACCGTTCATACTCTTGTAGAAAATGGTCATGACTGAATCTGTGATATGAGAACAGGTCTTTGTTCTCAAACGATGAGAAGAACGCTCTGTGTTTCCCCACAAAATACTATTTCAAAGCTTTCAGCCACTGTAGGTAGTAGTTATGGTTCTTTAATACCTAGGTGAGATTAAAAAACAAGGAAGATTAGAGCTTTCTGAAATGTTCTCAGCCTGCAGAAAATTCGCTGACATGCACAGTGTTGTCATCTTGGTGATTATGGTCAACCTCACCACATAATTTTGGCTAAAAATTTATCCTTGACCCAGGGCTTGGCACTACTGCCCGCCCCCGGGGCTGCGCTTCTCAGTATGAAGAGTGTTCCTCTGGAATCAGGAGAATCTGGTTGCTGCTGCTTTACCCGCATAATAGGATTTGAAACCACATTTCTCACTAGCATTCCCTAACTACCAGGCTGCGTAAGGGTATTCTTCTTCTTTGGGCAGCTTGTAAATGTAGCCTTCCTGCAGTTCCCTTGCTTTGCTCGTAGTTGCACTTCTGAATTGGACCACAAAATCTGCCTGTGCTGCTTACGTGAACGTAGAATTAAATGGAGTTACTTCAGAAACGTGTTTGGACTGCTGTGTCTGCAGCCATTGGACCCACTCCCATTAAATGCCTCCTGCTAAGTGCTAAGTGCTTTCAAATCCTACTGGGAATTACAAGCTTGAGCAGCCTCTGTGGATGGACAAATAGAAGACCAGAAAGCCGCTTATTGATCTCACAATTTAAGTGACAATGAATTGCTTAGAAACAAGTAAAGCGATAAAAATTACCCCGTGCTAATCTTGCTGCAAGTTACTCAAATACCTGAATATCACTGATGATATTTGCAGTATGGAAAACAGGAGGATGCTTGAAGGCAGTGGCAGTATCTGTTGCTGTCACCTGCCTGGTGTACTGTGAAAAATACCAGAGGATTGTGAAAAATAAGTTCGCAATCCAGTTACAATAGACTGTAATTTTATATTTTTCCCTTGGGTGGAATAGGGATACTAAGAAGAGGAAGATACAGTTTCCATGGCTGGGATTGATAAGAAATAACGTATCCTATTCTGATTTACTGTGGAAAGGATTTGGCCACTAACTTTCTTAGGTTGCTTTTTTTGAAAATCCTAGCTCTTATTTCATTAATTTTCCTTTCACTTTTGAATGAGGTTACAAAATGTCAAAGAAGATTTGCTCATCAGAAATGAGCAGAGATACTAAGTCAAGAATCAATGTAATTTGCAAGCCACATGTAATTGACCACCGTTTTGGTCTACGTGTGCTTTTGGTTCAGGACAGCTACATCAACCTGGAATAATCCTGATTGAGCAGATGCATCCTGTGTAAATTTGACTAAGTCCTGTGATTTCTCCGTGTTGATAATACCTCCGTGGGCTAGATAAGGTTACAGTAGAGAGAAGGCAGATATGCACTCAAATTTGGAAATAATGGGCTCCATGGAGATACCCGAGATAGTAGTCTGGGGAGATGTAAAACTATCAGAAAGGAAGGAATCTCTTATGGATACTTGCAAAATATGGTTTGTTTTGATGCCTTTGTTGCTATGAGAAAAATGTTTGTCACACAGTGCCTTGGCTTAAATAGCCAAGTCCAAAATATCTGACTTATGTAGACAGTCAGCTAAGAGATGTAATAGTATTCCAGCAACTAATCTTCTTCTTATACCAGGGTAAGGTAGGAATGTGTATTTTCAGAACTGATATTTGTAACTGATACGGCCCTTGTGCTTACAGAATGGACTCAATGCTCTGCACCTGGCAGCTAAAGAAGGCCATGTGGGACTGGTACAAGAATTATTGGAAAGAGGGTCGGCTGTGGATTCTGCCACTAAGGTAATTCATGCATGTCTGTAAGTTGATTCACAAAAAGAAAAACTCAAATACATGGGCGATATCTAGGGAAAAAAAAATTTAAGCACAAAATAAGATAATACAAATACCTCACTGATATTTAAAATGTTATGTCTATTATGTCCTGTGAGTCTATGTTCTTTGCTGTAGCTTGTGGGCAGTAAATGAAGAGGGAAACATTATTATTTGTACGACCTGTTTACAAGGGAAGCATTAAAAGGGTTTAGTAATACAAGCTAATTCATTATTTCCAATGGCAGGTCCCCATTATAGAGAGAGTGAATATAGCTCAAAATACTAGATTTCTTGAAATCTGTGAAAGTTGGTCATTGACGGTATCAGATCCAGAGCCTTTTCTCTCGAGGATACAATGGAGAAAACACCTGTGCGATGAGTTGTTTTGCCTTCAGCCTTTCCACAGGCAGGCACATGTGTATGTCCAAAATATCCAGTCAATATGGTTTTTATTTATGGGTGGTCAATTCCTTGTGACGGGCCAGATTTGTTGGCTTGAACAATGGGATGTTTGTTTGACTCACGGTGTCTAAGTTGGCTGGTTGTGCTCAGCCTTTGCATTTAGTTACCACCGCTGTGTCCCTGCGGTGTGCTCTTATTTTTTTGATTTCTGATGCACAGGTTCTCCATCAAGGTGAACACTTGGTCCTCATCTCGGAGAGCTTCTTGATAAACTTGTCATTTCCATCACTGATGGAAAAACAGAAGTTCCCTCCTTCAAAAACACCTTTAATTCACCCCTCAGTGAAGCTGTTGGTAGAACCACACCAGGTTGTAGATAGGACTTTGGGGTTTTGTTCTGGTTTTGTGAATTGTGATTCTTTAATAAAGCAATTTAAATATCACTCCCAGGATGAGAGTGTGGCCTGGAAAAAACACAAGGCCCTTACAAAAGCAGTGGCCTACCGCACTGCTGCTATTTTGTGAGAGATTGTTTTTATTGTGCAGTGCATCTCTTGACTTAAAGTTAATATCTTTCAAAAATATGCATTTTAATTTTATGCCAACTAGAGAAGGGAAAAAAAGATTTATGTTCTGTATTTAAAAGGCTGGTTTCCGTTGCTTAACAGTCAGATCTTTCTTTTGGATCTTATACTGGGAAATTTCATTTTGCATGTGATTTGCGCCTTGAATTTTAGGACTTCTAGATTTTAGTTACCTTCTAAAGGTCTCCGGACCTGAACGATAAAACCTGTTAGCCCGTGCTAAACTTTGCCTAGGAGTTTGTCCCATGCCTCCGTACCATTCCAAAACTTCACTCCAAACGTGTGTTAGGATGTTGGTGTGACACCACCACTTGAGAAATCTTCGTGGCTGCAACTGCCAGTTCTATCCCCTGTGATGTTTATGTAACATCATGGAACTGTAAGGTAAAATTATACTCAAAAAACGGGTGATATAAAGAACTGCTGGTTGAAATGATTCCTGAAGAAGGGTAATGAGGGTAATGTCTCTGATTTTTCTTTCCTCCCCCCCTGCAACAGAAAGGGAATACAGCCCTGCACATTGCATCCTTAGCAGGACAAGCTGAAGTTGTCAAAGTTCTGGTTAAGGAAGGAGCCAATATTAATGCACAATCTCAGGTATGATGCTATTTTCCCTATTCCTAGTGTGCTTTAATAAATTGTTTCAGAAATTTTTCAAAGTGTAGAAATACTGCTTCATGTGTTTGAGTTGAATTTGGTGAGCAGTAACGGAGAAGATAATTTCTCAAAGACTTGATTTATACAATTGGTGTTCATGCTTATTTGGTGGCTAAAAATTTGCAGATAACTTACTCCAGGCTTCTGAAGTCATTCTTTATATGATCAGGAAGAATTTAAATCAGAAGTTTGGAATGTGTGAATTGGGGAAATTCACCTTGTCCCGGCTGGCAAGCCGACTGTAAAAACAGCCTTGATGTTTCCACTGACACAAAGCTTGTCTCTTCTTCCAAAACGTTCCAGAGGACGTGGTGATGTTGCAGAGACCGACCGATGGCCGGTAGTTCTCTCCCTGGTTTGGGCGAGGCTGTAGTGGCAGCCACCTGCCTGCCGTGATTCCAGAGCTGTAAAGAATATGCGCTAGATTGCCGGTGAACGTCATACCGCAAACTAGCTAGGTGATGGTTGGTCTTCCGAGCTAACTCTCCCTATCTCCTCTGCCCTATCGAACAGACATCCTGTTAGCACCATAGATTAATTGACCAAGTAATCCTAACGCGTATTTGAGATACCTGTTATTTCCTCCATTTTGGATTAGGAGCAATTTGTCCAAAAAATAATTTGATTAATGTTTGTAAATGCTACCTTAACTATGGCAAGTGTCTGTAGCTTTGAAGAACTGAACAGGTGGTGTAGGTGAGGACTATATATGCTAAAGAAACTTCATCTTTCTGAAGCATCTAGTCAGCTTGTGGCATTCTCAGAGTAAATCATTGAGCTAACTAACAGTATTCTAATTGAGTCCTAGTGTGTCATTCAATGACCACAAATACCAATTTTGCCGTAATGGTGTAAGCGAAGACAATGAGAAAAACAAGTCATGCTTTCAAATTAAATTTTCCTTACTGTCTATAGGCAAGGTAATGGCCCTTAGCCTAATCTTAGCGGGCTACGTGAGCAGAACAAGAAGAAAGTGCAGCTAGGAAGTACCTTGGCTGGAGAGAGTTTCAGGAAGCATGGTTGGACTTGTGTGAGACGCTTTTCTCAGTCCTCTTCAGTAGCGCGTTCCCTGACCATTAGGAACACACACAAGTTTGTAAAAGGTTTTGATTTGTGAGAGTCCATCCTAAATCTGGCTAGCTCCACATGTTGCTTGCCCAGACCTGGGAAACCGAGACCTGGAGAGTTATTCTGCTGTTTGATGATACAAATTTATGACGGACGATGTAGAGTTAGTAGAGAACAGGAGATGAACGAATAGATTTACAAAATTAATAGGTTTGTCTGTACTTTCATTACGTTTTAAGACAAGAGAGAGAAATTGAAAAGGTCTTTAAGATGCCCGACTCTAAAATTTTTTCAAATATTTTTTTTTGCCCCAAAACAACTGCTAAAGAACTCTCTTAGGACAACTGATGGTCAATTAGTCCCCATGCTCTACTTCCATTAAAGATAAGAAATGTTGTAGCAAAAATTTAGCAAACTGCTTTCATAATGACCCAACTGGCTGATTTCTTCATATGTTTATCAGCCTTTTCATGTGTATAAGAAGAAAAAGTAATGTCTTTAATGTTACGATTTTGAGCATGGTTAAGAGAAAGATTTGTGAAAATGATACTTTCATTAAACTTTATACCTCAAAAAGTCTTGATAAAGGCTTTTCCTTATGCTGGAAGTATAAATGAAGTTTTCTAAATTAAAAACAAACAAACAAAAAAAAACCCCACAAAAAAACCTCCCAAAACCACCACAATAAACCTGCCAGAATTGGAAATTGTTTTCACAGGTATTATTTTATACACTGTTGTAGTTTTAAACACATGTTTTGTCAGCACTGGACATTCTGTGTAATATACACAGACCTGTTAACAGGCATTCGCTACTTGAATTAATTGAATGAACCTGGTGGAGGACATTTTTTTCCCCAGTACTGGTTACTGGGTGCCTCCAGACAGGATGAATTCAAACTGCTGTGATACATATGCCCAGGATTTGTGCCACGTTGTCTTAATTAGACGAGTCCTATTGACTTGAATGGGAGGGTGTGATTCAGCTGTGGGGGCCTTTGGGCCGTGTGTGGCCTGCTGCGCTTTGCCAGAAGAGATGGATAATAGCTGCTTCAGGCAGGAGGATGTGTTCCGGAGGGTCTTGCTGCCGCCACCGCCGCCAAGGGGGCATTCCTGGTGGAAGGTGTCCCTTTGTAGGAACCGCTTTGTCGTATGGTGTCCTGGTCTAAGCACGGTCACGAGCACAAGAAGAAACAATTGCACAGGGAGAGAGAGGTGCATGACCTAGGTCGATCTTCTTCTTGGTAAATGTTGAATGCTCTTGGGTAATATTTCCCAAGTGTTCAGCACTTCGAATACTATTTGTGTGTGAGCGTTCACACACAGATTCCCATGTAGCTAGTAATTCGAATATGAATGAACATATGTTGCCTATATGTATATGGTGGACATATTTTCTAGTCCGGGCTCCTAAGAATTTGGTTCTAATTCTGGTTTGCCAGAGGCTTCCCTTGGAAGATTGAATAAAAAAGTAATTTCTTTATGCCCCATGAATGGAATGAGTGCTCCATAACTTGCTCTTTAAAGAACTTGGTAGCTGTCAAGGTCATTATCATTTTCAGTGATGACAATTTACCATAGTGACAAAATTTCTTCACTGATGATAGATAAAAGAGTATTCTCAACCGCGGCTTGTTCAATTTATTGTTTTTCCTTTCCTCCATTAATTACATTGCATAAAAACACTGGTCTTTATCAAAACTTGCCACCAGTGACATCTGAAACACCACACTGATTTCCCAGTTCCTTGTGACAACGAAATAACAGAATTATCAGAGAAAATGCTATTAAAAAAATTGTAACCATTGAGATTACAAACCCTCTCTGTGCTCTCAGACTGTCAAGCATTCAGGACTTTGATTTTATGGATTTTGTTTTTCTATTGGATCGTTTTGCCCTTCAGTTTCATGTTGGCCTTCAGAGCTGCTATTTTGTTCATTTTCCTTTTTTAAAAAGTCTGTTCCTTTTGAGCTAACACGTCATCACTGCTATTTTTAGAAAAGTAATTTCTATTTTGATACAAATCCTAATTGCACAGTGATTACTAATTGAATGACTCCACTTTCACCTGCATGCATATCATTTGAGAGCTGACATCTTCCTTGAGTTTGTTTCAGGCAAATGTTGAAATGGGGGCAAACCCAGAAACGGCTGGAGAGATCTAGAATTTGCTGGTCCTTTTTGGCATGCCTCCACCTAGAATTTCACAAGCGTGCAATTGCTTAGCTCAATTAGAATTGCCTTTTGCTACAAGTATTGCTGGAGAAAACGTGTTTATAAAATGAGTCTTTATCCAGGGTAGCTGTGCTCATAATTCAGCGAGCAGATCTAGATATACGTCATCAAGTAACAATCGATTTCTGCAATTTCTTTTCTTGATTTGACCATGAATTTTGGTCACTTGGAGATCTGACCCCCTTGTCTTGGGACTGGATGATAGAAATTATAATGTAAAGTGCAGAGCAGAACAAGGTCATCCGTGGAACGATGTAATCGTTTGCAATATGTATTCACTTGTGTGGGTGATCCTCTAGGTACCTCTGAATTTCAGTGGGGAATTCAGAAAAAGTCCTCAGGGGGCATTGAAATGTTTCGTTATGCAAAACCATGGAAGTGGCATCAGCCACTTACCACTCTCTCACACCCAAGCACCCATGACACACTTTGAGCCCAGCCGTATCCTCCTTTCACAGCTCAGTCACTTCTTTACCCCAAACCTATTCTCAGTTGTTGCTTGTGCATTAGAACAGTAATTCCTTTTTGTAATCTTCCTCTCGATGAGTGTCTACTTTTGTGACACGTTAGGAGTTCTTATGCCAACTCGTCATCTTTTTTCCCAGGTGGAAGAAACATCGCTGGATTTAGCCAGTCCAACCCTTCCCTTTGATAAATTACTGCTTGTCTTTATTGCTGTCTCCTAAAGTCAGGTTGTATCATCTGACTCATCAGAGATGTCTGATAACTGGAATATTAGCCTGCCAAATGTGATGATACCCCTACTGCAATAATCTTAATAACTGAACTATCTGTAGACTGTCCGTGTGACAATGATGCTGAGCTCTTCTGACCACGTGTACCTTACGGAATGGATCTGTCCTGGCCTTCCTCCATTCCGAACAACGTCAAAAGAAGTTCGCCTCATGCGAAGAGTTGCACCTCCTAGGATGAGGTGATTTGACAAATGTCGAGTGATTGAGGTACAAAGAGCTGAAAAGTAAAAGACAAAATGAGGAAATACAGTTCATTCCTGTTCAGTAACTGTAAGGGAACAGCCATATCCTGGAGTCACCCGGTCTAGCTCAAGATGTCCCTGCTCATGGTGGGGGGGCTGGGCTAGATGACCTTTAAAGGTCCCTTCCAACCCAAACCATCCTATGATTTTAAGAAATAAATTATTCCCTTCAATTTTAAAATTTCAGCAACGGAATTCAGAACAGGACGTGTTCCCTGTTAGCTGCTAAGGTTGCGCTTTGACCACTGCTTCATCCAGGGGCCCTCACAAAGGGAGGAGCTACCTTTTAATCATCAGATTATTTAAAGTGACCCAGATACAGAAAGCAAGGATTAGATAAATCAGTCCTCCCCCACGCTGATCTTGTTATTTAAAAGCCCTCTGGTTTCTTTTCCTCTATATCTTTCTCTAAGCTCATTGCAAACTCATTAGCCAAGTAATATTTTTGTTTAAATTTGCCCCCGTTACGGTTATCACTTCCTCTTTCAACACATAGGAGATGCCACCGTGACTGTTAGAGTATTCTTTTCTGGGCTATTCATCAGATTGAAGCAATCCTTAGAGCAGCACAAAATTTCCAGCCTCAATGTGCTTTCCCAAAAATGAGCGATAAGAGAGCTGGTTGTATGTCCGTATTCAGGGTTACCACAAAAGCAAAGGGAGGATTTATGTGATTCTCAAAGTGATCAGCTTGTCTCTCTCGGGATGCCCTAGAATTTGCTTTACCAGAGATTGCTCTCCCCAAGGTTTGTAACAATAATCTCACCTTCAGAATGGAGCATATTTTGCAGAGTGTTTGCTCTTCCATTATGACAGAAGGTTTTAATTCCACCAACTGGGCTTTTATATCAGTATATTTAGAGAGCTGGATTTTTAGCTGCTGTATACCAAGAGGAGTCATTTAGCTGCAGTTCATCATTGCTAATGTAATAAAGGATCAGGCCCATTATCTCTTCACTGGAGGAAAAAAAAAAGGAAGAAATGCCTTCTGGAGGATTATATGGATTTTGAGAGATGTTAACAAAAGTAATACATTAAGAACAATGAAAGAACAGATATATTTATTCATCCTGCCTTAAACTAGTCCAAGTCACAGCTGCCTGTCTCACCCTGTGATTATCAGTTATTGATAAACAACCCTTATTCTTGATCTGGAAGTATGATCTCAGGCAACCATGGAAGTGGAGTTGAGCGGGACGCCTGTGTGTGCGAGACTGCAGCGGTGCTCGCAGGTTGACACAGAATTACAGGATAACAGAGCGTGAACGTAAGATAATGATGGTTAATATCAGCACGCTCATGTGGGACTTGCCCGTTTCCCCAAATAATTCATACAGTTAATGGAAAAATAACCCTAGGAGGAGGCCCAGTTTATGGTGTCACCTGCAGAAGCAGCAGCATGGTGATGTGGGGGTATGGGACTGGTCGGCTTTTTCGCAGAAGCTGCTCTGGGGATCAGGAGCCCTTAAAGAACAAAGTAGGGTACTGAGCCAGTTTGATGCCTGTCTCTGGGGTCCCAGCTGCAGCCATAAAATAACTGAACGTGTCAGGATCTCAACCAGCTAAGACTGAAAGCAAACTGAAAGTATTTACAACCTACGTCTTAGTCTATTTTGTTAACTCACAGTCTCCGTTCAAGTGCTATAAAGGGACCAATGGTCCAGGATGAAAGATTTTAGTTTAAACAGATAGTGGGTTTTTTCCCGCTAATAATGTGATACACGGCCTCTAATATTTATTCTTAAAATGCATAAAGCTCAGGAGCCTGCGGTAAAGCAACATGCCAGCTGGTAGGTTAGGGGCTCACCAGACCCATGTGCCACGTTTCACCCTACTGTAACGACGCAACCTGCGACGATAAGAACCAGGCAGTGGAAATGTTCTCCTTGAATACTGATGAGAGTGTAGATATAACTGAGTCACAACCAGATCAATACAAGCATTTTATTTGTCATTTTAGTGCTATGTTGTCTTCCTGCCAGCCCTCAACCACATACATAAAGTAAGTGGTGGTTTTTCACTACCGCTTTTGCTTTACCACGTTTGGAAGGCAAACCCCAAATGCTGTTTTGGATGACCGCCCAGAATTCAAACGCGAGACTCTGCCCCGGCTAAGCTTTTGGGCCCTAACCCGTGCCCAGCGTCAAGGTTATGTTTTCTTCTGCGTGACTAATCTATTTGCTTTCCATGATTCTCCATCAGCTCAGTTTCTATTACAGGTTCCCTCTTTGTAAAAAGGACATTTCCAAGGCACAGAACATCTTGATTTCTGCCTGGCTGTGTTTCAGGCTCCGTTGTTGCTTTCCTGTTCTTGCAGAGAAAATAGTGACGCTTGAAGCTGCTAAAATAGAATGTTCGTGCTCTTGAAATCTGGCATCTGAGCTAAGAAGTGATTTACAGTAAAATACACTTCCCAAGAGGGGTTCTTGTAATGGTGAGGCCCCAGGTGCCATAGACATACTGCTACAGCTGGAGTTGCGTGTGATCTCTCGTGAACGGACGTAGCAAGTTCATCGCAAACCCGGACACCATCATTTATCCATAGGCTTTCCGATTACCGCAGTGAGTGGAAAACGCTATTTATATTACTAGGGAATGGGTGAGACAGACAGGCTTCTGTGTCGCTACCCTTTTAAAATGCATTTATTACAAATTAGTTGTATGATCTGTCATCGCAAACAAATAAATAAAAATAAAAGTAAATACTTTGTCATTGTTTCGTTTGTTTAACTGTTCGGCCGGATAAAATAGAATCACCACCCTCCCTAAATCCAGTAATTCTGGCCTTCTTCCTAAACGCTTTTCTCAGCTTTAATCTTTACAGCCTTATGGGACCCTGCGGGCCTCAGCATCTGCTGTGTGTAATGAATGTAAGGGTTGTCACCTCCGTGATTAGCTCACGCTTGTTGGGGAATTCCACAGCAGGTCAGAATCCAGTAGCTCCTCCTGTGTCCTTACAGACGTGCCACTTTACATCGAATAATTCTGTGTTCACAAATGCTTACATCTATCTGTGTGTCATCCATTTTAGTAGCACTTTCTGGCTTTGTTATAAAAGGAAATGATGCTCCAGGAAAATGAATATATACTAATGTGCTGCTTATTTTGAAACACGGAGGAAAAGGTGTGGTCAGAAAACATACGGTGCTTTCATCAATACCAGAAATCCAAAGTATTTAATTTAGCTGGTCGTTGATGAATCCAGAAGGTGTTTTTACTGAATCGCTCTTTCTCATAATGTGGATATAAAACAAAACAAAAATTCCCTCCATGAAGGTGCTGTCAGCATCACAGCAGTGCAGTCAGAGGGGCAGGAGGACAAGAGAGGAACAGAGTGCACTTCCTCAGCATCTCAAGGTTGACCCAAATGTGAAGCTGGAGCAAATCACTTTCTCAGAAAAAGGAAAAAATCTTGAATCGAATTAACGTTTCTCAAAGGCATGAGCTGTCTTTTGCACTGGTGTTGATTCAGTCATTCTCCTTCTGGTTGAAGTAGAATCAAACTCCCTGTTGGGGTCCCAGGGAGAAACATATAGACGAATATCAGACTGTCTTCTGAGTATTGCAGTGGTACATTTTACACAAATAAACCTTCTTATGATAAAGCATTTAAGGATAAAATCAAGCAGAAAGGTAGCGCGTGTCACTCCTCACCAGCGTTGATCTGAATGCTTGGTAGGCACTATAGGCTCACTGGAGAAAAGGAGTTTTAGTTGTTTTCAGCTTGTGAAAGCCTGCTAAAATACATCAGTTTAAATACAGTTGCTTTATACTGTATACCGTATATGTATGCTATATATAGATACTATATACTCTAAATATACTATATATAGAGTCTATATATACACACTATATATACTATACTTTTTATACTATGTTTAAATACTCAAAAAACCTGATATTTTCTAAAATGTATATAGTATTATACAGTATTATACAGTTAATCAATATTTAGAGTTCCAGTTCTGATGATAAACATGTTATTTCTATTCCTCTTTAGTCATAGATGTAATGAAGGGTAGTTCCCTTCTACCCACCTTTGCATTCTCAATTTCATGCTTTAACTGTCAGTTGAGCAAGATGGGCTCTTGATTTGAATATTCTCCACCTTTCTTCGGAGTAGCCCAATTTCTCTTGACTGTGTGTCAAAATGAGACTCATTAGGCACCTTAAATTTGGAAACTTAAAATTAAATGCTGTGAATTTCCCTTTAGCATATTGTCAGAAGTTTGACAATCGCATATTTTCTTGAATATAAATACAGATATAGTAGTCCAAATATTTCTGAGATATTTTTCCTTGAAAAAGAATATGGATTATATGATTGTTTTATGGAAAATGTATTTTAATGGAAAAGAAAGAGGAATGTGAATAATTGGTAGAGTTACAGCTATATGAAACTTCCAGATTTTGATGTAAGCCAACAAAAAGAAGAGACTTCTAAAAGTTAAAGTAGGTACCGTGATCTATCCTTAATTCACCCTTTTAGGCAGAGAATTTCTCCTGTTAAGATAAAATCCTCTTATGAAGCGTTTATTTTTAGACTGGCTGAAAATAATGCTCTGAGCATAATGCACAACAGCGTTCCCAGAATTGCGATATTGTTGGTTCTATCAAGATGTGTGTTTCTAATTTAGCTTGCAGGGTTGCATTAACGTGTAACTCTCGTATTTCATTGATTAAAATTAATTACTTGGATTGTTAGAGGTTTTTTCACTGAATCACGGAATGGCTGAGGGTGGAAGAGACCTCTGGAGGTCATCTTGTCCAACCCCTCTGCTCAAGCAGGGTCACTGACAGCAGGCTGCCCAGGACCACATCCAGATGGTTTTTGAGTATCTCCAAGGATGGAGGCTGCACAGCCTCCCTGGGCGACCTGTGCCAGTGCTCAGCCACCCTCACAGTAAAAAAGTGTTTCTTGCTGTTCAGAGGGACCGTCCTGTGTTTCCGTTTGTGCCCGTGGCCTCTGGTCCTCTTGCTTCCCTCCAGAACGTTCTTCTATTCGAGAGAGAATAGCTTCCTCTCCTGTGGAGATTACTAGAGACTGAGATAAAGGGAAACCGCTAGTGAAGGTATAGCTACCTTCTTTTAACTGTTAAGGTGAGATGTAGATGTCACTGGTTTAGGCTAGTATCTGTGGAAAAAGGGGGAAAACGGGGAGGTGAATTGTATATCGCCGAATAAAGATTGAAACAAAGAACTTATCATTCTTGTTGTAGTTGAGCGATATTCTGAAGAGTAGAAAAAATACTGAAACAGTTACTGAACTTAAAGGCCCCAGAAATGTTCATGATCCTACTGTGTAAAATGATATATTAACACATGAACATAAATCAGAAGATTTTATAACCTATGTGAGCTGTTTCATGAGTAATCTAAGCTTGTCTCACCCTGTCTCGTTCTTATCTCATCCTTTGTGCCAGGATCTGTTCCTTTTTGGGGCTGGCTTAAATTCTAATGAGAGCAGAAGGAGGAGGCGGCGGCACGGAGAGGAAGGTAGAGCAGTTTCACAAAGGCTTCTCTTGGGTTATGTTGAGTGTCAGGTCCTATGAAGGAAACTCTAGAGTGACCCAAAGGAAACCGAGCTTCCATATGGGCAGTATTTTGCGCACAGAATCTTCTCTGAATGTTCTTGAGAAGTGCCATTGCAGAACTGTAGTAAATGTTGCAGAAGAAGCCTAACTAACTTGGTTTTCATTCCTGACCTTGAGAAATAACTTCTTCATTTCCTTGATATGAAGAAAATTGGGGGGAGAAGGCTACCAAAATGCCAAACCAAAAACCCGTGCAGTAAGAGGGAGAGGAGGCAACTGGCCTGGGTCGGGCAATCTGCTGATTGTGGTGACCTTCTGACTGGTAATTACATCTTGAAGAGTAAGTAGGAATGAGTATTTGCTGTAGGTAAACAATTGCATTAGATGTCAGCTGCTGTGTCTTCCCTGGTAATCTTGGTGATCTTCTAACACAGTCTTAGGCAGTTCCTGGAGGCCTTTAAAACAAAATAGGTATGTTCATCGGGGTTTACGTTCGCTCTTTAATTACAGGATATGTTGCTAACTCTCATGTGTCATCTTTAAAAGAGGCAAACTGAGGGAAGAGATAACATATTTCTCTTTTTTCTCATTTCCTTATCAGTATGGATATAAAGAGATGTATATGATAAATACTATAGGTATATAGACTCTAAAGGCCACGTCTTCATGGACAAGCATGCGTAGGCTAGTCATTCAAATGCACTGGCTATGAACCAGAGGTTGGAAGACGTGCGCTTCTGTTCATTTGGTACCGCATGCAAGAGTACGGTTCCTTGAAAGCCTGCCATAACATAAAGCTCAACCAATCTATATGACTGTTCATATGATTTTCTAAATGCTGTAATAATCTGACTGCTTCTTCAAATTGTGTTCTTCATTAGGGCTTGGGCAAAATTTAACGATACAAATTCTGAGTCGTATATAGACTTGCCAATTTGCATTAATAGCTTGAAGAATCATTGAAAGCTACTAATTTTCTCAAATTATCAAGTAAATCAGTGAATGTAGTAGAAAGAATGGAGTATGAAATATACGCTATTTGTTCAGCTTTAATTTCTCATTATAACTTCATATTATAGCAGTAAACATCTTGCAGTATACATTTGTAAAGATGATGAAATCTGAGTACTCTGTCCTCACTACAAATACCCTGATGAAATCATTGTTTGAAAATGAATGCTATATATCATTAAAAAATTTATTTTTCAGATGATGCGCAACATCTAAACATACAGACGTAACATGATTACACAGCTGGGCTTTCAGAAAAAGCAAAATAAAGTGCATTTCTCCTTTTCCAGGTCACATTCGTATGCCACAGTCGCTATTTTTACTTTAATTCTGGACCGTGTTTATACAGTATGGGATTATAAACTGAAGGAAAATTTATTGAAATAAAGATTCTCCACCCCTGGCCCAATAAACTCTCTGTATCCCATTCCACATGCTAAATCAAGCTGGGGAGAGGTCGGTCGTCTTTGCAATACGTCCATGGAGAATTAACCACAATGTGGATTCGGTAGAAAACACACTGGGGTAGTGGAACAGAGGTCTAGGGAAAACATGTTTTCTTCAATTTGCAGAGATCTGGGATCTTGAGCTTTGAAATATCTCTAGAAGCAGAACAGAGAAATCAAGTATTGGCATATAGCTCTTTGAAACTAAAAGATGAGAAACTGGAAAGCGGCTTCTAGATGAAAAAAAGTACAGGAAACAAAGGGAAGGTCATGCTTTTGTTGTGGGCATTTCCATTTGATGGCAGGACTGTCCGTGAGAGACAGGAACTTGCTGTGTAGGAGACGGACAGACAGACCCATCATAGAAACTGTGCAGGGTGGGAGGAGGCATGGAAGTCCTGGGTCCAGGGGACAAAGGAGCTCCAGCTGGGCTAACAGGTAATCCCTCTGGGTAGGGCTCTGCCAAGGGAGAGCGGTAATATTTGGAATCCTAAAACAGGAGTTTTCTCGCCAAGAGCCAGAAGTGTTGAGGTCAGGAACACTGTGTTTGGAAGCTCTGAAACCAGTTCTTCACCGAGAAAGCAGAGTTCACCCTGCCAATGGAAAAAATTGGGCTTGACCTTGCCATGGGGGAGAGATTCAGGGGAAGCTTTTTCGGTGTGTCTGATGTAGGCAGTTTTGCGTATAGAAATTGGCATGCTGTTGCAATTTCCAAAGTTAAGCCAGACTTTAAGAAAATATATATGGTAGTTTTAAACTATAAATAAAGCTTGAGGAGAAAAAAAAAAATTATTTATGTGCAAGGATCTCTTTACACCTGATAGCTGTACGGTCATATCACGTGAGGAGGATATCCTTGATATAAGGGTATCTGGATCTCTGTGTGGAAAAGCATTTAGTACTTCTTGGTACTAAATGATCACGAAGTCATATATGTATTGTTTATGGTCTCCTAATCCAGGATTTATTGTCTTGATCCTGCTCCAGAAATAGGAACTTGAGTTGATTAAAAAAATAAAAAAAACTTCTTCAAAGCTTTTAAGCAAATTGATTTGCTCTGGCTTGAAAATTCTCATATTCCCCAAATTTGTTAGTCGTCATGATCCTCGTGTTCATCCATGTAATAGTTGGTGCTAGAAGGATTTTACAAATGGCACGTATTACCATTTTAAGAAGTGCTACATTAGACTTGAATATTAAAATACTGATGGAGCGGGTGGAAAATTACTATTAGTTATACCTAATAGGTTGCCATTTTGTTTTTTTCCGGAGCGGGAAGGAAAACTGAAGCAGAGAGCCAACTTGGTTACCTGCAGCTTTCTCTGCTGTTCCATACAAGTGCAATCAAAACCAAAGCAAGCTGTTCATAATTCCCACTGCCAGCTCAGTCCCTCTGCCTGGCACTCCCCTGTCCTTCTGCACCTTCCGAATTGCACGCTGAACGGCATCCCTTCGTTTTACATAATCGCAGACTGGTGGGGGTTGGAAGGCCCCTCTGAAGATCATCTGGTCCAACCTCCCTGCCAAGGCAGGATCACCCAGGGCAGGTTGCACAGGAACACGTCCAGTCGGGTTTTGAAGGTCTCCAGAGAAGGAGACTCCACAGCCTCTCTGGGCAGCCTGTTCCGGTGCTCCGTCACCCTCACTGTAAAGAAGTTTTTCCTCATGCTGAGGTGGAACTTCCTGTGCTGCAGTTTGTACCCATTGCCCCTTGTCCTGTCACTGGGCACTACTGAAAAGAGACTGGCTCCATCATCCCGACAGCCACCCTTCAGATATTTATAGACATTGATAAGGTCCCCTCTCAGCCTTCTCTTCTCCAGACTCAACAGCCCCAGGTCTCTCGGCCTTTCCTCATATGAGAGATGCTCCAGTCCCTTAATCATCCTCGTAGCCCTCTGTTGGACTCTCTCCAAAAGTTCCCCGTCTCTCTTGAACTGGGGAGCCCAGAACTGGACACAATACTCCAGATGAGGCCTCACTGGCGCAGAGCAGAGGGGGAGGATAACCTGTCTCGACCTGCTGGTCACACTCTTCTTAATGCACCCCAGGATACCATTGGCCCTCTTGGCCACCAGGGCACATTGCTGTCCCATGGATAACTTACTGCCTACCAGGACTCCCAAGTCCTTCTCCATGGAGCGGCTTTCCAGCAGGTCAACTCCTAACCTGTACTGGTGCATGGAGTGGTTGTTCCCCAGGTGCAGAACTCTACACTTGTCCTTGTTAAATTTCATGAGGTTCCCCTCTGATGTGATGAGAACTCCTATCTCCCCCTGTTAGGGAGTTGGCCGCAGGGCAGCCAGGAGACCAGCCCCAGGGTGGACCTGGAAGAGGCTTACTCCTTTGCTGGGTTTTAGTAGTCATGTGGGAGGAGGGAAGCTGGGAAGCTGCCCGTCAAAACGCGATTCAGACAGACCTTACCGTTAAGTCGCTTTTCTTGGCGTCTACCCTCAATTTTCTCTCCAGCAACCTTAGTAAACTATGCGCTTCTCTCTTTGTTTTAGTCATTGTGAACACGCAGAACAGACCTTTACCCTCTTCTTCTAAGACCGTTATCTTGTTTTCCTTCAGTTTTCCTTTTCCAGGCACTTACTAGTCTTTTCTCAAAGAAAAATAGCTTCCCCAGGGAGATATATTTTTACGCCAGTGCAGTCTTTATTACAGCAAAATGAGCTCATTGACCAGTGGCCTTCTGGTAGACCACGGTGACCTTCAGGTCCTTTACTGCAAAATTCTTCTCTAACTTGTCATTCCCTCTTTGCATAATTTGTTTTTTTTTCCCCTGCAATAGTAGAGAAACTTGTACATGCCCTTACTAAATTATGCTTCCAGCTCTTTTCTCCAGGGTAGCAGGAACCTTTCAAATTATGATCCTGTTCTGTGGCGTGCTTGCAGGCCATCTTGTTCACGCTGTCTGTAACGGTAACGAGTACTATATTCCATCCTTCAAGTCATTACTGAGAACAGGGGGTAATACCTGCCGAAGACAGACCTCTGCGCAAAGCTGTTCAAAACACATCCCACAGTTTTGGCATTGAACTGCTGCTAAGTGTTCTCTGGGAGCCATTTTTTAATTGTATGTCCCGAGATTGTTGATGGAAATGCCAGAATATTATGCAAAACGGTATTAAAAAACTTGCTACAACTTATATGACGTATAGCATATGATATGCACAATGTAAATGGCATTTATTGCCTGAGCAATCCTCTACGTTTGTAAATTGGAGGGGGGTTGTAGAGACATCAGTTCTGCAGTCAACTGTATTACCTAGTCACTGAAAAAAGAGATTTCATTTCATTAGGCAATTACTGGACTGTTTCCACAGCAAGTTTGCTAGAAAGAACAACATTGCCTTCTCTGAAACAAGGTTCTTCGTTATCGCGGTATTTGCATTAATTCTAACCGCTTCTGTAAATGCACAAGCTTATTGTTCATTGTGACAGCATTCAAGATTAAAAAAAAAAATTGCACGTTGGAAGTCTGGTTTATGGTTTATGTTCTAGCTAAAAGTCCCATTCCAAGACAGAAGAACATTTTCAGGAATATAGGTGATTATGTTGTCATATGTTACATGGTAATCTACAGAATGTCGAAGAATTTTCTAAGGCCTTTTTAACAAGCTTAAAAGCTTTTAGAAGAAAGTTATTAATCAGGCAGCTCACTTCCATGCCTTTATTTCATAAGGATTTTGTAGCTAATTAAGAAATATTTTTTGTTTTAAAGTATTTTAGTTGGGAGAAAGGACTTGTGTTCCTAATGAATTTGCCTGTAGTTTGATTAACTTGGAAGAATTTTTTTTAAATTACTGTATTATTCAGAGCAGATTCTTTCAAGGACTCTAGGATGTTTTAATGAATGTTTATAATTAAATGATAGATGAACTTAACGGTATGATCAGAAATGCAGTTGTTACTTTGCAAGGTTGAGATCCTTTATGTTTGATGACCTGCAATGTTTTATGTATCACAAGATTTTATGTAGTATGTTAAGCCTTTGTCATCTCTACTCAGCTTGTCATGAGGTATGGACTTCATGGTCTCCGGGGAGGATGTCTTTGGTTAAGTTAATGTAATAAACGGAGGAAACTCATGCTTTCCTGTCATCTTCCATTAAACCTCATTGCCAGTTTTACAGTCCTGAGCATTATCAGCAAGGGATAGCTGTATTAATAATTAGTGTGTCCATTGCTTCCCTAAAATGTGTGTCAAAAGCAAAAGAGTGTGAAAGTGTGTAGAGTTTTGTGGGTTTAAATGGCATTAAACATCATCATATTAAGTTAAAAAACACAAAGTTGTTTTACTTATGTACTTCAAACATTTCAGTTAAAAAAGCACAAATGCCTTTTTAGCCGTATATTTATTTGGGATTCATTATTGTTGGTATATTCTGTTTCCTCGTTACAATACTTCAATATTTTTACATGTGTTCTTCCTAGAATGGCTTTACTCCTTTATATATGGCGGCTCAAGAGAACCACATTGAAGTGGTGAAATATCTCCTGGAGAATGGAGCCAACCAAAGCACAGCTACTGAGGTGAGGTATATTGTTCTTTTTTTACCAATGCTCTTATTTTCCTTTGCCTTTATATTCAGATCGCTTAAATACAGCAGATTTTTCAAACAGAGTGTTTTGAGAACTTTCACACTTTCATCTCAATAAGCTGTACTTACGAATCTTGCCCTTTTTTGCTATGTGCACAGAAGACAAGTTCTGGAAGTGGTGAAAAGCCAAGGGATGAAATCCAGTCTGATTCATTTGACAGCAAAATTTCCGCGGACTCTAGTGAGCCCAGGATTTTCACCTTCAGTTTGTGCCCGTTTCTCCTATCAGCTTCCTGGAGAACTTTCCGAAAAACAAAGGAGGCTTGGAAGAGAGGTCCCTGGGGCTGTAGAAATTATAGGAGGCCAAGGTGGTATTGTCAGGAGAATGGAGTGAATAGTAAATCGATGGAAGGCTAAGCGGAGAGGTACAATATGGCATTTGAACAAATTTACATCTCCAACAAAGCCCATAAAAATTGAAGCATCTAGGAGTGCCATCACCTGAGCGGCAGGGCTAACTTCGTGACGCTTTTTCATTTGCACTGTAAGACCTGGGCAAAAATTGGTGAATAGATTATTGTAGCATGTATCTGTATCAAGTGGGACTCTTGGCTATATAAGGGGGCTTCTGGGGAAGGTAGTTTGGAGGTTTGCTTCAGCTTCTTCCTTAGCCAGCTGAAAAGTGTGTGGAACGTGGTGTGAATACCATAATCAGGACTGTGAGGACTGTGTCCAGAAGGGTGTCTTTGTACAGTGTAAAATGGTATAAAGACAACTAGTCTTGTTGACAGGCTTCCTTTTAGATTGGGTCTGTTTTCTCCTGGATGCTTTATTTCTCCTAACAGATTGCCTGGGCACATGTATGCAGAAGGATGGTATTAATTGCTAGGTTCTGGATTTAACTGCAGTGCTGCAAATCAGTGCAAGCAGGGCAGATGCCAGAGAAAGAGAGACAAGACTCCATCTCAAGAGGAACTTGGATCATAAGAACTTCCTTCTCCAAATGAGAGGTTTTGAGGGCCATGGGGAAAACTCCTAGGTCATGAGGACTCTGTTCATTCTGTTTCCTCCTCTTGTTCTCTTTCTGCCAAATGTTCTTTTATTCCAAGCCGAGGGGATGAGTTGAATGGGCTCTGTGCTGCGAAGTGTGTTGGCTTCGTGTTTCTTCTATGGATGTGGATGTGCCCTGTGGAGTAGCAATAGGAACGTTCCTCTCCTGTCAGAGCTTTTCCTCGTCTCCCTTACTTTTCCTTGGTCTGTACACAGAGTTACCCGTTCTGGATTGCGTTCGCAAAGGGGTGAATTTGAACCGATGGTGCATCTATGCTCGCTCTCCTTTCCTTTAAACCGGACTGCGAGTGTGAACAGCTGCTCTGCGGTCCCTTCTTTCAATGGGTACTGTACCATTTGATGACAGCTCTTAAAATAATCCTCTCGTGGCCTGCATATATGGCGATCACGTTACATGTCAGCCTTCTGAAATATGAAATCCCGTGTGATTGCCAGGCAACATAGCAGAAACACACTCCTTGTGAAGGAGCTGAGCGGAGTTGTGGCCCTCCAGGAGCCCGGCCCGGCTACAGCCCGCAGTCACCTGCTTGCAGCCTTTCTCCCAGTGATATTTACTGGCTGTGATGATCTGGAGCACTGGAAATACATTCGTTAGTTTACAGGGACTGTGAGACTGAGATGGTTATAATTAATGTGGTCTCTGCTTGAATGCAGACACCTAGGCATCACTGGAACTCACAGTATAGTCTGGTTTTGTGGGGGTTTTTTTGTTGTTTTTTTTTTTTAAAAGAGGGCTGGGGGGAAATCAAATGCCCCCGACTCTGAACCCAAGTCCAAGTCTGTTTTCTGCCATCAGAAAGGTCAGCTCTCACTTTTGTAGCTTGGAAGGTAAAGGCTATCTACTCCTTTAGCACTTAACTAGGTAAGTTTTGCTTTCGGGTCTTGCTGATGTGGCAGTGGTTTCAGCGGTTCGAGCGTTACTGAAGGATGGCTTGAGCCACTGCCCGCTTTCACATGTGCCCAGAGTTAGTCTCGTGAACAGAAGGAAGAAATGGTACATTAAATAAGGTAGGATGGCAGCCTGAACTGAGGATGCCACTGAAATACATGGAGAAAGACCTTCTGCTTGGCATCAGAGATTGGCTGTCCTCATGCGTGGAGGTGGGGAAACGAAATGCTTTCTCCGAGATCCGGTCAGCCATGCTTTCCAGAAGCAATAGGAGATGGAATGCAGAAAGAATTGTGTCCTTTTAGAGAAGGATGGAAGATAAAGTGGTGCAAATCAGATGGATGATCTCGTCTCTGAAGCTTTGAAACTTGCACTGCCTTTGGATATATTTTGTTTCTTCTAACGCTTATATACGTATATATACAAAATGAGAGCAAGGATGAGCTCAGTTTCACAGGGCCTCTAATCCAGGATTTGTTCTCATGTTCCCAGAGGCGAAAGGCAAATGTATTAAGCCATTTCAACACCTAATGTAGCCCCAATCTCAGAATTATCTTTACAGTTCAGCTGTTTTGTCAGCTGTTCAGGCTTTTTTAATTCACTGTACAGAATTTAATCTCTATTACAGAAAGAAACCATAGCAGTATCGCTGTTACAACGCACCTACCCACAGTTCTACGCAAAAGGGAGTGAATGTTATTAGATTACTGACGGGAGAAAGTGCTTTGGCAATTCTTCAAATGTTTCTTTTGGCATATGTTCACTCTCATTCCTTCTGAACTTGCCCTTTATTATTTTATCATCTTTCCATATTCCTATTCCAAATGCTGTCTCGTTCCTATGCCTTCTACTACGTGTCTAAGTCAGTTTTCTCACTTTCTGGCTATAATCAACTCTTTAGTTTTTCCTTCTGACCTAGATGTAGAAGACCTTGTTTTATTCCCTTCCGTTTTCTTTTGTTATTCACCATGCCTTCGGTCATGGACTTGGTTAGAGAGCTGCTCTGTTCCTTGTGGTTCAGCTGCCCTCTGATCTAGCATGTGGTTACAACACATATGCGCTTGGGCAGCATGCAAGACTGGACCTAGATGCAGTTTTATAGTCAGAATAAAAGATACGGGAGCAGGCAGTACTTGAGCTGAGACAGCAAGCTGTGATGGTGTGATGCATTTTAAAGCCTTGGCAATCAGGGACACGTGTGGAAGAGCAAGACAATTCGAAAATAGTTTTAGAACACGGCTAAAATGATGAATGAAAAGCAGAGAGATTTTTCTGACTTCGTTTTTCCAAAAAGTACAAATAAGCTAAGGTTTTCCTTCTCCAAATTAGAATAAATTCCTAAACATGACCTGGCTTTCTTGACTCATAGTCCATATGTAGCTTAGAATGCGAAACAGCAGCAAATGCATCTGAAGATATGCTTGCTTTTTCCAGAGACGTCAGATATTCAGAAACAGGTTCGCTGTGTGTTTTTCAGATCTGCTTTGTTCAGTTCTCACTAATCCTTACCAAAATATTGCTAAAAATATGCTTTGTGGTCCATTTTAAGATGAGAATTAAGAGAGATATTGTAAAATGATCGTTTGCTTGTACTTGACTTAAAAAAAGGCTACTTTGAAGTGGAAAAAGTGTGCCTTTGACATGTTTGAAATCATATCTGGGTTAAAACCGTTGTGCTGCCAATGTCATTGCACTGGAGACGGTGGTGCAGAGGTAGAAAACAGCTGGTAATGTACTTACCAAATATCTGTGTCTGAACAGCGCTGTGCAAATCACTGAAGCTGTACGTCCTTCAGCTTACTTGAGCACATCTTGTCTTCTGCTCTACCAGGACGGTTTCACTCCTCTAGCTGTTGCGCTGCAACAAGGACACAACCAGGCGGTGGCCATCCTCCTGGAAAACGACACCAAGGGGAAAGTGAGATTGCCAGCTCTGCATATTGCCGCCCGAAAAGACGACACCAAATCAGCGGCGCTCCTACTGCAGAACGACCATAATGCCGACGTGCAGTCCAAGGTAACGTGATGCTGCCGTTAGAGGTAACGGTGCCGACGGGCAACAAACTTTGCTTCCTTCGTCTTAATGGTTAAAGGTAATTTCTTCTGTGGGGAAAGACAAGTTGCTTGACCAGTATCACCAGTAATATATCTACTTTTGCAGTGTTTAGCTACACAACTCATTTTTCTGTTTTTTAATTATACCTCCTATTTCTTTGGTAACCAGCTTTCTCTCATTATTTGTAAATTAGAAGACACCGGGATGGAAGCAGGGTCACTGCTTCCCTATTAAATAGGATACTGGTTTATTGCTCATGGGAACACAGGTTGTATTTAAAGTTAATGCATGCTTGAATGGCTTTTCCCGTAATTAACAGCATAACTCATTTCAAAAAGCAACATAGTTCTTCGTTTTGCGGCCAGTCTTTAATATTGTTCCTCTTTTTCCCAAACCATGCTGCATCAGATGATGGTGAATAGGACGACTGAGGTACCGAGAATAAAAATTTTTAATTACTCTTTCTGTTACTTATAATTATTTTCTCTGCTTTGTGGCAATATTTCTTTATTATTTAGCACTAAAAGTGAAGATACGACTCTTTTTTTAATACATAGAAATTAGTGACTCAGCAAACCTATTTTTATTCATCCTTTGTCTTAGAATCTCTTTTTATTTGTGTTACTATTAAAGTAAACTTTTGAGAATTCACATCAGTTCAACGAAGTCTGAAGCGAGTAATGGAGCTAAGAGGATAAAGATGCTTTTCTAGCTCAATTTCATTAATTATGAAAATGCACTCGCTTGGCATAACTAAATTAAGGTGTCTGGCTCAGCCAGAATCATGGCAAAATTCATTTTCCTTCTTTTACAATAATAAATGTAATCAAATCCTCCAAGGTAAAGACTTGTTCAGAGCATCTGCTTATTTTTACTTTTGTTCTTGTTATCATCTTTCCAATAAAGTTTTGAGAAGTCCTTAAGGGATAGCACATGATCAGAATTTACCTGCAGCAGATAATTTTACATTTCTCATACGGATTCTAGAAATAGCAACTCTCCAAGCTCTTTCACTAAAAATCCTGGGTCTGATTGACTAGAACGGTGACTTCTCCCTTGAAAGACCGTTGTCGCGTTTAGGAGAAAGCATCGTTTCCAAGAACGCGGTCTTTATTTGAGTGCCTGCTTTTAAATAATAGAGTTCCGCTGTTAGATGAGGGAATGAATTTTGAATGCACGCACCCGTGGGAAAGCGCTTCGCGCTTGGCCGCCCGCGAGCGAGTTGCCGTGAGGCAGCCGGCGACGTGAATTGAAAGGGTGACGGCTTCTCTCCGGCACCTGCCCACGGGCACGTCCTTCACTAGGATAAATGTGAAGGGGCTTACCTCTCCTTCACCGGCCGGTACGGTAGTTCTCGGTACCTGGCGTTTGTCACCAGCCGAACGTGTCCACGAGGAGGTAGTTGTTAATGCAGTACTCATTCAACCTATAGCTTAACGCAGTATCGTATTTGTGTGCCCGATATCCTCAGCAGACATTTCCCTGGGAATTTATCGCAGCAAGAACACTACGAATTTAGTGACTGTTTGAGTGTACTTTGACCAGGACCACCTGTGGGCTGACAAGGGAGTAAATGGAATTAGGGTAAAATAGGGGCCGGTTGCTGTATCTTTCGGGAATAAAGCTGATTTCAGAGTGCAACATCCGCCTAAATTTCTTTATTCCATGGGCAGTTTACAATGATGATTTGTACACTGAAAGAAGTGACACCTAGTTGAAAGCACGGCATAGTCTAGAAGCCAAAAGTATTTCTGTCTTTCTATAACTAACAGGATGAGCTGATCAAATTGGTGTAAAGCTCTTCAGGGAAAGCTCAAAAGCAAGGTCCTTTCTACCTGAATTACTTATGAGGCTAAAAGCTTGCTCTGTGTCCTAGTTTCTGGCAAATTAATCTTTTTTTTATGCTGTTGTCAAGCAGGTCTGTATCTCGTAGCTGGAGCAGGTTTCATGCAATAGTTATTTGTGGGTTTTTTGTATAGATGGCAAAGTTTCTTCAGATCCTTTGAGATCCAATAAATACAAATAATTATGATTCTTACACTATGCTACTAGGTAGTTTCTCATGTACACCAAATTCTTGGCTTACATATTGATTAACCATTGCTTTTTCGAAAAAAAACCCCACAAAACACCCATGAAGGACATATGTTGTCAATGTTTCTAATTCTAAGGGCAGTAAAATAAGAGTCCCAACAACTTCTTTGGTCGTTTGTCCAAAACCGGTAAACAGATGCAGCCTAAAAGACCCATGTTGCTTCCAAATTCTAATGAGGAAACTTCCTTTATTTTCTTTAAGAATGGCTAATATATTAATGTTTTCTATGATGAAAGATACTCTTCTTATTGGCCACTGATTCAGAAGACTGAATTGGAGAATGGAAGAGTGAAGCACTTTTGATAACCTCTCATATTGAAAACTGCCCTCTCTGCCTGAAAGGCTGTGCTATAGATGTGTTATAGATGAACTGGATAAAATCGACACGATACATTTGTTTGCCAGCAGCTTTTAAAATCAAGTTCTAGTTAAGTCGATTATCTGGTATATAAATGATTTCTATAATAAGGGCTGTTTCCCTTTGTAGAGTGGCTTTACACCTTTGCACATAGCCGCGCACTATGGAAATGTCAATGTGGCAACGCTTCTGCTAAACCGAGGAGCCGCAGTCGATTTCACAGCAAGGGTACGGAGTAATTTCTTCCTTTTCTTAGCTGTAATGGCCTACAAAAGTGGGAGTATTTCTTTGTGTAATTCTTAGTCAGGAGTAAGTGAGGAGCAAAGTAACGCTGAAATTCGGTTGTGTTCAAAGACCTTTTTTTTGGTAGTAGTTCTTGAAGGTTGCCTCCCTGCAATGCTCCAGAGTCCTTGGTTGTTGAGGAACAACCAGTATTCCCAGCTGAAGGGAACAGGCTCCTCTGACTAGCTCCAGAGAGCTGATATTCTCATAATGTGTCAACTCACTTCAGCTTTTCTGTCCGTTAGACGTACTCTAGAAATACATGTAGGATTTATTGGCTTATTCAGTATTTACTATACTACTTTAATTTGATTTTTTCACATATAAACATATTTTGAAAGAAGCAAACATATTGTCATTATATGAATGCAACAATAAAAGTTCTAATTAATCATGACGACTCTTTTATGGTAAACAACTGCAGAGCTACATAATATAGTCTCTTTGCTGTTGTACGTCACGTAGTTTGAAGCACGGCGTCTGGTGCCGTGAAAACCTTTGGCAATCTGTGCCTTAACAGAGCTACCAGATCACAAGTTTTCCACTTAATTTTGCCAGACAGACTTTGAATTATTTTAGGGTTCTGCCTTTCAGACTGACCTTCTCCTGTTGTCAGTCTGGAATAATTGCTAATATTACCTCTTTCCTTACCCAAAGCGTTGGCAAGGGCTTTCAGCCTCAGAACCTACTCCTTTACGCTGTTGGCATTACGCTAAGAAGGTTCCTTCGTGTAGGAGTCGCACGTTTGTGTACTCTCTGTACGTTGCAATGGTTTGAACGCATCAGTGTTTTGTGAATATGGACTCGTTGGGACTCAGATATGTGTTTGTTTATTTGTCTGACTCTGGGACTGTCATGTTTGCTGCTTTGGCAAATGTGCTTCTTTGTTTATTAAACCCCCCCCAACAATTAATAAAGATTCTTGCTTAGAAAGGGATTACTAACTCTAGCTTATATGGTGTGTGCCCAGCTCTGATGCTCAAGTACATTTTTGTTTATTCTCTACAATGTGATGGTCTCATTTCCTGTGATCCCAACACAAATTCACCACCATTATAACACCTTCAAATCCATCATGCTCATTGTTTGTTCTTTTCATGGTGTAGAATGGAATCACCCCACTGCATGTGGCTTCCAAAAGGGGAAACACAAACATGGTGAAGCTCTTGTTGGATCGCGGAGGGCAGATCGATGCCAAAACCAGGGTGAGTCTTTCTATTCCCTGAATGTGATGTTGTCCCTTCTTGGGAATGGACTGGGATTTTTCGCTTGCTTGTTTTCGGTTTGGTTTTTTAATTGGTTTCTTTTTGTTTGTTTTGGGTTGTTTTTTTTTAAGCCAGAGACTGGGAACACCAAGATTCACGGCTAGGAATTGAGCTTCAGTAATTGTGTCTTGTTCTCTGTTCTTTAAGTGAGGCATTAGATGCAGCTGTTACAAATGACTCAAAAAAAAAAAAAAAACCCCAACATCCAAAAATGTTAAACATTGCCTCCTCGCAAGTGTCCTCTTTTTGAAACTTGGAGCAAATTTAAATTGTGACTGCAAAAATAATTTATAAAGAAATATTTTTGTACCTTTTTTTTTCCCCTTTAAATTCAGTATCCTGCCTTTAGTTTTCAGATTATTTGGTTTATGTAGACTGTTTTCTGTGGTATCAGACTAAAGAATGGCATGTGTTGGTGACCGTAGGGGGCAGAAATACTATTTCCTTTAGTCTCCTGTATAATCTACCTACATCATACCAGAAAAAGTTGATGAAAATGACCTTTTTGAGGAAATAAGCTTGTTAGTTGGTCCAACTTCACGTGACGCAAGAACATGGGTGCTACACTGGAATGGGAAGTGGAGGGTCTGGACTCAGCTAAGTCCCCTGACTCCTAAACTTCTGTGCCAGTCATAGTATGCCTCATGAAAACCGCGGTAGTGGGCTGGCAGTTTCTTTTTATTGAAGAGCCGGTACTGGGAACAAGTAACACTCGCCTCTTCTCCAGACTAACCACAGAGAGTTAGGTGACTCTCACTGGCTTCCTCCTCCCCGTTGTCCTGTTGAAATGCCACGCCTATACTTTATTTAAGGGTGATTTTGCAGTCACTCAGAACAAAAGAAAAACCCATCAATTTTTATATGGGCAAGGTTAATTATTTCAAATGGGGTTTTGGAGTCACCTAGGAAGATGTGGTCGTTTATGTGAACTGAACTGCACGGGACCCGTTCTTGGAAGCTGCTGGTTTTGAAGCACTGATCTGCAAAATTATATCTCCAAGTAACAGAGAGTGTTTTAGAACACAGAGTTTAGAGCTGGACATAAGAGTTTTTGTGTAATAAGGTAGAAAGGTAGAGGATATTTCATTCAACTGCCCTTGTGGTTGATTCAACCCCTGCTGTAACCTTGATATTAATTACGTCAACCATTTGCTGCTTCATAAGCCAGGAACGCAATCGTGATTATCGTGTAACTCTATATGCGATTATGATTTCTGATTATTTATGAAATGATGTCTCTGTTGCCTTTTTTTTTTTTTTTTTTTTTTAAACTACTGATGATGGAAAATGCTGCCTTTCATGAAGGTGTGCAGTAAATCATCCCTGGTCAAATTTTCCACGATAAGTGCCAAAAATCTCATGGTAAAGAGGCAGGAAATGGTAATAATAACCGCAGTCAGGATATTCCACATACTCATAAGCACAGTAGTCATACAGAAGTGGTCCATTTGGCCTGTGGAATGACGGTACTGAATTCACCTATTTCCTGCTCAGTGTTTAGATACTTGTTTTAGATGATTGTAAAGGACGTCTTGGATTTTAAGAGGTCAAGGTGTATTCCCTTCCCCGCTCACCCGCAAAGCTTGATGTGCAGTTGTGAACGAAATGAAAAGAACAGGACTTTGCCCAACGTAGGTGGAAGGTGCTAATTTTAGAGTCTTCTCATTGTCTTGGCTTCCTGCCCTTTGTCAGCTGCTCCATTAGCTCAAAACCAGTCAGCACAAAGATACCGGTGAAAACCCGTAAAGGTATCCAGCAGCACATGCATCCCAGCTTGCGCAAGCCCAGCAGCTTCCCCTTGCTTTCACCTCCTGCCTTCTCCCTGCTCAGAGGCACACGGTGATGGTCGCCTACGTGTACTTCACAGTGGGGGAGATTCCAGAGCTTCGGTTTTGCTGTCAGCGTCTCTGTGGCGTGACCTTGTCTTTGTGCCAGCTGTTTATATCGTCTCGGTGTCTTTTTCTTTTCCCTTTGCTTTGTCCGCATGCCTTGTGTGCTTTGCTATGGCCGTGAGTATGTAGGGTATTGAAGAGGTAGGTTGGGTGTTGCATGCCACGCGGACGTGTGTCTTGTACTTTAAAGGACAGACTGCCGCCTCCTTCACCTCGGTACTAACATGCTTGCCTTTCCATACTTGCCTTGTCATTTCTCCTGAGGAACACCTGCATTCCTCCAGTAGGTCAGGTTCACTGAAAAACTTTCAGAAAAAGATTCACTGGCATCAAACGTACAAGGATATTTCATTGCCGGATAGCTTGGGCTTTTATTCTTGGTCTCCGTACTGCATCAAAATAAGCTCTTTGGTTAAAAAAGTACTCATTGCTTTCAGTCAGTTTATTTTTAACTTGTTTTATTACATGACATCTGATGATGCATAAATTAAGATGCAAAAACTTATTTTAAGACATTTTGGATGAGCCTCAGTACTTTAATTTTGCAGGGTTAATCTGTGAAATCTTTTTTATGTTTGAAAATATTCCATTGGAATGATCCATTACAAGACCCTGTGTTGTCTAATAAAAATAAATTAAAATGTACATTCTTCAAAGGAAGTAAATGATGCATGTGTCCTACTGTTCCATAGTTAATGTTGCATGTCAGAGGAGAGCCCTGCTTACTGCAGGAACTACGTGTTTTTATTTTCTATACATTTCATAATACATTTGCTGAAATTTTATGGCATTTCTCACTAAAGATGCAGAATTGCTGGTAAATCTGCTTGCTACACTTACATATTTTAAAGTAATATTTTACTTAAAATTTTTGGCAAGTTTTACTGTTTTTCTCAACCAGCTACTAAATAAATTTTTTAAATGTGGAATTTAATTTTTCTTTCATGTTGCATCTAAAGCAAAAATGTAAACTTCATCCCCAGTGATGTTAATAGGATACTTTTATTAGCACTATCTGTTATATCTACGTTTGTGCTACTTTTATTTACATACAAGCCTTACTTAGAGTTTTGTTTGCTAAGTAATTAGTGGGTAAAATTTCATACGCTAAAACATTTCATATTTAAAATCTTAGTCAAACCTACCTTCTCTACAAGATAACCTGAATAAGAACTTCAATGACATATGTTGGTTTCAACTTTAGCTAAACTTCCGACCTGTACGACTGACGGTGGTAGACAGGTTGAGTTTCGGAAGCAATTGCGCGGACCGTGGCTGGGAATCAGTGTGCAGAAACTTATTCTCTAAAAGATGGTGGAACGTTCCATTTCTGATTAAATCGATGTCATGTGGTCAAGAGTAACATGGCAATTATCAATTCTCACTTTGAGAGAAGGAAGGCATTTACAGCCTTCCAAAACATAGTAGGGTTTATTACGGGCAGAATTATTGTAAGCATTTAAAAGCAGAGCAATGTCAGCATGGCCAAAATATATATATTTCTATTTAAAAAAAAATTCTGATATAATGGCATAATAACAGTAAGGATATGTGGGATATTGAAATGTTCCTGACTAGTGATGGGATTTAGGAGTATTCTTTATGAATGCAGTTTTTGTAATATCCCTATTTTTGTCACCTCTCTATATAAATTGTGTAGGCGAAACGAAAAGAACAAGAATGTGAGGCTTCTTAAAGTTTTGTATGTTTTTTTTCTTTTAAAATACAATGTTCTTCACAGGCCTTTGTCACCTTACGGGTATTTCCATTTTTGTGGGACTATGCAAACCCCCTTAGAAGGGGGAGAGGAACACGTTCACTTCTCTCGGACGCTGAAGTTGTCACACATTTTGCGTTCTACCCATTGAGTCTTGCCAACATTGAAATGAAATTTTGCTTGCTCTGGGATTTTCCTTTAGACTCCTCTTGCAGGCTCTTGCCCAGAGTATTTACAGTTGGAGGGAAAAAAAAAAAAAAAGAATCCTCGGAGTGAAACAGAGCATCTGGTCTTGGAATGGAAAGCTTATTGTGTGGGAAAGTAAACATCGTGTGCCTGGAGCCTGGCCACCGGAGCTGGAGAGGGGAGCAGACGTGATGATGGTGGGGAGAAAGTCTGGCATGCCAGTTGGGTTGGAGAAGGGCCACAGGAAAGAAAGGAGGCTCAGCTGGAGCTGAAGGAAGTGGAAGGGTGTGTGATAGCAATGGGAAAAGAAAAGGAAGGACGCTGCGGGGGGTGGAACTCAGGGCATTGGATTGGTTTGGTTTGTGGGTTTTTTTGTGGTGAATGTGCCTCAGGCACCCCTTTACGATCGTTGTGGGAACCTATTGAGATGTATTTGTAATAATGTCTCCTTCTGTGTGTATGCTTTGTCACAGAATCACAGAATCACTAGGTTGGAAAGGACCTTTAAGATCATCAAGTCCAACCATTGTCCTGGCAAAGGGATTGGGTCCGGCGCTCTGCTCTTCCCACCGGGCGCTGGCTTTCCTACCGTGAAGCCCTTGTAGCAGGATCCTAACCCTGCCCTGGCACTGTGCCGGCCTCACTGGGGCTTCCTGCAGTAATGCTGCCGGGACGTTTTCTCCTAGTCGTCACACATGCACGGAGCGCTAATAATTCATTGCAGGTTTTTGCCATCCCCAAAGCAAGGTCGGATTATAAATATCTAATCACAGTGCAGATATTTGCTATTAAAAAAATTAGTGGATTCATATAACATTTACAAGGGAGCGGGAAGGGATGTTGCACAGATTATCTAAGCAAGCTATATAGATAGCGGCTATTATTTAGTATTATTTAACTTAATATCTTATTAATGAAGTAAACGCATGGTATATTTTTTGCTGTATTTTTAAAATTTGTACTTTGAATGGCAGACCTGGAAGAATACTTTAGAGCGCGTTTAGTTACACCCAGACTAAGAGCTTAGAGCAAGAGGGAGACTTGCCTGGTTCATTTTTAAAGGGATGAGGTTTAACAGTAATGAAAAATGAACAAAGGAAAAGGCCTTTATTTGTTGAGAAAATTTAGACAATTTTCCATGTCTAACCTACAGAATAGTAGAAGTTTATTTCACCCTTATAAAAATGAGAATATGCAGCTGCAGTTTAGAAGAATTCTTTGATAATTTGGCCTTTGATTTGCATGTGACATCAGTCTTTGAGTGAGCACTGAATGTGCCCAACTGCCCCGTTAAGGTGCTGCCCGTATCATTTCCCGTTAAGAATCTCATGTAAGCACAGCTTCTTTTTATCTCAGTGTCATTGGTAAGCTGAAGTAAAGCTTTTTAATCACTGTGAAATGACCCAGTAATTTATCTTCCTGAGCCCTGCAGTTAGGAGTCATGCACAGAATTCAGAATTATTTTTGCAGGTTGAAAAATGACCAGTGATTGATTTTCAAGAAAAAAAGGCAAAAGTTTACCTTCTGTTTTGAGAGCCATTTAAGAGGAAACGAGGAGTGGTGGAATTTCATGGCTTCCATACGTACAGAGAGGATTATAGTGCCATTTCTAACAGTGACCCAGCTGTTGGTCACATTGCAAAGCGTGAGCCAGGAGACCACCACATATGGGAAGAACTGAACACCAAGTGCAGGATGTCACTTGGAAGAAGAAAACGTTTAACTCTCCATTATGTACGATTTGGGATGAAGAGATAAATGTTGGACTTCTTGTCTCCCGGCACGGCGGCCTTCGTGTTTATGGGATATCCATTATCTGTGCTTCAAAGTCTGTGTCTCTTTGACCCGGCGTTGTTCGTCCTGTCAAATAACGTGTTTGGTATTTTGGTCAGCATGTGTTCTTCACTTTACAGGGTGTACGAATTAGCAAGGGAATGATTTTAAAAGTACATAGTCAAACTCCTGCGATAGATCTCAGAGCACTGAGGATCATTGCAAATAGATAATGGTGTGAGAGAGGACTAATGTGGTAAGGCAGCGCGTCTCTTGACGTTGGCTGACGTCAGTTTGTCCTCATTGTATTCTCTACTAATTCTTCTACTACAACAGCGCTCTCTTTGCAATTTCCCTCATCTTTGAAGAAAACACAAAAGCAAAAATAGAATCTAAAATATTAAATATACAGTAATTTACAAATACATGCTGTTTTCCCCAGGGCAGAAAGATGGAGAAGAGGGTTGTATGGGAAGGCTGCAAAGCATATTGCTTCATTCACCTACTGGAAAGTGCACAGATACTAAATGATGATGCATTTATAAAAGCTATGACAGGATAGAATAGCATAGGTATCAAATTTTTATCTCTACTTTTAGAGGGAATTATAGATAAGAACATTTTAATGATTTTGTTCTTATTTTTGTTTTAGCTAGACTTTCTTGTGGAGTTGATGTGTTTCTTAGCTTGTATTTTTCTTCTTTTTTTCTCCCTCTGGGGATTTGTCCTGTTTTTTTCAAGGGTTCACACAATTCTAGCTTTCTTTTGCTCTTCTATTAAACAGAATAACGTCAAAGTCACTGCGCAGAAAGGGAAAGTGAACCTCCCACACTGATGAAAAATGCAGAGCACAAAAGGCCAGAAACTGTAAAGAAATACCAAATAAACACCTTTCCTATAAATACATTTGGGATATAGTCTCACCTCAGTAATGCTAATGGGAATTATGTGTATGAATCCCTCTGGCAGTGAGATGAAAATACACCTCAGTTGTGCACATAAAGACTTGATTTAGGGGCCTCTGAAGCTTCAGCGCAGAAAAACCCCCAACCAGATAAGGTGGTTACACCCGATTCCTTTACATTGACCCAATCTACCAGGTGCTGAACAGCCTTGAATTCCGTTTGCGGGTTTGATCTTGCACCTGTGGAATTTCATTGCAGAGCTCTCATGGGATTTAGTGATGCCTCTGAGATAGCGAGCATCAAGGCACGCCGAACCCCTTCACGCGTTTCTGAAAAATCTCTGGAACCAGTAGATAAGTAAGGGAGAAACATTCCTCTCTGCAGTTCCTTGCCGCAGTGGAGCGTTGTCATGCTGCTGACTCTGTGCTTTCGGAACTGAGGATGAGGGAGGATCTACGACCCTTGTAGAGTGTTACAGGGCTACGTTCGCGTAGCCAAAATGACGTTGCAATTGCAATGGCACTGGGCAGTCTAGAGCTGCTTTTAATTTGAAACTGTTAGTAGTAAGTGAAATAGAAGTAAAAATACAGGGATGTAGACTTGCTCCAAACTCCAGCAAGGCAAACAGTGTATCTGTGTATGAAGCAGGGTCACTAACTCATACCTAAGGCCGTGTTTTTGCATTTTTGCTACTTTTTTAAACTTCTAATTAATAAATCTTATCTCAGACCAGTATATTTACCTTTTAATTATGCCGTTACTGGACTCTTCAGAAAGTACCCTAGAATAACAGCATCTACCTCATCTAAGATGAGCAACGTGTCTCAAAGGGAGAAGGCTTTTCTTGTGGTTAAAACCTATTGCCGCTTCACCTTTATAAACCTTTCTCTGTTGAATGAGTATTGATGATTTCTCTGAGTGCGTGCTCGGACAATATCGAGGTCTAATGAGATAAAAACTTGGATTTCTCGATCTTACACATTTTGTTTTTTCTGTCATTCAGCACTAATACTCTTTTGCAAACATTTTTCTTGCCTCGTATTTCCTGTATTTTTCTGCGTAAAGCCCAAAGTGTAGCAGAATTACCTAGAATGCATTCTCCTACCTAAACGTTTCATTGACACATCTTTTGCTGCCACTGCTGTGATCATTACTGAGTAGCCTGAGCAAGTCTTTTGGGATAGGGTGACATACTGCAACAGAAAAAATAGTGAGGAGTTGGTGGTCTCACAGCAATTTTAGCAAAGAATTGCTAGCTCTTTGTTCACTAGTCGGTCTCGGAAATGAACGTTTTGTTCTGTTTCTCTCTTTCAAAATCTTATTTCTCCTGCTGCCCATTAAAAAAAAATAAAATTCTAGAGTAAATTTTCTAGTATGCACATTTCTTCTTTCATCCCTGCATCAAAAGCAATCCAAAGGACAAGGGTTGATTAACAGAGCATCCTCGGCCCAGCACACATTATCCAGGGAGAGGCAATACAATCTCAAAGCCGTGCAGAGGAGAAGGAGGGGAGGAGGCAACGCACGCTCACGTTATCCTCTTTGATAAGAGATTTCAACCCACAATGGGCTTCCTCTCTGAAACGGTAACCTTAGAGTGTCCTTTACTGGTGCAGGGAAGAGTAGGGATGAAACTTCATGTTGTGGAGCCAGCTTCAGTCAGGAGTCCAAAAAAAGGAGCTTTCTCACACGCTTGTGGGGCTGCATTCCTGTAAGGGTGTTCCTCAGAGTGCCAGGACAGACAGTTGGGGATGTGCTCATTTGTTCTCTCTCCTTTTACTTTAAGGATGGACTCACCCCACTCCACTGTGCTGCAAGAAGTGGACATGACCAAGTTGTGGAGCTGCTCCTGGAACGAGGTGCCCCACTACTTGCACGGACCAAGGTGTGTGTCTTATTAGAATGTGTTAACAGCTCTGTGTAACTTTCCACAGAATTTTCAGTGTCACTGGAAGGACAAGGAAGAAGATGGGAACATTTCTCTTCTCCCAAAGGAAATGTGTTAATGGGTAGAATGAGCCAAAAAGAGGTTTTCTTACATAATTAGGGACTCTCCTTTCCAAATATATGAATCAGTATACACTTCTTTGCCGCTCTCCGTAATATCAGACTAAACACACGATATACAGTGCTGCTGCAAGCACTTTGCTTTTGTTGCTTCCTAAGGCCGTAGCACACGGAGTTGAGAAAGCTGGGTCAGTCGCTCCTGAGAGATGATCCCTGGTATATGTTTTCCGATCCTTCAGATAAGCCAACTAGGACCTGTGACTTGTAGCTTCTCTTGTTTTCATGGACTGTTTCAGACTGGGAAAATGATTTCAGTGTGTCCTTACGGATTTCTGAAAAGCGCATATCTAAGATCCATGCGTTTCCTACAAATGCTGTCCCTTTGGTCAAACTAACGAGAGGAGGATGCTCGTAGTATAATAGCAAACTCCACTGAGCAGCGCTTCACATCAGTAAATTCCGGAGCGCCTGACAAAGGTAGCCGGTATCATTAGCTGGAAACAGTGGAATAGAGTGTTGCAACAATATGCTTGAGGTCCCCTGGAAGTTCAGGAGGGACAAACAATTTAAATACCAGTTTCAGACCATTGCACTGTTTACTGGGCCCCACTCCCTCAAACGTGGCTCAAAACAAGGGCAATTAGTGTGTTCTGACCCGTAGTTATCCTTATGGGAGACTCAAGATTTTCTTTTGATAGTCTTGAGGAGGTTTTATCACTGAGTTGCAAGCGTACCAACTACATTAAATAAGGATGTGCCTTCTTGATAGCACCAAGTAGCCCAGGTCATCTCTTTATGCAGGAGGGATCCACAGGGAGATGGGAATTGTAGGGAAAAGATTCCTTGTAGTTTCACTGATTCCTTTGGTGGGAGAAGGTGGTTGGGTGAAACTCGTGTGGCAACAGCCTCACTCCACTAAGAGGTAGAGAGGCTCAGAAGAACAGAACCTGCCACGTATCTTGTGCACGCTTCAGGCAGGATTCCCGGGTGTTGCCATTCAAAGGCGGGTGTTGCCAGTCAGGACAAAATATCAGCACTGCATGTCCCCCAGTGTGTTGAGGATTGAGCAGAGCAGAACGGTCCAGAGAATAACCCCCTCCTTCCAGGTGACAACTGAACAGTCAGTTTGACCGCACCGTTACCTGTTCAAGTCTATATGTTATAGCCTATCTTTAAACATGCAGTGCTTTCTAAGTACCTTATTGAATGTAAAATGAAATTAGATTTAAAAGCCACTTCCTCTTCTAACTTCCAACGGAAGCAGGTGGTTCCAAACTGGAGACAGTCAAACATGTAAATATTAAAACAATTTTTTTCTGAAAACAGCTTGTTACACATATTAATAGCAACAATTCTCTTTCCTCTTAATTGTCTACCTTCTATGGACTTCAATATTTACAAAAAGATCTATTAAAGCCAGGGCTATAAAACTCCTGCTTCCACTGCCCTTCAAGTGTTACGGTTTGAACAAAACGTCCAACCATGGTGGTGGTTGAAAGCATCATTTCTCAGAAGCTCAGGGGTCAGGTTTGGCAATATAATTTGTTTTTTAAATTGAACACTTAAAGAAAAAAAAATACAGGTTCCTTAATAAATACGATGATGGGTAAGTGGGTGCTTTTCCTCTAATTAACATACAAGCTATGTTTTAGTGTTATGATGAGTATCCCCAGAACTGTCTTTTAAGGTCAAGATATGTTTTATTAAATCATGAGGCAAGACCCTTAGATTCTTTTGCTTTGATTAAATTCTGATTTTAGTTAATTACATGATGTTCTTCTAAATTTGCCTGTATTTGCTGGAAGGGGAGAGGTAGCTATAGCTTTTTTTCAGTTTTTCTTCCAGTCTGTAGCTCAGATGCGGTTCTGTTTGAGCGATGGGGGTATTCTATGAACTCATGATGGCATCCTTCTAAAATGTGCCACGATCTCAGTGGGAGTTACTAGAAGTTACTGTTCTGTTTTCTTTCGCCACAGAACGGACTCTCTCCACTTCACATGGCGGCCCAGGGGGACCACGTGGAATGCGTCAAACACCTACTGCAGCACAAAGCTCCCGTGGATGATGTCACGCTGGATTACCTGACCGCCCTCCACGTGGCCGCACACTGCGGCCACTATCGTGTCACCAAACTCCTTCTGGACAAGAGAGCAAATCCCAATGCTCGTGCCCTGGTAAACCTGTCCCACCTGTGCTGTGTAACAAAGCTGTCCAGGGCAGATGAGTAGCTCTTACCAGTAAAGCTAAGTGAAAACTCTGTCCACCAACTGCAACACCCTTCAATAGTTGCAGTAACAACAGGGCTTGTACACCTGCTGGTTACCAGTATTGTATCTCATATCATCAGGCCTAGTCATGGACCACGTCCCATGGCTGTAGTATCGGGTCTGGAAACTCTACAGAGTTCCTAAAATCAGAGCCATTTCTAGCTGATGCTAATGAATGCATTGGTGTTTTACTGAATTAGTAGTCCAGTTTTCCATGCTACGTGATACGATACCCAAATAATGTCTAAGCTTTCAACTGAATCAGTAAGTTAATTGGCATGGAGAAAATATATTAAAAGCATAGTATTTCTGCATTTATCCAAGTATGATATTCCCCTCTATTAGGTGCACTTGTTTTTCCTTTTCAAAAAAACGGTTCTTCTGACGCTTACAGGAAAACAGGCATGATTCCTTTCACTCACTGATCAGGTCATTACATGCCTACTGAGAGAAAAACATCACATTTGTGTCTGGGAACATACAAAGATTTCAAGAGTCTTTAATCTATCCAAACCCAGACAAGATTCCAATTTTCTCTAATAGGAAGTGTCCTCATGAACTGTTAGCTGGATGGAAGTTAAAATACCAATGTATTACACTCAGTGGGGGAAAGAAGGAGCCTGTGAACACTTGAGATACTTCTGCATGGCAAGAAGTCTGCCATTGCCTGCTGTATTCAGTGCCTCCACAGAACTTCCACCACAGGCCACTCTGATGTCTTCCCCAGCTTCTTGACTTCAATATGACCCTGTGTTTTTCTGTGGAAGCCCCCCCCAGACCCTTACTTCCCTTGCTTCCTTGGAACTGACTTCTGTTGACGCCATTTTCTTCTGCCCTCTCATTTTTCTTGACGTCTCTATACCTGCAAGTCCCGTAACACCTCTTGCTTCCTCTTCTTATGCTTTTCTTGTTTTGTCTTTGTCAGTATCATGTTGACTTGGTTGATCTTTTTTCACAGAATCGCAGAATCATTAAGGTTGGAAAAGACCTTTAAGATCATCAGGTCCAACCATCAACCCAACACCACCATGCCCACTAAACCGTGTCCTGAAGTGCCACGTCCACATGTTTTTTGAACACTTCCAGTGACGGTGACTCCACCACCTCCCTGGGCAGCCTGTTCCAGTGTTTGACCGCTCTCTCAGTGAAGAAATTTCTCCCAATATCCAGTCTAACCCTCCCCTGGCACAACTTGAGGCCATTTCATCTCGTCCTGTCTCTCATTACTTGGGAGAAGAGACCCACACCCACCTTACTGAGTGATGAGGGCTCCCGTCAGCCTCCTCTTCTCCAGACTGAACAACCCCAGTTCCCTCAGCCGCTCCTCATCAGACTTGTTCTCCAGACCCCTCACCAGCTTCGTTGCCCTTCTCTGGACACGCTCCAGCACCTCAACGTCCTTCTTGTTGTGAGGGGCCCAAAACTGAACATAGGATTCGATGCTGTTTTCATCTGTTCTTGTTTTTCTTGCCAGTCTTCTGATCATCTTTAGCTGTACGTTCCTCAGCTACCCACACATACACATTACATGCTAGCCCCCACATCTTCTTTCTTTCCTTCCATGACCAGAAATATAGCTTCTGTTCCTCCTCCTCCCTCCATCCCAGAGAAGCATCTGAAATGAAAGGAGAACACCCTCAGGCCGCTGCCTCTCTGCTCTCTTCCCTCCAGACTGTTTCTTTTTCCTCCTCTCTTGTTTTCCTCTCCCATGAGGGACTTGTCGCCTCTGGCTTGTTTCTAGTGTTTAATATGTTAAACGATGCTGATGATTTCTGTTAGTGATATGTTTTTTCTGCCTTCTCTCCCCCACCAAACTGTTCCTCACCTAAATAGATGTAGCAAAATTAAATCAACTCAGGCAGTAACATCAGGTGAAAATTTGGAAACTTCTGAAACAGTAAAACTCCCTTTGACATATATTGACATATATTGAGAGGTGTTGTGCGGGAGGTAAGATATCTAATGGTTTTGATTCCTTCTTTAGAAATTGGAGAAGGCTAATAGTAGTAATAATATTCAGCAGTGCTGTGATGGAATAAATTTTACAAATACTTAATTTTCAACTAGATTTAAAAAAGAATTGTTACTGTTTGCAAAATGATTTGGGGATACAAGCACTATATGAATTCTTACCTTTTTCCAATTTGCATATGCGTTAAAGCACCGTCAAATCAACTAGTAATTAACATTTCCCTTAACAGAAGCTGACTGTAGAATAACCTGTCACACTCCTCTTTCCATGAGCTAAGATTTCACCGATAAGTTCTGTTTACTGCTAGTTGACGTTTAGCAATACTGATCCTTTTCATTAGAAAATACAGCAATTTTTCAGCCTTTTCTAAAAATGGTACCTGTGCTTTTCACTAAAATGTCCATGTATGGTAAATAATGTGTTTGCTTAGCTTTAGGCACATACTTAACCTGCATTAACTATAATAGTATGTAAAAAAAGCTTGAAGTTGAAGCATGTATTGCGGTACAGAGTACGAAGATGTGCTTTCATTTGGACCCCAATCTTGCTGAATAAGCATTTCCAAAGCAATGAATAGTGTTGTGCTGATGCTAAGCACAACACTAAAACTATTGTCTCACAAGAACCAAATGCTAGGTTGCAATCTTGATTTCAGATCTTCCCTTCCTCACCCTCCTTTCATTCCTGTCCCTGCCCCATTTAATTTTAATCCAGATGAGGGCTGATACCTTGCTTACAATGCTTTATGACTCGGCAGGGCAGGAATAAAGGAAAGAAGGACCACATAGATTTCAAGAGTGAACTCTTTGTATCGTGAAACCACGGCTGGAGTAGTGATTATTTATTTAAGATACCTCACAGAATGTCCGCGCGCGCACACACGCGAATACAGTATACTGTAGGTGGATGCATAAATATAAAAATAAATGCACACAGATACTTAGATTACAAAATAATCTTAAAAAAACCAAATCAAATAAGGTGGAAGCTGGAAGACGTACTCTGTTCTTTTCCTAGAGATGTATAGAATATGCTTTATGCATTTCAAAAGACACTAACTGATTTCACAGCGATCACTAGAATTTCTTCTATTTTCTTTGTGTTAGGCAATCTTGAGAACCACTTTTAAGTCAACCTTACGTATACATGCGTGCAACCTTCGGAACCACAAACGTAGATGCGCACACTCGTACACTTGAAAGTCAGAATGGGCGTGTCTGTATTTGGTTTTTGGAGGTGGACGTTCGGTCCCTCTCCATTGCCCGAGAAGAAAGCAGCGGCGCTGCTTTGTTCCGCCTCGGACGACTGGGAGATGTCTATAATTCATAACCTGTTGTGCTTAAAGAACGATTGCTTCTGGTACTCTAACGCTTCCGCTCCCAGCGCGCCAGCGTGGGGCTGTGTGGAAAGTGTAGCTGCATGTTTTTAACTAACATGACTGTCTTTTGCACAGAATGGTTTTACTCCACTGCACATTGCCTGCAAGAAAAATCGCATCAAAGTCATGGAACTCCTGGTGAAATATGGGGCTTCAATCCAGGCTATAACAGAGGTAGAAAAATGTTTCATGTCCTGAAGAAACATTCCTCCTCCTCTCTCTCTCTTTTTGCGTCCTTTTTTCTCTCTCCTATCGTGCCTCGCTTTCGCTTATGTTCTGTTTAAACGAAGAAGCCCCTTCCCTGCGCCCGTGCAGAGGAGTAAAACTGCTCTTGCTTTGTTTCGCAGTCGGGCCTCACACCAATACACGTGGCTGCGTTTATGGGCCACTTGAACATAGTCCTCCTTCTGCTGCAGAACGGAGCCTCTCCCGATGTCACTAACATTGTGAGTATGGCTTTGACTAGAATCACCCGTGCAATACCTTCTCCCAAAAGGGTCCGGCCTACCATGTAGCTCAACCAAAGGTCACATTTTAATGATACTCTGTGACTTCATTGTATTTTAGGACAAATTACTCTAGCACCCTTAGTGAAGAGGGGAAAGCAGTGATGGTATACGCGTTATAAGCCATCTGTGGTTTCATGTATTCTTCAACGATGCACGAGTAGGTGAAGTTTCCCTTAGAAACAGAAAGAGCTCACCGAATACGTCCAAAACTGATTATAAGCCAAGTCACAGGGAAGACTGTGTTTCCGTTCTGAAGGATGAAATTTAAGTCCAAATGGCTCCAGTTTCTGCTTGCGTAGCTTCACTGGCTGCCACGAAATTGTGTCATTTGTATCGGTGAAAGGGTATAAAATGCTTAAAACCTAACTACTAAACAAAACCTAAAAATGTTAAACTCAAGATGTTCCTCTTATACAGGAAATTCCAGGAACGGGTGCCTTTTGAAAGAACATGCTTAAATCTAGAAAATGTGACCTTTGGGAGGTAACACAAAATGCAGAACGTGACTTACCATAGCAATCCGTGTTTGTATACCAATAGCCTAGTTACCAAGAAGAATAACAATCAAAAGAACAGGATCGTTTTCTGAGCTGTATTTCACAGGTATCTTACTGTTTGACTTCGTCAGTATAAACAAATATTCAATTTATGACCACCTGCACTTTGAAAGCAGCTTTTTACCAGTGAATAATGTTATAGATAAGTGTTCCCAACAACAAAAATGTAGTAATCCAAGTAGAGTGGATTCATCAGTTTTTCTTAGTTAGAAAAATCTTACATGGAACCTAGTAAAAATGTTGAATGCACACAGTTCTTTGCTTGAATCGTTAGAACAGACTTTTCTTGACAAAGTCTCTTACTGCTTTCATACTTTTTATAGAAGCAATCTTTATACAAAATTTTAATAAAGCAATCTTTATACTTTATTGATTGTATGAAAGCCAAGAAGACGTTCTTGTAGAAGCAATTACAAATATTGTGTTACTGGACATTTGTGGGCAAAGTTTAACATTTTACGATTTATGGTACACAAGTGTCTTGGCTTTTACTTGGTAAGCTGAAGTTCCCTGTTGAATTACTAACTGTTTCCAAAAGCTAAATTGCTTTGCTAATTCAAGTACAAAAGGGTCTTCGTAGAAATTTGATCTTTAAAGTGTGTGAAATGTAAACCTTATTCACATTTTAAACAGCTCGTTCTTCAGGTAATAAAGTTTATATAGATGAAACTTTCTGTTAAGATTTGTAGCTAGGGCTGTGGGACTTTGTTGCCTACTCACTAATCACAGCTGGTAATGTAATGTTAATTTTAAAATGACAAGCTAAGTCAACTCCTGGTGAAGAGAGTTTGCTTTAATGAGAAGTTCATAATAGTAGGCAAGCTCAGGCTGCTTCTTTTGCTACATCTAGATGAAGGACGAGAAGACACGATTCCTGCTTCTGATGCAAAAGATCTTGACCAGAGTGTTCATTTTTGCATCTGTAGTTTAACTTGATAGTCCTGGGGATAAAAGCGTTACAACAGAATATACTCCCTCTCTAGAGTAAGGAGAAGGAACAATTAACACAAAGAAGTGATCAGTCCTGCTGTGTTGTCAGGATAGATAAATACAGAGCTCCTGGTTGCGGAACTGTCCCGGTACCTAATGTACCAGATACCGATGAGCTGCACAGGGACTGTTTTAGTCCACTTCGGGACAGTGCGCTCAAACAATGATGGACAGAGCAAAATTAAGCTAGAAACGCCATCATCAAGGAATACTCACTTTCAGCGTTCCTTTGCAAACCTACGCAAAGAGTAAATGCTTTGAGTGTGTCATCCACGCTTCATTATCCTGATCTGAAATTCCCCATCACTCCAGTCAGCTTTCCAAAATTTCGTATTCTCCTTCAAAATTCTTTGGGTTACAAAAGGCTTGAAACAAGGTTCATTCCGTAGCCTGGAGGCAGAGCCACGCTGAGCACAGATTTTACATGTTTCATATGCTGGCTCGGTTGTGCGCTGCCATCGCAAGGCCTTTTAATGCTGCCAGCTCCTCGCGGCGTGCAGGAAGAGACCATCTGGAAAAATATCCCTTTCCATCTCGAGGCTCGTGTGCCTCGCAATCCCTTGAGAGAGACAGGCTCTTCTTATCTCCCGTGCGGCACAGTTACATGGAAAGCTGACGAACATATGTGACCGGGGGAGTCTATAAGGCAGAATTTTCTATAAGCCTGGATTTTCATTCTGCCCCTCTGTAGCGAGATTACGTTTGTCTGGGATCACCGAGTTTGCAAACCAAAGCAACGCCCTCCTGAACAGCCTGTTCCTGAGTCTGAAGCCAGATTCTCAGCTGGCCGAAGGGCAGGTGTCGGCACACGTTGATGTGGGTGGAATTTGCCCCGTCGGAGCTCTGTTTTTTCATGGAGGGTTAGGGCACTGAAACGCTTTTGCTTTTTCTGCAGCGTGGAGAAACAGCGTTGCACATGGCGGCACGTGCCGGGCAGGTGGAAGTCGTTCGCTGCCTCCTGAGAAACGGGGCCCTGGTTGATGCCCGGGCCAGGGTAGGTGTTCTGCTTACAGTTTTTATTGCTTTCTCTTACTCAGAAATGCAGCTGGAGCAGAGGAGCTAGGGGAGGAGCAGTTGACTTTTCATTTGTTGATTCAATATTAAGCACACCTAAAGCCAGTTCCGAAAACAGTAACCTATTTATGCGTAGACCTTCCAAAGAGAACGTGTGCGGTGGGCTGACCCCGGCCCCGCTCGGTCGTTTGCTTACTGCCCTGCAGCGGCGTGGGGGGGAGAACTGGAAAGGTGAAAGCGAGAAAATCTCTTGGGTCGAGATAAAGACAGCTTAATAGATAAAGGAGAAAGGAAAAACAACCACCCCAAGCCCACAAAACCAACCCCTCCCCACCACAAGTGATGCAAAAGCAATCACTCGCCACTTCCCGCAAGCAGACCGATGCCCCGGCAGTCTTCGAGCAGCGGCTTCTTTGGGAAAACTCACCGCCTCGTTTTATTGCTGCGCGTGACGTTACGTGGTGTGGATTATCTCTTCGGTCAGTTCGGGCCGGCTGTCCTGGCTGTGTCCCCTCCCAACCTCTTTCCCACCCCCATCCCATTCCCTGGGGGGCAGAGAGAGAAGCAGAAAGCCTTGGAGCTGTGTAAGCGCTGTTCAGCTATAGCTAAAACACCTAAACCAGAGCACCATACGGGCTGCTGGGGTGAAATTTAACTCCATCCGGGCTAGACCCAGTACAACGTGCCTGACTCAGACCAGCAATAGCTAGTCTGTCGGAGCAAGGAGGCTAAACCATGACAAGAGCCATGTCCTAAAACCAAACAACAGAGGTTCCGATAACATTCAGTGCCGGATTGTGAAACCAAGGCGGCTGCTTATAGAGAAAGTACAGCTGTTGTAAAAAAAAATTAACACAAAGGGGAGCACGCGATGCTCACAGTGGTGTGCGCTATCTGCTTCATAAAAGGGAAAACCAATGTTTTTCTTGATGTTCTAATAAGATGTTGCTGAAGTTTTTATGAAGTTCATTGCATAAAATTAACCCGGGAGCCCTCCGTTACTGCCTTTCTTGGTACTATTGCTTGCTGTGATTTTTGCAAGACAAATGCATAGATAGATCTGTTGGGAACAACCAGAATATTGTGTTCAGGGTGGTTCTACCTGCGCTAATTATGCACTCGATTTGAGTTGTAGGAAGAACAGACTCCACTGCACATTGCTTCTCGCTTGGGGAAAACGGAGATCGTCCAACTTCTGCTACAGCACATGGCCCACCCTGATGCCGCAACAACTAACGGGTACACTCCACTGCACATCTCCGCCAGAGAGGGACAAGTTGATGTCGCATCAGTTCTCCTAGAGGCAGGTGCCTCGCACTCCATGTCCACCAAAGTAAGACAAAATACTTCATGTCTGTACGCCAGTAGCACAGGCAGTACATGCCAGCGCGTGCCTGTCCCACGAGGAATGTACTTTCATGCTGAGAAATTGAACTAGCTTGGGTCGTTTGTTCTTACTTAATCGACTGCGATCCAATAGACTGAAGTAATGTGTCAAAGATAATCAAATTTTGACGTATTTTGCTGTCGTCTAAAGTCGGGAGTCTGGTTCCCACTGGAGCCCAATGCAAGTCATGATAAATACACAGTCCAGACAGGTTTAAAATGTACAACAAAGTCCTCGTTTCTCTCTTTCCCATTGTGTTATGGGTAGGGCTTTTTTGGCCAAAATTTTCAAAAAGAGAATGGGGTGACGACGGCAACATTTTATGAACAGGCCTGCTTATTCTTCAATACCTTGTTTATTTAAATAGTAAAATAATTCTTGTCTGTGCTAGCTGAAAGGAATGTTCCTAAAAATGTACAAGTCGGGATCTGTCCATTGCATGTAATGCTGAGTCTGTTTTCAGTGGCTTTATAAATGAGGTGTCATAGGACACAATAGGCCATTTTGTCCAGGGTTATAAAAGAAATAGCCTGCAGAATCATTATTGTTTTGTTAGCCAAAAATGTTTACTAATAGATTCCTTACAGAGTGATGAACACGTAAGGAAATAGATAGCTGTGAATAGAATAATGTATAGAAAGCCAAGAGATCTTTTCCAAATTTATGGCATGTGATTAAGTGAGAATCACTTAATTCTCACTATTATTTTAGGTCTTAAAAAATTACCCCTGATTTTACAGCTGGAGCTTAAAACATATTTTTGAACAATGGGGTGTCTTCCAGGGTTTAGAAGACTAAACCAGCAATTTTCAAATTATGATCCACGGATTACTGGGAATGCTTGCTGTTCTTCTTTTATCCAGCTGTTAAATCACATTAAAATGGCTAAAAATACACTAAGTACTTTCCTAATTTCACATATTGCTTTATGGCAATTGCTTTAGTACTGCAGGAACATTGTATAATTATGACTAGGAGTAGTCTGCTAGATAATCTCTCGACAAACCTGTGGTTCATGAACTGGAAATGTTTGAGATTCCCTGACATAAACTCTTTCTGGGGCGGGATTAATGGAAGGAAATGATAATAAACATTAAACATCACTTACGTGTCAGGCAAATAGGTCATTGTAGCTCCCCGGAATTCCTGTCGGGGCAGCGGTGCAGTCTGCCACCTACAGTCTTGCATCCATGAGTTTTCCTTACCAACGTATTTTTTTAGCTTAAGAGAACGGGCAAAGAGCATGTTAGTTTGACAGACCTTACACCTCTGCTGTATTGACAAGCATTATTAAAACAAGGAGAAAAGGACTCTTCTTAAAAGACAGGATTTTTAGTCTCGCCGCAGTGTGTTTCCAAAAGCACTGCCATTGAGTCAGGCGTGAGGGGTTTTTGGCTGCAGCAGCACTTAGTGACTATGGATGCGTGAGTCCAAACATAAAGCGTTCTTCGACAAACTCTAAAGGAGGAACACAAAGTTTGGAGCTTTTCTTACTGAATTTAGTTGGTGTTTCATTGTTACTGGCAACAATTGATACGGGAAGTATTTCTAAAGCTCGCATCATGAAACTAAAAAGTACAGCTGGTTTTGAGTAGAAATTTAAACAAGTGCTTTCGTTGCCCGCACAGACGGTGCGTGTTGCTAGTAGAGTCTGTATCGGATAAAATGTCTGCCAGCCTGACAGCACGTCCGTAAGAACGAATAATAAAGGGAAAGTATTTTCTTGTATTTCATGCTTCCCAAAGTGCTTTCAAGAGATGATGCTCTTTCTGGGTACGGCTCTTGATTCTGCGAGCTAGAACGTAGGTTGAAAAGTAACCACTTAACACGTAGAGAGATGTCGGCACGAGCTTTAACGCAAACATCTGCTGTTTATCTCCTGGAATTTTTCAGAAGGGATTCACACCTTTGCATGTGGCGGCCAAATATGGGAGCCTGGAAGTGGCGAAACTCCTGCTGCAGCGTCGTGCCTCTCCCGATTCCGCGGGCAAGGTACTGACAAGAAAGGAAAAAAGCCGGCAGCGTTTGGGTTTGTTCCTTAGGCAGGAACTGTGTGAAACATGCACGTGAAAGAAGGCTGCGGCTGCTTTCGCATGGTGGCTTTGGCTTTGTCTGGGTCGCGTTGCCCCAGGGGTCATGGTTATGTGCGCAAGTTGCGGAAACCGCGCTACCGAGCGGGTCGGGTGAGGTCGCGCTGCTCGTGGCTCTGAAGACAGATATGTTTCTGTGGCTCAGGAGCGCTTCCATTAAGCTGTCCAAGATGTCCAAATCCTAATGGGTGAAGGCGGAGGGCAAGGCCCGATTCCCCCCCCATGCCTTGGGAATTGCTTAGCACGGGCTCCAGGGAGACTGAAACCAGCCTTGCGGCCGCAAGCACCCCAGATTCACCCTCCTCCACCGCTTCCCCCCCGCTAACGGCCGGCCGCCTGCTGTGGGCTCGCCCTTCGCCCCTCACAGCCCCTCGCCCCGCAGGGCGCCGGTCACCTTACGCACTAACGGCTCCCCGCAAAGCCACTGCCTAACGCCGTAACCCACCCTTACAGAACGGCCTCACTCCCCTCCACGTGGCGGCCCATTACGACAACCAGAAGGTGGCCATGCTGCTGCTGGAGAAGGGCGCCTCGCCCCACGCGACCGCCAAGGTGAGCTCCCGGCGCCCGCCCGGCCCCGCCGCCCGCTTTAGTCATAGCTGGAAGTCGTTCCAGTGTTGTGTAACACATTAAAAATGACGTCTCTCTTCTGGCCATGCGTAGGGAGCATTCATTCCAGGGTTAGGACCAGTGTCATGATATGGCTGTGTTAGGTAATGGCTACCAAAAGGGGAAAATAACGAGCGGCTTGGTGCTGATGTCAGAACGTTCTGCCGCGTGAGAGGCTGCAGTTGTACAGGCTGCCAAAAACCACGGCCTGTTAAGTGATTGTATCAGAGCTGTTACAGAATCACAGAATCATTAAGGTTGCAAAAGACCTTTAAGATCATCATGTCCAGCCATCAACCCAACACCACCATGCCCACTAAACCATGTCCCCAAGTGCCACATCTACGTGTTTTTTGAGCACCTGCAGTGACGGTGACTCCACCACCTCCCTGGGCAGCCTGTTCCAATGCCTGACCACTCCCTCAATAAAGACGTTTTTCCTAATATCCAGCCTAAACCTCCCCTGGCGCAACTTGAGGCCATTTCATCTCGTCCTATCGCTAGTTACTTGGGAGAAGAGACCAACACCCACAACACTGTTGTTTCCATTGCTGTGCATGGAGAGCAGCAAAAGCTACAGTTGCAGTAGGATAGTTTGGTAAAGCTCCCTTTTAAATAGAAGGCACAGACCAACCAACCACACACCTCCAGAGGGAGTGTCTGCTGTAACCCAGAATTTTTCCCCACAGTGCGTTGTAAAGCAATTGAAGGTGGGAAGTTGTCTCATTGCCAGAAAGGGCCGTCAATGCCGTTCTGCTTTGCTTAAATGGTTAATTTGATCGGAAAAACATTCCTCCCCACTGCTCTTTCCAGCCAGTGCCGTGACTGACACACGTATCAAAATTCCATACGCAAAAACACCTCTACCCACACGCTGCGAAAAAGCTTAGTGCGATGAAGAGCGTACATCCATCACTCATCACTGAGAACGTCACTCATCAGTCAAAAGTGAATATTTACAACATAGGTTATTCAAAACGTAGGTGTCAAATTTGGGATTATGTTGAAGGTATCAGCTGAACAGTCCTGCCCACCCTAGCGAGGGCTGGCTTTGTTCTCGGTTAGATGGCGAAGATAACAGACGGACAAAGCAACGCAACAGCAGGGCCATGTGGGACACGTCTGGCCTTGAAAATTTAATGAACTGTCATCTCTAGCAATAAGGGGTAACACAAAATAATACTGTTTTATGGCGTCTGACTTCTTAGGCTCTTACACGGCTGTTGTGGTAACTTTATTCTCATTTTGTTTCCTGACTGGTGTTAGAATGGATACACCCCTCTGCATATTGCTGCCAAGAAAAATCAGATGCAGATAGCTACCACTCTGTTGAACTATGGGGCCGAGACCAACATTTTGACCAAGCAGGGAGTCACCCCGCTTCACCTGGCCTCCCAAGAAGGTCACACTGACATGGTGACCTTGCTTTTGGAGAAAGGATCCAATATCCACGTGGCAACAAAGGTAACTCCCAACCGGAGACGGAGTATCGTGGGCGGGAGTATCCAGTGAGGTGCACGGTGCGGTGTAGGAATGATGTCACGTTGTCAGGGATTCTCAGCTTCACTTCCCTATATACATATTCGTAAGTCTGCAGAGGTGACAACAGGTGGGTGAACAGTAAAAATGAGAAGATGATATCCAGGACTGGCAGATGGATTGATGGGTGAACTTATATCGTGTAATTAATAGCTGTCCTGAGTAACGCACAGGAGGAGCTGCAGCTGTTTGCCGTGACCGGAGGAAAATGGTATTAACACCTGGCTCTGGTCGAGAGGTTACAGGAGGAAAGGCAAACCACGAGAAAATTGTTTCTGAGCACTCAGGAAGGCAGGGCTACAGTATTTTTGTTGTGCTGCAACCTTGCAATCTCCCGGGTGTTTTGCATATGCTCCTCAAGTTTTACGTGAGGTGCAAAGGAAGGGGAACGTAAGATTCTGGAGTTTGTAGGTTTACGAATGAGTAGATTTAACAACATGTATCAGAAACCTGGGAGCTACAGTCTGAAATAGTTCAGTGCTCTTGCCAGCAAAGGCACTTTTCCTCATATATTTACCCCTCAGCCTTCTTTCCAAGTGGAAGAAATTGGCAGTGTCTGGCAAATAACAAAACAGCATTATTAGCAGAGTAGCGAGTGAGAAAAATCCTATGGAGGACCTTTCCAATTTTTAAACATTTCTTATGATTGTACGTGACAGCTTTTTCTTGGAAAACAAGTTCCTCAAAAAACCCCATTACTGTAGATCTTAGGTCGCCAGATTGATGTGAGACTTACTGAAGGTCAAAAGCCTGCAGCTTTTGTTCATACAAGTCAAAGTAGAAGGCTCAAGTCTCTCACTGCCTGGCATTACTGTATTATGCTACCTCACCCATTGGGAAACAAGGTGTTTTTCATTCCTCTTACAAAATTTGTTCCCTGCCTTGTTCACAGGCCAGGACTGTGTGTGTGATCCCAGTGAGCTTTTAGTTAAAAGCTGCATCCATTTCCTTGGCTTCTTCGAATGGGATTTATTTCTGGAGTTATTTTCTTCATTCTGAGTCGTGCCTGCAGTTGTCAGGGTTCCCTTTCCCGTCTGAGGAGTGGGAAGCACAGCGAATGTGCTTCTGCAGTTTATTAATGGGCTCCCCAGCTACCCAAGCAACATTGTTGTATAAATTCCGAGCTTGATCATTGATGCCTGAAAGTTTTACTCTGTGGTTATGATGATGTAATTGCTTTGGAGCTGTTTGTCGGCTGGAACAGGAGAAACATCAACTCTACTGTGTTCAACTCATCCTTAGAAGCTATAGTTAGGATCTCTTCATGTTTTAAAGATGAGAAAGTGGGAACGCCTAGATTTCTTTCCTCGTGTAAAGAGGGGTTTATTCTTATTTCTCTCTCTCTTTATTTATTTATTTTCTGTATTCCACCTCCAGACTGGACTGACATCCTTACACCTCGCAGCTCAAGAGGATAAAGTGAACGTAGCTGAAATACTCACAAAACACGGTGCGAACCAAGATGCTCAGACAAAGGTAAATGAGGGAGTGGCCACTGTCTCCAGTGTGCCAAAGGATGCTACCGTTGTAAAAGGAATGTTCCACTGAGCTTGCAGTTTTACTTCTTTGTTCTCTTATTGTAGCTTGGTTATACACCTCTAATTGTGGCGTGTCACTACGGAAACATCAAAATGGTGAATTTTCTTCTCAAGCAGGGCGCAAATGTCAACGCTAAAACAAAGGTAAAGAATTTTTCATTGCTTGCTTTTGCTCTTTATCAGCAGCCTGGTAACCAAGCACTACAAATACAGGCCACAGGCGCCTTTTCTCTAGGAAACTATAATTGCCGCATGGTAGGTGTCAACATCTGGTGATGCGGGGCTGTAGTGGGATGCCTTCTCTCTGCTACATCTCATTGCGTGGTGTTCACAAAAGAAAAGTCAGATAACTCTTTGGGCGTATGGAAGAAGGAGGTGGAGAATAAATTTGGTTTTTTTTCTTTTTCCTTTTACTTACAAACAAACGCGGGCTTGTTTCTGATCTCGCTTACACATGGTTTACACCAGTGTAATACCGGTGCGCTGCCAAGCTAGTAAGTAACAATTCAGACCCTTTGAGGGTGATGCCAGGTTCTCTCCAATCTGCTAGGAGGAGTATCTTCCAGTATAAACTGGTGGGCACAACAGCTCAACGTGATGCATTTTGTAGCAAGAATTGTATTATCTCCTGAGTACACACAGGGAGGTTCTGGAGGCGGCAACAGTGTGTTGCACCCCAGACATCATCCCATCACCCTTATCGGAAAGAGAAGGCTAACCCAGGAGCTGCAGGGGCTTCAGCTTAGTTAAAGCTGGCTTCAGGCCACAGCTAGCTACTAGCTTCAGATTGGATGTCTTGGGATCAAGATGAAGAAGTCCATTGATGCATCTAGTGACATACTTAGTATTTGTAAGATCCAGTCAAAATAACAGGCTTGTGGTCTGCTGGTCCCTCTGGCCAGCTCCCCTGTCCCCAGCTGTGACCTACAGGAGGGTTGTATTTCTCAAAGTAGCACTATTTCATCAACGTGGTAAGAAACAGCAAAGTAAACAAAGAAACGATGCTGGCCCACCCCATGTGAGATCACCCAAAATGAATGGGCAAAACGCAGTGATTCCAAGAGAGCAGGCAAGGCTACGACAAAAACAGCTGATAAGAATTAATAAAGCAGACACTAGCAGGATCCAAATGAGGGCTGCCAAGACGTTCAGCTGAGGTATTTGGAGGCTAACGAAAGGGACAGACATACTTCTGCGTCATTAGTATTAGGTCTCGCTCTATGTCTAAGGGGCCACTGGGCCAGATTCTGATGCCATTTCCCCAGGTATTTCACTTAGAATAACGTCATTAGAGTCTGCAAGTTTGCATGAGAGTATGGAGCAGTGGTTCTCCAAATTCTCACACCTAGGGACCAATAAAAATGCTGGCAATCTGTCAGTGGCACTGCGGACTCAGTTTGAAGAGCAAATCCATCCTGGCTGGATTCAGGATAGGCATGTTAAAGAATAAGTAACCTCTGCTGCAGCTTGGTCTTTAGCTAGAGAAAGCCTGCATCATGCTTTGTGCCATCTCCGGTGACAAATAATATGGCTAAATTGTGTTTTCGAAGGACTGCACTAATATTTAAGTTAAGGCAGGAAATTACTTTGCACTACGACCTACAGTAAAATCCTCCTTCGATTTCTTAGTAGTCCATGCACACATATTGTAAATATAAGGACTGTAACACTTCTGAACTATTGCTATTTAATTAGTAGTATAGAGCATTACGTGCATCTAATCGTTTGCAAGAGAGAGAACTCTCAGAGTGTGCCTTTCAGAGTCTGCCCCCAGGCTTTACGTAAGTGTACAGTGAGATCAGCTTGGTGTTTTCTTCGAGTTTACTCTCTGCTTGCTTTCAAAGCCAATTGCAAATAATTTTGTAAATGAATTGCCTGACTGGACTTCCACAATACCATCTCAGATCAGCGAGCTGCAGTACGCTTTGGTTATGTTTCTGTATTGTGTAGCATTGGAACGAATCACTGGAGCAGATAAGTATGTGGAGCCAGGCGTGTTTATTAATACAGATGTTGTGTACATGTTTTTAAGTGCAATTACAGCTTGGAAGGCAAAGTAAAGCTAAAATTGATTGACATGTGTAATAGGTATAGGTTGTTAGCCTTTTTAAAAGCAAATAGTCTCAAATCACTGCTGTTAAAAATTATGTATTTTTTAAATTGGCTCAAATATTTTAAAGGCAAATCTTGGGGCTTCTGTGGAAAAGTAGGAGGAAGAAAAAAGTTCTCTGCCTCAGCTATGATTTATGTCCGTAGCATGCCACTTGAACTTCACTGTTCCTCGTTGTTACTCCATCTGATGTAGGAAATGAGGAATTACATACCTTTCCAGAGATTGCTTATATGGTGAGATGAAAGATGATTTGTGAATAAAAATATTATCTTCCTTTATCTTTTCATTAATCTGGGGAAGGACTATCATAATTACTGAAGATTTATTATCTTTGGGTCGATTGATGGCATAATTTCTTTTTGCAATGTCGCAAAAGGAGCAGAAGGAAGCAAAGCGAAGTGTCTAATCTAATTACTGGTGGTCGTTGTTCTTTGTTTGTTTGCTTTTATCGTAACCACCGCGGACAACAGAATGGGTACACCCCTCTTCACCAAGCTGCTCAACAAGGCCACACTCACATCATTAACGTTCTTCTCCAACATGGGGCCAAGCCCAACGCCATCACCACTGTAAGTCTGTGAAGTCCCAGTAGGAACTTCTTCTTTTCTTTCCTTTCTTAGGGCTTGAGAGCAAGCCTTTGTTTTGGTGAAAGTATTCTTCATACAGCTGGTTGTCAGATGTGTAAATGTAACTGCCTCTTCTTTTCCTTTTCCTCTTAAGGTAGTTCAGATCACATCTGTTGTGCACTAAGCTAAATGTGAGGTGGGGAAACTGATTTCTGAGCTGCAGGGTCAGGCTGGCCACAGCTAGCTGTGCTGTGCTTGTTCAGTTGCCTTCTGCCTCGAACGCTTCCGTCTGTAAATTGGTATCTCGATAAGGATTTTTCCATAAAAATTAAGGGGAAATCAGAACCTGGGCTTTTTTGAAGATTTAGACCTAAATTTCTGTCCCTCTATCCACTGGATCTGTTTCAGGTTCTTACTGAGTTCACCAATGTTAGTGCCTCCTCAAAGACCTTCAGTAATCTCTGGCACAGCTCCTTCTCCGCAGTCCACCAGGAATGCAACTGTCCTATTTCATGTTGATGTTGTTATTAGTCCCCTCTAATTGGGTGATCTTTAAAATGCAGCCAGAATGTCCAAAACTCATGTTGTTCCCCAAGTTTCTGTGTACATACATCGTGCACGCTTAAATTGGCACTGGTGCCCTGTTTGGTTCCGGAACGATCACATTGAATAATCTTCAGTGAAGTTGTCCAAAATACCAACTTATGTACCAGATCATCAAGCAGGAGACCTTTGTAGTCAGCTTCTGGGGCTGTAGATACTATGAGGCATATTCAACCAAAGGTTACTTTACTTGCTTTCAGGCCTCGTGTTGGGGCTGTCATGCCCAAGACTAACCCAAATCCAAGCAGGGTCTCAAGGATGTGCCTTTGCTGTACAGTTTGCAGGCTTTCTCGGGTACTAGATCTGTTCTTGTCCACACATAGCAACCTCTAGCTTGAGATAAGAGAGAATTTCAACCTGAGACACCATGGCAGGGCGTTGTGGGAGTGGGATATGAGCAGTTAACGTGCAAGTGACGGTTAACAGTCAAATAATTTGGGCTGTGAAGATGCTAGTCTCTTCATTTTGTGCTGCTAATCCACAAACACTGTGATGCTTCAGGGTTGCCGAGCTAGGCTGATACGGAAGAACTTAAATTACAGATAACGAAAGCCGACGCTGAAGTAGAGAGGAGCCCTCAGGCCGATAGCCCGTGCGCACGGTGCGGTGGTGTCCCAAGAGAAGTCACCTCAGTGCAAAGAGCGGTGCGGTGGCTTTCCGTGATTCCCCCGGTAGGCCAGCACGTTGTCCTTGGGTTCAGGGCAAAATAACATAAAACAGTTCTGTGTAGAGCTCTCTACGAAGAATCCTGGAACCCGACCCTTCCTCCCCTCCCCAAGCTGAGTGATAGGGGGGCTGTGGACTGCCAATGTTCCAGGTGATGAAATGGAGATAAATAGGTCTAAACACTTACTAAATTATCATTTTAATGTTCATTTGATGAATGGCACACCTGTATATCGTGGACATTTAAACTGCAAATAAATTTATTGAAAGGGAGATTAATTCCCCACCCCTGAGCCTTATGTAGGTTGGTTTTGTATTTGTTAAATCATTAGCTGTTGTGTACTTTTACTGGACGTACATTTTTGTTGTAAGGAGGAATAGAAGCGTATGTGGACAATGCAGCTTTGATCCTGTGTTCCCCGAAGAGGGAGTTGTGCCTGATAAAGATTTAACAGTTCCAACTGGAAGTGAAACCGTAACGTTTTAAAATACTTTTTTTTTTTTTTTTTGGGTAAGAAGAGTATTTCTGATATGGAGCCGTTCATGCAAAATAAAACATGAACTTCCGCAGACAAGACACATTGTGTATAGTGGAATTTGAGCAGTGAAGGGTTAAAGCATACAGCACTTTTTTGTGTGGAAGAGCAGGCAGATGTAAGTGTGTTGTGTTACCATGGTAATCGGGGCTATAGTCTTAAAGAAGTCACAAAGACAGAGTCAGATGTAGCGGTAGGAAAAAAAAAAACCCACAGTGATTTTCCTAGGCTGCGCCTTGTTTTGGATGGAAATGCTGGCTCATGCCGTGCCGAGAGTGATCTCATTGGTTCACATCACAGTCCTCCCTCTCACTGCGCGCTCGCTCTCCCCTTCCCTCTTCTCTCCTCAGAATGGGAACACTGCCTTAGCGATCGCGAGGCGTCTGGGGTACATCTCCGTGGTCGATACGCTGAAGGTTGTAACGGAGGAGATTACCACCACCACAACTGTGAGTTGCAGACGCGTTAAAATGTCTCTCTCCTTTATGCAGAACGTTGTCTTCCTCCTCTTCCCTCAGACTCTCCATCTAGCTCTTGCCTTTTTTTATTTTCTGGTTTTAGCCCCCCCCCCCTTCCTGTTGGATTTTTGCACAAGTGCTACAACGCTTTCAGCGTATCTTTTAGGCGTGCGGAAGTGTGCGCAACAGGACAGGCTTCGCCGAGCTAGGTAACAAAATCTACGTGCGTACAGTCGGAAAACAACTCTCCGAAAGCAGAGTACAACTTTTTTTCTAGCTGTGGCTCCGAGCTGCAAACCCAAACTTTCCAGAAGTTTGTGCATTGTTGTTTCGACCCTGTCCTGTTTCCCTCTTTCTCTTTTCACCTCTCCTTTTCAGTCTGTCCTTACGTTTCCACACTTTTGACACTACTGAGGCTCAGCCGTTGCAGCTTCCCGGCGTTTGGACTGTACCAGCCATGGGCTGGTGCCAAGCTCGATGACGCTCACTCTGAATCACATCCATCATCTTTTTACTCAAGTCACTGTCAGCTCAAATAGATCCCGTTTTTCCGAAACACGAAAGAATCTTTCCTTCTGTGCTCAGTCCTCTCTGCCCTCCACGCTCTTGGTAGTCTGTATTTTGACTTCAGGGTGTGTAAATAGTATGTGCTGAACATCAGCAAGGTGATATGTTGCTTTAAGCCAGGAAAAACTGATATATTCTGACACTGTGGGAGGGGAAGGTTTTCTCTTCTTGGACTTGTACGTCCCATCTACAAATGTTTTCGCAGGTAGGAAGGGAGAACAACAGAAATAGTGCATCATTTAAGAAATTAAATTTAGTTCAAATTTCCATATTTCCATTACTGCATTTTATCTTGAAACACTGTTGTAAGGTCATGCTTTTTTTTTTTCTTTTTTCCTGCAAGAAAGGTTAGCAGTCTAGAAAACCTATCAGATCTAGATGTCATTTAGGAGCTCAGAGCTGTAAAAACCCACAGGTTACTTAAAAAATGCCACTACTCGGTCAGGGAGAGGGTTTGAGGAAGGGAAGAAATCCAAAGTCTCTTGTAAAGAAATGGGAAAATAATTTTGATTTTTGTCGCATGCTTGACAGCAAGTCCCACTGACACTGACCAAGGAAGATGGTATAAAAGTAACATGGCATAAGGTTACAAATAGAGTGAGCCCTATTTTATTAATGACCTGCAAGGATCGGACTGAATCAGGTTTGGACAAGGAATTCCAGCGTAATTCCAGAAGTCTCTTAATAGAGACAGTACGTTTTTGTTGTTATTTATTGCCTGTTCTTGTTTAATCATATAACACATCACACATGGATGTGCATAAACACATATGTATCTACTCAGAGATTTAGAAAAATCAAACCTAGGCAAAATTTTTCGAGAAACGTTGGCTCTTTCCACAAGTGTATTTTTTTAGCCTCCAATGACACCTTTGCTGTTCCGGGTGCTGCGTCCTGGCGCACTTTTTCCATTTACGCCTGATACCGGTTGTAACTTCCTTTCTGTCGGCCATTGAGTTGCACTATGGAGCCTCGTACTCTGTCGTATATGAGTCTTAGATGCTTTGTAATAATAGGGATTACACTACGAAAAGACACCTGTGAGTTATTTACTTTGGATAAATGTTTCTTCAAACTTTGAGGGTAATGGATTTTTCTACCAGATACCAGATGCCTGGGGTTTAGGGCTGAATCAAATACCGAGCCTTGCTTGCATAGTTGACCTCCAGTGCTTGCACACAAGAGAAATCTGAAGTCTTGAACTGTGTCTGTGTACAAAGCACTGCTTTTAAAAGTCGGGTGGGAACCCTCTGTAAACTCAGCAGATTTTTCAGCTATGAATTTGTCTGAATCTTGTGCCTTAGGGATATAGAGAATACAAACCTCTGGTGGTGGCGTTCATTGTGGGGAATGTTGATTAAACATCATTTAGAACCAGTCCTAAAAGGGAAGGATAAATAACGGGCACTCTGAGGCACTCCCTGCAGTAAAGTTCTGCAGATGGTGAGGCTGGTGTTGCCAAAGCAGAACACAGCGTTTAGCACTGAAAAAAAGGTGCTGTCACCATAGCGACTTCATTCTCGGAGGTTGTAGCCGAGTGATGCATGGAGGATGTTAGACAGGCTGATGCTTTATTGCCATTCAAGTCACTGGCATTTGAGATGAGGAAAAGATCTCCAGTGCCAAAGCCTTTGGTCTAACTTTGCACAAATGTTCCTCTTTCTTGGGTTAGTGTTGCTATTGGTGGAGCCACATGAATGTAAAGCAACAGAAAGGATAAAATACCCTTATTTTTACTCACAGATTAGAGATGAGTGGGAAATAAATCAGAAGCAGCTAGACTTTCAAAGCTTTGCTATGCAATGAAGTTTTGGGGTATTTATACCAACAGGCGTTGTCTTCCAGCGGGTCGATTGATGTAAGAGGAGCTTTGAGGTTGTTTACAGTGTACTGCTGTTGAGTAATCGCTGGATGCACATACAGGTTTATATACCTGAATTATAGATCTGAATTATTTTACGCCACCAGATGAAAATCTGGCCTTACAGTGAAAGTCTTAAATACAGAAGCCTGAAGAAAAGTACATAATTGAATTCTCAGTGGCACTAAGCAGTAGGGAGTTTGAGAAACACACACTGAGCAATTTTCCAAGTGGGCCATTCATGGGGCTAGATAGGGATTTTAAATTTTGAGACTATTTGACATATCTGATGTTGCCTATCAATTAAAAAAATTCTAGCATTATATGAAAAGCTCATTTGAAAACATTATTTCACAACTTCTGTTGGGAACGGATGCAGAATTGATGATTCTTGCCGAGTTCAGTGTTCCTGAGAGCGCATTACAGGTTTTTTGTTCTTCCGAAACCTGCGCGTGCACGCACACACGCTCTCTCTCGATTCTGTTTTCCAAACTTGGTTTCAGTTGTTAAATGATGTAGTAATTTTCCCTGACTAAAAGGAAAATCAGGAAGTAAAGAAAGTGTCGTTACTTCTCTGTAAATAAATAACAATGTCTGAGCGCCTTAGTCAGAGACCAGATTGTTATTATATAGGGGCCTGTAAAAACCTGATTTGTGAATAGATATAATGATAAACCTTAGTTACTAGGGTCTGCAGATCTAAATTAATGTAAAGACAGTATACAATGTACCTCTATACCTCTAGCTTGTGGACTAGAGTATTGTAGCATCCTTCACTTCTGTGTTCCTCTAATCAAATGGATTTTGTATATAAGCTAAGGTTGGGAACCAAGTTTTCTTAAATAAATCTTGATCATACAGCAGACATAGAAAAACTAGCATTTGTGGCTCCTAGGCAAGCCCCTTCTTTCCCCTTTCTTCAGAATTTGGTCACCTCTTCCTGCCTTTGTTTTTTTTTTTCCTGACTTCTCAGTGATTTTACAGGGGGAACATGTGAATTGGCAATAGAGAATTTGCAGTACGCTCTGTACAGATAGGATTGTAATGGCAATTACAGTTACAGTGCCAGTAAACTGGTACTCACATACAGTGCTTTCCACTGCACTGGAAAAATATACAGCCCCCCTCACCTGCGTTTCTTTCTTTAGCCCAGTGCCAGTGTTGTTTTTTTTTTTTAATTTACAATGTAAGATTATTATATATAAAATACAATATAAGATATAATACAGTTGTTATATATATAATACAATGCAAGATTATTATATATATATAATAATGCTGATTTTTTTTTTTTTTTAATTTTACGGTGTATTTGCTACCTTGTGGCTGTATTGTTGCAGAGGCAAGGCCAACATCACCTGAACTACAGCATCCTCCCCATGTGTCATCGCTGGCTTTGTCACCCTGCTGCTGCCTGCCATTCCTATCTGAGGAAAGCCGCGGGAATGCAGGGGGGAACAGTCAGGCATATTGGTGGAGGCATTTGGTGACTTGAAACCGATTTTCAACAGAGAACGTGTGTTAGGAAAAAAGCTGCAACAGAAATAATTAGTTGTCTTGACTCATTGTTCTTTCCCTGTACCTCAGGAGGGTGAACTGAAAACTACCAGCACAGTTAAATATATTTCAAAGATGTGAAGCCGACTTTTAAAACAAATTTCCAAAGTAATTGAACTGTTGGTAACTTTGGTATTTATAAGAGCGCGGTATCTTATAATAATCAAGAATGCCGTCTTCGTCAGGCTGTTAGAAATGGAGAAGTATGCAACAGAATCAGGAAATTCCTAGTGAGTTTTGTGCAGCAAAAACTGCTGTTGGCTCCACCGCTTGATATCGATGGGCATTTTCCCAGAAGCGTATTGCGTAAGGGACTCGGGATCCGGCTGACATTAATTATCCCTCAGATTGTACGCTCCTTCACTACTTCTGCGTGAAATGTTAATTTGTGCTTGAAAGCTACCGTCCACACGAGGAGTGAGGTGCTACCTCGGCGGCAGTTTCACAAGACGCGTGGCCTCCTGACGTTCCTCTCGGTGCCGAAGGGGCACGTCTGCTGCCGCGTACCTTAAAGCGCGATGTGTTGACTCCCCTCCACAGCTCCCCAGTTCAGCTGACTGGCTGCAGAGCTGGGTGGAGCCAGGGAAAGATTGATCTTTCTGTTGTGACTAATGCTCTTCTGATCACTGCTCTCCTTGAAGTCCTTGGCATTTTGCCTCCTGTATCATTAACACACCAAAGAGTTTCGTACAGGCAACTTCTTCACACCTTGCACTCCCTACGAATGCTCTCATTACTCTTCATCTCCTTCTCCAGTGTGTACCTTGATGCTAAAAGGATGTCCCCGTTCTTGATTCAGCACCCCTGAACATCTTCTAGTTCCTTCTGGAGGTCATTTTTGAAGATAAAACCATATTAAAAAAAAAAAAAAAAAAAAATCTCCTGGTGTTCTCCTACTTCTGTGCTGTCACCCTTAAACAGTGTCCTCCCAGCGGTCCTTGGTCCGTACTTGCCTTGTATCACAGTATTTTAAGCTTTTAGGTGCACAAAATATATCAGAATCTTCAAATAACTCCCCCCACCCCGCCCCGATGTGTACGTGATTTGGGGGAATATACATGATTTATGAAAAGGATATCATTAATATGCAGCGTAGCCACTTTTTGGGGGGGGGGGAAGAAATGTTTCAAGTGATCTGTGTAAATCCTCCCCATCTTTTTTTAGTTTAAAAATTTCACATCATTCATAACTTCATTTCCAAATGCTTTACAATTTAATAATTTCCATATGCCACATATAACTTTCTGGAGCTCTTCTGTAGACATTACCTAATTCATTTTAAAATCATCTTGGAAACATTGAGCTGAATTGTTCTACATGCACCGTTTATAAATAAATTTGCTGAGAGTTTTCTTTTCTTTTATTCCTCTGACCAGCTCATTAGCTTTTTTTTTTTTTTTGGTACTTTTCTGCCAGAATAAATGTTACCTTATACAGCACTGAGAGTAGGAGCTTCTGGAGTAAAGATGAAAAATAAAGTCAGGGGAAGGGGAAACGCATTATAAAATGCCTCGGCAGATCCCACTGCTGTTGCTGTTGAAAATATCCTGCTGTAAACTTTGCTGCTATTTTTGGTGTTTAATTTGGGGATTGATGATTCTGTCTTTGCAGACTGTAACAGAGAAGCACAAGCTAAATGTACCTGAGACAATGACTGAGGTCCTGGACGTTTCAGATGAAGAAGGTGAGCAACTTTGCTAAGTTCCTATTCCATATCACTTATGTAACCTGTCATATAGACTCAAGATAGCTGCTTAAGTACTTTGACATCTTCATTTCTCAGTGCTTGAAATGATGTTCTGTCTAATGGCCTTTTTTTAATGATGTAGCCGTTAAGGCATTTGAATAAAGATGCCAAAAGTTGACCCAAACCAGAATCCTGGACCCCTACGTCTTTTTCAGAAAAAGCTAATCTGAACCAAATCAACAAATGAAAACATTTCCCAACTTCACATTTTAACATTTCAGTGTAGAGCTGTCCCAAAGCTGGGTTTGACCCTGCCATGAAGAGGAATTTGAGCAGTAAATTTTCTGGACCTATTTGGGATACATATATCTAGGAGTTCCTCCTAATTGGAAACATTTGTGTAAGAAGATGCATAAGGTGGAAGGTGAGGAGGCGGTTCCCTTGAGGGAGCTCTTGGCACACACGAATCGCAGATACAGACGGCATGACATAAAGTAACAACATGCTAATAAGTTTGGCACTCGGGTTTCGGAGTCTATTGTATGTACAGACAGGAGGCATATGTCGTACCGCTTAGCTAAGTCCCAGGAAAATTTCCGTGAACTTCCGGAGGGATTGATAAAGTACTGCGGTTTTATACAGCGCAGAATTAAGGAAATAGCTTGGAAACATCCCTTTCTAATTCACACATGACTTCTTGCAAATTTTAATCGCAATGGCATCTGATAAATGTACATGTGTTTGCAAAAATTTTCTTTTGTACTCTTGGCAGTGTTAATTAATATTACAGTATCTCACATATGCCATTTTATGGTTGTTATTATTTCATGCACATGCTTTGTAGAGTGGCTAATTTCAAAAAGTCCTAGGGATTTAGGAACGTGGGTTACAGGGTTGGGTTTTTTTCCTTTTACGAAGAACACAGATGCCCTTGTGATTCTAAACGGTACTGGAACTTAATGGCTTTCATGTTCCTAAACTGCTTGTATTATTTTTTGAAATTAGACTTATGCTGATAAATGAGTTACACTCTTGAGAAAATATGGCATTTAGGTTCCAGATACTACTCTTTTTTTTTTTTTTTTAATGCTCGCAAAGCTGCAAGCGAAAGCAAACAAGTGTGATTCAAAAGAAAATATTTTCTGCTGCATCATGATCAGTGGAATTATTTCTCTTAGGCATGTTTTTGCTACATTTTCTCTGCTTGAAAAACAGTCAGCTACTTGTGTAACTATTGTCATAAATGGCCTTTGAATTGCTTATAGCCTTATGTTCACTGTGTTGAATTTTCTCCCAATCTTTTGAACTACCTTTTAGCCATCTTTAAATCCGCAAAGCCTCGTATGTCTTTCTGCTTCTGCAGGATTAATACAGGGTATTCCTTTTTCTCAAACCGCTTTGTATGTTGTACAGCCTTTAAACACTCTGATGATGAACGCTTCAGTGATGGTGAAGCTTATAGTGGCACAGGTGCTGTTAGCAGAAGTTCGTGGAGTAAGACTTACAAACTTTCTCTTTTTGTTTAACTCTGTTTTATTTTTTCTGTTGAAGCAACATGCACTTGCTTAATCTGGGTGCCTAACACTGCTCCTTTTCATTACTTTTGAAGTGTGACTGGGCGTGTGTTTCCTGAAAGGTGGGAGGAAGAAGGGAAGCCAGATAATCCGAGATTTATTATCTGTATCTTGAGTATGTTGGCAGAACTTACTGTGGCCATCAGGCATGACTAATGCTCTCCAGTGCTTTGAATTAACATTCTCTGCTGTTTGTCTGTAGCCAGCAAGCACGACATAGGCACGACATAGGTACGACATAGGTACTCTGGCACGTTGCTTCTCAGGGCTCAGTGCTGAGCACTCAGACCGATAGTGCCTCTGTGACCCTGCTGCAGGTTGCTAAGTAGGTTGGTCACACTTAAAGCACTTCACGCCATCGTCCTTGTAAAACCCGTTTCTAGAGGCAAAACGTTCAGGATGTTGCGAGAATTCCTCACGTGGACGGTACTTGTCACAGGAATGTAAAATAGCTGGCGGCAGGAAGACCGCAAAACTTTATTAAAAAAGTGGATGAACCTTTAAGGGGTGGTGTAGTCTTTAGAAGACGCTAGCAATAAGGTTTCTGTAATGCTGTGTTCTTAGCTGCTTTAAAGTGACACAATATATTCTGAAATAAATTAACATGACCCAGTAAACCTGCCAGCTGTAATTAGATAATTATGAAGTTGAGCATGAGAAGAGCACTTGAGCAAATAAGTATTTCAGCTCCCACTGTGGAGCTTGTTCATCACTGGTGGTAAGTATTTTGCGTTTTGCCTGGGAAACAGTTATATTGCATAATTATATGCTGTTACGTTAATAATCGTGGAATCATAGAACAGTTTGGGTTGGAAAGGACCGTTAGAGGTCACCTAGTCCAACCCCCTGCCATGGGCAGAGACATTGTCAAGTAGAGCAGGTTGCTCAGAGCCCCGTCCAGCCTGGGCTGGGATGTTTCCAGGGATGGGGCATCGGCCACTGCTCTGGGCAGTCTGGGCCAGGGTTTCACCACCCTCGTTGTGACCAATTTCTTCCTTAGATCTAGTCTAAATATTCGTAAAACAAATTTAAGTGCATCATCCAGTCTTAGCAGCATACAATAAAGGAACATATAACCTATGACATAGCTCGCCTTGGTACGTAAGGTCCTGCTCTGTGTAGCCTATTTTAAAATATTTTGAATGGACTGAGAATCCCACTAATTCTTCTTCAATTTTCATAAAGCATTTTTATGTTCAGCAATTGTATTATTAATCAGAATTCTTTACCTTTTACTGTACCTGAAAAAAACCCCAACTTTCCTTGGAACAGAACCAGATCATACTTGTTATTTAAAATCGCATTTGTTTGCTTTGGTTTTTTTAAATCAGATTACTGTTTTTCAGATGATGAGTATCAGAGTTAAGTACAGAAGCAGGTGTGCCTTGTTGGGGAAAGAGAAATACCCATGCCGATAACGGACTAGGTGAAATTGGATTCATAAAGTTTTGTGCAAGGATCAAGGAAGGAGTGGAAAAAAGGAAACTTCATAGGCTAGTAAAAACATGATTATAGAAAAATCCGACTTCATCTGCTGCAAGCGTGTTACGTGGCCCTACGTGTATCAGATATTCTACGGCATTAATAAGTCTTTTCCTGCTTTGTGACCGTCAAGGCCAAAGATGTTTCGGCACAGTTTTATTAAGCAGTTTGTTCATGCACCACAGGAATACACGCGTGCACGTGTCTGTTGCTGCTACGTTCTCTGTTGGCACTACAGTCTACCGTGGAGACTCTTTAAGGATAATTATCCACTGGTAATCGCTCAGCAGGGTGCGGGTGTAACACAATCACTGTTCGGAAGGTGATGGCCTGATCTTGCAAAAAAGATGAAGTGCTTCTCCCTAAGGGCGGAGGTTGCACTACAGCCTCCCGCAGGTCTAGCTGTTAGGAGATGCGCTTTCGGATACGCGTATCCATGCCAGCAGAAGCGCTGTGCGTGGATAGAGTTGTACTTAAAAACTGCATTTTTATCACCGTGTCCGGCTTAGCTGTTCTTATGGCTACGGAGTTTAGTTCCTTTAAAGCTGTTGCCACAAGAGAGGCGATTTGCACCTGCGGGATCCTCAGTAAAGGGCAATTCCTGCGAAGCCCCTCGCGAAACCTATTTTAGTGGCATCTACAGAATTAGCCAAGTTGAGTGCAAGCAGATGTTTCTGTTAGGGCTGAGTGAGTGCAGACACGCAGGAAAACGTAGGAAAGGCAGGAACCTTTTTTTCTTAATTGTCCCATATGTTAATATTGAGGAGCATGTTGCCGCTCCTCTGTACTCATTTCGTGCGTTATTTTCGTGGCGAAAGAGCTGTACAAACCGCCAGTGGTATATCCTTGTGACTCCCATCTGAGGGAGTACAGTAAGTGTAGTGCTGTGTACAGAGGATACAAGACCAACGGGCAAAGCAGGTTGTCGAAGAGCTCTCATTTGTGTCTTTTTGGGCCTCCTCATCCCCTCCTCTGTTTTCAGTCCAGTTAATTTTCAAAAGCTCTGGTTTCACTGTCTCTTGGAGACTAAGTTCTGGCTGCTACAAGAAGTTGTTATAGCTCTAACCACGCTTTCCCACATCCTCCATCATGTCAGCACAAACGTTTCACCATGTGGTGAACCAACGCAGAGAACTGATCTGTCTGAAAATTAATCTCTTTCTTTGTTCTGACAAGTTATTTTTCGGCCAGACTACCTTTGCAGGCAGAAGGTAATAGAAAGCCTGAAGTAGAAGGTGAGGCACCACCGTCAGAAACAGCACGCCCCTGAGATGGCTACCATAAAGGTCAGTTCACACCGCGCAGCAATTAATGCTGACGTGTCAGTTGCAGAGAAGGGATAGACAAATGTTGAGCGAACTATGATGTGCAAATAGTCAATGGAGTCTCAAAAATCAGTTGGATTCACAATATCCAAAGAACAAAAAGCGTCTCTGATGAGGCATGCTTGTCTAAAAGCTGCTAAAGAGTCAAGCCTATGCCTAATTGAGGCACAAGGTGATGTTGTTGGCTTTTTTTTTTTTTTACTTTTATGTTTCTTTAAAAAAAATTAGAAATCATGAAGTCATCTTAAAAAGAATGTGATTAGGACATTGAATTTGCTGAAGTGTTTCTAAAAATGGAAACAGCATCATCACGTGTCCTTAAATAATTTATAAAGTAAAATATGCATTAATGCCCACATATGAGAATGACCCAGTGTCAGATTGTTGCATTTTTCCTCTCATGGAGTTGCATATTTTTCTCCTTTTTAGTTTTAAGGCTTACTCAAAATTGTGATACTACATCATTCAGACATATTCACAGTACTAGTATCTGTGTAAAAATGGGGTTTGCTATCCCTTCATGTACGCGCATCAGTGGCAAGCTGGCATGTCTGTGAACTACTACGTCGCTTAAGGACATCAAAAATCTGTTCTTAGGTTCCAGAAAGCAGCTCACAGCTAATCCGGACCTGATTACATCAGATTAAAAAGGAAGAAGAACTCTTTGTGATTGAAAAAAGTTGTTTTCAGAGTAGACAATTCCCTCTGGTGTAGAGAAACTGCCAACGAAGAGAACCTACAAACGTATATCTGATGCAGACATACGCTCACAAAGGACTGGGAATTTGCTACTTTACAGACGGACACCCTGGAAGGGTTCAGAAATTTATTTCTGGTACTGTCGGTGGTTTCTAAATGACTCTGCGGAAGTCACTCCGATTACCTCGTCTTTCAGTTGTAGAATGGGATAATGATGAGCTGCTTTGCCCGGCACGTTGGGAGCTGTGAAGAAAATGCCAGATGTGTCTGTTTGCTTACCTTCGTACCTGCATGCCTGGAACTAACTGGCCACCTAGTTATTTTAAGGATAATGTGCTCTGGTACCCAAGACTATTCTCTTGTCCAAGTGTATCGCTTCAGATTTGTGGTGACTGCGGCGTGCCCTTTGATAAGCATACTGAATTCCTTAATAGTATCTATAACAGCAGCCAACAGCGCTAAAATAGGAGGGCGAATTTCCTGAGTGCTTCCGCACACGGCCTTAGAGTACGCTGATCCGATGGCATACGTGTGAGAAATGAGCAGTTAAGTCTGGGCTGAATTCATCGCCGTTGTACGTGCACGTAGTTCCACTGAAGCAGTGGCTCAGTTTGTTGGGAGACGTAAGGAATAACTTTCCCTAAACCTGGAAGTCAAAGTTGCAGCCAGTAACTATTCTTGGTTTTAGACTTAAGTAAGTTGCCGTTGGTGGACATTAAACCACTGTAAATTCAGAATAACACCGCTGAACTCATTCGCACTCTAAATTAAGCCTCTTATAACCAATAGTATAAAATGTAGACAAAGATTGTTGATCTTTTTGATCAACATTGATCAAATTTTGATTTGAAGTAAATCAAAAGCTATGTATTGATAATTTAACTGAAACCTTGCTTAACGAAAAGAAATCTGTGCTCAGAAAGAAGCAGCTGATGAATAAGAGTTGATTCTTAAAACTTCACTTATGATAACCTGCACAGTAAATATGGCAATGTCTACCTCCCATTTCCTAGAGATTTGTATGCTTTAGATGCCCTGTAAGGCTTGCTATGCAGAGAGTTTCTTGCTGGTACGTTTTAACAAAGTCATCCAAGATGAAGGGAGAGTCTTCTCTGGAAAGTTGCTTTTGTTTACATGGTATTGTTGAGGTTACTTATATTTTCTTCTTTTTTTTTTTTTTTTCCCATGAGCAAAATGAGAATTTTTTTTTCTTCTGAGTGCCAGATGTGCAAATGCAACAGGAAATCTGAAAATTGGTTGCCTTTTTTTTATTCATATGTTGTCAACACAAAAGGTTCTCAATATAATAGTTAGCTGCTCAATTTTTCTCTTATAACCTTACTGACACTGTTGCTAGGAATGTGAAAAAAAAAGTTATGAGAAAGTCTTGCTTGGATTTTTTCACTGAAATCTTTCACAGAGAATGTAGCTTTTTAAAAAATATCTGGTATTGTCATTAGAAAGAAATGAAATTATTTTTGTTGGGGTAGAATTGCTAAAGATTGCTGACTTGCCAACATTTTAGTAATGAAAACTAAGAGACTGTGGTTAGGTTGCAAAAATGTTGGCAAACGTTTTAAAGAAACTGCTGTTTTTCATTTGCATCGGTGTCGTTGACAAAAAGTAGAATTGACCAGATTAGCAATAATAAATGATGTCGGTAACATGTGTCGGCATGACCCAAACTACAGACACACATTTGTTACTGCAAAGAAGGACTAACGCGTGGGCATGACCAGGAGACGCTACTGTATTTACCTATACATTATTTCCTAAGTTGTTACCTTATGAGCAACGTTGAGCACTGAATTGTTTTCTTCAGAGATTGAAGCTATAAGGCGACCTACAATACCTTCTTCGCTGAAGTAAATCATAACCAGCATGTTAAAAAGGAGAAATGTATTTTTGACTAGTCTTCTCCATCTGATCTAATCTGTCTTTAAAGCTACTGGATGTTATTCCCGCTCATGATTGATAAAATCTGGTTGCTTTTACATTTACATTAACCTTATTTTGCTAAAGATTTTATGGCTGCTGACACTGCTTACGGATTCTTTGTAGTCAAAGTGACCTCTCCCAGTCATTACCTGTTCTGTGGGCAGCAGACTTCTTGGGCTGTTGTTCCCTGGAAAAACATGGCTCTGAAAGATGACTTGTGTGTCAGTACGTAACGTTTTACAAATATTTTTAAGAGCGCTACGGAAAAGAGGGGTATTTGCCATGTGGCTTTTACAAAGGCAAGATTAGAAAATACTTTGTGTCCTTGGGAAGAAGGAAAAGACTTTTTTCCCCCCCCTTTTTTCACTTTAATGAGTTCAGAGTCTTTGTCAGCAGGTTTGCTGGGACTCATAGATATAGGTGTTAGACCAAGCTTTCCTTCCTTAGTGCTTGATGTGTTTCGTAGTGTGAGGAAATTCCCTGTTTCATAGGAAATATTTACCTGGTCTAGGATGAATTTTCCTCTCCCATGAGAAGAAAGCAGTGCTCTGATGGAGCAAAAAGCTAAATCAGTTCTCTATCGCCTTCCCCAGTTTGTTCTTTTGATGTCATTTCCTGCCCAGAATTCTTGTGGGATCTGCTTTATTGCTCCTCTTGAAAGCAGAGAACTCGTCCGAGGCCCAGTTTGACTGCGCGTGCCGTGGTAGCCCCACCACACCTCAGACTTCTCAGCGTACCGGCCGGTATCGATGACCTTCCAAGGTTCTGCGGCTTAGGGAGGTGGGGATAGTTCGTCCTGGTCCGATTCTGAAAACGCAGCGCTTTTATCCTCTGTTACCTAGATCCAACGTAGCAACTTTATGAAGACCGTTGTAGCCGCCTGTGAAATACTGGAATTCATTCCGCAGCAGGTTAATTTGCGAGAAAAGCGGATCGAGGCGTCTCCCCCTCCCCGCAGATCCTGGAGGGTAGATGTAGAGGATTTTTTTTGTTTTCGTTTGCTTCACCTTCTGTCTTTCTGCAAGTGCTGCCTTGAGCTACCAATAGCCGACACGATGCTTGATGTTAAGTCGGGTATCGATATATGTGAAACCCGGCGTGAAACCGTACATGAAACCCCGCTTTCCTGACGGGCTAAAAATAAAGAAATTTAAAGCGTTAGCCAAAGTGTAATTCAGGGAAACTTCGGGGGTGGGAGGGGGCATTAAATAGAGGATTGACTTTAGGGAAGTGAAGATGTCCAAGGAAAGCGCCAGAGAAACTCTGCATTATATACATTCCTTTGTGGATGCTTCAGGACTTAGATATTCCATAAAAGATTGTGCTTGCCATAGCTGTCCCTTCTCCATCTGTTACTTTTAAGGAGCAGCACTTATGTGGGGAGCTGTACACGTATCTGCGTGCTGCAGAGGAATCAATAATTTTGGCAAACTCACATAACTGTATCTGGCTTTAAAAGCATCTGTTAAAAGCAATTTCTGGCAGTTTCTATCACAGCCCTCCTTCCTTTTTTTTTTTTTTTTAAATTTCTGCCTATATTTTCTCTGTGTGTTTTGTGAGAAACAATTCCAGAGAAACAATTCTTCTACAGCAATTGTATTTTGCAGTTCACTTACGTAGCAGGAGAACTGTAGGAATGGTAGGAACGGCCTTTGTTGAGGCTTCCCTAACCGAGATTGACTCCGTAGATGCGTATCCAGAATGGTGCGGTGAAATCTTTAAAACTGCTTACTTGATCAAACATTCGCGTAGCTCCCTGGTACCAGCGGATAATTTCTGAAAAAAAGCTAGCCTGTTTTAGAAACGTCCGTGAAACGCTTCTCCTTGCGAGCCGATACTGATTTGCTAAGCTGAGAATTGCATGCGGCTGGGTGCCTCAGAGCCGCTGCCTTGTAAGTGTTGCTTTGCATTTAAAACGCTTTTTGGATCCCAGCGTGGTTCATGATTGTTGCCTGATTTAAGCAGTGATATAGGTAGGGCATACTGGTCCCTTCGGCTGAATTTAAGACAACATAGAAGTACAGCAAGATCAGCGCGGGGCTGCAGTTTCGATGGTTTGGTAAAAATGTCAAAAATTAGCTTTTTGTTTCCTCTGTACTGCTCAGAGTAAAGCGAATATTTACCGTCTGAGTGGCCAGTCGCATCTGCCCGGGTGCTTCCCTTCCTCTTATCTTCAAAATTAGCAGCTGAGATCTGTTGCTCTATTTGGATACTATTGGATTCACGATATGCAGAAATAATGTGTGGTCAGCAAAAAGTGTAAGAAAAAAAAAAGGAGGAGTAAGAGCCATCGTACAAGTACTGCGGACTTGAGCAAAAAGTTAATTCGTTGTGGATTTTTGCGAGTCGGTTGGTTGGCTCAATTTTAATGCAGACTTTGAAAACAGCTCTGTGTGTGGCTTTGACAGGGACCGGTATGCTAGCAAGTAAGCTGTGTTACCAACAGATAAACGTTCTGAAGACGACGTGAAATATCCGTGGATAGTCTTGTTACTGTTTGCAGATGCTGACATCACATAAAACAGCTCGTGTTGCTTAGACCCATTATTGACAAGTCTTAGATGAGTGGCCAAAGCTGACGTAAGAGTAGAGTTTGGATTATTTTTTTCTAAAAGGATGTGGGTGTGATGAAAGGGGTGAAGATTTTGCCTTTGTTGCTTTTATAGATGGAATGTCTGGTGTGATTATAAGTATCTAGTTTATTTGAAATATAACTTGACATTCCTTTTACTGTGTGATTAACAGCGTTGCCTTAATATCTTCCAAATTTTCACTAAGCCCCGTGCTTTGTAATGTGACATTCCCAGGAAACAGGAGGCATCATCTGTCAGAAGACAGGAAACATGCAATGATTAAATGCATTTTATTGTTTTCTGTGAAACTGTGCCCAGTTTCTCCCTCTTAATGTGGGCAGATGGAATTTTCAAGAGCTTTTGTTGTTATACCGAAAAGATGTAGGCCTCATTTGTGCAAATAATATTTGTGTATACAAAAAAACCTGAGAACCTCCAAAGGTTACTTTGTTTGAGATGACAAATTGTAATTTATTTATTTATTTATTAGCCGAAACATCAAGCTAGAAAAACTAGCTTGATTTGTTTCATGAAAATAAATATCAAGGTTTCTTCCTTTAGTAGGGAGCACCACTCCCATAGCTTGTAATATCCATAGCGTTTTTGGTGGGAAGATGCCCTACCAGAAACAGCAGCAGTAACAATAATTATGTCTTTTTTGCAATTTTTCTTTATTAAGACTTTAAATCACATAAATGGCCGCTCTCCTGATGCCCAGATGAATTCTGTTTGAAACAGCACGGATACCACTTACCTGACCTTTACGATCCTTTGCATTTCCGAGCATATCGGGGTGAATTACCGCAGCTGGAACGTGGAGCCCCTGAGGACCGTTCCCGTACAACAGTTGCAATCTCCTTCATGTAACTGAGCTTCAGGTTCTTGACGTTTGCCCACGTAGCTTTGAAAATGAGCAAGTTTGAAGATGCCGGTGGCCTAGGGTCATGTTGTGCGGTTCTGTGGGCCACACCAAGCCGCTGGCAGGCTGATACAGGAGTAATTAACCCTTGGGAAAGTGGCCGAAATCTCCAGGCAGAAACTGCGGAGAGAAACCGTGTTGCGGGGAAGGAAAAGAAACGTCTACATGTTGCTTGGCAATGTAATCTGTTTTGTTAGTCTGCTGGGAGAAAGCAAACTGTGACTTCATAAAGACAGAATTTCCTGGGAAAAATAAATTTGGACCTAAAAAAAACCCCGACAAACCCCTGTTCTTCAGGGTATGTGCAAAAAGGTTACTCTGTCAGATAACCAAGGCTTTGATTCATTATGAATAACTTTTCTGATTAATGATCATTACCATCTATGCATGTGAGTTTATTTTCAGTTTCTGGATATTGCCATGTTTTAGAAATAAGAGGGGTTTTGGTGCTCACAGAAGGATGTTGGAACATGAGTGAGACAGCCTCATATGATGTGGAGTTTGGACAATGGAGAGTTTAAATTAGCATTTGCAACTATCAGGCATAAGGCCACAGAAAGCACCTTTTCAGCTGAAAACACACAGCTGACAGTCAAGTAAGTGGTTATATTTAATCATAAACTCTCAGGCTGTGATACAGGATAGCTGTGACCAGCGAGCTAAAACGCATAAAGGAACAGAGAGACAGTGCTTTAGAGAGTACCAAAGAAATTTGCCCCTTAACAGTATGTGCAACAGCAAAAATTAGATTAAATCTAATTGATTAATCACCTTGATTTTTTTTTTTTCTTTGATTTTGCTTGATGTGACAGTTTCATTAAATACATTAATTGCTCGTGGTTTGCAGTGTTTCTGGAGTGGAAAATGCCTTCCTGTTTATTGTGCCATCCAGCTGTGAGATCCCAACCTGTAAATGAAATCCGACTTGTGTGTGTGCTTATCTCTGTCCCTTCTGTGATTGGTTTAAAGGTGATGACACAATGACAGGAGATGGAGGAGAGTACCTTAGGCCAGAAGACCTCAGAGAACTAGGAGATGACTCATTACCAAGCAGCCAGTTCTTAGATGGTATGAACTACCTAAGGTACAGCTTGGAAGGAGGACGATCTGACAGGTATTTGCCTGGACGCATGTCTTTTCTTGTGATAATTCTGCACACGTTTTGTTATAAATGTTTGAAATCACTTTCTCGGGGTCTTGAACTCAAGGGAGACATGGGATGCGCTTGTCATTTCTTTGTTGGGTACGTCAGTATGGCAGTCACCACTTTGTAGGAGGAAGACGTGGTCAGGAGGAGTATTTCCTGACCGGTCCAGAAATGAATACATTTGGCACTAATACTGTACTCGGAGTCTAGCGAAGAATTTTTGTGTGATTCTTACTTGGTTCTTGAAGAGGCATAGCTAGCTTTATTGTCTTTGTGGTCAGGCAAAGGAAGAAGAGTCTAGCTGTCTGTGGAAAGGGCTTATGAATCATCCCCACCTCCTCCTGCCATGAGTCAGGGGATGGGTGGGGAGGTGGGCAGGGTGCTTTAGCATTAGGTGAGATGACTTTTTAGAGTAGTTTACTGACTACAGAGATAAGGACAGGAGCAATGGACTTTCCTTAGTGACTGAGTATATTGTCAGCAAGCACATTGACTCTTTTTCATCATGGTTGAATTAACAAGAAAGAGAATCATTTTCCTTCTACTGGCACAGCACAGTATCGATGTTGTACATTTAAAAAAAAAGAAGAAAAAAAACATGTGTTCAGTCCAGAAAAGTTACTGATTACTTGATCGAACAAGTTGAACTTAAACCTAGATGTATTTGTGGAATAATAATGCCTGTAGCTTTCATATTTTATTTTAAATTTTAGAGAATATCACTGCAGTCTATGAAAAATATGGAGTTCCCTTTTCATAAGCGTAGACTCAAACTGGCAGATTAACACCCACAGTTCTAGTTTAGAATAGGCTACCCAGGCATTCCTCTTTGAAAATGACAATGTCTGGTGTAAATCAGTAATGTCTCCAGGCTTCCTGCCTTTAGAATTGAGGTTCACTGAAGGGAAGGGAAAAACCCAACCAACCAAACAAAAAAAACCCCAAACCCCAAAACTTGAGGTCTTGGCAACAGAAGGAATTTTTAAGCTACCTCATTTTCTAGTCGTGACTGTTACTCTGGCGGCATTTCCAAAGCTGAGTGAAATCAGTAGGATCCATTCTGTTTACTTCAGTAGGCTGTGAATTGCTCCTGGAACAAAAGATGCCAGGAAACAGTTTGGTTTGCCTCGCAGCATGTGTAAATCCCTCATCATTCAGGTCTTATAAGCTTGGAGGCTTTGTTGGTTTTTAGACGGCTCCAGTGAATCCACTGAAAACAAAGTGACTGTGTGGCTTTTTAAGTCCCAGCGGATGTTTATGAACTACATCAGAATGCTTAAAAATCAAAACCTTTTATCAAGCGCTTTCAATGGTAACAAAGTTTGTTTGTTTGTTTGTTTGAATTTTAAAGTACTGTATAGAAGTGATTGTGCAAGCAAGCGTTAAGCGAGTTTCTGCTCCCAGTTAGAATATTTTGGCTTTTAAATACTGTCGGTGGATTTCAGTAGATTTTCACCGGCATGTAGCTGATGTGTTTTATTTTGTGTTGTATGAAAACTATTTCACATCCTGTATCAAGCAGGACTATATTGAAATGAAGCAAAACGATAAAGGGAGAAAGAATGAACAAAAAAAAAGTACATCTTTAGAACTCCACGGTCTCATTTTCTGTCACTGTCAGGTTACCGGTTATAAGAATTTTCACAGAGACTGCTTAAGTTATTTTGCTTCTGCTTTAACGTGATTTCCATCGCATTATACTGCCTTTGTTTTTTCAAGATACTCAGTAAAGTGAAATAGTATTAGCAGTCTAGACTCACGTAATCTTATGCATTAAACAATTTGATTTAAAAACATATCTTTTTCTTTTGTAACCATCTTCCCTATTTATTTTATTTCTCTCTCCCCTTCATTCTTTTTCATACGCTTTCGTTAGCACCATGCCCAGGTAGGTATTACACAGCATGAAAACATGTTGTCTCTATATTCTTTTACGGCACCTGTCTCTTCATCCATTTTGGAGGCCTGCTGTATGCCGGGATGTTGATTTGGAGAACCAAATGAACGCCGCCGCTGTCGGAGATAGTTGTAGCCACAAATGAGGATGATACGCAGTGGTGAATCCGGATCCAACAGTACTCTCTTTCTGGAAAGGTCACAGTATGGCATAGCCGCTGCCCCACAGGAACTTCCCTGGTTCCTGTACAGATGCTGTTCGCAAGGATCGGGGAAGTCGCCCTAGGTGACAGCAGCTAGAAGCTGTCCTTCTGTCACCGTGCTGCTGGGCAGGTTAGCCTTTTTCCTTCAGAGAAGCAGTGGTAGAGTAAGAAAAATAAAGAGAACGGACCACGCTGGCTGGATTCTCCCTCTGGGTATTGAGAGCCAGAACTGATTTATCATATCAGATCACCAGCATTTGGAAAGACCCCGTGTCATTGTAAGTCCCTTCCGCCTTTCTGGTCGATGACAGGTGTGAGGAAGGCTTTCGGTCTTTAAATAAAGAAGGGTTTTCAAGGTGGATTTGTGCAGCTTTCAATGATACCAGGTTCTTTTCCCAGCTTCTGAAACAACATGTACTTCCCACAACAAGAGACACTCAGCCGGACTAGGGATGGCTGGAGGTCTGTCTAGGCTGGCAGGTGGATGTGTACTGCAGCATGGTCTGCCGCTCATCCAGATTAGAAACTTGGCTTAGACTGTGCTGTTTTTATTTTCTGGATACCACCTGGGCTTTATACAGGGCTTAGAAGAGGTGAGTGATACATGCCTGTGCATTACCCAAGACGGGCAAGACACACTCTTGTGTTCAGGAGCTTTGTAGCGTTCCTGGGTTCCACAGCTCAGTCTCTGGGGCTGAGTGCTGTTGACCCCAAAACCTCTGTGACTTGAGATTTATCAACCAGATTTGGAAAGAATCTGTATTTAGACATTAGTTTTGTCTCTGTGATACAGTTTTGGGATTTTTTTTATAGGATTCCTGAAGACTTATCACAATAATAAACAATAAGTTCTGTTTAGTGCCACTACGCTTCTGTAACTGGACTGTTGTTTCAGCCAGTACCTTTATCTCTAAGTCTCAGAAGAACCTTTTAACTACTGGCTTGCTCTTCATTTAGCTGCTAGAGCACACAGAAGAGGGGCGGTGTCATCTGAACACTAGTTTTGAGATTAAATGTAGTAGGAAACTTAAACTTCTAATGTACTCAGTCATGCCTATGCCTATCTTGCCTGAAGATGAAGTCCATACCCTCAGTGTATTGGATATGTACAGGAGCTTACATACAGGCACTACGTAGTGGATAGAATACTGGGCTATTTGTAGTGGTGATAGTAGTGCAGGGTAACTGCAGGAGAATATGGACAAAATCACCATACAGAGAACCAGTCAAGTCTAGTACGTAATTGTTTTCATTCGGTATCTATCCAGGACATGACATTAGCAGAATAGCAGAACCTACAACTTGGATGGTGAACCTCTTACGAGCATTGCATGGCGCAGCGAAGCAGTTCTGAAAGTGTCGAACGTTGAAACGAGTAAAGGATAATGATGGCAAATGGGGTCTGCTGCTGAGGCTTGTTTTTCAGCCAAAGAACAAACGTGCACTGAAGTACCCTTGTTCTGAACAGGCAAGGTGTACTCTGCCTGCCCAATTCACACGAACCTGTTTAACCAAAATACTCTTCAGTCAGGATTCCCTTTTGTAATTTTTTTCTGAAATGCTATATGCAGACAGTTAGGGTGACCTTCTGTCTCTGTTGACATTTTGTTGGTTGTTTTAATGGAATCAGAATTTTATTCCAGAAATGCATGATTCCAATAATACCAGTCTTACATGTCTCACCCCTTCCACTTCTCTGGGTGACAGACATTTCATCGCATGTAAGAGAGATGTTTATTGTCGGTTTGTGGGGTTTTTTTTCCTCAAGATTTTCCTAAGGCTGTTACTTGTGCAACAGCTATCTTTGCTTTCAGTTTTGTACGATCCACCTAGTGTGCTAAATAGGCCATTGGTATAAGTCAATGATCAATAGCGTTGGTTATTCTTCAATGTCCTGTGCTTCTAATAAAAATAAGATAACCATTTGCTTCTAAAAATGGGTCAAAAACATTATTGGGTGACTGTGGCTATTGTTAAAAAGAAAACCCGACTGGTCTCAATCAGGTGGTAAAATATGATTTCCCACAAGATCTGCATTTAAAGCACTTAAATCTCACATCCATAATGTACGCACGACTTTTTTCTTGCTAGCTGCTGAAAACGCATCCTCCCTTAAAAATCTCTGTATCTAGATAAATGGCCTATTGTTCTGATCCAGCGTGTTAGTCATTACGAGTGCTGCTCATGGATGTGTAAGCCATGAAACTGAAACTGCTTCCTTCAGTTATACGTACTATACTCCTCAAGGTGTAGAACAACATCACAGAGCACACGTACAACATCTGAAGGCGGTTGATCTGGGTTTTTTACAATCACTGTTGTAATACTGCTGCTAGTAAATATTTAAAGGACCAAAACTAGTGCTGTTTGGTAGCAGAAACCCCATTTACCTCAACATGTCCTTCTGTGGTGTCTTACTTGTCTTTTTTTTTTGCTTTTTGCTAGTGGATGCTGCAGTTACGTTCTGAGCCAGTGCTTGGAAGCAGCTTATTTACTGCCTTGCATCTCTCATTGCTACAGCAACCAGCTTTCTGTAGAGCTGTGTGTGCTTACAAAGAAAACAGTGCTGACGCTCAGACCGCCTCTCTAAAGATGCCGTTGGCATCCAGAGGAAGAAGTCTGTTGTACACCGGAGCTTGTGGCTGGCCACAATTCACCTTGCTGTGTGTACCTTCCAGGGGACAGGATCAAGCTTACTTATTTACTGTTTTAAGGGGAGAGTGCAGATGGTAACAAAGCTTCAGAAGGAGTCGTTTCAGCTTTTCTTCCGATGTGAGCGTTCTGGTTTTCCGTAGCGGCTTGCTTGTGTGACGTAGCAGGAGACAGAACTTCTCCAAAGAGCCTTGCTTAAAAGAAATTCATGCTCTTTGTTATGAGGAAACTATCATGCCACAAAGCCAAGTATTTGCGAGTGTACAATAAACTGTCGTCTAGATTAATCTCTAGGTCCTGCATTTTGAAGTCAGGAAGTCAGTCAGAAGACTTTGTGGCCCTTGGTCGGAAAGGTAGCATAACACAGATTTGTAAAGCTCTGGTTTCCCCCCGTGACTATTCTCTGCTCCCCCTGGAAGCTGCATCATATTGCTAATAGCACGCTTTTTTCATTCTCCCACTCGATCTATCATGACACCTTTACAACATCATCTGTACTGCTGATCTATTGCTATGGCATCCTACCAACCTACCAGCCTGCGGTCCTTCAGTTCAGACAGGTCCCACACGTTGAGCCATGCCTCCTACCTGAGGGACAGTGCCATGATTGACGATACGGTTGTGATCCCCAGCCAGCAGGTAAGCAAATTCCCTTACGTTCGCTTACGGGTTGGATAAATACGTAAATACAAAACGATTACAGTTCAGGTTGTACTAATGACACCATGTTGTGTATGCCGCTTTGTTTATTTTAGTGTAAATCTTTTTGCTTTTTATTGACATTTAATGGCATATTATACTGTGTATATTAAACTCTATTCCAAAATAAATGGATAAACTGTGTGACTATAGTACAGGGACTGTCTTTATATTGTTCTCCATTTTAACTGATTTTTGAATGATGCTAACGGCCATTGGGCTAAATATTCAGGTTATCTGATGAACTCAAATTCATTGTCCTCAAAGATACTATCCTGAAGTGTGCTTGTAGTTAAAAAAAACAAAAGATTTTGGAAATGCCACTTCGCGACATCGCGGCATTCATTTCACTGGGACCACTAACGTGATTACTTGGTGCAAGTACAGAATGTTACAGTAAGGGGTTTCTAAGATCTTAATGCTATTATTACGCCTTTGTTTTATTTTCTAAAGAAGTTTAAATGCTTTAGGCACCACTATGCAAAATACATCTGCTTATTGTTTGCTTGATTAATTGATTTTACTGTAGTAAAAAGGAGGGTTTTTTGCTTACAAGGTAACAACTCTGGCCAAAGAAGCTGAAAGGAATTCCTATCGCTTAAGCTGGGGCCCTGAAAACTTGGACAATGTGGCTCTTTCTTCCAGCCCTATTCATTCAGGGTGAGTGTATCAATTAGTATTATACTAAAAAAAAGAGAAACAGAATACCTGCAGTGGCAGCAGCTTCAACTACTGCTTAACTAGGAGTTGTATTTTAATTTATTGCCTCCTAGAGCTGTCAGTAAACTGTTACGATCTCCTAAACTCTGACAGTCAAGCAAGCCTGAGTACCAAGACTATCCTCTGAAATCACTGCAAGTCGGTGAGCTTTCAGTCAAGTTTCAGACATGTGCACATGTGCATTTGTGTGAATTTTATGGAGAAATAAATACGGTGCCTTTTTAAAGTTAGTTATAATTGAGACCAAGAGCCTAATCACTCCCGATGGTGAATACTCGCGATGCTGGTGAAGTAGTTTAGGTAAGCACCAACTCTAGCGTTTGTCGTGATTACTAAAAAAAGAAACCAAGGATTTTAAATTACATGAAGCGTGTAAAAGACAAGCAACCTAATATGTACTTTCCACATATTTGGCCACTATGTTCATGTGTTCTTACAGCTGACTCTTTGTAAGCATTTGCATTTAGGCAAGCTCATTGAAATGGAGTAAGACAGGCCACAATGCAGGCCCAGCCAAATTCATACTCACGAAGTTTCTCCCGGTTGGCCTCGAAGTCTGTGAGTGCATTTGTCTTAAGTGCTCTTACTTACCGTGCTTTAAGTAATTTGATTCTTTACACTGAATTCTACACTTGTGTCCCGCCATCAGATTTGATGAGGCATGGGCAGATGAATTCCTAAGAAACTGATGTCATGAAAAAGCATTTCATTTCTGTGAAGCTACGTTGTACGCAGCATGGCTGGACATCACAAGGAGAAAGAGTTGGGTTGTGGGTTTTTTTTGTTAATCTCAAATGAATTTGCAACGATCTTGCAGTCCGTATCTTTCAAAAAATAACACTGGAGTCCCGTTCGGAACGACAGGCGGTCCTGGTCTCGTAGGGGAACAATATTGTCATAACTGCGATTGCGACTTGACTGATTTCTGACATCAATGAGAAGTTTGTTTGTTAGCTGGTAGCAGGATATTTGGCCCTGACCAGCGTTGTTTGATTTGCTTTTCTTGAGCTCTAAAACTAACAACTTTAATTAAACTACTTAATGTGTACAGTATGTATGTGTTTATATATATGTCAGTATGTAAGCTTTAAAATTGTTTTGGTGGTTTATTCTAACCCTAAATAGTTTACAGACTTTTTCCAAAGGACGTATTACTTTTCACTTTCAGAAAGGTGGGTCTTTGGTGCCACCTCAGTGGTAGCAGAGGATGACCTAATACTTTCTAGAAGAGTGGCATTTGTTTCTTGGATGTGCAAACATTTTGTGTTCTTCTTTTAAAAAATATTAGTAATATTTAGATGGGTTTGGATGACCAGGATGCTAGTGGTAGGGTAAGACTATCTGATTTTAATAGGAGCAATGCTCTCTGCAGCCTCGTATGAAATAGTGACATTTAACACGACGGAAATTATTTTATGCATACCAACTAACTTGCCACTAAATATTGTAATAAAGAAACCTGCAATAATGATTACTCAGCCTTTGGAAAAGCCTGTACAACACTTCATTTATATCTTGCTTAGATTTGTCCAAGTCATTAAGTTACCATAAACTGTTGGGGTGCATCTTGTTTACATCTCTTTTTCAGGAAAATACATTGACTACTAGAGTTTTGCTTGTAAGGCCTTATTTTAAAAGCGAAACAGTTGCCGAAGCACTGGGCGCGTGACTGTTGCATTCACTTAGCTAGAACAACAACAAATCCGTCTGTCGTTTATACCCTTCTCGTCACCTACACCCTCCTTCATAGGCAGACACACACCATTACTAGGTTCTGATGAAGTAGCGACACTGCTGACGTTTCAGGTGCGCGCGTTGAAGTAGTATATATCTGTCGTGAAAGAAAACTCTTAGCGTTTGAAAAGAAATCCTACATAAACGTTGTTAGTGGCTTTAAGCAAGGGTATGGCCTTGGTTTTGCCCAAGACACTGGAAATATATTGAATTCAGACTGTGTTTTTATAAAGTAACGCATCAGCAAAGCATTGGACAGTAATTTATTTGGCACAGATGATCTTAATTTTGTATTCCGTGCATCTGAGAAAAGAAAGACACTGTTCTCTCCCTGCGCTGCTCCAGCGGCAAACCCCAAATTGTTGTTGGGTTCTTGCCGATCTCCCATTGTGGGGAGGTGGATCACAGCGTAACGACCCCGATAAATTTCTGGAGAACTGTTCTCTTGGCGCGGAATTTCACAGGCGTGTATTTCAGCCCTTGCATAACTAACCAAAACTTCTCCTATGTCTGAAATTTCAGAAGGGGAAAAATTTTTAACCATCCGTTTAAAATTTAAATGTAACTATTGTTGCGCTGTGTTGGTAATTTCATCAGTAAGGAAAGACAGGCAAGATCTTTGGTCAGAGTCTTTGGCAGCCATTTCGAAAACAAGAAAATAATTATCCCTTAAGAGGTAACACTCTTCTGGTGCTCACAATCTCAACATAGACATCGCCCGCTCATTTTACACAGCTAACGGTTTCCAAATAGTTTCATACATTGGCTGAAGGAAAAAGTATAAATTCCTGCATTTAAACTTCCTTTCAGCAAATCAGATTTGCCTCTCCTGATAAAACTGCCTGATCGTACATACTGGGCAAAGTTAAGGATCTTTGAATATGCTAACTGTCCAGTAAGGTAGAGTTTTATCGCTTTGCTGGTATTATTAAGCGATATTATGTAGAATTTCCTGCTGAAGCGTTATGGGAGACAGAACTAATGCCTACATAAATGCAAATGCGTTGCACAGTTTTGATCTCATACCTCACAATACCCTATTGTGGAAGAACACATACATTTTCTTTAAGCTGGAAGGCAAAAAAAAAAACAAACCCAGAGCTGAAAGATTTGTTTTCACTTGCAGCATTTAGACGTGGCTTGACAGTATCATATTCTTATGCCTCTATCACCCAGAGTAGTTAAATGTGCCTGGTAAAGATGAGGCCGACTCTTAAGATTTTTAAAGTATAAATTATGTGCAATATCGTGTTGTTTTCATACCTGGCCTCTGGTGATTAAAAAAAAGTGAAAAAAAATTCCACAGTTTAGTTGTATAGGTTATATTTCTAAGAATTTTACTGACAAGTACGTAAAGTTACGGCAGATAGGAAAAGCGGCAAATGTGACGCATTGTCGGGAACATGGCACCGTGAGGAAGGAGCTCGGAGTTCATGCTTTGAGATTACCTTGCTTTTGTGCTCTAGAGCAAGATACGTAGCAGATCTGCAGTTCTCCCAACCCTGGCTCGCTCACAGTAAAATCCCCGTTTAACGAAAAATACTGATTTCTTTTCTATAATTTGATGAAGAAGTTCCTATTTGACTAATAGATGATCCCAGTGTATCGGTACTTGTATCTGACAAGAGTAAACAGTTGGGATATTATTAGTGAATTTACCTCTCTGGAAGTTGTTGCTTCCACCAGTGAAAAAGGGAGAAGGGTGAGGGGGTGGGCAGCTCGAACTGTGACAAATAATGTGAATTATCGTTCTTAGCTGCATGTCCGCAAAAAAGGAGGCTGGATCCTTGCTAACAAGGTAAACAAAATACATTTCAAGTGTTGTGTTTTGAATCGGTAATGTTGTTTTCCTCAATGTGACATTAGTTTCCTGGAAATAGTTATGGAAACAGGACCTGGCAGCGACCAGCTGATAGTCATTTCTAAAATCTGAAAGTCTAAATGATTTCAAATTGTACTGTAGCCCTTCTGACCTTTTTTCAGAAAGTTAACAGTAAGGAAAACCAGCAGGTGTGTTTCATTGATAGCAAATCGCTGTTCATGTCTGTGGAAGAAAATGGCAATGGAGAGAGAGAGATAAAAAATAAAAAGCGACATCAGAAAACTAACTGGCCGTCTGACACATTAATGTGTCAAAATGCAACACGTCAAAATGAAAGTTTGACATTTGTCATTCTGTAGTGCCGAACAAAAGGAGGACAAGAAACATGTTAAAAAGGGAGAAAGTGGAGGACAGAATGTATTGATAGGAAAGATGAAGAAAAGAAAATAATGATTTATTGTGTTCTCCGAAACACTGGCTGGAATGACCTTAGATACCCTACCCTTTCATATACCCTGGTCCAAATCTGTAACCAGGGTGTTTATGTAGGCTTATTCTCCGTACTCGCTCCTACCTTCTCGCATGTAATGAATGCGCATACATATGTATACATATGTATACGTTCATGTGTTTAATTTAGAAATCTGTTTCATTTTTCCAATATTTCAGTATTTAATTTAACTCATTCTTTTTTTCCCTTTCTTTTCCTTTAAATCATCTATTCTGTTGCAGATGCTCTTCTCCATGTCTTGACCATGACAACAGCAGGTGAACTTCTGCATAATTTCTTTCTTTAATACATTGCACTTCTCACCCACCCTATTTATCCCCCTTTCTTACCTCCCTTCGGATGCTTTAGTGTTTTGATAGTGCACGTTAGCCAAGAGAAAAAAAAAAAATCTAGCTGTAACTAGCAGTAGTAGTTACACATGGCCCTATTAAGTGTCCACTTTCTCCCATCTGCTCTATCCTCTATAAGAAAAGAATAGTGGACACGTAATAAGTCCACCGCAAAAAATCTTAACAAAGCTTCTTATACATTCCTAGATGGTTTTAACCGTTGATTTAATTAACAATACATTTTCTCTGTTGGTGGCGTGGTTTGATATTATTAAAAGGAAGGGAAAAACCCACCAAAATAATCCAACACAAACCACTGTAGATAGGTGTAGTTTCAACTGTTGTATTACAAAGTGGCCCTTTTATCTCACTTGTCTGTATAAAGAATATTGCGGAGCCACTCGCTAGGCCATATTTTCCAAATTGTGCCACTCGTACGATAACAGCACAGACCCGATACATTTAATTTTTTGTGCCACGTGCATTTTTTTGTGCGACCTCGCTTAATCAGTGGTTGAATCACTGGCGGGTTGCATCCTGCGGAGAACTCCTGAAGCTGTACCTGCCCAAAGGAGATTATCGTCACTTGGGCAGACTGAGTGTTTATTGGCGCGATACCTCTTCGTCTCCTGTAACGTAACCGTAGAAAGGTGAAAACCTTCTTAAATAGTCAGCCGTGCAAAACTACTGATCGGCTAAATAAAAACCCGAACTACAAACCCGTATTTTTAGGTCATGTCACTCAATCTCTCTGTGGTTGACTAACGCAGTGAAGAGAACGTTACCGTGAGTGAACACTCTAGCGGCTTCCAGTGTAGGATCATGTTTTTTGTCCTCCTGGAACGTGTATTTTGCCTTGTTTATGTATGGCATAGTTGCAGCCTGGTGGAAAGCACACTGAGGTAGTTGGATGACTCGCTGTTGCCTTGAGCGGGAGCTGGATCAAGGCCTTTTTCCTCGATTTCAGACTCTATCGGTTTTCCTTCTCCAGCTGAACACTTTACAGCGGCTGAAGCACCCTGATTGTTTGTTTCCGCTTCTTCACGCTGCGACTAACACTGAATGCTGCTATCTCCTTGTTTCCCAGTTTCTTTTTAAAAATTAAGATGACGTACGCAGAAAAGTTCTTGAATATGTCTACAATGGATGTGCTCTAGTTAGAGCTTTTTGTGGTCTCCCGCTACCCGACGAGAGCATGTGTGCCTGCCTAGCTAGCTGGAAAGAGTAATCGTACCTGGACGGACCGTGTGGAAGTGGTGGTGGGGGATTGATTTGCTCGATTCTGGTTGTCTGTGTTCAAAGAACGATTGCCCGTTCTAGGAGGACGCTTTCAGGACGCTAGGTTTGCATGGCTCTGCAAATGATGCCGCAGAACGAGAAGCGCGTTTGAGTGCCGACACGCTTGCGTTCGCAGCCACCTGAAACTGTGACTCTCCCGCAAAGCTGTTGGCGGAACAGTAAATCACACAGTATCAATTCACAAATCCCACAATAAGTATCGTCTTTCACCCCCTCCCAACATTTTTTATTTAAATAGTTCATCCTGCTATTACTACCTTTCAAAAGAGCATAGCTATAGAATAACACCAAGTTAATGCCGTGTGAAAAAAAATCAGCAAAGGGAATAACTCGGGCTGACATCTGAAATACGAATATTTCATGAAAACACACCACAACTTTTTATCCTTGTAAGGTGGATAAATCCACTGCATATATATTGTCTGTGTTTTGTTCGAGTGGAGGGGTTAGAAAACCCATTGCTGTTTGCTCTGTAGAAGGCATGGAAAGAGCCTGAAAGATTTAGGGGTCTTTTTTATATGTCCTCACCCAGAAGGATGCTGTAGCCAGTGTTGATATAGTTACCTTTCATATGGCAAGTACGTAGTTTTTAATCGCTCTACAATTAAAGAGAATGAAACGGCCTCTATAAGTATCGCTAAATTAGAGGAGAACGGATGATGCTTGATCTAACTGCTAACCATGTGTTTAACAGAAGCATGTATAGGCTCTCCTGCAGTCTGTAAGTTATTCCTAGAAAAGAATTGCTTTTGTTCTCTTATTTTTTTCTAAAAAAAAAAAAAAAAAAAAAGCAGCAGCTGATTTCCCCTTCATTCTCTTTGAAAGAGAGAAGGCAGTGATTTCCCGAAAGCTAATTTGTATCACTGATTTGGCTGTTATATTGGCCTACCACCTTGCTGTATCTCAGGAAAGCTCGGTATTGATCCAGTTTGCAAGGCTGACAGGGACACGTGTTTGTGCCGTGCATCATTTCTAACCGAACCTTTAAAACTGGCAGAAAATGAAACTTATTTCAAGGCTGTCTTAGTACTGAGAAAGATGGTCTCATTGTTGCCCTAGTCACTTGTGACATACAAATTTTGACTTTGCTGCTTTAACCCATAATCTGCTTTGATTTTGAGTCGTCACTTAATTGAAATTTAAGTTCTTGCCAAGATAAACTGAAGTCAGTGCTGAAGAAGGATGCTTCCCCTACATACAGTTATTATAGGAAGGATATTTAAAACATGTTCTGAAATGTACTTTCCATCAGCAAAAGTCTACGTAATTTTGATGCATTTCTCGATCAGTCAGTTCGCGTATTTTGGCCACCTTTGTTTTAAGTGGCTCACAAGAATGTTTTCCCACTTATCAGCTGTCCAGAAGTTTTCTCCTGTTTGTATTGTTTTCCCCCTCCTCAGTTTTGCCTCATTTCTCCTAACTATAGTTAGCCCCTGCTAAGGTTTTCCTTCCCCCACTGTGCCATTTTTAACCCCTTCTGAAAACTGTAGCTGTTATATCTAAATGGAATTCCTGTCAGTTATTTTAGTTTCTTTTACATTTTCTTTACTTTTTAATATTATACTCAATTATCATTATCACGTAAGGAACACTTACCAGCCTGATGTTTTTAGGATGCCTCCTCTCTTTTCCTCTTCTAATGATAACCTGTAAGAGCTTTCTGATTCCCTTTAATCCCTTTTATTAACCTTTTTTTTTTTTTTTTTTGCTTTTTTCCCCCGCCTTTTTTTTTTTTCCCTTGAACTCTTCACAGCCATTTGTGTTTCTCTTTAACGAGCCCTCTCCTCTTCATTCTCTGTACGTAGATGGTTGGTACTGCTTGTAGTAGTGCTTGCAGTAAGAGAAGGAGCCCCGCACCCAAGCTTCAGGAAGTATAGATGATGTTAGGAATATTCTAGTAGTAGGCATTATTTTCTTTTTGAGCCCGGGAACGTATAATGCAAAGGTCCCACATCCCCCAATGATGGCTTAATCTGCCGATTATTCCTGCTGGTTTAGTTTGTTCTTCTGTGTACAGTCTCCTCTTGTCTCAGTCTTGTCACGTAACAACATCTGCTAAAAGAAACGTTAGGGAGAGGAAAAATTGGGGGTGCGGGGGCAACAAAATAATGAATTTGCGTTTTACATTTCCTTTATATTAGTCATACAAATTTTTTCACTTTCCTAAATGCACATTTCAGAAAGCATGTTTTATAATGTCATGCATTAGTTTTGTATGAATTATTTTTATATTGATATACACAGTCCTTCAAAAGGGCAAAGCTTTTCCAGTCCTGGAGCAGTAATGTCACCATCCAGATGCCCTATTATGTAGCAAAGAGGCCGCTATGATTCAGAAAATGCTTTGTTATGAATTATTTGCTTGACTCTATTGCATATACAAAATCATGTGAAATGTGTCTTTTTTAAAAAAAAAAAGAGAGATTAAATTAAATAAGTGGATAAAAAAATGGACGTGGGAAAAGATTGGGACATAAACAGGGTGGTACGGTGAAAAAGAATGCATTTTTACGTATTTTTACATTGTGGCAGCCCTACAAATCCCATGTACTATCCTTTCAGACTTTGATGCCAGGGCTCTGGAGCGGAGGCATTTTCCCATTCACTTTCTTTCTTTTGCACTATATTCATGCTAGTTCTGCAAAATCTCTTTTCCTGAAATTTCACAGTAGTGTATAGCTGGTTTTTTGAACCGGCTCCTCCCTCTTCAGTAGGATAATTGGCGCTAATCTTTCTGTGCTATCCTCACGCCATTCTATGTTTGCTTGAACTTGCTGTCCACCATTTGAAGGGTTCTTGCAGTCTTTTCGGTAGTTTCAGACTCATCCAGAAGTCACAGAACCCTTCAGGAATGCCCCATTTCATCTGGGGAGTCTCCTCCTTTCAGTGATACGGCCCAAATCTATTTTTTGGCGGATGCTGTGGTGAACACTCCTGTTTGCCAGACTGTGTCTCGGTATTTAGGAAATACATTAGCTCTTCTTTATGATAAAAACAGCTGGTTTTACCGTGAATAATAACGTCCTACTGTTTTTGCCCTAACCGTTGTCCTCTTTGGGGCCACCTTCCAACGGAACTTACCTTTGCCTGTTTTTCCACTCTTCGGAGCCATAGTTGGTTTCAGTGATAGATGACTGGGAGATCTGGGACAGACCCCGCTCTGACCCACCAGGCACATTCAGCAGACTGAAAGAAAGAGTTGCAGCTTTAACGCACGCAGCGATCCCTTGGCGCCTCGGGTGCGTCCTAGAGGCGAACGCCGCGCTCCGTTCTCCGTGGATCTGCGGTAGATCCCGAGTTTCGCGGGCGTGGGAACGCGGGGCTATGACTGTGCGTGTGAGGCGAGACGCCAGTTTGTTGCAGATGGTCAAAATCAAAACTCCTGCTCCTCCGGCTCGTGTGTCGGTTCCACGCCACAGGCTACTTCTCTTCATTGTGTAACATCTGCTTTAGGAGAAGGCACTACTGTTTCAGCGCTCTGCTTATCTTTTAGTTTACTCTGAAAGGAATTACTACATGGAGAGAGAGCCCCATATTAAAAGCAACGGAACCCATTATTGTGGTCATAAGGGAAATAATTCGATTTGGACCCTTACCTTTTGTGTGTATGTATTCTTCTAGCGGTTAACAGAGTTTTTGGCATTGCTGAGACACATGGGGAGATAAGCAAAGGAGGAGGCAAGACAGGCACTAAATATTTCGGTGATGGGCAGCGAAAGATGATGATCCTGTTGTTAAGGCTTGCAATCTCCAGTATTGCATCAATAATGAAAATAATTGAATCCTGAGGATTGTATTCGTGACACCATACAGGATGAAAAACGAGAATGCTAATTTAATTCAGTAAGTGCGCGCACTGGCTTCTGGTAGCTGAGGGGGAAGTATTTCTGCTCCTCGGAGTATTAGCATCAAAACGTGAGACTCTCCTTCCGTCGCTCCGTGTTGTTAACTGCCTCTAACGCGCCCCTTATAATAGCGACTTGGAGCGAGTCTCTGAAACATAATTCAGAACCACTTTGATAACACTACTTCGTGCAGTTGAAGGAGAATTGCAGTGCAAGCCGTAGAGCATTATCGCAACAATTGAGCGTTTAGTATCTCTTAAGCTCCTCTTTCCTCTGTGCTTTAAAATGTATAAAGTATGTATTTTATGAAGGAAGCTCCCGTTTTTCTAAATCAATCCCCAGAGAATCAAAGCGGTAAAATGTTTTCATTTTCTTTCTTTTCCCCCTTGTTAAAACCACAGAAACACCAACCTCTAAGGAATGAGCTAGTGGTTGTACTGCCCAGACTTTTACCCTAAACAAAACCTAGAGGTATATGAATGGCGGTAGAATAGGAGACTGCATGTGCGAGAGCGACTGGCGTCCGCGGTGCATGGTGTGCTGCTGGCCCGCGCTTCTGGCTCCTTCCCACCATCCGTTTGTCTGACTTGCACGGTGTGTTGTGTGTTGTCTTTTTACAGCATGTGGAGTTAACGTGTAGCTGTGTGGACAGCGGACGGATGCGCTGTTTGTGGCACAGAACGGCCAAGGGGCCGGTGGAAAAATGCCTGTGTCTGTTACTGATGTTATAAGGGCTTTTCTCTATTGCAGGTCCTTCAGTAGCATTTCTGCGACTCCCCGTGTGATGATTCTATTTTAGTGGCTAGAAGTAGGCCAGATACCCTTCTGTCTCATCTACTCTTATTTTCACTCCCAGCGGCCCGACGTTCCCATCCCACATCAGGCATGATCCTGAGTTGTAAACCAGTAAAAAAAAAAAAAATTGAATTAGTTCTACACCCTTGCCAAGAATGACCCCAATCTTTGCAACAAATCCGTCAAAACCTACCTGTTGGTTATATACGGAACTGTAAAAAGCTCAGCGTAAAAGAAACTCCATGAAATGTTTTTCTCCCTTTTAAAGAAAAAGAAAGAAATAAAGATGATTTACCTTGTGGATAACAGCTCCCTGTAGATGGCTTTCTGCACCTGTAAGTTTTCCACTGGGACGTTGTATTACTGTGCAAAGTAACGCAGAAAAACAAAAATCCACAAATAAAACTCTTGCGCAGTGACTGTAGCTATTGTCATCCCACCAAAGTCCAAAACCTGTCTTCAAACAGTAATGACGTGTTGGGTTTTTTATATGGATAGGTGCTAGCTCCCGTGATGTATTACAAGTTGTATCCACATGCCCCAGAACGAAATTTGATTTTTTTTTTTTAATCCAAAACCATTTTTTGTTAGAAATTATGGTTTGTCAAATACCTAGAAAATTATGTAGATAACCTAACCCCCCCCCCCAACAACTCCTCCAATCAGAACTGGCTTTCGAGTCGTAAATAATTTTCTTCAGTAAGATGTATTTGCTTGGAAAGCATTTAAAGAGTGCCAGCTTTACAATCCAGATGCTTGCGGGTACAGAGTAGTGGTATTTGCACTTGACTTTGTCTCTAACAGGTACATACGAATGTGTTCACATTTATTAGCCACTGCTGGTGTTTTTACAGCGGCACTGTAAAATCAGACTTTCTGTGAAGAACTCTCGGGTAGCGGTTGTCAGTTTAACTGAAAAATGATCTTGGCGTGATTTGGTGGGAGCAAGGCTTTTTCTAATCGTACGTCTTGAGAAAGAGCTAGATTTGCCTGCGTCGTTTTTCGACGTACGCGGCACATAACCGAAGGCATGTCGATATGTTTTGTGTCTGATTTTTTCCCCCCTGATTTTTCAGCTTCCTAGTTAGTTTCATGGTGGATGCTCGTGGGGGTGCCATGAGGGGCTGCAGACATAACGGACTGCGAATCATCATCCCGCCGCGGAAATGCACTGCCCCGACGCGAGTGACTTGCCGGTTGGTGAAACGCCACAGACTGGCCACCATGCCTCCCATGGTGGAAGGCGAAGGTCTGGCCAGCCGCCTGATCGAAGTTGGACCTTCTGGTGCTCAGTTCCTTGGGTAAGGGGTGCCACGCGGCCGGAAGGGAAACGGTCCGGTTTGGTCTGCTGGCGAGTTGCCCTGAAACGGTTCCTTTTTTCGAGACTCGAGCAGAAAAAGATGTTTGTAACGTACGGCAACAGACTGGTCGCGTGAAGTGCAAAGCAGTTGTTAGTTAACAGCCCCCGAAGCTTTTACGCCTTTTCCTTTGACGACGGGTATTTTAACCACTAGCGCCAAGGTTCGCGTGCTTCCTTGGATATAATTGGCACTCAGTGTTGCGATATTATAGCGGAGAAAAAACCCTTTGCAGCCAGAAAAGGCAGCTCGTGCTGTATTTAAATGACCTACGTGTAAGGCGTGAATAGCACAGCACTGACCTAAAGCCCAAATGTAAAGCCTGCTACATATACAACACAAGTTACAGCTGCTTATTTTAGAGGCTTGTGTTGCGTTATCAGCAATTTGGACTCTCGGGGAAGCACGGTGCCTTTGATTTTTCTGGGGTTGGAATCGCTAAATTGAGCAATAGGACAACTCTGGAATTGCTCTGGCCGTTTCTTTTGTCCTATGCTGCAAAACCCTTAGAAAGATCAGATTTGTGTCTGCTGCTGAGCTTGTTTTAGCCATTCTCAGCTGAAAGCAGCAGTTACCCACACTTTTTTTTTTTAATTTGTTTTACCAACTGTTCCCCCTATCAACTGTGGCATCCAAAAGTGGATGATTGAAGGAACCCCTTCTATTACAGCAAATACCTTCATTCAGAAATTGAAAACGAAGTGACTCTGTAAACAGCCGTGGTATAAATCCATTTGAAAACAGATCAGCTGCTTTAAGACCCTGTTATACCAGGCGGTCATCAGAGCCGCTGTCTTCATTAGTGCTTTTCCTGAAAGATTGAGCTTAGGGAGAGAAAGAAGTCGACTGCTAGGTTCTAACTGCCTGCTGCTTTTATAAGGGGTGCGAAAGGAGAACGTGGCCAAGACGTGTTTTGGCGACTTCCCTGTTGCTCTGATCTGGTGAAAAAGCCCGAGCAGGTCCGAAACGCTGCGGACGCGGTGCTAAGAGCTAGGCGACCGTTCCTCTTGACGGACAGGGATGCGTCTTAATATCACGAGTAACGCCAAACAAGCTGGCTAATCAGATGCTCTGTACCGCTTTTCCCATCTGGGTCACTTTGAAAGAGAAGCAGAAAGAAACCTAAAGAGCAGAAGAAATACTGTGCTGTCACAGTCAGTCTTCCCGTTGCCTTTGTCACACACAAATTGACCTTAAGCATGTCTCCCGTTTTCTTTTTAATGGTTTCGCTATCTAAGGAGAATGTCTCACCTGAAAGACCAGGGTCTAGTACAGTTTTATTCACTCTCAGGTCTTTGTTGCCCTTCCTGCAAGCGTTTTTCTAGGTGTTGTCCTGGCAGTGAAATCAGAAAACTACCGTACTGTTTGCAGAGAGGCATTCTGTGGCCCAAACCCTGTTCCTGTGGAGTTCACTGCCAAAGCTCCCATTGTCTTCCCGTAAGCAAGCAAAGATCCTAAATTAACGGAGGTGATTTTGCTGACTTTGAGCACCAAATTGTCGGCGCTAGGACGGAACCTTATTCGGTGTACAGCCTAATTCCACTCTGTGGACCAGACAGTGGCACTGGCGTTCTGGCACAAAAAATACCTAAAAGTTTATTTATGTTCTTTCTTTCACTGCTGCTTTGGATGTACTCAGTAAACTTCATCTGCCTACGGCTCCTCCCCCACTTAATGAGGGAGAAAGCTTGGTCAGCCGAATCCTTCAGCTGGGGCCTCCTGGGACCAAATTCCTTGGGTAGGAGAGACTTGAAACAAATTGATGGATGCTGACCTCCCCATTCTTCTCCTCCTCCTGCAATATGATTTTTTTATGTCATTATGCCCTTTCTATCATTTGAAATTTTGTATACCTAACCCTTAGTGGACCATTTTTCAACCCTCGTGGTATGTGGTTTTGTTTTGGTGGTATGTTTGTATCTTTTTCTTAAAGTACTGTGGCCTTCGTTTTTGTTTTGGCATGAAATCTTCCTAGTTATGTGCTTAATGTCTGTAGCAAAGCAACCTGGATTGGGGCAAAACAAAAAAAAGGAATCTACTGTAAATTTTAAGGGGTTTTTTTTTGCATCAAGGATGAATTAATAAGTTATATGTCGGATACCACCAGTATAATAGAACACATGACATTTACTATGTACATGGTAACCTGTGCGAGTGCTCTAATTAGAGAAGTGTATATGCAAATATATTTATATTTTTCTCTCTTATTTCTAAGAGCATGTATGTATATGTATATATAAATATAGATATAATATATGTACACATATGTGTTGTGTGTCTGTGTGTGTATATATACGGATGCATATATTGGTACATATATCGACATCTGCTTCTAAGGCAACAAGGCAAATTCTTATCTCCTATACTGAAGTAGAAACCCAGGTGATCTCCTCAGACATCCTTTGTCTCTCCCAGAGTGTAAATCAGGAGTAAATTCATTGGAATCTAGAGAGTTACAACGAAGTAAAATTGGCACAGGACACAACTGCCCACGGATTGCAATGAAATTATGCTGATTTGCACTAGTATACGCGAGATCAGAATTTGCCCCACTACTCATATACGTTACAGTAGATTCTCTTTGAAATGAGGTTGCGCAGGTTAACCCAGACAGTAGTGACGACTCAAACGAGCATGCGGGTTTTTTTACGAATTTGCAAAACAGTTACCAAATTCCTAGCTAAGCACCGTTATCTTACCAAGTGTCATTCACACCGTGGAAAGAGGTGAATGCACTTTTTAAGCTGCCCTTCACCATTTACTGGGTGGTCCCTATAAAATCTAATCTGTGTTAGTGACCTACTAGTTTAGGATTACGCCAAAGTATTCCAGCGAAATAGGTAGAATTCCAGGTCACTTTGTAGCAGACGGAATAGAGTTGCTGTTAATCCTGTTTCTTCCTCTCTCCCGTGTGCATTTAATGCGCTGTGTTGCTGTGCCAGGCCTGTGATTGTGGAGATCCCCCATTTTGCTGCTCTGCGTGGGAGAGAGAGAGAGCTGGTGATCCTGCGCAGCGAGAACGGGGACAGCTGGAAGGAGCATTTCTGTGAATACACTGAGGATGAACTGAATGAAATCTTGAATGGGATGGATGAAGGTATCCGGTGTGACTTCCCCCCCCGGCTTCTTGCATTACTTCTGTAACTGGGCTAATAGCATTTTGCCATTTATCCTATTTAGCACCTCATGTTAGGTCCGCCCTGAGAATTCCTGACACCACACTCTCCAGATTCCTCATTTTGGCCACGCTGGAGCGTAATCACGTTCTCGGCACAGGAGCTAGCAGCGGCGCTGCGTACTCGTGCCTGCGTCCCTTGCGCGCTCTGCTGAAGCAGCGGGACGAAACAAAACCTACCCTCACAAAGCTGAGAATGGATGCTAGGCTTATGTTTTGTACCGCTCCTTTTCATAGCGTTAAACGAAAAGCTTCTGCAGCAAACATCTTCCCAAAACACGGCAATTATCATACTAATCTTTTCCAAGCTGCTACGTGTGTGGGAGGAAATGTCAGTCATGGCTACTCTTGCTTTCCGAGAGAACAGAACGGCCTTGGGCTGTCTAGGATCTGCAGGATTTGTTACTAATTTTGATGGATTAAAAAAAACCCACCAAACCACAAACCCAAAACAAACAAAAAACCCCCCCAACAAACCAAAACAAACATGCCAATTCACATACTTAAAGCTGAACTCTTACTTTGGTACTTTTTTGATTTGGAATTTAGTTTCCTTGACGCTACTCCAGGCCGTGGTGGAAACGTGGGAAGTAGAAGGGCGCTTGGACAAATCCCTTGGCTCGTTTGCCTGCGGACTTGGGGGATGTTGTCGACATGTCCTGAGTTTGCTGTCTTAAGCTCCCTTCAGTTAATTGTTTGGTCTGTCTGTTCCTGTCTTGATTTCTCTGTTTTAGCTAAAGTTAAACTACTGGGGAACGTTTCCTTTTTCCTTTTGATTTCTAGACTAAATACTTTATAAGTTGCAGTTAACCTGGGAAAAGCTTGAATGCATTATGAAGTCCGCTGTATTGTTTCTACGAAATTCTTGTCTTCTGACCATCTTCTCCTTTGGCCTCAGTTCTTGACACTCCAGAGGAGCTTGAGAAGAAACGTATCTGCCGCATCATCACCCGAGATTTCCCTCAGTACTTTGCAGTGGTATCCCGGATCAAACAGGACAGCAATCTCATCGGACCTGAGGGAGGTGTGCTGAGCAGCACCGTTGTACCACAAGTGCAGGCAGTCTTCCCGGAAGGGGCTCTAACCAAACGAATTCGCGTTGGCCTCCAGGTACAATGAAACAATTACAAGGCTTATCTTTTTTTTTTTTTTTTTCTTTAGTGTAAAGTCACCTTCTTTGAATGGAGAACCGGCATATTCAGCTTATCTTGTTCTATGTTGTTGTCTAGAATGCTTCTAGTAAAAATAATTTAAAAAAAAAAAATCCATGCAAAAGTCAAAGCAAAGTGGTAAAGCTTTGGGTGTTCCAGTTAATTCAAATTCCTGTCTATTAACTGTCTGTATGACCTTGGGAAAATCACCTAATTTTGGTGATGACGATGATGATACTAGTGCAAGTTAAGAACAATCTCTTAAATACCTCTTACGAAAGGCATCAGATAAGTACCAAGTGCTGTAATAACTAGGTCAAATGTACAGATTCTCAGCAGAAACTGAACCAGCCTAACGGTTCACCACTGAAAGAGGGCGAAGTCTTGCCCCTGTCTCCATCCCCTCCTCCTGCCGCGTGCATCCACAGCTCAGCTTGGCCAGGGGACTGTCCGTGTTGAAATCCCCTGTGGGTAGCCGAATAGCTTACTGAAATAGCTCAGAGCTTGTTCTAAAGAAAACAAAACAAAACAAAGACAAGGGAATCATTTGCTACTGGTTTAAGTGAAGTAAACTAATGCTGTAAAGTGTCTGACAGGCACCAGGAAAGGGGGTAGGAAGAGGAGGAAGGCGTGGGAACGTTGAAAAAGGGAGGCCTCCCCTTCTCACTGGCAGTCAGTTCTTCTGTCAGCAGATTTTCATGGGAAAAGGCGCCATTTAGTGTAAAAACTTAAGGGTTTTGTGGCAATATGCAGATGCAGGTCTTTCCCTACTCATTAAACTGTTTTGAAGTAACTGATCTGTTGCCGTCTTTTGCTTTGGGAAGGCTCAACCTATGCATACTGAGCTTATAAAGAAGATTTTAGGCAACAAGGCTACTTTCAGTCCTATAGTCACGCTGGAGCCCAGGAGAAGGAAGTTCCACAAACCCATCACGATGACGATTCCCGTCCCCAAGGCCTCCAGTGATGGGATCATGAATGGTTATGGAGGCGACACACCCACTTTAAGGTTACTATGCAGCATAACAGGTAGGGTGCAAATACTGGAGCTTTTTATGTGCCTCTTGAAATTGTCAGTCATCGCGGGATGAGTGTGTTAAACTGGTTATACACATGGAAAGCGTGGTGAAAACCTGACTGGGATGAGAGGCTGTGAAAATAGACTACTTTCCTAATAATTACTTTATCGCAGAAATAACATTTGCTGTTTGGACTAACAAGAGATGTGTAATATAATCACAGGCTTTGGGGGTTGTTTGGGTTTTTTGCATTTTCCTTACAGTTGTTTCTTGAGAAGCAACGTAAGAAGAACCTCTGCCTAGCGGAGTCAGTGTAATACAGACATAATGTTGCAGTACGCTTCAGAGGAAAATGTTGGAGTTAGACACTTCATACTTGCTCTAAGGCCAACGTCTCAGTTAAGAGGCAGAAACGAGCTGCATGCCTTTACTCTGTTTAGAAGTTAGCATCTTCCTTAATTTTCAAAACTGATTTCAAATACCGACCCAACGTAAGATGCATTACGTGCCGAGATGTGCCGACGAGTCATTCCGCAGCACAGGTGCTTTTACAATTTCTTGATACAAAGGTGCTAGGTAGCTGCTGAAATACCAGAAACAGCATCTGGTCCGCAAAGAAGTATTTGCATTTCCAAGAGAGCGAAATGGTGTTTATTTAAATAGAGAGGAATGGTCTCCTCTATAAAGAGGAATTTGAGTAAGTTTCTCAGAGGGACAGTAAATCTGTAAGGATCCTCTGGAAAACTGCAAAAGGGAAATTGGTTCCAAGAATGCTCCACCAAAAGGAGGAAGGAATTATTTCCTGAAAACCAGTAGTCCTTTACAGATACAACAGGGTTTAAGGTTCGCATAAAGACTGTGCCACACGGTCACACGGATATCTAACAGTCAACTGTATCTGAGAGGAGGGACAGCCACACATTCTGGCTTAGCCCTGGTTATGCATAGTTTTTCCTTTCGTTCTTCATATGTGTTTTATAACTATTCGTAATTGCTGTTAGAAATAACCACTTCTACTTCTGTTTTCTGTAAGCTCAGTGTGATTTTTTTTTTTAAGGTAACTGGAAACCGACTGGACATTCTTCACCGAAAGAAAAACTTGAAAACAGAGCTGCAGGGTGACAGATTGTGCCCACATTTTAGCTGCATGGGCCAGATAGGAAGCTGGCAACGTCCGTGACCAAGAGGGCTGATAATAGTCACTTAGTAGGCTGATAGGAATCCAGAAGGCTGTCTGTTGTACAGCCCGATATGGAGGTGCACATTTCAGCTGCAAGATCTTCCAGAGAGCTTGTCAGACGCAGATTGTTCCGTAGGTTTTCATAGCCCTGTGCAAAAGAAATTTCTTAGTTACGTACGTACCGGACCGGAGTCTTTGAATTATTTGAAAAAGGAGGAGGCTGTAGAAATGATAAATTGTAGTTGTCGCTATTGGTAGCGTTATTGTTTCCCAAGTGTGACAATATGGGTTTAACGGCACTATATCTGGGCCAGTTTTGCCCCGCGTATGTGCATAGTCTAGAACGAGCAAAAGTAATTTCTAATAAATTACATCTCTCTCCCCAAAATTCTAGCCGCGTTTAACATTTCTGGAGCTGTGCTACAGGACTCATCCTTTGAAAATCATTTGGGCGCTTTGTTTTCTCAGGGGAAACCCATACAATCCTACTAGCATTAGTGGAATAACGTGGACCTGAGGAAAAGGCATGTCGGGGATTATTACTGGTTTCATAGCAACGAAAAACCCAGAAGAATGTCAAATATTTCTTAGAAGCGAGAAAGCTGCAGACTTGCTTTGTTTTAATTTTTTTTTTCTGAAATCTGTATCATTTCAGGAGGAACCACCCCTGCCCAGTGGGAAGACATCACTGGAACAACACCACTGACATTTGTTAATGAATGTGTTTCCTTCACAACAAATGTGTCTGCCAGGTACCTATACAACAAAACATGAGTTTTACAGCGTTACTCTCAAGTGCATGTCTTTTTTTCAACAAATATTTCCTTGAAACTATTTTAGTTTACGTGGTAGAAGGAACATAGATATTTGGTCTATGCTGTGAACCAGTTGGCCGGGTATTTTGGAAGCCCTGAGCCTCCTAGTCCAGGCAGATGATGTACGAGAGCTGTAAGCACTACAGTCCTTACCAGCTGCAGAAAAAAGCTGATTTCTTGTCATTTTTATCTCATCCTTTAGTGCCTTGCAGTCAGCACCTGCTGTGATCCCAGAAATGAATTAATGACACACTCATTTTTTCTGAAATAGTAATCTGAGGGACCGTTCAATTTTCAGGTAGTTAGAAAAAATCTGGTTTCATTTTGAATACCCCTTCTCTCCCAGATGTCGAAATACGCAAATTTCCATGGAAACAGAAACCCCTTATTTGGGTAGCTCCGTATACATCTTATGAAAGATGTTACTTCCAGAACATCCAACAAATGAGAAGTCAAGCAGAAAGGCCTGTAGGTGTACCAAACTGCGACTGAGCAGAATCTCTTCCAACCATCTGTTCTTCTGATGAGATTCAGCTGCTGTCTGTCTGAAAACAGAATTTCATATTAAAAAAGATTATATATGCGAGTACGTATTTTAGTTTGTATGCTGTCCGTGATTTATAACACAGAAATACTCAAAAATCTCCTCCTCTGTAACAGGAGAGGCAGTCGATGACCTGGAAAGTATTAAATTTAGGGTGTGTCGTCTAGCAAACAGTTAGAAAAATCTTGGATAACTGAATTAATTTTCTTTAGTCAAAATTCGGTGCCCAGAGCAGTTATTCCTACTAAGTTAGGTTTGCTATTTAATGAAACAATTTATTCAATGTTAAAATGAATTCAGCTCTTGCAGTCCAATCTACGGTATAACTTCAACATTAGGTGAAATTAAGTATTATCTTCCTATACTGTCTCAGTCCAGAAATGGCTTTCTTCCCGTTACGTTGGATGCTTTATGTACATGTCTTTTCAGTTCAGCTAAACATTTTTCTCTAGCGGCAGTGACCACAAGAGGGAGATCTTAAAGTGTGTTTTAGCTCTCATCTGCTACCTGCACTGTTCTGTTTAAAGGGATAAATGAAAGATTAATTTAAGAACCAGATGCGGAGACTAGATGCAAAGTGTGAGAGGTCGGAGTTCCTAAAATTGTCAAGTCCCCAGAAGGGCCACACGTGAAATAGAGCCAGAATGAGGGTGACAGTTTATGGAACTACAGTCCATATTAGTAATGGATGCTTCCTAATCCCCATGGTGACATGAAAATTGCTTACCATTGCTGATGTTCGGCGATACAGGCTGGGTCCCATGTAGAGATTTTAATGGGTTCCAGCTCTTGTTTTTAACCTAAATGAACGTTCAGTAGACTACCTCAACCCAAACATGTTTGTAAATGCTGTTACGGTTAAATACATGAAAAATGCCATTTTCTACAGTCAGACAATTAATTACCTCCTTTGCTGAAAGACAAGCTAACTCGAATTTCTTCATTTGTGCCCTAGTCTAAAAGTACATCTACCCTTGCATGCTGCTGAGAATCGGCTGATTCCTGACTGCTATTCGCAGTAACTTGTTTATATCTAGTTAAATCATTTAATGATGGAGACCAATTTTCCCATTCATAAGACTAATTCCATCCAAAATGAGCTTGGGAAAAAGATGCGTCCATTGAAAATACATGTGAATTAAACTGCAGACTTTTGAGGCATAGCTGTTTTCCATTTCCTGAGCTGCAGCTTTTTTAAAAATTTAGTATCTGTTTGGTGTATGACAGCAAATCATTTGAGCATACGACGATTTCTCAGAGGATGTAGCCGCTCCAGTTTGAGTCGGGCATAGCATAATTCTCCCACACACGCAAAGGAAAGTATCAGTATGCAGAGCCTTTATGTACCAAACATGCTTTCTCTCTTTCAAATGTCATCAGCCTGTTTTTTAACCAGCGTGTTTGTTAAACGTTCTAAAGATAAGCGCAGCATGAAATTGGCTATTATTCAACTGCAGATGAGTAAGACCAGAGAAATCGCACTTGAAAGGTATGCTTTGTGGGTTAGAATACCACGTAATCCACAGTAAGTAATAAGCCCCCCGTAGATTACATCAGCTTTTGAGGTGTCTTTGACCTCTCGTGACTTCTGTCTCCATCCTACGGGTGTCAAACTCAAGCATGCTTTCCACCCACACAGCGAATTTTATTTAAAAGAAATGCCATCAGCTCCACAGAGAAACTAAATGAAGTGGCACCTGAGAAAGAAGGCGAGACGCGTTACTCTGCGGAAAATGCTTGGTGCGATGCTGCGCTTACATTTTGGCAGTAGAAGTACCATTATTTGAAGTGAAAGTTGTTATCTTTGCAAAAATAACAATTCGGTTCTCTTGACAAAGGTATAAGGAAATTCTGTAAGTTTTTATTACTGGGCAATGTTGTGGTGGCCTGACTGGCCCAAAGAAAGGGTAAAGAACCTGGAGTTTTCAGTAAAGAGCAGGGGCATTTTTAACACGAGATGACCTGTTCTGCAAGCTGAAGTTCTAGACCCGAGTTGCAGCATCCATGGTATGTCCGAAGTGACCGTGTACATTTGGTAAGTTGTGGGGTGGTTTGTCCCGGTTTGCATGCACTAGCAATACTTCCTAAGAGGCAGATGTCCCTTTGTAATAATATCGTTAGTGGAATCGGACAACTTATGACCTTACCCTGTGATCTTAGAGTATTTCTCTGCCATGGTGGTACCTGACTGAGAGAGCGGTGGCAGCTCCGGGCTTCGCACCGTGCCGGGGAAGTCATTTATTCCAGTAGTATTTGCCTGTGGCTTTGGACATGGTTATGTTTGACTTGTGGTACGTGTGTCGAAGACTGGGAACCGCTGGGGCGGAAGGTTCAGCGTGTACATTAGAAAGATGCTGTCAGTAAAACCGGCACGTTAGAAACCACGATGAAAAGCGAGTGAGTGGAGATCACAGCCTCCACTGGGAGGGGTAGTAGGAATCAGATGTGGACGCATCTGCTTTCAGGGTCTTCAAAATATAATACGGGTCAAACACAGAAGTATATATAAAACTGGTCTTCAACATGCGTAACAAAAACTTGCCACAAAATCCAAGTTTCAAGTCCCGGACTAAATTCACGTAAGAGTAATTTCTGATTTTGCATGAAGTGTTACACAGTGGAAAAAATAATTTACATTCACCTAAAGACCCTCGGTTTTTGGTGTGTTATGTAAGGAACATACTGCTAACCTTTAAAGTAGATGGTAGAAGGAAAACAAGTGTTTTGGGCGAGGCAGCTTTCTATTTCACCTGTTAGAGTGGGAGGTCCAAGAACAGACTGAAGGATTAGCAACACGTGCCAAAAGCCGTTCCAGGCTCCTGTTCCTCATCAAAAAATTCAGGAAACGTTCACAGCATCCCTGTCACGTCAGAAGCTTGTACGCAGTTCACGAACGCCCGAATGTGGTGTACCGATGCGTCCAGCACTGAACAAAACAGGAGTTTTTCAGATTTCAGGGGGCTAAAGAGAAAAGGATGAAATTTTGTAGTTTTACAATTTAGTCATAAACTGGAAGCGAAGTGACAGGCTCGGCCTGTGACTAGATAAAAGCAATTTTAGTAGGATTTTTCTTGGGACACTACTCTCTCCCGCATCATCGGATGTTTAGCAGCCACGAGCTGTTAAAAGAACCTGTATTTCTCCAGATGAAAGGCACGTACTGCAGAGTCACATTTAAGGGGAGATCTGAACCATTCTCTGCTTACATTCTGCACAGAAATCAAATGTGACAAACAAGAACCCATTCAGAGATCTGTTGGGCAGCTCTAGAAGAGTGGCGATAAGATCAATCACCATTTGAAATGTCATCAGAAACTGTTGCAAGTGATGGGAAACGGGGACCATTGAGCTTATTCTAAAAGAGATTTATTTCTCGGTAAAAGGCAGGAAGCGTTTGATCCCATATTCTCACTCCAAGGAATCAATTCAGATGAAATCGAAGTTTAGGCCAAAAAGTTTAGCCAAATTTTGAATAGAAGAAAAAGCATTTATCGGATACTGAGATGAATTTCCAGAATTTCTTGGTTTTGGTAAGCCATCAGTAATTGTCTATATATTCTAAACGTACTTATAAATGTAATAGATATATTTCATAAATGCAAAAATATGAAAAGGTCCATATGTTTAAATCTTCAGAGAATGTGAGCCTGTCTGCCACAGGACAAGTGAACCTCTAAAAGCCTTGAAAAGCCAGTCAATAAGCTTCCAGCTGAGTGAGATCTTATCCGAAAGGCAAACAGTGGCCTGGAATTTGTGCAGCAGGAGACTCTGGGAAGGGTTTGCATCTGGTATTTGAGAGCGTGAAGTTCTGGTCCAAACGCTTTCCCTGTTGATTTTGCTTAATGCTCCTAGATGCATAGGAGGTCCCATGGGCGTTCTTAGGCTATTCTCCCCAAATGGTAACTACTCTTTTCTTTTGTTTTTCTTTCTTTATTCTGACTTGTCATACGTGATTGGTGTGGTTACTAGCTAATGCTGGCAAGATGGGAAAACATACCGTTTTCTTGCTTAAAACTTTCTGTGCTGCTTACACAACTCTCTTTCTTTTACAGATTTTGGTTGATAGACTGTCGACAGACGCAAGAATCTGTTACTTTTGCTTCCCAAGTGTACAGAGAGATTATCTGTGTCCCCTACATGGCCAAATTTGTGGTGTTTGCCAAATCACATGATCCCATTGAAGCACGATTAAGATGTTTTTGCATGACAGATGACAAGGTGGATAAAACTCTAGAACAACAAGAAAATTTTGCTGAAGTTGCCAGAAGCCGGGATGTAGAGGTACTGTACAAGAATCTTAAACCGCTTTCTCCATTTTCTTATGTCTGTTTTTAAGCTAATATTTTCTGCCTTCTATCTGTCACGCGTACTGCAAAATAATAGCACCAACAAATACTGTCACGATGCTGTGTCACGCATCACGGTAAGATGGAAACTTTGACTTTTGTCAGCTGGAAGGGAAAGGTAGCTCCCAGATAGGAGTGATGAAATCTTATTCCCAAGGGGCAGTTGCCAATCTCTTAGTCCACAGGGCTGGTGGGAAGGTTAGCTATATTCAGCTGGCTGCATTTGGGTCTTCCTGGGTTGACCTACCAAGGTGGAAGGTAGCTGTGTGCTTCACCCACGAGGAAATCCGATCAGCTGGTTAGCAGACGTTAGAGAGGAATTCCCCATCTGACTTTGATAGTACCATTTTTTTGCTTTCTCCGTAGCATTATCGGCATTCAAATGGGACATTCAGCGTGTTCTCGGGCCAGTCCTCAGCAATTAAAAAAAGAGGCGGCAGGAACCTTAGGCTGGATTCAAGGAGGCAGTAAATACAGAAACGGGCTGGTTGAGTCTGAGCTCGCGGTTACGGGATTACGGCTTAGAAAACCTGTAGGACATAAATGGAATTGAAAGAATTTGGTTTCCCAAGATGCTTTTTTGTGGCAGACGTGTTAAACAGTTGTACTTAGAAACTGGACTGATTTTATGCTGAAACGAAGTTGGGGTTTACCATTTAGTCCAGCAGTTTCAGGTTCTTTGTCCTCATTTTCTCTGGTGGCGGGGTCAGCATTTCTTTAATTTAGATTCAGAACTAGAGTAGCAAGTGCCAACTAAGTATTACGAAATCTATTTGGGATGGCTAGTTATGCAAGCAGGAGACATTGCCCATGGCTGTTATTAAACAAAATGCAAAAGTTTGTAAGAATTTTGAGTAGCTTGGCTGAGGTTTCAGGTGCACAGCAAGACCAAAGGCTTAAGTCACTCAACAGCAAGCTGAGAGGTAGCAGATAGATGTTGTAAGCGGACCTTTTCCTCAGTTAGCCTTAAAACTAAGTTCTAGGGATGCAGGCTAGCCCTAAGTTAAATCCAGGTACCTCATAGTAAATTCTGTGGTGGTCCACAGTGAATACTTAGTTTTAATTGTCTGTGTAGCAAACTGCCAGGAGACACCTTGAGTTTTTTAGTTACTAACTTCCTCTTAGAGGAATGTCTGAGTAAAGAGTAGTGAGGGTGGTGTTCTTTGCTGAACTGTTATGTTCCTGTTCCTGAGGCTGGTGTTGTGAGAAAAGGGGAAATAGTCAAAGCCAAAAAGGAGAGGTAAATCTCAACTTCCAGTAACTCCATAAAAGAATATTGCTAAACAAGGAGGCAGTCAACAGTAGTCAGGGTTTGTCAGCGTCTTTGCATACCAAGAAGCTAAACTACTAGGTTTGAGCAATACTCTGCTTTACCAAAAAGAAAAAAAAAAATTTGTTGCTGAACAGGGAAAAGCTTTCCACGGAAAATGTGGAATCCAGCAAAACGCCTGCTAAATGCATTCTTTCTGGCTCTGTCAGCTTCCTCAGAAGGGATGACAAATTGAAAGTGCTTTGACTACATGCATGGCATATTATTCTGTGTTAGTATGGTCTCTTTTCCATGAGAAACCCACCTGTAGAAAAATCGTCCTCGCTGTTCCTGAAGCTCTGACAGGCATTTCTTGTGCGGAGCAGCTAGATAAAATAGGGGCTTATAAAACTGAATGACAAGGATGAATTTCTGAAAAGTAAGGATGAGATGCGAGTGTATTGGCAGTCTGAAGGGAACATCTAAGATTGGATAATAGAAAAAATTTCTTCACCGAGAGGGTGGTCAAGCATTGGAACAGGCTGCCCAGGGAGGTGGTGGAGTCACCATCCCTGGAAGTGTTCAAAAAACATGTGGACGTGGCGCTTCAGGACATGGTTCAGGGAACATGGTGGCGTTGGGTTAATGGTTGGACTTGATGATCTTGAAGGTCCTTTCCAACCTAGTGATTCTGTGATCTCCAAAACTGGTAAGCTGAGATTTAAACATGTGAAGAGACCATAACAATAGCAATCCAAAGATGTAGGCAGGATGTATATATATAGTCAGTATCATTATATAGGCATTTCAGAGGAGCATTTACCTGAGGCCTGACTTTCAAAAGCCTTTACAAATCCAGTTGAAATAAATAGAATCTACTGATATGCACTGTCTTTGCCTGCTGCAACACGTTGCAAGTAGATTAAACACTTAAGTAACCTAATTTAGAAAGTTTTTGCATTGGTAAAAAGGGCCTCCGCAACTTCATGGTATTCCCAGACTGGCTTCTTATCCTACCAGTCAAAACTAGGACTTTTGATCTGATTGCTGAAGAAAATATTTCTTTGACTGTTGTGATGAGGCCAGGTTAGCAAAGTATGCTAAAAATTAGAGCCCATCAAAAATCCGAATTAAAATATAAATTGAGAATTTGCCCAGATTCATGACACCGAATACTCATTTTGTCATTTATAGTGTCATGCTATTGTTACTGAATTAACAGTAACATATTCCAACTGGAATTTAATGATCTCAAATGTTTCCACAGGTTTTAGGTAACTTGCACAGTTACCATGTAACTGGTAACTGTAATTGTAAATGTAAAAGGTAATTTACATGTAAACCGTGCAAATGCTGACAAGTCCTAGCAATTTAACAGATTGATCGAAACTACTGTAGAATTGTGCTTAAGAAGAAATCCCAACCACCTCACTGTGATTAATTGCGGCTTTGTTTCTTTTTTATTTCCAATAGGTATTAGAAGGAAAACCCATCTATGTTGACTGCTTTGGTAATTTGGTGCCACTAACAAAGAGTGGGCAACATCATATATTCAGTTTTTTTGCCTTCAAAGAAAATAGACTTCCTCTGTTTGTTAAGGTAATGTTAGAACATGAGCTATGGTTTGTGTTTTTATTTTTTTGTCTGATTCTGAGTTTGCAATAAACTTAGCAGACTGAAGAACAGTTCCAAATTACTTCATGATAATGGGTTAAATGTTGACTTGGGTAGTCAAAACAACCAGATGTATGGAAGAGGCTACCTAGAATTTAGTAAAATTTTTTTCTCTAAATATAATTATCTGTGCCTGTGTTCTGCCATACATGGCGTGTGTCCACAGCATTCTTTCAGACACCAAAATGGTACTTCTAGGAATGCTGTTCTCCACCTAATAATCTAAAGAGCTGATCGAGTTAGTCTTGTTTGGTTTCCTGTATCATGGTTCAATATATTGCAGGGAAAAATGCGGAAACTGCAAACAAGTGTCGGAAAACGTCGTAGAATTGGCACAAGTCTATCAAAATACGATCGTTGTACCCTACACTTGTAAATACGCATGCAGCTGTAAATACAGATATAACTGTTCTTCAACCAATCATGCTCCTTCAGTAGCAACACAAAACTTCTTTAGGGGTACAGTGAGAAAAGCATGGCTCCTTTTTGGATATTTCAAGTTATGGTTTTACTATATTTTTGAGAACAAAGGAAAAAGGAAGTAGTTAATTTTTAGAAATTCCCGACTGTAACCTCGTTTTATCCCTGTAGCGTATATTGCTGTATTATTTTATTTTTAAAACTTCCATGTCATTAGGGAAGTCTGGAGAACAAAAGCCAAACCAAAAAACCCCTGTTCACCCACAGTGAACTAATGCTTCAGCCCCATAGCTGTAGGGCCGTGAACGCCGCGGTCCACGGGGCTCGGCTGCGTCGTTCGCGGGATCTGCAGGGACCAGTAAGGCACGGAAAGAGGTGCCCTCGCCACGCTCTGTGCTAGCAGCAGAGAGGGCGGCTGTCGCTGAGCCACCACCACCTCCTCTCCTGGAGGGAAGGATTCAGAGGGCACTGCAAACCTCTTCCCGCCAGCTTTTCCCGACGTCCCAGTGATGGCGGACTACGCTATTACCGTTGCATAAAAGAGTTTTGGAGAAACGCTTTATGAGTGGAAACTTCCAAAAAGTGGAGAAACTCAATCCACTCCCTTACTGTATTACATTTGCTGTATGCTGCTAGAAAACTTTTACACTCTCTCCCTCCTTTCCAGCGATATTTTGTAAGCTTGTTTTAATTTAGAGCTTTATCTGTGCCACCATCTTTGGCTTTGCATATTTTTCTCCATGATGGATTTTCCAAAATATGGTCAAAACCATGTGTGTCTTTGCATCTAGTATTTTCAATCTATCTAACTGCATCAGTTTATCAGTTCGGAAAACTAAAAATGAGGCAATGCTTTCAGTTGTATTTCTTCTGTGATATTGTATTTGATCTTCCTGACATTAGGTACAAAAGCTAAAACTGCATCACCAGCATCTTAAGTTCTAAGTGCTTACATCTGTTTCTGCTAACAACAGTGAAAGAGATTTTTCTAAGATTCACTGCTAAATCTTCAAGTATGGCATGCTGCAGTATCTTCTGCAGATTATAATGGTCACGCCTGTAAATACATTCCAGCAAATTTCTTCATTCTAAGATTAGGATTTATCGATACATTGGAGAAAACATTTTGCAAGAGAAGTAATTTTAAGTGTAAACTTTCCCTGTTTCTAGCCGCTCAGCCAAAAGAGCAGCCGAATGAACAAACGCAATATATTTAACACTAAAATTTTGAGCAAAGAGTTAGTGCTAACATCAGCATAAATACATGTTCTTGCCATATGGGGGGGGAAAGACTTAGTTCCTTTAGTCACTTCATACAAAATGAGGTGTCAGCTATTTCCATAAAGTCTGAGGACCATTTCAGTGAAAAATGGGTGTTGTAAGTCCTCACGGAAGCCCAATCATACTGGAATGGGTCTGTTCTTTTAAGACTGTGATTACAGCGTTAGGACTGCCTTGTCTGAATAAGCTTGTAACGTGTAAGCTTGTGCCTTCTCTTGCTTTGACACACAAATACATCCGGATATTCATTTAGAAACAAACAGAGGAAAAAAGAAGAAAGAACACATTATTTTTTGCCTACATGGACTTTTCCTGCCACATCTAGCCTCTTTCTGCTAAATAGCGGTGAGTGGCACAAGTAGGTCATACAGCAAAATAACAGCTTAGATGTCTGTCTGTTCGCTCTTCCAGGTGCGAGATACCACTCAAGAACCCTGTGGACGATTATCATTCATGAAGGAGCCAAAATCTACAAGAGGCCTCGTTCATCAAGCCATATGTAATTTAAACATCACTTTACCCATTTACACAAAGGTACTGTGAAACTATACTGATCTACTGTAATCAGCAGTATAATGTAAACCCAGAAATGAGTAGGAGGGCAAAATGTAGTTCAAGCTTTGTAGTCAGGTATTTTAAAGACGGATACATACCACCCGAGGGCTTTCCATTTCTTCAGTTTGGTACTCTTAATGCCAGTGTTCAAAGACGTTAATCGAATACTTCCTGTGGACTCACAAGAGGTGGCACGGGAGGCGAAAATCCCCTTTGCACTACACAGCTCCCGTGGTTTCCTTTGGTGTTGCACAAGACCTATACTATATTTTATTTCATACAGAAATTTTACCCAGGGCTAAGACAGATCCAAGGACTCAGTGAGTACCTCTAGGTTCATTTTTTGTTGTACCAAAAACTTCCCACACTGTCCAACCATGTCTTGTGACACCTCTCTGGAGATGAAGTTACCATTCATACCTGTTTCACAAAGTGTAAGGATAATGTCCGTAAGGTCATATCATGTTCTTAAGGTATGAAGTACAGAAGGACTGAAAATTACTCGTCCTTTTTTTCATTTGCCAATTTGAAAGTTAATGGGCTTTGCAGTAGCGTTTTTAGCTAATTGCCTTGTTTATCTGTGGTGGTAGTGATAAAAATGTAGGAGACTTGAGCGCTAGAATTTCAGAAGTTTATAGCAGTGACGGAAATATTTTCTTAGACTAGATTTTAATATTACTCTGACTTTTCATCCTACATCTACGCAAATCTTTCAAGAATCTATGAGTGCGTCACATCGTGTAAATGGTCTTTCTTTCAGAATATTGTTAGAACAGTTATTAATATACCCCGGGGAAGAAAATCGTCCTGTATCAAGGGCAGAAAAGGGAGTGGAAAACTCTAATATGAGTTACATTTATGAATAATGAGAATGAGGCCAGTCAAATTCTCATAAGTTATGGGAGTGCCTTGGATTTCTGTTTAGATGAGATCAGATCTTAAGCAGCATTTGTTTCCTTCATAGAGTCATTTTATTGCTATTCTGTAATAACTAGGATTTTTTACTGTCCTTGTCAGCTTAGGAGCTGCATGCCGTTTAGTAATGTATCAGGCTGTTTGACCAAAATCTTGCCTGTTGGTATTCTTTTTTTTTCCTCAGTGTTTTTAGCATATAATACAATCCTTATTGTAGCAAATCTGTATAATTTAAAAATAACACATCTCAACATATTTTAACTTTAAATGGGTAACATTCTTAAATATTTTAAGTATTTATTTGTGCTAATTTGTGGGAGCAAAAGCATGAATATATTTTATGTTTTGGTACAAATAAGGATCGCTAGAAGTCTAACACCCAGAAGCAGCTTTTCTGTTTGTAATTTGCTTGATTCTGTAGCCTTTTGTGTTTTAAGCTGACAGTTAAGGGTTTGGCTGCTTTTTGACGTAAGAAATCAATGGCAGAAGCGTATTGCATTTTCTTCTTTTCTGTTAAATGTTGTCAGAAGTTATTTTTCCCTACTGTCGTCTTCTAAAAAATTTGCATTTTGCCTGCTCTGTTTTCCCCTTCTCTTTCTGCATGGCATTTGGGAACTGAAAGGAATCAGAATCAGATCAAGAGCAAGAAGAAGAGGTAATGTGGCTATAACAGCATGTGATTGCTCATGCGTACTACTAAAATACAACGGGTATAGCTTGGAAGATTAAATCTGTAGTGAAACAGGCGTATCAGTCCTTAGCTCAGTGCTACAAAAGCAACGAAGGGGAAGTGCACTTAACAGGATCTTGCGCAGGCTGACTTCTGGAATTCACCGAGTTTAAGTTTCCCTGTGTTAAAATTACAGTTTTACTGATTCAGATGCACTGATTTTGGAGGCGCATAATAGTTCATTTTTCTTCCAAAACAGTTCCTTAAAAATTTAAAACCTGCTTTCCTCAAGAATAAGCCATACAAGCGTATTTCTTTGAGCTTTATTCTCTGTGGCACAAAAACGGGGACATGGGATTGATTTTTCTGATTCCAAGAACCATCCCACACCCTAAAAAATAACACAGGGTTGCTACTAGACTTGTCTAAAGTATTCGGAACCAGCGGATCGTTGGCATAATACGCTTTTTATTAATACCCCTAAGCACAGTCTGAATATTATTCCTCTAGTTAGGGATGGTGGGGAGGAAGAGAGGCAGAGGAACAGACCTAAATACCACTATTGGCTCCACCAGCGCGTTCCCCACTACCGGGGGGAGTCTGCGACCAGGCTGCAGTTGGGTGCGCTACCTGTGTACCTGCGCACGGGCTGCAAGGCATAGATCTCGTCCGTTAGTAACATCTAGTAGACTGGAGCTGACACGTTTCGGAGTTGGGTGCCTAAGTCCAGTACAGAACCGGCGTTAACCCAGAAGTTACGAGTAAGTTTACCCCAAGTAAAAGGGCGAGGGTTTTCATCTTCAGCATACGCTGGATTTGCATCCTCATGGAGAGGTGTGGCCAACCCCCTCCTACACTCCCGGCCCCGTTCTGGCAGTTATAGATGTTTCTAAAGGTCCGACCCTTGCATGAATGAGTAACACTAGACGGGCATCCCCACATTCTGATGACGTTCGGCTGTCGGAAACAAGTAGGAGTTCCAGCAGCGTGAGAAGGGCCTGCTCCCCAAAGACGACGGGCATCTTTTCCAAGAGCTGCCGAACGGCGTTCCGAAGTTTCGTTGCGCGGATTGCCGTTCCCTGTTACCGACACCGAAATACTCATCCCTCCTCTTCCGGTGCCGAAGTAGAGGCACTGTCAAGTGAAAACAGGGCCGAAGTTTTGCGGCTCCTTCCCCCTGTACTCATTCAGAAGGTGACGTTTCTTACCAGGTGATCATTCAGTTCTAATTCTTTTGGCCTCTACAACGCGGTTTACGCATTCCCAGTGAAGTCCCCCAGAGGTGTTTTTAACAAATTTATGCTCTGCAAAAGCAGCGTAAAGGCTATTGGAAAATTATTTTTCCGAACATTGATGATGTCTTGGTTTTTTATAGAAGAAGCTAAAGCACAAAAAGACAAGCTCGTTGATGGCTAAAACCACCGTCCATTTTAAACTACTTTTTGTTTACTTTATTCATTTTTATCTTAACAATATGAATTGGTATGCTGACATAATTCCAGACTGATTCGGAGGAACTTAAAGTAAGGGGAATTAAAGTTTCCTGGGGATCCTAGGTTACCACGTAGGGCGATCTGTGCATCAGAGGAATCCATACGATTAGGGACCTTTAATACACATTGCTAAGTGTGAAGTTTAATATGTGAGCCTGCATGATTGCAAGTCATGTACGAACACGTTGCCACTGATTTATTTGTATTCATTTCCAGTTTATGGAAAAGCAAGAATTAGTAACATCTTAAATGGGACAATATATTGCTTTTTTTTTTCATAAAGAATACTTTTAGACAAGTAAAACCTTTTCAACACTCACTAAAAAGCTATCCTGGGGGCTTTAACATACGCAGTATGTTGTATCAACAGTACTGCGTAGCTGATTTTCATTCCTCACAGTCATCCTACTACCACAAGTTTGTAGAGGAAATTAAATTTTTAGTGCTACGTCAAACTTTGCATACTTATGCATATCCAAATTTACACAACAAAAATCTTTTTTTTTTTTTTTTTTTTTTTTGCTTGTGTGGGCAAATGGTTGTGCTATCAGAACTGAAAAAAAGTCAAACTACATGGCAACTTCAAAGATTTGCATCTTGAATTTTCATAGTCTGACATTGCATTTTTTTAATGTTTTTTGGCAAGGGCTGTGTTTTCTTGTGAGTAACCATAAAATTGTGTGGCTTTTTCAATCTGTGCCCAAATACACTCTGAAAAATCAAAAAGCTGGCCTTTGAGGGCCATCACTGCCTCTCTTTAGAGGTATCAATAGCTATTAGTGGCACCAAGTCCTAGTTTTTGCCTTAGGCAGTCATTCCTGCACCTGCTTTTCATCATCACAAAGTGCAGAGGCAAAAAATGCAAGCCATGAGCTCAGAATGAATATGTATGATGAAACTATGTATAAAGCATATTAGTTGCCTTCCAGAAGGGTCGTCTGCCTTCAGATAACTGTATTGGACTTTTTTGCTTTAGATGGGAAGAAATAAGTTAAGAATAATGCAACAACATACCCAATAATACAAAAGTCTGGGTCCTCTATATACTGCTAGTTGCATTTAAAGAAAATACATTGCAACATTTTGCATCTACTATTGACCATAACTATAGCAAAGTTACCATTTTTCTGTGATGAGGAACACTAAATAAATTATGCCGTGCTTTTACTGTTATTTTAAATACATTAATTGATTCCATTTAAGTCTATGAATCTGTGTGTCTCTATACATCTCGTGGATTTGACTCAACCTATACTACTTCACTAGTGACTTTATATAGAGAGATTATAGTAAAACTTTTCAATTTTCCCCTTTTTTCTCTTCTAGGTTGATATGACTTCAGAAAAAAGTAAGAATTTTTTTTTAATGTTATAATGCAGTTTGTATGAAAGATGGTTAAGAATATAGATAAGCATGGAAGAGAGCTAAGCTTTAACTGCTATTGCTAATAACATCAATACTTTAAAAATGTAACAGAAAACAATTTAATACCGAAGCAGCTATTCAATTAAGTACATTTTAATGTATAAATTAACAAGTAATGCAGTTTAAAACAGTTCATCTGAGCATTTACTTTCCTTTGACATCCCTAGTGATCCTGCTATTGCTATTTTGCTTGTATGAATGCTCATCCCTCCATTTTTTTGTCCCTTTGTTGGCACACATCGTTGCCTCATATTTGAGATAAAAGACAGTATCACTTTTAGTGAAAATGTAATTAATACTCAAATTTATTTCATTAAACTCATGAAATACAACCATGCAAAAAAAGTGATACTGTCCAAAGTAATCAGGCTGTTTAACCCTTCTCCCTCCCCGTCCCCCCTTAGCCCCCACCCCCTTTACTGTGGTGAAATATGACTGGCAATAGGACTGTTAAGCTTGGTACAGCATGTATATACCCTTTGTATATACAGGATAAGGCCACTATTATTAGCAACTGACGGCGAGTGGTCCACAACACCAAAGATCTTTAATGAAGATGCAAATCAAACAAATACATATTCAGTCTGAAGAGTATCTCTGTTAAGAACTGTTTTCTTAAATCTGCTTAGGAGAAGAATGACTTCTGTCTCATTTCCAGTTTGAAGTGCAATGTCTTGCCTTTTTTTCTACGTTGCGTTTTGGGGGTTATTTATTTTTTAGATATACTATGTCCATGTTTTAACCAGAAAGACAACAGCACCGTGATCCTGAAGATCAAATGGATGATCATTCCCCTATAACCTCCTTTGTCTAAAGCAGAAATGCTTCATCTAGAGAATAAGAGACATCAAGGTGACAAAATAGCTCATGTGGCGAGGAATAGTATTCACCATGATTAACAACATTAGTAGTATCAGATTTTTGCTCTAATTCATTAGTATTTACACCAGGACAACCAGTTTCATCAAGGTGGAAAAGACACACCGTAGTATAGGCAGCAGAGTGGGGTTTCAGTTGCCCAGTGACTCACCTTGACCATGGGAAATGGGGCGTGAATTCAGCAGAACAGTAAAACATAGAGGTGAAAAAGGGCTTGAATGTTCCCCTTGCCCCATAATGATTTACTCAAGGCGGTACACCCACCCTAAGGAAGGTGGCAGGATGCAGGTTTGGTGAGGTTGCTCAGTTGTAGCTGTCACAGGCTCGTCTAAATTCAACTTAGCATAGAGCTAGAATTTTTCGTGACTCTTATTCTGGATGAGTGAAAATACCAGTCAGATAGCAATTTAGTTTGCTACTTCTTCCTTTGGCTTAATGGAGAACTAGTTTGAGAATTGGGTAGAACAGCTGTAAGCACGAGGTTGAGAGAGAGACGCTGTTCCCAGGAATCGTTAAAAGTATAATTAACAAACACGAAAGAGACCAGCAAGTGCCTGTTTAAAGACCGCTGAGATGGCCCACGTCATGATATCCAAATTGCTGGAAAATATACTTACAACCAAGCAACTTCTTTTCAGGCAGTTAGCCCAGTTCCCTTGTACTTCTGCTAAGGTTCTTCTTTAGTTTAAATAACTTTTAATTGCAATGAGGTAATATACAAGTGACTGATTTTTTTGGCCGAGTAGTTTTACTGTTCAATAAGAACTAAGACACTGTGCATGTCCTTGGTTTGGGAATAATTTTTTGTATAAAGGGAAATGGATCTATGAGACAATGCAGAAAATCTCACCCATGTCCAAATAGTGCCAAATTCACCTTCATGAATAGACCTTAAAGGTCTCAGCCAGAACCAGGATTAGAATTGGTGTTTCTGAAAATTGTGTTAGAGACTTTACCATTTGGCCATAGAGTCAGTTCCTTCCTGGTCTGCTGAAGGGATAATACGAGTAAACAGCTCTCATGGGAAGAATCCAAAAGAACGAGGGCAAGCCAAGAACATGACCCAGAAGAGCTTAGCAGTTAGAGGTACTTAGTTTCAAGATCGACTCTGCTGAATCTAAAACAATTTCCCACTGAGAAAAGGAACAGGTGATAAAATCAAACAACAAAACCTCCAGAACACGATAATAAACTGAGAGATTTTATCAGCGTCTTGTGTTTCAGCTGTTCTACTTAGTCTAAAGAATTCTTCTCAGAAATAAACACTTGCAGTCTGGTTTTCAAAGCTATGCTGAGAGACAGAGCAGCCACCGAGACAGATGCGCTACACTCGCCTTTTCCTTGGCAGGATGAACAGCTTTGTGATACAAGCTAGAAGCCCTCAGGTGCAGGTGTGAGGGCGGCCAACCACGTCGTATCCAAAAGCTTGTAACATGGTAGGGAAGAGCACTAATCTGGGGTGTTCGTGACTACGCTGCCTATCCTAAAAGGTCCCCGTGCTGCACTCTACCAGCCGATTTACTGACAGCTATTGACCCTTCCTGACGCTTTAGGAGTTCTCTCATTTTCCTCTAGTAGTAATTCTACCACTGCTTCCTCACTCTGCTAACTAGCTAGACCCCAGCGAACCCAGCCACGTGCTGTTCGGATAGTACTTGTGTGTTTCTTCCCACTGGAGCTTCTTTGTTTCAGGCTAATTAGCTTGACTCTCTGGCCAGTGAGATCATCACCCATTTGACGTTCATGAAAATGTGTCGTACAAATCTACAAAATTACTAGATAGCGTTTCAGTACGCGCTAGGTAGTTCACGCTAAAAACAGCAGCACCAAAGCACCGAATTTCCAGCGCTAAAATCACCCCCAGCAATCTGGTAATGATTAATGTACAGCACAAACATTTAGCATTCATTACACACCAGAGAATAGTCTAGCGAAATGGGTATTTTTTGCAAAGAAATACAGATAACTATGTATTGCTTAGGTTCTCCTTATTTGCCTTGCCACTTTGACTTGTAGACTGGGGTGCAGAAACACGTCAAGTTTTATGTCATGTACTACCTTTCAAAGAAAAATGTACAATTACAATTTCTAAGCGTTGCATTCTGTTCTTAACTTGCTTCAGTCCTCCAGTGTTTCTGTTCAATATACTTTTTCTAGTAGTCCTTCCTGAAATCAAATATTCCCAGGAGGCAGTTGCGGCATAATGGGAATTACCTACACCCAGCTTACTGTATATTGATTTCACAGATTAGAAAAATATTTCACCACAGTATGTTTTACAATATTTTCATGTATCTTTATTTTATACGATTACTTTTTAGACCTGTTGTTTTTTAACTGAAGCTACATCCTCAGCAGCGTTTGCAACACCTTTGCTTTGCATGGAAATAACTTGCCTTACATGAATTGTGTGTATGTGTCTAGTGTGACTGTCTCTGATTTTTGGTTGCCATACATTACATTTTTTAAAACTTTGAAGTCACTTCTAAGTTGATTCACAGTTTTTTCTTCTTATCTCTCCTCTTCTTCTCTGTCTTCTCTTTCCTCAGTCAATTCATTAGTTGTCAATGAGGATGTTCCAAGGAAAGGACCATGCCTCTTAAAAGAATGTTTGTTTCATTGTTTAGGTGTGAAATCCCCTTAGATGAAATGCCGGTTTGCAGCTGATTCAGATCTCTACATATTTGATTATATTTTAGATTACTGCAGAATTACTTCTAACTTTTTATTTTGGTCATTAAGAAAAAGAAAATGTTAACCTAATGTTATTCTGACAGTTTGCTAACACTGGCTTTCTCTTAGAGGAAATCGACTTTCAATCAGTTCTAATGCTTTCCCCCTTTTTTCTTGTTTATTTTTATTTGAACATTGATCTGTAACATCTGAACAATCTTGAGATGCCTATCTTTGTGTAACTTCACTGTGTTTCTTCTGGTTTTAATTTTAAATTTTGTTGTTGTTGTTGTTGTTTTGGGTTTTTTTTTAGTGGTGTCCCGATTTGGTTTGTTACAGCTTTGATAATGTATGTGTGGTTGTGCTATATTGATAAAGTTAAGCAAGTTATTTCCTGCCATTTTCCTTTTCAGTTTTGGTTTTTTGTTTTGTTCTGTTTTTTTTCCCCATCCCCCGTTAGCTTTGCTTTGCTCTTGTACCCTCAGATCTTGTGGATCCACCATTCCCGGCCCATTTTGTTGACGTTCCTACCACTGCAACCAAAGACTGTCGTTTTCAGTCCTGATTACATTTTCCAATCTCTATTTTTGATTTCCATTTTACTTTCAATGTTTTTCATTCGCATCAAAGATGACGAGACAGAATCTACAGAAACATCTATCCTGAAAAGCCATCTGGTTAATGAAGTCCCTGTACTAGCCAGTCCAGACCTGTTGTCTGAAGTTTCTGAGATGAAACAAGATTTGATCAAAATGACTGCCATCTTGACGACTGACCCTTCTGATAAATCAGGCTCCATTAAAGTGAAAGATCTTGGAAAACCTACTGAAGAAGAGCCGGGAGAGCCTTTTGAAATAGTTGAAAGAGTGAAAGAAGACTTAGAAAAAGTAAATGAAATTCTGAGAGGTGGATCCTATACCGGAGAAGAACATGTTTTGCAGAAGTCCCTTTCCAAGCAAGAACTTGTAGAAGAAGAATGGGTCATTGTCAGCGATGAAGAAATTGAAGAAGCCAGAAGAAATGCTCCTTTAGAAGTCACTGAACCTATCTGTGTAGAAGTCAGGGTAGACAAAGGGACAGCAAAAATGGAGAAGGCAGACATGACAGGAATGGTAGATTACCTTACAGAGGATTTAAAAACACATGTTTCTCTTCATGAGGTACAGCCACAAGCCTTACAAGAAGACTTAGTAGAAGAGAGGTTTGAAGCTGTAGTAATAAGCAGGGATTCTGAAAAAGAAGGACAAGAGTCTCCAACAACGGAAACACCAAGTCCACAGGAGCAACACAAGCCAGCCTTAGAAATTAAAAAGCCAACTAGGACAAAATTAAGAGACAAGCAAAAGCAAAAGGAAGGCAAGATGCACAGCAGTGAAGAAAAACGAGGACCAATGAAGCTCACTTCAGATGAGTCACTAGGTGAGGAACCTGGCTTAACAGTGACAGCTGCTCCTGAGGCTAAAGCTGTATCCCCTGTTATAGAGGAAACTCCTATTGGCTCGATAAAAGATAAAGTTAAAGCTCTTCAGAAACGAGTGGAAGATGAACAAAAAGTACGGTCAAAACTCCCTGTCAGAATTCAAACACGAGACGGCACTGCTGAAAAGGCTTCTAAAAGACCAGTACAAGTCAAAAAACCGGTAGCACACAAAGCACAACCGCCCGTTTCACCTTCTAAGACAGAAAGACTTGAAGAGACCATGTCGGTTCGTGAACTGATGAAAGCCTTCCAGTCAGGTCAAGACCCATCCAAAAATATATCTGGACTGTTTGAGCACAGATCTGTCAAACAGAAGCAACAGCTCCCTGAGAAGGAAACAACCCGTAGAAAAACAATTTCTTCACAAAGTGAAACGAGGCGAGTATCAAGCCTCAAGACAGACAAACAGAAGGACAAACAAAGCACGACATTAAAGGCAGAGAAAGAGCCGCAATCAAAAAAAGGAAAAATGCAAATGTCTGCGGTGGAAATTACCAAGAACGCTGTGGGTAAAGACCGGGTTAAAGAGCAGAGCAGCAAAAAACCAAGTGAACCTCTCCCTCCAGTATTTGATGATGAAAGTGCCAAAGATACAGCGGCTGTGAAGGGCAGGACTTCTGATGACCAAGGAGATACTGACTTCCAGATCAGCCCTGACAGAAAAACCTCAACAGACTTTTCCGATGTCATTAAAGAAGAACTGGAGGATAATGACAAATATCAACAGTTCCGACACCTTTCAGTGACAGAGGAGGGAGAGCTTAACTTGGAGCAAGTACTGACAAGTCCTTTCAGTGTTGCTTTTCCCACAGAGTATGTGAAAGATGGATTCCTTCCTGCTCTTTCTCTGCAAAGTGCAGCTTTTGATGGGAGCTCAGAGAGCCTTAAACACGAAGGTGTGGCTGATTCTCCAGGTAGCCTACTTGATGGAACCCCTCAGATCAGCTCCGAGGAAAGTTATAAGCATGAGGGTCTGGCTGAGACTCCAGAGACAAGCCCTGAAAGCCTTTCGTTCTCACCAAAGAAAACTGATGGGCAAACTGAAGAAGCTAAAGGAGCAGCTAGAGCTCACACAACAGCAGAAATATGTTCTCCGAAGGAACTGTCTCCAAAGGAAGATGAAAAAGGTATTACTGAAAGACAGCTAGATGCGGTTACTGAGACTAGTAAGTCTCATTCTGACCATGTATCAGAAGAGCTTGTACCTACAGCCTCTGAAGAAGAGGCTGATAAACTTAAAGAAAGTAGCTCAGCTTCCATTATGAAAGATATTAGCAGGGATAAAGAATCCAGAACCACTGCACATTTAACTAAGTCTTCTGAAACACATGACACTGCTTTAGAGAAAGAAAAAGATATAACCTGTGAACGCCGTATTGTGGTTAGAAGTCCCCAGACATTGGAACTTTCACTTGCTAGCCATGATAGCGAAAGCTTTAGCCCAGTTGCAGATGACTCTTTGGCCGTAAGTCATAAGGACTCACTGGAAGCAAGCCCAGAGCTAGAAGATAACTCATCACACAAAACGCCCGATTCTTTGGAGCCCAGTCCTATGAAAGAGTCTCCCTGCCGTGATTCCCTTGAAAGTAGCCCTGTAGAACAAACAGTGAAGGCTGGTATTTTGGGGCAGGGTCCTCTTCAGTCTGTTCTTAGCAAAGGAGAAACCTGCCCAGAGCTGGCGTCGGTGCGTTCCAGGATTCTCCGTGACCCTGAGGGAAGTGCTGATGATGACAGCCTGGAGCAAACATCCCTCATGGAGAGTTCAGGGAAAAGTCCTCTTTCACCTGAAACTCCTAGTTCTGAAGAAATTAGCTATGAAATCACACCTAAACCAGCAGACTCACAGGCACTGTCAAACATACCAAAGTCAGCCATGATCCCTGAAGTCAGTGAAGAGCCTGAGGATGATTCAGAAAGTGAACCAAAGAAGAGATTCACCCCTGAAGAGGAGATGTTTAAAATGGTGACCAAAATAAAAATGTTTGATGAATTGGAACAAGAAGCAAAACACAAGAGAGATTACAAAAAAGATTGTAAGCAAGATGAATCTTCTGTAGTTGCCGATTCGGAAGCTGCTTGTGAAGCTGAAGAACTGGAGTCAACAGCTGTAGAAGAAAAAGATATACCTGCAGTGGTGATGTCTGCAGCTGAATCTAGAAAAAGTTCTTCCTCTTCAGAAAGTGAGCCGGAATTGACTCAGCTAAAAAAAGAAGCCGACTCAGGCCTCTTAATGGAGCCTGTGATCCGAGTGCAGCCGCCCTCACCGTTACCATCCAGTATGGAGTCCAGTTCTAGCCCCGACGAAGCAGGTTTTCAACCCATTGATTCAAAACAGTGCTCTGTCAGGGTAGGTGCAGTTAAAGCAGAACAGGATAAGCCAACAGAAGATGGCAAAGGGGAACCGCTTATCCTTGGGGGCAGCTGTAAGGCTTCCGCAAGAGAATCGGGCACTTGTCATTCCGATGGTTGTGTATCAGCAGAAGCTGATGAATCAAAATGTGGCAGTGCAGGTGACAGTGAGACAGTTAGTCCCAACGCCCCAGACACAGAATCTGGGGGTACTCTGTGCCGTTCCGTTGGTGACGGTTCTCAGAAAGAAGTTCATGCTGAGTCTTTGCCAACGCTACGGCAATATGACACCACCGAAAAGGATGTCAAAACCACTGCATCGTTAACACGCACAGATCTCATTTCTGCAGGAGCTGGGTCTGAGAAAGTAGCTGCTAGTTCTTGTGGACGCAGTACCGCTGAGTACTCTGTACCACAAGATGGCAAACGGGCTGAAGGTGATACCGCTGACCATTCTGCTTTGGGAAGTGATTTGGGAAAAGCAGATACAGATTTTGAAACACCCCAAAGAGGTGTTTGTGCTGAGGGACCCTTACCAGAGTATTCATCCCTTACCACTGAAAGAGTGGAAACTGAAAGTTGCGTAGCAGATGCTGCTGAAAGTAGTGCTCCTTTCATAGTAAGCCCTTATGAAAATGTGGCTTCTGAACATTTCTTTAGTGACTCTGAAAGTAAGGTAGGATCTGGGAGAAGTCTGCTATCTAGGGAAAACTATTCTGTTGAAGAAGGAAAAGATCAGACTGGTGACGCTTTGCTCGGCAGAGACACAGGTAGTGAATATCACTCTTCAGAGGAAGTATATATGGAAATAGAGCCCACACCAGAGGGTGCATTTCAGAAAATGTCACAAGGGTCTTCAGCATCAGATTCCACAAAAGTAGCTGAATCTGCCCTTGAGGACGTAAGAGATGAAACAGAGAAATTGATTAGCCAAGTTGTCATCACTAAAACTGATGTGGATTCTGACATGTGGAGTGAAATACGTGAAGATGATGAAGCTTTTGAAGCTCGGGTGAAAGAAGAGGAACAAAAGATATTTGGGTTGATGGTAGACGGGCGATCACAAGGCACAACACCTGATACAACACCGGCCAGAACACCCACCGAAGAAGGGACACCGCTTAGTGAACAAAATCCTTTTCTTTTTCAGGAAGGAAAGTTGTTTGAAATGACTAGAAGTGGAGCCATTGACATGACCAAAAGGAACTATCCAGATGAAAGCTTTCAGTTCTTCCAGATGGGGCAGCAGCCTCAGGAAGAAGTTTCTTTATCTGAAGAAGTGAAAGAAGCAGCAGAGGTGGAATCTGCTAAGCTGAAGACCTCAACAGACCCATTTTTACCTTCAGAATCGGAGGAGACTGATACACCAGAAAAAGATACGGTGAAATATTCACCCCCAGCATCTGAGTCTAGTGATAAATCAGAAGAAATGACGGGTGAAGGTGTCAGCATAGGCACCACAAAAGCAGATCTTAAATCCAGAATTCCGATTAAAATGGGTATTTCGGCTTCTTCAAAATCACCAAAGAAAGAAACTGCTGCCTCTGAAGCTGAGCCCCTCTCCAGAACGGAGACTGACATGGTTGACAGCGGTCAGGTGCCTTGCCCTATCTCCCCTGAGCAGTCCGTAGTAGAAGATGAATTAGATTTTTCCAAAATCACTAGATTAGTTTGTTCTGAGCAGGGTCCAGAAGAGTCCCCAGACTCTTCACCAGAGGAACAGAGATCTGTGATTGAAATCCCTACTGCTCTAATGGAGAGAGTGCCTTCTTGTGAAAGCAAATCCAAAATCCCCGTAAGAACTGCTGCTGCATCACAATCCTTGCAACAATCGGAAAATGAGAGCCTTCCCACAGACGGCTTCCCAGACAGTTTGCAGTGTGAAGGAAAAGATGACCAAGCAAAACCAAAGTCTAAAATTCCTGTCAAAGCAGCTTTCCAAAAAGCTGAACAACACTATACATACACAGACACGCCCGTCCGCAAGCTAGAGTCACCCAAAGCTCTTGACATGACAAGCAAACTACCAATGAAACAAGATAACCGAAGTAAATCTGAATCTGATGCAAGTATTCCCATGGACCCAAAGACTAAACGTTCAATAAAAGCTAGGAGTTATGCAGAGGCAGAAGCAGAGACCAGGGAAAGGGAGAGAGAGATGAAGCTTGAGCTAGACTCAGATGAGGCAGCAACAGCAAGACCCAAGGTATTTTCATCGCGGTTGCCAGTTAAAAGCAGAAGCACTACAGCCTCCCGCAGTGCTTTTAGTCCCACAAAAGAAAGTAAGGAACATTTTTTTGACCTTTACAAAAACTCCATAGAATTCTTTGAAGAAATTAGTGATGAAGCTTCTAAATTAGTGGAAAGACTCACACAGTCAGAGAGAGAACAAGAATTAGTTTCAGACGATGAGAGCAGTAGCGCCCTAGAAGTTTCAGTTATTGAAAATGTGCCATCCAGTGAGACTCAGCAGTCAGTTCCTGAAGACATCTTTGACACCAGACCCATTTGGGATGAGTCTGTAGAGACTCAGATTGAACGTATCCCTGATGAAAATGTCCATGACCATGCTGAAGGTATTTGCCAACGACTGGGATTCCCTGTGCGACGCATGTCATGAATTAAACTTTTTGGTTTTTTGTTTTCTTTGGGGTGTGTGTATGTGTGTGTGTGTATGTATGTTCGTATACACATGTAATGTGTGTGGCATTTTCTTTTAAGCTTTTGGTGGTTAGTTGTGTATTTTTTTTCCCCTGTGAGCTGTGTTTGGTTTTTTTGTGTTGTGTCTGTATTTTTCTTGTCTGTGAAACAATCTCAAGATTGCAAACCATGAATGCTTACGGGAAGTGTTACCTTAATAAACAAAAACACTTCTAAAAGTATATATTGTTTTACCATTAAACTGATTGCTCAGGTCATGCACATTTTGACTTTTGGCTTTCCCTGGCCCTATTCTTAACTATTAACTTTTACTAATAATGAAATATTTGGGCATTGATTGAAACTGAGACAGGCAAATTCCTTTTCTTTTGGGCTGTTATACAAAGCAATCTGCAGAAGTCTTAAACAATTAAGTTTTTCAGGTTCCTTTTTTTGGACAATCTGTGTCTCAAGAAAATTCTGTGTCACCGGTAACTTGTACTAAAGTTTTCTGGTGGTTGGTTTTCCTCTAACCTACTTGTGGACTACTACTGCGTAGCCGTGATGGAAATCCTGTAGCTAAAATGAAACGTGCAGTAGTCATTAACCCGAAGCAGTTTTCTGAGTCTGAGATATCGCAATCCAGGTGCACCTTCAGGGAAGATCAAAACTCAAATTCTGCCATCCTCAAATTAGCTTTGGGGATGGGAGCAACAGTCAGTCTCACGGAATAAATGAAGACTGGCGAATGAACGTTTGATTTTTCCTTGCCTTCATTGCAAGTATTTTGTATCGCTCCCTAGTTGAAAGGGTCAAAGACACTTAAGTGAACAGTGTCTCAAATACAAACCATAACAGGAATTGCCACGTGGACTGTTTGAACAAAACTTTCCCTACATCAGAAAGCATAATTAGAAGCACCAGTCCAGATGAATTTTCCAACCTTGGCATTTACTAAGGAGGCATGGAAAATTATGGCTCTTGATTTAGTTAGAGGCTTCAGTTTAATGTTAGAATGAAGTTTTAGAAAAAAACGCTTGGCCGCGATAGGCACAGTAGGCACTTCAGTCCTTGTTTAGATTTTCATGTGAAAGCCTGGTTTTCAAATGGAAAATGTAGATAGTCCTGTGCTTTTTGGAAAATCAAGCTTTTTTTTTTTTTTTTTTTTAACCTGTAAATGTACAGTCCTCGCTTTCGTTACCCAGTTGTAACAGCCTGTCCACATTTAAGATTACAGCAGTTAGGGGGAAAAAAAAAAAAAAAGCACTTTCCCTTCTTGGGCTATATCACCTATGAAAATGTTTTTTGACTTGTAAGAGGCAACTTGTGGTTCTCTTTGACCTTTAGATCAACAGGACGATCAGGAAAGGACAGAGGAAAGACTGGCCCACATTGCTGATCATCTTGGGTTCAGCTGGACAGGTAAAATGCATGTCATCTACTCCAGAGAGAAAGGAGGGGAGCCGTCCTCACATTTTCCCATGTTTCTTTCAGATTATTTCCTGATTATCTAAAGATGTTTTCTAGAAATATTTCCATAGCTTACTGTCTCCTGGTAGGAGACTGTCTTCCTGTAGCCTGTTAGGTAAGAACTTGGATGCAGAGGTAAGACCTCTGCGCTTTCTGCGCCATCTCCAGAGGGAAAAATCCTAGGACGAGAGCGTGACAAAGAGCTGGCAGACGTTACCCTACTCTTTCTTGCAAAATGCAACAGCTCTGCCTAGAAGATAAATGAGTACATGAAGAAACATCGTTTGTGTTCGGGAACTCCTGAGCTGGAAGGCCACTGTAGGGGTGAATGACATCTGCTTTTCTACAGGACTGTGCTGAGGAAGAAGGGGAAAAAAGGGACCTGTTTGTAACAATCAATGTAATACCGTGGATTTAATAGACCCAAGACAGTTAACATCCTGGGGACAAGTGAAAGTAACACAGAATGAAATGCAGACTGTCTGCAATTTCAGTCTGTCACTGAAAATCAGTTCAAAAGTGTTTACAAAGAAAGAGCTGTGCAGAAGTGTCGATGCTGTGTCAAACAGTGCAATCCAACAAAAAATTGCTGCAAAAAAATTTTAAGTCGGGTTCACACTTTCCTGTATCTATCCCTAGCGCAGCACCACGCTCCTGAAAATAAGTCAGGCTCTAGGAGTTAAAGAGGAGTTGTACGGCAGAGAAAAGCTGTGAACTCCTTGGCAATGAAGATCGTGCTCTGTAATGCTTTTATAAGCATCTTCAGAGTATATACAGAATATCAACGGTATTTTGCTTACGTCACTCACCTCTTCCTTTCCTGTCCTCTATTTCCATCCATAGAGAAGGCTGGGAGCATATGTCGCTCATCCCAACACGGATTATCTTGAAATCAGTAGGACTGTGACCTGTGCCACGAGGCAGATTAGGAGTATGCTGAAAATTTTATAGAAGCGAATGGACAGTTCTGAAAACAAAAACTAGAAAAATGGATGCTCATCAAAATAGGCATTAATGTTTTAGAGCATTTTAGAGAGGGCAGGGTAATATACCTGCACAAATATTTCTGTCTTATATTATGGTAAAGATTACTGTGTCAAATGTTTCTTTGGGGGATAAAATAGTGGTTGGTTTTTCTTCAGACTTACTGGGCTCCCTAGGATTTGCATCTAATGCGTAGCTAATGCGTATTTGTTGACGTCTACAGTTGCACCGGTTTACAAGCCGGCCTGGAAATAAGGTCATCTGGGGTTTGGGGGTTAGGATTCCCTCCACCCTCTTAAAACATGACACCCTCCCAAAACCAAGTCGATGCCTCTATAGCAATAATGGCAATGGAACAGAATACGAATCCTTCTTCGTGAGAGAGGCAGAAATCTGGAAGCCAGGAATGACTGTCGCGATCTCACAAATTCTCCATGGCCTTAGCTCATTTGATGACCTGTTCCAACAGCTGCATCTGTTTGGTGATGGCAGAAAGCTGCTCCTGGTTCTGGATACAATAAAGATGTTAGAGACTATGAAACCGTTTCTCTTTTCTGGACTGCAGTCGGAGCCTACGCTACATCAGAAAAGACGTCAGTTATTCTTGGTTTCACGATTTTGGTTTTCAACTGTAATTCATAGAAATTTACTTTTCTTTAAATGAGACAAGTCCAGGGGAGTAGTAATAGCAGTATTATGCTTTAATCTAGCCCGTCAAAATGCCGTTACTTAAAATGAATTCTTTTACTAGATTTTGATAAAAGTTTCTGAAATACTCAACGTTTCGGAGGATAGAATCCGCTGAGCGTGGTGCTCTGCAGCTACAAGTATTTTTCTCTGCTCATGTGCTATTTCTTGCCGCTGCTAAATTTTGTCAAACAAAATAAACAAAGTAGTGTTGTGCCTCTGAGAGGTAGGAATGGTAGACGCAAAAAATAAAAGCTCACGCAGACCCGTCACGTCTAGGCTTAACGCGTTTCTGTCCTTGTCACGAACGTACTGTTTAACAATGTCTCTAAATATAATACAAGGTATGTAGAATCAAAGAGAATTTGGTTTCAGACAAGTTTGTAATCCACTTTGCTACTGACAGACGTAAAATAGACGTAAGGCGGGGAAGAAGAAAAAGACTTCTTTACAGAGATGGATTTCTTTTGCAGAGCTAGCAAGAGAACTGGATTTCACAGAAGAGCAAATTCACCAGATCCGAATTGAAAATCCCAATTCACTTCAAGACCAGAGCCATGCACTCCTCAAATACTGGCTTGAAAGGGATGGGAAACACGCAACAGGTTCGTTTCCAGTTGTAGTACGTATAAGCGTCTCCACTTTGCTAGTTGAGGTGACAGATGTGTGTTATAACCACAGGAAAAAAAAAAAAAAAAAGGGTAAAATTTAGGCTATTGAAAAAATGACCATGCACTGTACTTAATTTTTTTTAAGCTTGTCTGTATAACGCGGCATGTCATAGCATTTTCAGAGAAAATAGTTTAATCTTGTTCATTTGAGGGCAAGGCAGAACATCTTACAGCAAAGAAAGAGTGGGAAAACACTGAGGCCTCATTTTCCTAAGCTGAAAAATGTTGGGGGAAACTAATCGGATTTGTTAAGGGAAAAAACGAAATGAGTGGTAATTTTCATAGGCAGCCCTTCAGTTAATTTTAGGTTTTACGTGGCAACGCTTCTAAATGCATCTGTATTTTCTATATGATACTATATTGCTCGGTATCCTATATATGTCCTTCATGTGGAAGAGAGAAGGGAGGGAGCACGTGAAATTCTTAACTTAGCTACATGGTGTCATTCTAATGCCACAGATACAAATCTTACCCAATGTCTTACAAAAATCAACCGAATGGATATTGTTCACCTAATGGAGACCAGCGGCATAGACTCCATGCAGGTCCACGGCACTCGCACGTACGCAGAGATGGAACAAACAATAGGATTGGACCATAGCGAAGGTAAACGTCTCCTGATCCAGACTGCCCGGGTTCTCTCAGCTAAGCACTAGCTTCTGTTCTGGAATGTTTGACTAGGATAATTTATTTACTCTTATGACTGAGCACTAGATTCTAATGTTGGAAGGCACAGGTAACGTGGATGAATGCAAGCATGACATCACACGGGTCACTATTGCACCAGGTATAAGATCTCTGCGTTACCCAATTCTTATAAAGCAACTAAAGCAATGTTGTCAGAAACTACAGCAAGCACTTATGCCCATTTTGTTGGGGTTTTTTTGCTTTTACGAGTAAAAGTTAAGAAGGTTGCATTAGGATTTGACGAAGATTTGTGAAAGGAAAACTGCTCCATGCTTTGGAAAACCTCTTGCATTCAAGTATCCAGGATATTGTAATTCTGCTGTGATGCTGTTGGGTTTCTCAAGTTTGAAAGTTCAGTAGATTAGATCAATGGTTGCAAACTGAAGAAACACCTCCAAATTATGCGAAGTAAAATTCTCTTTTCTGGAAGTGATACTTTTACATCCTTAACTTCGTATGGAACTAGTGGCTCAGTAAAGTTTTAGCTGCATATGTCCCATCTTCCAGAGGATGTAGGAATAGAAGGTTGTTTGCTATAATTAGCATCCTAATATCACAACTGATGAGTTTAAGAACATTAACCTCCACGTCCCGTTCAAGTTCCGTACAAGCGGTTGTTTTCCCCCCAAGCTGTTCTTCAGAGTTCAAGAGGTTCCCAGCGAATGTGGCTAGTAAGGAAAAACCAAAGCCCAAGCTTGTGACTTGGAGCCCACGGAACAGAAACACATGTTACTTTAAATTTTTTGCAGAACGAGAACCCTTGCTGTGAGGTTATAGGTTGGGGTGTGGGTGGCTGTGCTTCTACGCTTTGAAGCACGTGAATTAGCTAGCTCGTGCACCTAGTCCTGTATTATTTTCTTTGTCCGTACTTTAATTATTTTTTCCGTATGCAGATAAATAATGGATGGGGGGGGGGGAAGTCACTAAAACCTATTCTTGTCTGCTGGAAAAAACCTGCTGTCAATCTTCTTCCATAGTTTAAGGGTTTCAAGATTATTTACTCCAGATAAATTTCTGGGTAAATTTTATTTTGCCTGTTACTGTCAAGATTCATTATTTGGCAATACTAGTGGTAACCCATTGTTTCTTCAGCTACTTGGAGAGATTATGTCCTCTCCTACTCAAGAGGTCTAAAAATGTCAGGTAATGTGTTCCTTCCAGGGATTTTAAATGCACACAGAGAATGAAGAGGGCTTCCTGCATTCTAGTAAGGCTTGTAATGACATTTCTCATCTTTCTGTTTTTTAAAGGGTTTTCTGCACTGCAAGAAGAACTGTACAGTTCAAGACATAAGCAAGAAGAACAACATAGACTCTCTAAAGACAGTGACCCAGCTGAACACCCTCCTCTTGTCTCCGAGGAAGACGTGTCTGTCAGTTATTCTCCTTTTCAGGACAGTACTCCCAGGAGTGAGGCAGAAGTATCCATGGCTGAGCTCCTGAGACAAGCACATAAGGAACAAGCAGAAGCTGAATTCTCAGGGAAACCCCAAGATGTGCCAGAAAAAACATCTGCTTCACAACATGAGTATTTGTAAGTGTCAAAAGACCAGAATGAATCTTGTGTGGAACGGGTTCTCTCTTCTCCATGTAACAAGAGGATTTTACAGTTTTCTTTGAAGCATATGAACTCACTAGAATATTCCTCCAGTTGTGCACACCAGTTCGTTAGTTCCTACTGCGGGTTTGACTTTTTAATCCGTGTGAAGGAAGCCTTAAGGATTGGGAGAGAAAATCGGTTTGTCACTGTGAACGTAAAGCAATACTCTAGTCTAGTACATATGAAAGAAAAGAGGGATAATGTAGAGGTGGGTTTTTTTTTTTCCAACTGCATGTATTTTTCATACGTTAGATGGCAGGTAATATTAACCTTAGTGGAATTAATACTAGAGGGGCCTTTCTTCAACTTAAGGATGGCTTTTTCAAATTTTTTCTGACTTAATCATTACTTAAAACTCATAACCACATATTGCCAACTAGATTTTCTAAAGTAAATTTCAGATGGCCAAAGGAACAGAAACAGACAGGACAAAAATACTTAAGGGAACAACACACAGTAAAGTATAGATTTAGAAGACCTGCACAGCAAAGCTTTGAATTCTGATTTGGGGGTGTTGGTTTCATTTGGAAAGGAGCTTGAAAAAGACCCAGTTTCCTCCTTCCCACCATCCATAATCGTGTGCCCACACTGAGAAGTCTCTACAGGGTTGATTCAGGTATCCATAGGCTAGAAAAATATCAAGGATCCCCTTCCAAAGAAGTGGTTTTCCTAGGAGTGAAGAGCTCTGATGTGGAGATGCACCTCCGAAGAGTCAAAGAGCAGTTGAGTCCGGCAAATGGTCTTTTGGGGATTCTTTTTGCTCAAGTTATGCTTTACACCCAGGAGAGAGTGTGGGAGATGGAAAACAGCATCTAAGGTAGAGGACTTACGTCGCACTGATAGGCAAAAATACCAATACTTCCTAATGATTTGCATGAGGAAATAAATGTTTTTGAGGAATAGAGAACACATTTGAGGCAATACCACCAATACTAAAGGAGAGCAGTGATGACAGCGGAATAGCACGACACTTGCTGTCCAGTTTGAACTAGGAGGAAAATTGGGCTAGATTTAAATAACTCATAAAGAACTCATACTAAGAGGGATTATACAATGAAATGTATAGCCTGCTGAATGGGAAAAAAAGGCTGGATCAATACTGTTTAACTTACACTACAATGGAATATTTTCCTACTTTAGAACACAATTGTTTCAAGGGCAATAGTTGGGGGAGCACAACAAATTGTCAAAACCCAACTTGTATCAACGAAAAAACATACATATGCAAGTTATTCCATTGCTGCTGTTATCACCATTACCTACTCGTGGGATTGGTTATGGAGAAGGGAATCTGGCCTTCCGTTATCAAAATTTAACAATTTCATCAGTTAATTCTTAGGATGAGAGTGGGAAAAAAGCAAGTATGTAGATGCTAGCTCCAAAGCCTCTCAGAAGTTTTAGAAGGGGAAGATTTAATTTTTGCAGGCTCACTGTTTTTCAGGCTGTAATTCCACCAGTTTTGATGTAGTTGTCTTTTTTTTCTTTTTACCGATATACATGAAAAGAGAAAAGTCAACCTCAAAAAAAGATCCTAGGCGGTGAAGCGGGTAATGTTTTCACAATTGGTGCAAATCAGAAGTGATACCTGATAAAACTCAGTTGCATGAGAGTTCGCTTAATATCTGAAGTCATTATTGTTCACCCGTATGTGACAGAAGAATATTGCATGTACATATGCTTTAATAGGTATATGTTACATAGCAACATATGTAAATATGTTTAAATAACTTGTAGCAGCAATTAAATCATAGCAATGTTCAACAGTGAAAATAACATTACAAACAAAATAAGATTCTCTGCTAAATTTCTGTAATAAATTTCTATCTGGTAAGGCTCCAGAATTCTACATAAAAGCTGGTCTCCCCTCAGCTGCAGCTGTGTAGCTTGTAACTGATGTAGTAGTTGCTTCACATCCAGCCGTAGCGATCCGGTCTCTTCCCCCCGCTGCCTCCCAGAAAAATAACAGGTACTATGTAGATTTGTGAGGGCACAAGTTGACAGCCAAGCTCATCTAAATCCTTTACAAAGACCAAGTTTTGCAGAATTGGGTGCAACGTTTGGACACGCATTTGGAGATCTTCTTGGGTCTGGAAGGTAAGAGGGATTCCTGGCCAGATTGCTCTGTAGTTATTGTCGAGGAGGATCAGTTATTTCTAGACTTTGCTAGACGACAGATGAAATAACAATACTTAATCGGTGCATAACGTTCCATTTGTGGACATTGGAAAGGGCTGCATGGAGGTAACTTCCCTTGAACGTGTAATCCACAGTGTCACAACTCCAGGAGCAGAGCAGTCTGCAGCACCAGTAACTAGAAAGGCAGCAAGCGAAAAATCTGCACACTTCAGCGCGGCAAAGGGAGAGAGAGAAAAGCCATCCCCACAGCGCCCGTCATCTGCCCAGAGAGGTGACTCTCCCATCATCCAAGAGCCCAAGGACCCCCAACTCCACCAGGATGACCCCTCTCCAAGGAGAACTAGTCTAGTGATAGTGGAGTCAACCGATGAGCAGACAGAAAAGTTTGGAAGAGGCTACGAAGAGGAGTCTTTAGACAAGGTAAATACCAACTTTTCCTCAAAGTAATTGACGCAAGAGACAAGTTTTATATCTTGCTCATTCCTTTAGATGGGAATATTTTTAATCGGCCTGTTAACCCACCTGCAACTGAGTCTTTTCTCCTTTCCTCTGTGGTTATAAGGGCTAGCTGCAGTCACCTGTGTAGAGGTTCTGAAAGCTGAAGCAAACCCCAGATCCTAAAGCCTAGACTGTAATTCGGGTTCTGCTACCCTTACTCGTCCTTTGGTCTGTGACAGTTATGTCCATGCATGTGAGAGAGAATTAGTGTAAAAAACAGGTGCAGAAACAAACCATGTACAAGTGAAAACTGAATAAAGGGATGTAATGAAAGACAAAGTAATCATGGTAAAAGCTTATGAAGAAAGGCAAGACTAGCCCAGAGCAGCATGAAGAATGACATGACAAATACCATAAAGTTAATGGGACGGAAGAGAGGCAGCAGGATGTATGTTGCAGAACGCTAAGGATGTACTGGAAGAAAAGAACTTGAGGATGATGTTTATGTAGCGTGGAGACAGGAGAACGGAGGAGAAGAACAAAAACTATCTGAGGTAGGTCATTTGGTTGTGTAAGACAAAGGAGCCTTACTCCAATGTTTGGAGAGGGGAAGACGTCAAGAGGCCATGAAAGAAAGTAACTACATGGCTTTTAGTGGGGAATTTGAATTACTCGGCAGATAAATGCTTAAGAATAAACAGCTCGCTTTGCCTAAGTGGAGGAAAAGGAGAAGGCATACTTGGGCAGGAAGTTAGTTTTATCGGTAAAGTTAGAGCAGAGAAAGGACAGTTCAACTTAAGCTGAAATTGTTTCCTGTTTTGACATTCACCAGGAAACAGGCTCCTCTTTCTTTGCTCTTCACGTTGCCAAACGTACCACTTCTAGAATTAAGAGTTTCAGATCTCAGGATCTCAGGCAAAGGTTGAATATAAAACGTGTAGGATAACGCCGATGTTGAAAGAGTGGCTACAGCAGGACTCGAGACAGTGGCTGCTGTAGGAAAGGCTGCCCTCAAAGTTCATGTGCTTCTTTTTCCCTCCACTTCTTTTATTGAAGTAAAACAACAACAACCACCACCACTACCAGAAAGAAACAAGCCCTCCCCTTTTTTACTTTCCCCATCATGCTTTTATACCGTTAATATTTCCCAAGTAGCTCTTTTCACCTTCTCTTTGCCTTCTGACCTCTTCATTTCAATTTTTAATTCTTCCCTACGCAGGAGAGAGAACTTCAACACTTGCTACTAATTTTTCTTGATCTTTCCAGTGCCGAGGCTGTTCATACATTGTCCTGTAATTCAAACTGTGTAGTCCTACTGCCTATATGCTGCACTGTACAAACTTCCTGGTATGGAGGTTTAAACGGCTTTCAAGTAATTTTCTGTGTAATTAACACAGAAACCATATGCAATGAGTATGAATTCCAGAGCTGGTGTTAGTAACACCTTCTAGTCCACCTGCAACCACATCATGCCACAAATTCCAGGCTTGTCCCTGGCAACCTTAAGAGCACCCTATAGAATTAGTACCGCAAAGGTTCATCCTTCTTTTTTCAATATGCTAATGAACAGCTAATGTATAGTCAAGTGGCCAAAGCCTCCCACCCCGCATCAGTGTTTCACAGATTAGAGTCAGGTAAGAGGCCAAGATCGTAAAGGCAAAAATTTTCAGAAGTGGAGATGGTTCTAGAAAAAAACAAGTCAGAAGCTGTAAGTACTGCTAGTACCACCTACAACAGAGCGCTGCTTCCCTGCTTCCACTAGGAGCTAGCAGAGGAGTTAGGTGGGCTGGAGACCAGCTCGGACGAGGACGAGATGGTGACCACCAGGGTCGTTCGTCGCCGGGTGATTATTCAGGTACCGGGTGTTGAGCGATTGCACGAGCCTGTGGCGACTAGGCCTTGGTAGCGCCTTTTGGCGTGCTGCCGAGACGGCCGCTTGGCTGGTATCGCACCTGAAGCTGGAATGCTCCTGGATAACGCATGGGCATTGGATAAGCCATTCCAATACCTTTTCTTGAAGGGCGGATTAGAGTAATACTGCTAACCCAACTCTAAATTCCATTAGACGCCTCAGCAGGAGGACGACGAAGACTTCTCAGCCCCATACATAATACGGTCAACTAACTTAGATTTGCCTGTCCACTGCGGCATGACTTTTCTTTGCATGCCTTTCTAAGTATTTATTTGCACAACAAATTTCTTTCTAACATTTCTCAGTTTGTTTTTCATTCCGTAACCAAAAATTAACCGATTTTCACATTGCTTATTTGAAGTTGCCTGCATGAAGGCCTTGCTTCGTACAACTTTGTTCTTTGTCACACAGGCTGATAGTATGCCTGAAATGCCACCAGAAACAGTCACGGAAGAGCAATATACAGATGAACATGGCCACACAGTGGTAAAGAAGGTATTGTCAGTTATGCCCCTTGCTACCTTCCTACTGCCCTATAAAAGGATAAATACATCCACGTACGTGGCAAATTTTCTTTTGTGAAGGGGCATGATTCTTAAGCGTATAGCGTGGAAGGAACCAGGATTTCTGTTCATGAGAGATTCCCAAGTTTGAAGAATTATTTTCTTTTGCAAGATCATTCTGTGTTACAGTTTATAACTTAACGTGATGTATTTTGTTGATTTTCCCACTTAAAGCCAGCGAAAACTCTGCATAGACCTGCATTTCTGAGAAACAGGTTTTTAGAAAAAAAAAAGAAGAAACACACCACCATAATTTTATCTAAGATCGTGTTTGCTCATATGAATGAAACTAATGGAGGGCTAGGTCTGCAAGAGTCATCTAAATCCTGACATGAGCTCTTCAAAGTCTCCACTTAGCTGACCAGCTTCCAAAATTTCTGTATCTGTACATACAGTTCAGTTCTTATGGCACAAAGGATATAGATGGTACTTGTATGTGTGATGGCCTCATAAAATAAGCGTCTTGGGACCATGCTTATAAAAGTGAATTCGGCACAGCATGGAGATGGAAGAAGAACTTCTGTGCACTTTGCTTTACCTGATGACTGGGTGCTTAGAGAATTAGTCTAGGACTTGGCTGAATTCTGCTGGTGGCAAACTCCATCTTCTGTCTCCCAAGAAAACTTCATAGACCCTCAGATGGATAGCGTGTCTCTGGAAGCTGTCTGAATTCATCTTAAAATGAATTCATTTTAAAATAAACAACCCCAGCCAAATATTCTTGGGCACGTTGTGCAAGAGCGAGCGTGACTATTCTTCTGGGTAGGTCCATGCCTGGGAGGGCATTATGCCCGCCTCTGCGACTCTTAAGTATCGGTGACCCAGTCTGATTGAGCATCACAGCAAATAAACTTTTGGACAAAGTGGGAGGTAACTACCCCCTTTTATCTTGTCAAAGGGGGCTGGGAAGGTTTGCGAAAGCGTAGAGCTCCAGGTCATCCATAGAGGGATGCACACCCATCCTCCTGAGAAATTTATCTCATCTTGAATCCTGGAATTCTCTTCTGCTCCTCTTTGCTTGGTTTGCCAATGCCTAGAAAGCTTAAGCACCAGATTAGTCTCTTAGGCAGGTTAATTCTAGCTCACTAGTTCAGCAGTGGTTAGTACCATCGGTGTTACAACGTGTTGTCCAAGTCCCTCTGTGAATCTAGTTCTAAGCATTTGATAGCCTGCTAGCCTCTTGCTTTCAGAAGCCTTTTTGAAAACAACAGTCTGAAAATGTTTTCTAGCAGTTGTGTGGTTGTAAAGTCTGTTTTGTCTCTAAAATACCATACATCTTTTCCTAATAAGAATAACTGCTGCTGTAGAGAGTCATTCCAATATCTATATTGTGCCCACTTACGAAGTAAGTTTATGGAAGCTTTGCTGTGGGGTAACCTAAGTAGGGCAAATGCATCAACCTGCAGCTTTACTACAGGTATTTGCGAGTATATGTGTTAAAACACTGAACCGTCGATGAAGGTTTTTCTGTGTAGGAAAACATGCCCTTTGAGTAGAAAATACTATATAGACAATAAGGAGGAATGTGTTCTTGCTGATTCTTTTGGGACAAAGCTCTATTTAATTCCTGCAGGTCACTAGAAAGATCATCCGTCGATACGTTTCTCCAGATGGCACAGAAAAAGAGGAAGTCCTAATGCAAGGAACACCACAAAAACCTGTCGCTGTCGAAGGAGGAGATGGCTATTCCAAAGTTGTGAAGCGGGTTGTGCTGAAGAGCGACAGTGAACAGTCAGAGGTCAGATCTTCTACTCCCCTTGCGACGGTACAACGCAGCAGTGTGCCAGCGGCGCACTTACCACCTACCTCTTACTCGTGCCAACAAGATTCGGTTTTGAATGATACTTTCAAAAGTTTTCTTGCAGGTGGAAAGGCCTCAGAATAAAGATGGGGAAAAGGCCAGGGGGTGGGCAGAGAAAGCGGGCAGTTTTCTCTGAAAATGAGTCAGGATGCAGGTTGGCTGATTTATGAGAAGTACCAAATTCATCAAGAAAGCAGCTTTGTACTAAGATGCTTTCTAATAGATAGAAACAATAGATAAATGCCACGTATAGATAAATGGCAAATCTGTATGTGTTGTTATACCTCTTACTCTAATAAGAAAATCGGTGAATGTTGACATGAAATGATCTGCTGGTTTCTACCGCTAAGCCCTTCTAAAACTAGACAGGTGTATTAAGTTTAACTTGCTGGTGTGTTCTTTGCTTTGAGGAGGCTACAAAAAAAGTATTACTTTTATACAAGCTGTTTGTAGAGCCAAGTAATAAAAAAGAAAATACAACCTGAAAAGGTAAGTGCTTTTAAGTTGATCTTTTCCTGCCTTAGTTCACCACGGAGCCCCACAGACGTTCGTATCGGCACAATTAAGGTTGTGACAGAGCCAGAAGCCAGTGATAGGGGTTGCTTTCAGCAGCGCTGCTGTTGAAAGCGACATCTAACAAAAGGTCGTTAGAAATGCTAAGAACATGATTACCATTCTCTCTTGCCAGAATTAATCATCAGAATTAATTCTCTAGGAGGAAGGTAAGAAGAGAACAAAGTAATTTTTTTTTTTTTTTTTTTTTTTGTCAGCAGACCGTATCAGGACTACTCTTTATCATACGGAACCCATATAGATTAAATTCATATTTTGCCAAATAAAATCGAGTTGGTCACAGTCACGTGGTATTCCAGTATTCTGGTCTGTTGCTCCTGTAGGAGTTCCTTGGTTGTACAGGCGTGACTCATTTCTCAGATGAACGTCTTAAAATTAAGGTACGGACTGGTACCGCTGATTCGTACCGCCGGTGCGAACGCAGCCCGGATGCCCAGGAAGAGGTCCGCTCGTTACTCGGCGTGACTCCAGTGGCCTTGGCGGGTAAGGCAGAACGGCAGCCTGCGCTGCGGCGGAGGGTGGCAATAGCCCTGCTACCCTCAGGCTGGCTCGGGTGCCAGAAGCAGTTTTCACCCGGCCAGCACAAAGCTTCTCAGCAGAATAAAATAGCCAGGGCTGTTCCTGCTGTCCGAACCGGCGCCTATCTTACAACGTCTCATTCCAGAGCTGTGAAGCAGGGAGTAAAATGTGCCCTCGCTATTTTGATGCGTGCGCGTAGAAAGCGAGACGCCGCTTTGTGTTCTTGTTCTCTGAGGCAGTGATTGAGAAGGAAAGGCAGAGCCACTAACAGCTTTGTTAGTAGCATCCATTACGTAATTCATACTCGGTATATCTCTGCTTTCTAACCGTACAGGTGACCCTGTCGGAACCTGCTGTTTTGCCTGGTGCCTCCGAATTCCAGTCTGAGCCAGTGGAAGGCCGGAAGGTCAGCAAAGTCATAAAGACCACTGTAGTGCAAGGAGAGAGAACGGAGAAACACCTGGGGGATGCTAGCTTAGCTACTGATCTTCCGTCAGCCAAAGAGGACTTTGAAGAGGTAAAGATGCCTTTTAAATATAAACACTAAAACAAGTGTCCCAGCATACCTGGGGAGAAACCCTACTCTTTTGAAAGTTTTTTTGCTGGAGCATCTTTCTCAGTAGTTGAGTATAAACCTCTGTTGTTACACTCAGCCGTGTTACAAAAGGATTAGTATGTGAAGTGCGTGTGTGTGTTGTAACGTCAGCTTCCAGAATTGGCTACGAGACATTTTAAGATTCTAAAAAAACGCATGGAGAGGTTCAGTAAAGTTGCTAGAACTCATGTGTGTGGTTACTGCTAAAGAAAACACTCATATGTTACCACGCATGGAGCTAATTTCAGAAGTTGGTACAGTTCAGTCTGCTCTCTGGGTAAGTTGATGTATTTGTCCTTGAAAGGAAGAAATAGCTATCAAGGTAATTAGCACCTTTCCTGTTTTTATGCTTTGTCTGATCAGTTTTGACATTTCAGCAATAGAAAAGTGACCTTTGATATAGTTTTTCCTATAAGGAAGAGACAGCACTTCACTTTTACTCCATTTTATTGTCCCTTTGAATAACACGTGTAAAACACACCATAAAGATTCACGTGGATAAACTGTAACTGATTTGCACGTTCGAGGAATATTTGAAAGGATGCAAATGGCAGGCAGATGCTTCTTTTATTTGTCTATTCATTGTTTCCTCAGCATTCAACTTTCATTAAGTTGAATTAGTAAAGCACTAAGGTATGAAGAGCAATTATCTTCTGTCCTAGGTTTTTGGGTTTTGGTTTTAATTTGAAGTTTATGTTTTCATTCGAGGCTTTGAGCTATACAGGTAACCTCATGAAAGTCCAACTCCCCACTTTAGTCGAGAAAGAAATCATGAAAGAGGACGGATCGATTATCAAAAGGTTTGGCTTGGCATGTCAATGAACTGCTGCTAGAAAAGGATTAACAAACTCGTAAGAAATGAGTGGATTTAAGCGAGCGTCTGATGAAACCACTGGCAGCATCTAAAGCTTTACTTGCAAAAGTACTAAAGATCAGTACTAACCTTCTGTTACGGGAAGGTCCACATTGGCTTGAAAAGACGCGGTGAACAGGGGCGTGGTGGGTTCCCCCCGGCCAGCCGCCAAGCACCACGGAGCCGCTCCCTGACCCTCCTGTCCCACTGTGGAACGGGGGAGAGAACAGGAAGAGCAAAAGCGAGAAGGCTCAGGGCTTGCATGAAGACAGTTTTATAGAGGGAAGAACAACCAAACAAGTGATGCGAAGGCAATCACTCACCACCTCCCACAAGCAGACTGATGCCCAGCCGGTCGCTGAGCGGTGTTCACCTTGGAAGATAGAACTCCCTGACCCCCCAGCTTCTTCCTCTACCCCCAGCTTTTATTGCTGGGCAGGATTCTGTATAGTGTGGAATGTCCCTTTGGCCAGTTTGTGTCAGCTGCCCTGGCTGTGTGCCCTCGCAATCTCTTTCCCACCCCCAGCCTACTCACAGATGGGGCCAGTGGGGGGAAAAAGAGAAATTCTCGCTGCTGTGTAAGCACTGTTCAGCAGCAGCCAAAGCATTGGTCTGTTACCAGCACTGGTTTAGACCCAGATGGAAAACAGTGCGTCACACAGGCTGCTCTGAAGAAGGTTAACTGCATCCTGGCTAGACCCAGTCCAAAGCAGTATCGCTGCCCAGCTGATTTCATAGGAAGCGATACAGGATTGACAGTGTGATTTACAGTTGAAGACACTAATCAAGGTTCCTTCGGTATTTTTTTTTTCTCCTACCAGTTGACTTTGTGATCATTTGATAATTTGAACATTATCAGAATAGATGAGAGGATATATGGAGATAGACATAGATATGGATAGATGCATGTGACAGGTGAGTCTTACGAAGAACGAGGCAAGGCAGGGAGGCAAATACTGGGGAGGAAAAAAAAAAAGCAAGTGTATTCATTCCTACCGCAGGCAACGCTGCTACAACCCAGGTATCTTTCACACACCTTTTCTTTCAGACTGTTTGCATAGCTAGTGGCCATTGGGGTGGTGAAGCCAGCGTTAGCATTTGAAAGAACACCCCTGACCAAACTGTGCCTATAATAGTACCGAGCTGTAAAACACATAGCAGTTTCAGAATTAGGGGGATGGTGCCTTAAGGACACACCGAGAGAGCTGCTGCATCTGCTTTTGGATGAAGGGCGAGCTTTCTTGTCAAAGTGTACCATCTCATGGAGGGATCTTTTGGTCGTCCAGGTCGAATGAAGAAGCGTTAGCTCTCTGATAAAAATCGAGCTATTCCTGGCTGAGCACGCAGGAATTTCCAAGTGTGCTTGGCTTCCCACGGTCCTCTCTCAAGGACACTTGACCAAAAATTGGGCTTCTGGGTAAGGCTCAGCAAGAGACATCCAGCTGCCCTATGACAACTACATTTATTTGCCTAGATCTGGAAGGGACTTGCTGAAGTTTAAGGTTTTGACTAGTAGAGCAAGATGGTTCCGATGAGGTAAAAGAGTAATTAACACAATAGTTTAGGACACTAACCCACAAATGTAGTTTTACTGGCTGTCAGAAGTAAGACTTGTTCAGACGTAAGCGTTGAAGGAATTAACTGGCATTAATTACTATTGTACAGGGCAATTAGGAAGGTCTTGTGTGAATTTCAACATGTGTTGCATGTCTGTGTGCTACAGCATGTTTTTCCTGGGCATCTAAAACTGTGTGCTTAATCAGCGTATAGAGATTAATTGCTATTTCTTTACATTATGAAAGCCAGTTAAAGCGGTGGTGTGTGTTGTATTCAGATGCATAGCACATATCTGACCTCAGAGGCTGGCTTAAACTGCCAGCAAAGTTCTCGTTTTAAATGAAAAAGCCTTAAAACTGCAGCTGAAAAGGAGGGTTTTTTAAAACCCTCAGGAACCGTGGGCTGTTTAAGACAGTTTTCTCATTTATTTTGGTTTAGGACAACACTGAGTAAAGCCAGCACACAGAAGAGGACTGTGATGAAGGATGGGTATGGAAAACACGTTCACATAGAAGAATTGGAAGACGCGCCAGAAGCACTACCACAGGATGACCTCCAACATGACCTCCAGCAGCTTCTTAGACACTTCTGCAAAGAGGACTGGAAACAGGAGGAGAAGTGAGAAGCTGCCACCCCTCAACACCACCACGTAACCATCCGTCCCATACGCAGCATTCATCTTCTCTAGGTGTAGACGTTATTCCCTACATAATCGCTGGAAGACACTGCCATTTCTACTCGTGCAGATGCGGTGAATTCATTTCTTCTCCCCCGCCCCCCTCCCCTGTATTCGATTTTTGGGTTTTTGTTCTTTTTTACCCTGTAAGCTAATTTGTGACCAAAGATAGCATCCTTCATTCAGGATGATTTATCCACCGAATCGTCGTCTTTGTGCTGTACTGGGAATTTGTCAGCATCGCCACTTCTTGCTGCTCTTTCGCTCCTGCACTGGCTTCATGAAATTGCATTTGTCAAGCCGACTTCATCTACAGGCCTCTTCAAGTGACTATGTACATGCGTCATAAAAAAAGGGACTTAACGTGTAAACTGTATATAGCAAGAGTATTTGGACTTACAAGACTGCAGAAAACACACTGCCTGCGACTACAATTAGCATCATGGATTACAAGGTCTGTTGACACTGCTGAACAGCGATTAATAAAATAGCGTTAACACAGTCGACTGCAAACACAGACTGACTGAGGAGGAAGCACTGCAGATCTACTGCATCCGTAAGACTTCCAGTCTAGGGGTCTATTATAGCTAAAGGCTCTGAGAGTCAGGCTAAAAACCTGGAAATTCAGCTGTTCTCATGAAGGAACAGCTGGCTGTGGCCATTAATACTTCTGAGACCTTCAGACAGCCACTTAAAGATTTCCAGAAAAAGAAAAAAAAAAACAAAAAAAACCAAAAAAACCAACCCACCAACAAACCCAATTAGGTAACCAACTTGCTAGCAGCTCTATCTATGGCACATTTGCATACGGTATTAAAATCTTTTAGATCTGGACATGTGGCAGGGTGTATGAAACAATTATAACTGCAGTAGTTTCCTATTTTCATCACTGCTTAGCGAACCACACTGTCTTATCGGTGGTACTCCCTGCTGGCCACTGCACTGTAGATAACTATGGGAGAAAGACTTAACCCACTATACAAGGAGAGTAATTAATTCACCGTGTTTGATCAAGATTGCCTCTTATCCGATACATGCATGTGGCATTTGAAGGTCAAAGCCAAACCCTCCTATAATCCTGTCAGCTTGTTAGCCCTCTTAGCACTGAGCGAGCAGTTTTTATCTTCCAATCAAGTGTTTTTTAAAGAGAAAGTGCTCACAATCCTTGAAAGCCAGTTTCTGTTCATATTTTGTTATCTATCTCTATATATAATATATATATTTCTAAACCAACCCTCTGAAAACCACGATAGCATGTCTGCACTTTGATTTTCGAAAAAGAGAACACAGAGATCTGACACTTTGGGTGTTCTGTACCTTAACAGTTAATGGAGGGAGCTCTGTAGGGTTTTAGCATCTATAATACAAACACACACACACACTAAATGTTTTTAAACAGCTATTTGATTTTTTTTAACAGTATACTCAAAACCAGAGTAAAACAACAACTCTCCTCTAGGAGTAATACTTTTTCCAAGCTTATCCGGCCGCCTGCGACCACAGGGTTGTTTGGGTTTTTTTTTTTTTTTAACGACTCACTCAGTGCTCAGAACCAGGGCACTTCTTCATCAAGGTAACGACGCCAAAAGCATGAAAACATCTTGGGAGTTCTGGCTTCCTGCAGGCAAAACCACCCGAGGCGCCATGCAGGAAGGCAGGGGAAAAAAGCAAACACACACCTCCAACCCTCCCCAAAAAAAGCGTTTTGGCAGCCAAGCCGAATGAGACCCATGATGAAACTTTTCCCAACGCATCATGGCTTTCTTATTGTCGGAGACAGCACAGGATGATCTTCAAGGATGGGGCTCTCAAGAAACGCGTTTCTGTTGTGTTATTTGCGGTGCAGATGATGTTCTGTGTAACAACATAATGGTTATTCACCTCTTATTTTGATTTTTTGCTGTGTTATCAAAGAACTTGAATACTGTGAGAAGAAGTGAATTTTAAGTTGACGAATCAGCATCTTGTTCCCATGGTGATAACACTAATTGAATATATCTATGAGGGCATGTATTAGTTAAAAATTTAAAAAAAAAAATACAACACTAACAATACATAGCTGCAATGTGTACAATGGCTGATTTAACTAAATAAAAATGTACAAGTGTTAAATGTAGAAATAATGGCTCACTCTCTTTTACTGCCAGTGCAGCGTAAAAAGGAACAGCACCCATTTGGGTACCTTAACTGAACTATCATGATTATAATTCCTCTGTACCCAGCTCCCTAAGATTTTTTTTTTTAATTCTGCTCCCCAGCACTGACTGGTAAGTGTCAGTCCTTATAAGAGATACAATTTTTTTTTTTTTAATTGTTGTTAATAGTTTTTCAAAGGGTATCTAGCAATGTTTTCTAGTTATGCTATTGGGCCTGAAATTGCAGAATTTTCTTTCAAATACGGCCCAAACTGTTTGTTACAGTCAGTTACATTTTCAGTGCCCACTAGTGAGAGTTTCTCAACCAGAGGAAAGAAAGGGAATTAAAACGCAGGGTGAAATTCCGTCATGTCTTAAATGTACAGAAAGTACCGGGAAGCATCTGTTTTGTGCTGCCAGCTTAAATTTATTCAATATAAACCTGTAGCAGTTCTGTTCCTGCAGCTGGCTCTCGGGCTACCGTAACAGGTCGCGCTGCCGCAGCGTCCCCGCCCTTGGCTAGCTGCTCCTGCGCTACCTTGGCGGCCGTCGGAGCAGTCCTGCTGCCTGCGTCTCGCGCAGTGGGGAAACCGTCGGTTTCGGCAGTTTCTGTATTTGCCAAAATTCAGTCATTGAACCTCCTGGGTTAAGGGACAGAAAGAGTCCGAGAGGCACACCTGAATTCCCGGCCGAGCCCCGAAGCGTGCCCACGGGCCAGCTCGCACCCAGGGCACGGGAGGTGCGGGATCAAACCGGGAGTCGGGCAGTTGTGACCGACATGGCAAGACCATGTCAAAGCTTACACATTCGAGGCGAGGACCCAAGCCAAAGCCTACTGACTTTTTCCTCTCTTCCCCACTTCTTTTCCCAATGAAAGACAATTGTATTAAAAAAAAACCAAACCACACCACCAACAACCAAACAACAAAACCAACTCAACAAGCCCACCCAAAGACAGACCCTTCCACCACGCTGCCATGACATTAGCCTGAGGGCAAGTAGGAAACAACTGCAGAACTAGCATTTGCAAAACATGAAAACGAGCTGGTTTTTTTTCTGTGCAGCTCTATTAACTAATTAACACAGAGCAGATAAAAACACCTTTATTTCTTCCAACCTACGCGCGTCAGAATGCGCGCCAGTTGTAGAGCAACAGAGGCCGTGACACCAACAGGGTATTCCCGAGCTCTCTTACTCCGATTGATGTGACGAACCTTTGTTTGGAAGACTAAGGCCACGTAAAGCGGAAGTGGCACGGCAGCGGCCGCCGCCACGTTTACACGTGGGCGCCGGGGTGGGTGCCGGAATGGGATGCAGTTGCCTGCAGCCACACACGCGAGCTGCATGAACCCGGAGGCACCGCCCTGCATGTTCTTTGTGCTGCAGCCTTCAGTTATGACGGAGCTGGGTAGTTGTAGGGAGCGAGAAGGTCTCCCCTGAGCCTCCTCTTCTCCAGACTCAACAACCCCAGTTCCCTCAGCCGCTCCCCATAAGACTTGTGCTCCAGACCCCTCACCAGCTCTGTTGCCCTTCTCTGGACACGCTCCAGCACCTCAACGTCCTTCTTGTAGTGAGGGGCCCAAAACTGAACACAGGATTCAAGGTGCGGCCTCACCAGTGCCGAGTACAGGGGCACGATCACTGCCCTGCTCCTGCTGGCCCCACTAGTGCTGATACAGGCCAGGACGCTGTTGGCCTTCTTGGCCACCTGGGCACACTGTGGCTCAAGTTCAGCCGGCTGTCGACCAGCACCCCCAGGTCCCTTTCCGCCGGGCTGCTCTCCAGCCACTCCTCCCCAAGCCTGTAGCGTTGCATGGGGTTGTTGTGGCCAAAGTGCAGGACCCGGCACTTGGCCTTATTAAATGTCATGCAGTTGACCTCGGCCCTTCGATCCAGCCTGTCCAGATCCCTCTGCAGAGCCCTCCTACCCTCCAGCAGATCAACACTCCCACCCAACTTGGTGTCATCTGCAAACTTACTGAGGGAGCACTTGATCCCCTCATCCAGGTCATCAATAAACACATTGAACAAGACCGGCCCCAGAACCGAGCCCTGGGGAACACCGCCTGTGACCGGCCGCCAACTGGATTTAACGCTGTTCACCACAACTCTCTGGCCTCGGCCGTCCAGCCAGTTCCTCACCCAGCAAAGAGTAAACCTGTCTAAGCCACGAGCCGCCAGTTTCTCCAGGAGATGCTGTGGGAGACGGCGATTTCTGTCTGACAGGGGTTTCAATCAGGATAGCAGAATACTTTGGGAATATTTAAATTTCTTTGCTTAAACAGCATTTCCATCCCTTCGCTGTTAACCCCCCGTGAGTATTGAAGCCGATGGCGTGTTGTGAGCACCCACGGCACGCACATTTCCTTAGGGAGTATCACAGCAAGTTTTGCACGTGCCTGTGCAACTATGCCCATCGTTTGCCCGATTCTACGAATAACAGCCACGGGACATAAACGCGCTGTGCAGCCGGTGCGTCCAGACAGGCCAGAGCAAAACACCTGGGCTTTTGTTTTCTTTTTTTAAATTTCTGATACTTTCTTCCTGATCTGTAAAGCACAAAAATGGTTCTCCAATTTAATTCATTTATTACCAGGAAAATATTTTTTTCTGGCCAACCAAGACCATAAGAAAGAAAGAAAGAAGGAAGGAAACACAGAAGGAAGGAAACACAGAAGGAAACATGGGAAGGGAAGGGAAGGGAAGGGAAGGGAAGGGAAGGGAAGGGAAGGGAAGGGAAGGGAAGGGAAGGGAAGGGAAGGGAAGGGAAGGGAAGGGAAGGGAAGGGAAGGGAAGGGAAGGGAAGGGAAGGGAAGGGAAGGGAAGGGAAGGGAAGGGAAGGGAAGGGAAGGGAAGGGAAGGGAAGGGAAGGGAAGGGAAGGGAAGGGAAGGGAAGGGAAGGGAAGGGAAGGGAAGGGAAGGGAAGGGAAGGGAAGGGAAGGGAAGGGAAGGGAAGGGAAGGGAAGGGAAGGGAAGGGAAGGGAAGGGAAGGGAAGGGAAGGGAAGGGAAGGGAAGGGAAGGGAAGGGAAGGGAAGGGAAGGGAAGGGAAGGGAAGGGAAGGGAAGGGAAGGGAAGGGAAGGGAAGGGAAGGGAAGGGAAGGGAAGGGAAGGGAAGGGAAGGGAAGGGAAGGGAAGGGAAGGGAAGGGAAGGGAAGGGAAGGGAAGGGAAGGGAAGGGAAGGGAAGGGAAGGGAAGGGAAGGGAAGGGAAGGGAAGGGAAGGGAAGGGAAGGGAAGGGAAGGGAAGGGAAGGGAAGGGAAGGGAAGGGAAGGGAAGGGAAGGGAAGGGAAGGGAAGGGAAGGGAAGGGAAGGGAAGGGAAGGGAAGGGAAGGGAAGGGAAGGGAAGGGAAGGGAAGGGAAGGGAAGGGAAGGGAAGGGAAGGGAAGGGAAGGGAAGGGAAGGGAAGGGAAGGGAAGGGAAGGGAAGGGAAGGGAAGGGATTGTATTCGCCCTACTATTTACACCTTAGGTGATTCAGGCCAGAGAAGGTTTTAAGGGTGAGAGACGTGGCTGTACCCCACCCGGGGTTAGCCCAAGCCCACTGAATCCAGCCCAACACCTCAGAAGGTTTTGTATCAGGCCAAATTTGCTGCCGTTAGCGAAACGCTGAAGAGTTTAACCACGGTGGGGAACGGAAGCTGCCATCGCTTTCTAACCGCTCTGTATCCAACGCCTTTCAGCGGTTTTAACGTTGAAATATCTGGCCGTTTTACCAAAACTGATGTCCAGATGCAGAACAGTCCTGCGACCTTTTTATTGCCGCATGGGACATGTTTCTTTCTCCCCCCGAGCGTGCAGACCCCGCGCTCACGCCCGGGCACCAGCTCAAAGAGCTTCTCTTCTCTGAGCCTTTTACCGCCGTGCTTTGCCCAGGGAGATTTTTGGTGACCGAGGACAGATGCTTTTCACTCCGGTCCTGCTCGAAACTGCATCAGTACCACAGCAGCGGATCAGAGCGCGGCAGGGGCTTGTCCAGGGCTCTGGTTTAACAGCCTGAGTGCCTGTGTGTTGCGTTACCCTCTTCTCCCGACACAGGCATCGTTACAGATTCGTAAAGTCGCTGGGGACGGCAGATGAGTTCAGGGTACAACATGCCGGGTACTCAATAACCAATTACTTTTAGCCTTGTTCCCTTAGGGAACTAGGTTGTGAAGAGACATAATGAGCCCCAAATCCTACTTTCAAGCAGGAGTTTAGAGCAAGACTCGACTATTGCAAAGCCACTTTCTGTTGCTGCTTTTTCTGTGGCTTTCTACAGCGAGAACCGAGTTCTTCACAAGCGTTAGATAGAGAGAGGAGACCGGGCTGGAGCAGGGCAGAGTGTGAGGAGTCCCCCCTGAGGAGGAAGGAGCAGCAGAGACGACGTGTGATGGACTGACGACAGCCCCCATTCCCTGCGCCGCTCGGGGGGAGGAGGGAGAGAAATGGGGAGTGAAGTGGAGCCCGGGAAGAAGGGAGTGGTGGGGGAAAGGGGTTTATTTAAGATTTGGGTTTAGTTCTCATCACCCTACTCTGATTTGATTGGTAATAAACTAATTTCCCCCTGTCGAGTCCGTGCTGTCCGTGACGGTAATTGCGGAGCAATCTCTCCCCGTCCTTATCTCGACCCACGAGCCCTTCGTCGCATCTTCTGTCCCCGTCCCGCTGAGGAGGGCAGCAACAGACCGGCGTCTGTGGGCACCCGGCCTCCGGCCAGGCTCACCCCACTGCACCTCCTCCGCGACCCCGCTGTCCCTACGTGCTCCCTCACTCGAGCAGGGGCTCGGGCGTCGGACCCTGGGGAGACAGCCAGACCCGCCGCATCCCGGCTTCTCCCCGGGGTGGGGACGGACGGGGGTGGTGGTGGGGTGCAGGGACCGGGCAGGCAGGGGTGCCGCCTGTGCTGTACCCCACGGTCCCATCACCTGCCCTGTGCCTGCTGAGTGTCCGGCGTATTTTGGGTTTGTTTTGGTAGTTTTGTGTTAGTACGGGTGGGCACGGTGATGAAAGATGTCCGCACGGAAGAGGGATTTTGGGGTGCCCGGCACCGATCACACCACTGGCTTGTGCCACCCCAGGGGAAGGGACGAGTCCAAAGAGGAGCAGCCGGTTGTCAAAGCCAGGGCAGCCAGCACAGCCGGGGATGGAGCCACTGAAAAATGGCGGACACCCCCCCAACACCCGGGGACATGGCACCCAGGAACGGTGCCGCGGCCCTCGGGGCACGGCCGCTTGGCAGCGCCTCCAGAAGGAGGGTTTGGGAGGGCTGGCTTGCTGCAGGGGGAGGGATTTTTTGTTTTCCACTGTACCTGAACTTCACCGTGCCGACGTGCCTGACCCTGCCCGTTTGCTGCCACGAGCCCCACGTGCTTTAATTCTCCTGGCGCGTCGCCTCGAGAAGGTACCCGCGCGTCTGCGCCGCACGTGGCTGCCGGTAACCACGAGGAGCTCCCGCTGCCGTGGCCGAGCAAAGGTACCTATAGCGGTATAGAGACCTATAGAGGTATCTACATGTGTGCCCGAGAGGCGGCCAGCTTTACCCGGCCCCAGGCACGCGCGGCGCTTGGCGAAACGCTTTGGGGCACCGCTGGACCCCCGCCCCGGGAACGTGTGTCCCCTTGGCATCCGAGGGCTCCGGCAGCGATGCCCCCCCGGCGCAGCGATCACCCCCAGCCTTGCCCTGGCTGCTTACACACACACACACAAAAAAAAAAAAAGGCAAAAAGAGGCACCCGAGCAGGGCAGCGGCCTCTGGCCCCAAAACCGGCACTGCTCCCTGCTCCCCGAGCAGCCCCCACACTCGTGGGGCCAGCATGGTTGGTCTGGGGTGCTTGAGGTAGGGTTGGCTTTCAGGTGGGGGCTTTGCGGGGTCAGTTTTGCTGCTTTACCAGCATTTTCGCCATCACCAGCTGCCCATGGGGTGGGGACGGGAGGGTCTGCTGTTCCTTTCACTTCCTTTATACCTCTACCTTTTATTTTTGTGCTTTTTAATTTTTTTCCTTTTTTCTCTTTTTCTTTTTTTAATCTTCTTTCTTTCTTCTTTTTTTTTATCATGTGTTTTTCCTGGTTTTCCTATAGTCTTTTTTCCTTTTTTTTCTTTTTTCTCTTTCTTTATCTACTTTTTCTGGATTTATTTCTTTTTTCCTTTTTTTGCTCTTTCCCCCGTCTTTCTCTCTCTCTTTTTTTTTTTTTATTTCCTTTCCTCTTCCTTTTTCCTAGTTTGCTCCCAGCCTCTCCAGTGCAGCTGGGGCAGCCCCACAGGTGTGGGTATTCCCTGGCCGATGAGAAATGACCCACACCTGGGGTGGGCTGGGCGGGGGGCGGAGGGGAAGGGGATGTGATGGCGGGTGCTGGGAGGGGGTCAGGTGCTGCCTAGTACCCGGAGGTGGGGGGAAGCTGCTGCTCTCCCTTGCTCTGGGACTGCCTGAAGCCTTGGTAGCTCTTGGTGGTGGGGGTGGCCAGAGCCTGCGGCCATCCCCGGGGCAGCAGGTCCCCAGCCATGGCATTGGGGGTCCCTGTGCTGGCTGTGGGGCTGGAGCTGCCGGCCTGGCCGTGGTGCCCACACGCAGCCCTGGAGAGGGGCTGTGAGGAGCCTGGCCGCGCTGAGGAGACCGGCCCTGGTCGACGTGTCTGTGGCCGGATGTGGGGCTGCGTGCCGTGACGGCTCCGTGAGCGTCCCCGGCGGTCTGGGGCGGGTGCTTCGCTGCGGGGGCTTGGCCCCGGGGCACTCCGGAGCCCCTGGGCTGCGTGTTGGGGCCGTGGGACCAGCCTCGGGGTGAGGCCAGCACTTTGCGGTCGATGTTTGCCACGGCAAGCATCGCATCACGGCGACCGACGTGAGGCGGGAGAAGCAACGCCTCCGGCGGGGAGGCGACCTGGGCCGCGTGCTCGCTGCCCGTTCCCGGCCGAGAGGAGTTTGTTAGAATTCCTCCCCTCCACGCTGGCGCCGTGAGCCCGGGCACCGCCACCCCCGACGGGGGGTACAGCTTCTTCCTTGGGGGGTGCCGGGGCTTCCCCGGTGCGGGCGGGCGGCACAGACCTGCAGGCAGCGCTGCCAGCTTTGGCCATCGAGGCGGTAGTTGCCGAAATCCGACACGATTTCCCGCGGGCGCCTCTTGGGTTTGGTGCGGAGGCCCTCCCCATCCGCGGGGGGCTCTCCCGAGCCCGCTCAGGGCTCAGCCTGGGCTGCTGGGGGGTGGGCTGGGGTTTGGGGAGGGCGAGCAGCCGCAGCGGAGCTGGTGTGGCACGAAGTTCCTGAACTCCTGATGAAGACGCCTATCCCATCCCAAGGATGACGCGACGGGGGAGCGGGCTGGGTAGCGTGCCCGAACCTGCTCGGGGAAGACGGGGCCCCGCGCCGCCAGACGGTGCGAAGGAGAGGGCGGTGGGAACGAGGAGGAGGACGGCGGCTGCCGGGGCTGGCGCGGCCGCTGCTGCCGTGGCGGGGGAAGGACGGGCCGACGCGAGAGCTGGTTTCTCACCCCGCCAGGGTGGGTTGTTGGCCGCAGTAAGGGGAAACTCCCGTTCCCTGAGCAGCACCGGGGGGTCTGAGTCTCAGGAGGCGCCGGGGAGCCGCCGGTTGTTTGCTGGGGTGCCCGGTGGTCGCTGGGGGAAGGGTAGCGTCACAGCTCTCCTTTTCTCTCTCTCCTCTCTCTTTTTGGTTTTGTATTTTTTGTTCTGTTGTAGAGCTGCGCTATCGCTGTCTAAAATGACGCCATAAATGTGATTTAGTCTCAATGCTCTCCCTTAGACAGGGGGAAAGGCGTGGGAGAGGAAAGCAGCACCTCCTCCCACACCCCACGCGCGCTGCGGTGTCACGAATGAGCTGCCGCTGGTGATGACGGGTTTCTCTGCCTCCATTTCTGCCCCCGTCGGGTGCTTCTGACTCTGCGACACCGATGACGCCCCGGGCCGGTGGCTGGGTGGGCGGGCGGCGGCGGGACCCGGGGCGGCCCCGCCGGGCGGGGTGGACCTATCGCGGGAGTGGGCGGTGCCGGGAGGGGCGGTGCCCATCATCAGAATAGGCGGGGCGAGGCTCTTCACCGGAGTGGGCGGAGCGCTGCGCCATAGCCGAGTGGGCGGGACGGTGTCCGTCCGGGAGTGGGCGGGGGCGCTGCTATTCACCGGAGTGGGCGGTGCGGTGACCATCCATCACGACAGTTGGGCGGGGCGGCACCAGGTGGGCGGGGCCCATCACGGAAGTGGGTGGGCGGGCTCCGTCCAGTCCCGGCGCTGCCGGCGGGCGCGGGGTCCGAGGGCTGAAGGCCGCAGGGACGGAGCCCGCCGCCCCCGCCCTGAGCTCCGGCCCGGTCCCTAACGCCGCCAGGGCTCGCGGCCACAGCCGCGGGGCTCGGTGGCCGGGTTTGGGGCGCTGAAGCGGGAGCGAGACCCGTGCTGCCGGGGCCGGAGAGTCGGGCCCGCGGGCGGCCGCGGCTCGGCGAGGCTGGGAGCGGGGACACAGCCCCGGCTGGGGGCTGCGGCGCCGACAGCGAGTCCCGCGTCCCCGGGCCTTGCCGGCGGCTGCGGGGGGCTCCGGGACAGAGGCCAGGCACGGCGAGGGGCAGCGAGCCGGTGTCTGGGACCTGGGACAGAGCCCGGGCCGGGCGGGGGGCAGCCCCAGCGGCTGGTTCTGGGGCTCACAGGCAGCGAGGGACCCCGGCGGGTGTGGGGCCCGGCGCTGAGGCTGTTGCACGTGTGTGTCGTGGGAGCAGAGACCCAGCCCCGCCGAGTTGAGGGGTGCAGACCCAGGCCCAGCCCTGCCGGGTTGGGGGGCACAGACCCGGAGATCCAGCCCTGCCAGGTTGGGGGGTGCAGGCCCAAGCCCAGCTCTGCCAGGCCGGGCTCAAGGCCCAGCTCCCTGGGTTGGCGCTGGGCTCAGGGAGGCCCAGCCCTGTACCCCGGAGCGGCAACACCAGCTCACTGGCCCCACTGGGGCCGAGAAGCGGAGCCCAAGCCCTGCCTGCCTGGGCTGGAAACCGGGCTCACTCGGCCCCTTCAGGGTGCAGAACTGGAGACCAAGAGCAGCAGTTTGGGGGCTCAACGTAAATGACTGAGCCCTGCGTTGTGCAACCAGGCTCATGTGGCCGTTCAGAAACAGAGACCCAGTCCTGCGTTTTGGGGCTCAAAAGGCTCATATGACCACATGTGAAACAGAGACTAAAAGTGCTGTGTTTTGGGGGCTCAAAACCAGGCTCATCTGGACAATGCTAACAGCTGAAAACCAGCCCCAGTCCTGTGTTCGGGGGGCTCGGCTTAAGGCTCATGTGGCACATTCAGGGCCCAGGAACAGAGACTAAAAGTGCTGTGTTCTGCAGCTCAAAACCAGAGACCAAGTCCTGCATTCTGGGGACTCAACACACGCTCATAGTGAGGCTTTGGGCTCACAAAGAGAGACTGAGTCCTGCATTTCCAGGGCTCAAAAGAAGGCTCATGTGACCATATGTGAAACAGAGACTGTAAGTGCTGTGTTTTGTGGGCTCAAAACCAGGCTCAGCTGGCCAGTGTTAGAGCTGAGTAACAGAGACCCAGTCATGCATTTTGAGAGCTCAAAAGGCTCATATGACCACATGTGAAACAGAGACTAAGTGCTGTGTTTTGGAGATGTGACACCAGGGTCGTATGGCCAATTTTGGGGCACAGAAGGACAGACTAAGTGCTGCGTTTGGGGGGCTGGAATTGAGGCTCATGTGGGCAGGTTTCCAGCTTAGAAACAGAGACTAAGAAGTGCTGTGTTTTGGAGTCTTGCAACCAGGCTCATCTGGCCAGTGTGGGGGCTCAGAAACAGAGACCAAGTCCTGCATGTTTGGGGCGTGACACCAGGCTCACTCGGCCAGTGCTGCAGCTGAGAAACAGAGACTCAGTCAGTCCTGTGTTTGGAGGGCTCAAAATAGAGACCCCATCCTGCATTTTGGGGGATTGACACAAGGCTCATGTGGGCAGGTTTCCAGCTTAGAAACAGAGACTAAGAAGTGCTGCGTTTGGGGGGCTGGGAACAAAACTCATGTGGGCAGGTTTCCAGCTTAGAAACAGAGACTAAGTGCTGCGTTTGGGGGGCTGGGAACAAGACTCATGTGGGCAGGTTTCCAGCTTAGAAACAGAGACTAAGAAGTGCTGCGTTTGGGGGGCTGGGAACAAAACTCATGTGGGCAGGTTTCCAGCTTAGAAACAGAGACTAAGTGCTGCGTTTGGGGGGCTGGGAACAAGACTCATGTGGGCAGGTTTCCAGCTTAGAAACAGAGACTAAGTGCTGCGTTTGGGAGTCTTGCAACCAGGCTCATCTGGCCAGTCTGGGATGTCAGAAACAGAGATCAAGTCCTGAGTGACTGCACCTTGAAACCTGGCTCATGTGGCCACGGTTACAGCCTAGACACAGAGACTAAGTCCTGCGTTTGCGATGTTCGACCCAAGGCTCCTACAGCCAGATTCAGGGCTCAGGAACAGAGACAAAAAGTGCGGTGTTTTGGAGTTGTGACAGCAGCTCATTTGG